>NC_053160.1:124825077-126025077 GCF_016835505.1 Polypterus senegalus | reverse complement strand
TATAAGCTGCAATCAGGCGGCACTTGTACAGGGGCTAAGTAACACTCTTCGCAATCATCCTCTGATGCACCTACAGTGTATCTGCTTTTTGTATTTATAATGAATGATATATTAATGGTAATTTTATGCCACTTTCAATGTGCCAGTAAACTGGTATGCCAGTCCACTTCAGGCTGGAAAGGTAATTGCTGGCATATTCTCTGATGTTTTATAATGCCTATATTCATCAATAAAGACTGCCTTTATCCCAAGTTATAGTGCATTCAAGCCTTCAAACAGCAGAAGCTTACTGCTATATTTCTATACACTAGCTTATGGGAGCTCGTTGAACTAATGCCTTGCTGATTGGGTCTGGAAAGGCTCCAGTCCTTTATTTTTTCAGTTGGATAAAGCAGGTTTAAGAATTTTATATTGCCATGCTATGGCTTATTCTGCTAGTCCTTTCATTTTTACTTCCCAGTAAATGACAAACTATTGTATCTCATGTTTTATGCGGTCCTAATCCTAGCAATTTATGAATAACAAGTAACCATAGATGAGCAAAGATTAAAACAAAGATTTCATAGGCCACATCATGTTTTGGATTCATATTCAGATGTATTCCTTCCTTTACAGTTTTCCACGCTTTATTCTATTAGCAAGGGTTGAGGAGGTATATTTTATGTTAGTGATATCGATGATAACAGATGCCGAGACATTGACAGGCCCTTGTAAGATTCTGACAATTGGAAAGGAGTTGCCTCTTTTAGTGCTGATGTTCATTATCATACCAGAGTGGAAGGTGAAATAGCACTAAGTGATTTCTTGATTCGATATTTAAAAAAAAAAATAAGTACACAAAAGACAATATTATGATGTTCAGTACTTTTATCTGATTTTCTGCAACTTCTTATAAACATTAAATACATTCTACAAAATTGCCAGCGCTCTTTCTAAGCACAACTACATTGGCTCTGCCTATATTGCCTGGTGGTGGTGATGGTGGGTGTATGAAAATAAAATGGAGGATCCGAACAGGAAGAACAAATAGGGTTATCTCTGCTGTTTGCAGGCAGTACAACAGATAATATTCATTATTGAATATGAACAAGTCACCCATACACTTGCTGTACTTGCAACGTGTTCTCCAGACTCCCTATCAAAACAGACCCCTTCTAAGTAGAGTTCCATAAAATATACTCCAATCCATTGCATACTGTTGGCAGATATATGGATATAAAACCTGCAGTCACTTATTGTATTGCAGAACAGTTTTGCCTGCTTAACTCATGCCCTAAAAGTACTTTTTGTTTTTTGTCGGTGGTTAGAAAACTACACTAACTAACCCCTAATTCACATCAAAGCAATTCATCAGCACACACAAGCACTTATCCATCTATTTCACACTGTCTCCACTTTGTATTAAAATGCTATAACTGTAAATAAAAACAGCAGCTTTTGAAATTTTTCTTTGTGTAAATTTTTTAATGTTTGTGTATCAGTTAAGGGGGAAAATTACATTATTGGCCATTTTAGTTTCATGTTAAGTTTGAAGTTTTTGTTTAGCAACAGAATTGAGCTTCCAAAATACAATAGATTTAGATATTCCACAAGAAGTGCATTAATTTGCACTAACATTTATAAACACATTTTCCTGGTGATCTTTTAATTTCTTAAGGTTATTATAAGTTAGGGGAAGTTGTTTTTTTACCAGAAGTCAGTAATAGGATGTGATGATGTGGGTTTGATGCATGCTCCCTTCTCACTTCTTGGAGCCCTTGAACCCTAAACCGTTGGTAATGTCACCGATGAGCTTAGCAGTGAGGCAACAACATAGCAAGGGGATGGTGCAAAAGTGTCAAGTGCTTTTATTTAAAAACAACTAAAACAAAGTGTTCAAAATAAAGTGCGGTGTCCAAAGTTCCAATAAATGAATAATCCATAAAAGCAGATGTGACACGTGGAGGTTAAAACCAATAAATAGAAAAAGTCTTAAAACAACGAGGTTAAAATACTGAGGGAAGCAATCCTTTAAAACAACAAAGCCCGGTGTCTTCTTTCCTCTGGCAGCTTCACTACTCATCCTATCTGGACTTCTCAACAAGGGGAGTCGCCTTACCTGCTGCTGGCCTTCTGTCCACTCTCCTCCTGGTCAGTTGTCTTACCGATCCCTGGCTCCAGTAGGCTCTACGAACAGCGACTTGGGATTCACCAACGACCAGGGCTCTCACGCTGGGGACACCACGTCCCAAGTCCCAAGTCCCGACTCCCTCTGCCTTACACGGAGAGTCATCCGCCTTCCGGTCACTTCCGTCCTTCATAAAAACAAACTCTGTTGGAGCGACCACAACTACTACTGAGGGAATAAGGGTTCATTCTTCATAGCTCCTCCATGCACCACACAGGGACCCTGACAAGGTTTCCATTCTGCAGTGCAAGTCCCAGACAACCCAGTCAGAGGAGTACTGACACTCCTCATGCTGGGGGGCGAATTATTCATAAAATCCCGTTGTCCTTGTCCATCCATTATCTATTCCTCCCAACTGCGAGGGTAACCCACAATCTTCTCAGCCAGGATACACCATCATCCACCATTCACTTCTGAGTAATGCCTCACACAAACTTCACTGCCGTCATGCCTCTTTTGCCTACCTGGAAAATGCCTAGATTCTGTGACTGAATTCACAATTAAATGGCCTCCCTTGGACTAAAATCAATGTTAGTCCCAAAATATCCTTAATATCTTAAATATGACAAATGCTCCACCAGACGAGTGTAATTATAAAGTTCAGCAGGTGCAAAGATAGGCTAACAAAGTGTTCTAACCCTAACCCTAAGCCTAACCCCAACACTATCCCTAGCCCTTAACACTAGAATTACCAGAGCCTACGAAAAAACTCGTAATTCCGTCCCACCTTAAACTGCTTCTTAAATCCCTTCATACCTCTCCGCCAGCGCCCTTTGTCTTCTAAATGTGCTGATAAAGAGAAGCCGGCTATTCCATCCCCCCACCAACTGTTATAATGGTGCAAAAAAATGATGGCACATGGCATTTATGTGTCAATTATAAAAGCTTAAACTCCAGTAAATTAAAGATATACGTCCATTGCCCACAACTGATGACATTTTTGATCCCCTCAGTATTTCAGTGTTCAACTATGGACTATGAAACTATCTTCAAAGTACTGGCAAGTAAAGACAGCATTGAAAAACAGGTATGACCATCTAAGAGTAGACCATCTCAAACTATAACTCTCAAAGTGTAACTTTGCACAAGAGTAGGTAACATTTTTGGGAAACATCAACAGCTGGGCTTCACCTGATAGCAGAGACATTAAGAAAGTTAGGAATTGGCCTATGCCTACAAATCTGACTGGGTTACAGTATGTTTCTCTTACAGGCATTTCATTTACTAAAATGTCATAGCCACTCCATGTTCTCATTCAAAAAGGGACACCTTTTGGTTGAACTTGCATGGAGCGGGAAATATTTGGTTCCCTTCATCATGCATAGACCAACAGTCTCATTCATGCATATTTAGATTTCACTCAAGAAGAGTTCCTTCTGGTTACAAGTGGATCAAGCACCACCATTGGTTAGGCATTGTCCCAGATGAATGATTACCACATGGAAAATGTTGCTGCTTATGGTAGTCACATTTTAACACCTACAGGGAGTGGTCAATATATAAACAGAGAGTTGTGTAGTCTTATAGTGTAGTCCATTTACCACTTCACATGCCATTCTTTTTGTATTATAACTGACTATAAGCCTCTATTAGTTTTGAGAAAAATGGCATTAGACTGTGATCTAAATGGTTGTAGAACCAGATGGCCTCTTGTAAAAGACCCATACAATTAGACATATCTGTGCAATCATGGATTAAAATATGCAAATGATGATTCTAAGTCAAATGAGGAAGTGGTTACTACTGCTGCAGTACAGGAAATAAGTGTCATCCCCACTCAAACACAGACTAATGAAGAGGAAAAAGAGAGAGAGATAATGAAAGAAGGAGACAAGGGATGGCATGTAAATAAAGGTCATAAGGAGGAAGTTGTGTTTTGTATGTGAAGTTTTATTAAGGCACATCACACTACTCAACAATTACAATATATAAAGTTTTAAAATTTCAAGCGACCCTTAAAGATTATTCCTTTCCATCGGTCCTGTAAAGTATTTAGCTATACTTCAGATAAAGAAGGATTCAAGAACTTGTTAAGAGCACAAGATGTAAAATATTGTTGTTATTTGGCCACAAATACAGCACAGTACTATGCTGGTGAATGTTGGTGAATAAGTACTCACACATATCAGAAATGCCATTACAGACATAAAAATCATATATATGCAATAAATAATTTTCAAATCAATACAAATGGAGTAAATAATAAAATATATATGTATAATAAACATATTGTCATGACCCTGTGGTGCTAACATCTGGAGAAAGTAAGTATTGGCCAGGTGAACAAAGTTTGTTGTCTTTAATTATTAACACCAAAACAAGAATGAAAGATCAAATCAACTATGCAAAGCACGTTCCCAATGTTCTTGCCTTGAGGGATGCCATCTTCACCACCATGATGTTCTGACCCCAGGACACACCAGGATAACCTTCTGCCAACTATCAATGGCTTTCCTCTTAATGCCTCATTAGTTGGCTACTTCTACCCTCCTTCTGTCTCTCTTGACACAGTTTTTCAGAGCCATTCCATCTCTGAGCCTTAAATCTAGGAAGTTAGTCACAGTGCCCTTTATTTTTTATTATTTTTAAATACTCCACTGGATATTACAATACAGTATATATACAATCTACTACACATGCATTATGATCCACGATTTGGGCAGTAATTAAGAGCTTTGCCGTTTCTTATTTGGAAATTGTCAAAGAGAGACAGAGAGAGTGCAAGCAATATGTACTAAGCTGGTAGTGATTAGCAGACACAGATTCCAACAAAGCAGGTAAGGACTTGAATGTAATATATACAGTTAAAACTCAAAAAATAGTAGAGGAGATATTAAACAAAATGGCTGGAAAAATACTCTGCCTGCTTCTTTGTGGCACAGCTCTTCTTGAAAAAATAATCCTATTTGTTTACTTTCATAGTTTATAATATTATATATTATATGTTAAAGATGCTAAGATTTGCACTGGGTGTGACAAGGATGGATAGGATTAGAAATGAGTACATTAGAGGGTCAGCTTAAGTTGGATGGTTGGGAGACAAAGTATATTGGGGTAAGGATGCTAAGGATAGAGGTGCCAGGGAAGAGAAAAAGAGGAAGACCTAAGAGAAAGTTTATGGATGTGGTGAGAGAGGACATGCAGGTGATGGGTGTAACAGAAGATAAATTATGAGAAAGTATACCAGGTTTTGGACTCTGCATGGAAAACATGTATATACATCTCTATTTGGTGCTAATCTTCAATCTTTAAAGTATTTGGGAACATATCGAGATATATGGAAAATCACATTCTATGTCAAAATGATAATATCAATTTAAAACAATATCATCCAGCTCAACCTCTAGGTGGTGGCAGACTCTATATTGTTAATAAGTAATAGAAGATCTATTGAAGGAAAATGGCAGTGGAATGAGTAACAGATAACCACTAGAGCTGCATCAAAAAGATCATCTGTGATATCTGTGGACATCTGCTATATTTTTGGTAGGTCAGGATACCTCCCAATTACCCATGCTGGGGCACATTGATGCAAGGAGCACCTGAGGCCACTAAACGTAACACATAACTGTTCTTAAAAATTATAATGGGGATGACCTGACCTGGCAAGTGAGGTGAACAAGAAGACTTTGTGGTGTGGTAATGAGATGGGAATTTGGGAAGCCATTCCACCAGATAGTCACAATGACTAATTCATGAAGGAGTGCCCAGAGAGGTATAAGGGTTTTGGTTTCCTTATTTTTAAATTACTTAGTTTTTCTTTGTGTTTATTCCGGCTTCTTTGATGGGTGAGGCATTAACACTTTTACCTTAAGTAACAGTTTAACATAAGCTACAGAGGTAGCCCTTTCCCAAAGGAGTCACTCTTGCAGTTGCTGTACCGGGGGCTGCATTTTAATTTAAAAATCCTATCCTTCTTTCTACCATCCTAACAGGTGTCCTATTATAACCAGGTGACGTCTGGAGTGCTACCATTTGTTGCTGGAACCCTGACAGGATGGTCAAAATCAGTGGAAGAAACTGCTTTATCGTGTATCAGATTTCTGGAAAGTGTTCAGAGTGTGGCATTTTGACAGACTGAGAACGTCTTTTAAGGAGAGTATTGGGATTGGAAAAGGAAGGTGATGGGGTGTGGCTGAGGACCCCCCAACTTTTTTAAGCATTTTCTCCTTGATTTAATATATTATTCAAATATTGACTTATCCTTTTCCACAGTAGAATTGGTATAGAATCTACATGAGGTCGTACTGGTCAAATATCTCGGAACAGTGTACTGTATCACCTGTTTGTGCATCTGAATTTAAAGGTGGTTATTGAAGATTCAGTTGAGCAATGCTGCTTCACGGTTCCAAGATCAAAGGTTTGATTCCAGTCTTGTCCAGTTCCCTAAATGGAGAGTTCACTTTTTTCTGTTTTAATGTCGATTTTTTCTTCTGGTATGCTGGTTTTTCACACATCCGAAAATCATGCATGTTAGGTTTATTTAAATTGTCTTATTATGATTGTGTGCAAGTGCAAATGTGTTTGGTTAGCAAGGATTCTATCCTAGATTGTTTTTTGTTTGTTTCTAATGCTGTTGGGATAGGATATGGCTCCTTTCAATACTGGAAAAAAAGGATAGATTTCAAAGATTCAGTTTTAAAAGTGGCCATGAGCACTGAATAAACCAGGAATAAAAGGGAATAAGAAAGAAATTAAAGGGAACTTCATTATAATATTAGACTGTAAGAAACCAAGTTCATTTCATAAATGTTCTTTTTTGATAATTTAATAAATCAGAGGATTTTAAAAGAAACTGAAGTCTAGTTGTTTGTTCAAAGCTTTCATCACCTAAACAAGCAAGCTAAAAAAGTGTCATCTTTTCAAGTGTAATGTTTTTACAATAGAATATAACCATAGAAGAACATTTGAATGCCTCAAAACACTTTGTGAAGTATACTGAAAGACATGGGCTGTTTCACATCTAGTCAAATTCATAGTCATCCCATCTATATATAGGTGTACAGTGATTGATATGTGTCCATCCTAGACCTCAGTTGTATACTAAACACTGGGATAACACAAAGTGTATGTATTAATGCTTACTTTAGAAAAAAGCAGAAGAAGACAGCCCATCATCATCACCAACAGCAGCAGAAGAAGAACAACTAGGCAAAATTGCAATTGGTGCCAAATAGGTTTGTTTTGAAGAAAGGATGTATGGAAGCGCAGTCAGATGTTAAATGTCTGTGGCAGATGGCAGCAGTGTGTGGTAGCTGCTCTCTTGATTACCTTTTTCAAATTTTTTTCTGCATGAATTAGTCTAAACAGTAATGTAGTTACAAAATACAAGCCATTTAAGTATCTGTTGTGATGTGCGATTTTTCATATAAGTTGATAAATATTTTGTATTTTAATTGTAACTTGGGTAAAGCAATGTAATATTAGTGTTGCATTATGTGAGAAGCATTCATGTTTACAACAACTAACCCCCCAAACCCACCAGGAACGGGTCTCTTTGATTTATACGACAGAGTTGGTGTCTTAAACCAGTTTGGCAAGTGTTTCAAAAGTAAAGTCTTTCAACCCCCGCAAGAAAGCCAGGCTGCCTAACTGCTAAGCTTTACCTTAACATATGGTCTTGGGGTGGTGGCAGGTGTTAAGATGTTCTATTTCCTCATTGGTCTTAAGTATGGCTGTTTAGAACTGGCTTGTATCAGAAGCCTTCAAGTACCACGGCGTCCTATTGGCTCTAGGGGTTGAACAGAACATCTATAAATCTGCTTGCTTAACCTCAATCTCTCTCTGTTACTAACATCTGATAAAGGAGCATCTCTCTCTCTTACCAAACTGATGAACTGAAAGGACAACACAATGGAGAGCACAGCTCGGCAGCCATATTGAAACAGGCTTGCGGCCTGTTCTGAAGAAAGCTGACCACAAATGATGCCTTAACTAGATACATTAAGTAACAAACAAGTCTGTGTGCCGCCTGAAACTACACATCACCATTTAATCAGGTTGTATGGTTGCCAATATTCAAATGTACTTTGCATATTGTTATTATTTATGAATATTATCAATAATGCATTGTTTAAATTGTAACTTAACTCCTGCTTGTCTTTTACTACCCCTAATTGCCTGAGGTCATAGATGTAGGAGGGAAGGTGGAGAGAAGTTACAGTGGTGTGAAAAACTATTTGCCCCCTTCCTGATTTCTTATTCTTTTGCATGTTTGTCATACAAAATGTTTTTGATCATCAAACACATTTAACCATTAGTCAAATATAACACAAGTAAACACAAAATGCAGTTTTTAAATGATGGTTTTTATTATTTAGGGAGAAAAAAATTCCAAACCTACATGGCCCTGTGTGAAAAAGTAATTGCCCCACAAATGGCAAAAACATGGAACAGTGGTGAACCTTCCCAGGAGTGGCCGGCCGACCAAAATTACCCCAAGAGCGCAGAGACGACTCATCCAAGAGGTCACAAAAGACCCCAGGACAACGTCTAAAGAACTGCAGGCCTCACTTGCCTCAATTAAGGTCAGTGTTCACGACTCCACCATAAGAAAGAGACTGGGCAAAAACGGCCTGCATGGCAGATTTCCAAGACGCAAACCACTGTTAAGCAAAAAGAACATTAGGGCTCGTCTCAATTTTGCTAAGAAACATCTCAATGATTGGCAAGACTTTTGGAAAAATACCTTGTGGACTGATGAGACAAAAGTTGAACTTT
Source organism: Polypterus senegalus (assembly GCF_016835505.1). NCBI lineage: Eukaryota > Metazoa > Chordata > Cladistia > Polypteriformes > Polypteridae > Polypterus > Polypterus senegalus. The sequence goes on along the minus strand of NC_053160.1, from coordinate 126,016,190 downwards.
TTGGAAGGCAAATGTCCCGTTACATCTGGCGTAAAAGGAACACAGCATTTCAGAAAAAAAAACATCATACCAACAGTAAAATATGGTGGTGGTAGTGTGATGGTCTGGGGTTGTTTTGCTGCTTCAGGACCTGGAAGGCTTGCTGTGATAGATGGAACCATGAATTCTACTGTCTACCAAAAAATCCTGAAGGAGAATGTTCGGCCATCTGTTCGTCAACTCAAGCTGAACCGATCTTGGGTGCTGCAACAGGACAATGACTCAAAACACACCAGCAAATCCACCTCTGAATGGCTGAAGAAAACCAAAATGAAGACTTTGGAGTGGCCTAGTCAAAGTTCTGACCTGAATCCAATTGAGATGCTATGGCATGACCTTAAAAAGGCGGTTTATGCTAGAAAACCCTCAAATAAAGCTGAATTACAACAATTCTGCAAAGATGAGTGGGCCAAAATTCCTCCAGAGCGCTGTAAAAGACTCATTGCAAGTTATCGCAAACGCTTGATTGCAGTTATTGCTGCTAAGGGTGGCCCAACCAGTTATTAGGTTCAGGGGGCAATTACTTTTTCACACAGGGCCATGTAGGTTTGGATTTTTTTTTCTCTCTAAATAATAAAAACCATCATTTAAAAACTGCATTTTGTGTTTACTTGTGTTATATTTGACTAATGGTTAAATGTGTTTGATGATCAGAAACATTCTGTGTGACAAACATGCAAAAGAATAAGAAATCAGGAAGGGGGCAAATAGTTTTTCACACCACTGTATATACTATAATACCTTATAAGCAGAGGTAAGTCTGGGAGACTTGAGGTGTTCTGACAAAGGCTACTTATTAATAATACAAAATGGGAAAGTAGAGCAATATATTGCTCTACCAAGACAAAACAGTGTCTAATGCTCTTTTAACTAGAGCTTTCTTGAGTAACCTGGATAAAAAATAAAACACAAAAAAAAAATCATGTTATAGTAACCTGTAGCTTTCCAGCTGCATTATCTACTGTCATGCAGTCAGTTTGAAAAATGTTGATTTTCTCCTGCAAATTCATTCTCTCTGGCCTGTCAATCTCTGCCTTAATCTAAGACTTAAACCTTTTGATTCTGGTTGTCGTTTGCCTAGTTTTATTTCCTTTACACAGCTGTTTTGGCTCCAGTTAATCACTTAGGTTCAGCCTACACATGATATAACTGATGATTAGCATCTGCTTTGCTATACTTGCTTAATCAAGCCCCGGGCTATCAGCCCACAAAATCCTGATATCTTTAACTGGAGACTGATGTATCACTAGTTTCTTTCTTTAAGGACATTCAAATATCTTATTGTATTGCCTCACTTTTTTTTCAAAAGGAATGTCTGAAACTCTAAAATGCACTCTTTTCTATGAACACACTAATAATCTAACCATCTAAGACTAATATTTTTGTGAGGTATCTAAAGTGCCTAGGAGGATTATATATGTTGTGGTCGGGTAGTGGAAGGACAGGCTGGAATCAGTCAAAAGTTTGGGACACCAACTGGGCTGCCCCTTTTATTTGTCACGAGACAAAATGAACCAAAATAAAAGAAAAGAAAAAATATGCAAATGCACTGCTCCCCGCTTTGGGGTTCCTCCTACTTTGGAGTTTTAATATTGTGCTCCACCAAGCAGCTTATTCGGGTCTTCCGGCAAAAGACGCCTCTCTTTAGGCTGCAAAACTCTCAGAAGAGGCGGGGCTAAGTACCCTTACTGGCCGGTCTCTCAGAGCTGTGAGGGAAGAGGAGAAAAAGGACAAAGTCAGTGTTAGCCCCCACCTCAATTCGTTGAGTTATTACATACCTTTCCCCAACCTTGGGAGCAATCCTCCAATGACCATGCATGACGTGCCCCTCACTTAGCTTGTGCCTGGAGGGGCGAGCAGATCTCACCACGAGGTCATGGACATGGGAGAGGGCATCTGCATTGGCATTTAGTCATCCTTTCCAGTGAATCACCATAAATTTATATGGTTGGAGGCTCAGCAACCATCGTGTGATCCTCAGATTTGAGTCTCGAGAAGCAGAGAGCCACTTCAGGGGGGAATGGTCCATGACAAGTGTGACAAGTAGTATTGAAGTTGTGTCACCGCCCATTTGATGGCTAGTGCTTAACACTCAATCGCTGCATACCTCCTCTCCTGATTCAGCAGTTTCTGAGATACATAACGGGGTGTTCTGCTCCATTGATGACTTGGCTTAACACGGCGACAAGACCGGTGTCCGAGGTGCTGGTCTGGGGACTAAAAGCACTAGAGAAATTAGGTGTCGTTAATACCGGAGCAGAAGTTAGGGTCTTATTTAAGTTACAGAATGCAGTCTCGGCTGTGGGATTCCACACCATCAAATTGGGAGCCTTCTTTTTTGTTAAATTGGTTTGGCTTGTTCAGTTAAGTGGGGCACAAACCGGCAGAAGTACCTCACTAAGCCTAAGAAAGCCTGTACTCGCCTCTTTGTTTGCAGCCAGTTGTAAATGTCGCCTATTTTAGACTGCTGTGGTTTGATCTGTCCATCGCCCATCACATAGCTAAAGTACTTTGCCTTGGTTAATCAAAAATGACACTTTTGGTGTTGATCCGGAGGCTGTCTTTGTGGTTGGCCCAGAGAACATCTCGCACGTGCAGCTTATTCGGGTCTTCTAGCAAAAGACACCTCTCTTTAGGCTGTGCGTCTTTTATGGCGAAACCCCAAGAAGGGGCAGAGCAAAGTTCCCTTACTGAGTGGTCTCTCTGAGCTGTGATGGAAGAAGAGAACCAGGACAAAGTCAACGGTAGCCTCCCTCTTGTCTCGCTGGGTTATTACATACCTTTCCCCAGCCCTTGGATGAGTCCTCCAACATCCATGCGTGACAATGTCTACAATCAATTTAAAGCACAAATCACAGTGACGTAATCTTTTGCAAAGGTACCAATCAATTTTGCACTGGGTTTCCATGTTTATTTTTTCCCAGCCTTGGCTACAATCTTTACAGAATAGTTCAGCCTGTGCTTCAGTACAAAGACTTCTGGACCTGATCTAAACTGAAAAATTTGTCCATGCATCATCACCACAGCAAAAAGGCATTCATTTTTTTCTGCTTTGCTTTCTTTTATACTCAAATTTTGTAACAAGAAAAATACAGTATATAGCTTTTAGCTATTTTGTATTTTGGCCATACAGTACAGTACATCAATGTGTAAGTATGATCTTTAGCTAGCTAGCTAGATACTTTATTAATCCCAAGGTGAAATTTACCCAAATTCTTCTTTTTATCATTTTGCCAATCAGAACTGGCATTGATACATAAAGAGAAAAATATCTGTATCTGTATTTGGGCCATGAAATCAAAAGTGTCTCCATTTTTACCACTTGCTTTAACTACACATGTAGCATTTACAGATATGACACTACAAACCCGACACTAAATTTGCTGTTATTTTTTTATTTCTCTTAATCTACCTTATTTATTGGTTTTCCTTTATTTCTTATTTTACCATTGCACAACTGAACTTATTCCATATTCACTCGAAGACATTGTGCAGAGGAATAATTTTAATTAGAGGTCATTTTCTAGGTAATGGCCATCAGTGGGCAGCAGGAAGACCAATAACTGAGAGCAGCAATAGACAATAATTCAATTATCTGAAAGCAGAAATGTGCAGTAGGGAGACATTAAGACTGCATCCTGGTTTTCAGGTTTTCCACATTTCTTAATATTTGGCTAATCATTAAATTACATAAAAACAAATATTTTCTCAGATGTATAAGGTGAAGTTAAATGGTGGCAGATGGTCGTTTTCATTCTGTATGGTTTCACATTAGCTTCCAATTTTTTAGTATAATTACACCAAACATAATTTTTCATTTTAAAACTCTTGATTATATTACTTTATTAGTAAAGCTGTGATATTAACATAAGGTCCATTACATGCCATAAAATATTGTTTTATGTATTTGCAAAACATTGCAATAAACATCAAACAGAAAATTGTATGTCATTTTGTGTCTTTGGGAAGCTTCAGTATATTTTTTAGAAAACAATTACTGAGCTGCAATGGACTTTCTCTCATCATTGCTTTCTACTTTGTGGCAGATGTCACTGGCATAGGTGCCAGCCTGTATAACCCCAGGCTTGGTGAAACTGTCTTGAGAATAGCAGGGTGGATGAATCATTGAGATGCAGTGGACAATCTTCTGTTATGATTCAGAGGTTTGAATTTGTCCGCTTTCTTTTTTTATACTTATTTTTCACATTTATTCTGAACTTGAGTGCTTGATTAATTTTTATTGTTATATTTTTAACTGTTAGCCACAGTACCTATCAAAGACAAGTAACAGAATAAAAAATATTTGCTATCTCTTGCCCCACGTGTCCCTTCAGTGCCTTTCTCTGTATTCACGTGTGTGAATGTCTGTTAACTGGCGCTTCCTTTTTGGAGTGTGTTCCTGTAAAGCTTGCAGACTCTCATTACTTTTGAGGCACTTTGCTCACCTCCTGTCTGGTTTCATACTTGCTGCCTTTGAAGGCGAAGCTCTCAGCATGTCTCATATATCTTTACTTCTCCTTGTGTGTCTCACATTCACACTTCCTCTGTCACAAAAGTCAAAATGACCAATCAGATAAATAGAGGGACTGGACACACAGACCTTAGAGTTTTATTATATAGTAGAGTATTATTTTTAGGGGGATTTGATTGATGGCAGCACAGTGGCGCGGTGGGTAGCGCTGCTGCCTCGCAGTTAGGAGACCCGGGTTTGCTCCTCCCTGCGTGAAGTTTGCATGTTCTTCCCGTGTCTGCGTGGGTTTCCTGACGGGTGCTCCAGTTTACTCCCACAATCCAAAGACATGCAGGTTACGTGCATTGGCGATTCTAAATTGTCCCTAGTGTGTGCTTGGTGTGTGTGTGTGTGTGTGTGTGTGTGTGTGCATGCGTGCGCGACCTGTGGTGAGCTGGAGCCCTGCCTGGGGTTTGTTTCCTGCCTTGTTCCCTGTGTTGGCTGGGATTGGCTCCAGCAGACCCCTGTGACCCTGTAGTTAGGATATAGCGTGTTGGATAATGGATGGATTTGATTGATGGAGAATTTATTTGTGGAACTATTTTGTGTCTTCCTGTTATTTTTGCATTAGTTATTTTTCCCACTTTATTTTAAATATGTCATACCAACATTTGTTTACATGCGTGCACCTCTATTTTGGACCATTTTCTTGTTAGAAACAGTGCTTTACTGCTACCATGTGACAGGAGGAAGTGATGTCATTGGGTTGTCACTAAGAAGGTGGCACACTTTCTTCTGTGTACAATTTTGTGGATAGTCTAACAACCTTATGTGCAGCAGATAGTCTCAAAATCTCACAAGGAAGTTAGGATGTCTTGTGTGTTTCTGATTGTGATTTTTGGCTTCCCCATAGACCTTTGGTATAACAATCTGACAGACCTTTGGCTTTTTGTTTTTGACTTTATCTTCTGGTCCACAACCTTCATTTCTTTTTGTCTGCCATTGTTCACATTTAGCAGTACAGATTCCTAGCAAAGCAACTGAGATGTTACTTGTTTTATTTTATACACAGAAGAGTTGTAGATTAAGTATTTATTTTGTTGTGATATGACAAAACAAGGACATTCTCTTCCAAAATCATCTAGTCATGTACAGCCTTCCAAATTGGACAAATGCATGAAAACAGCACTTTAACAGAGATCAGTAGAAAGTGCTACATGCAGGACAAAGATGCTCTAATTACGAGAAAAAGATTGGTGAGACTGACCCACAGGAAAAAAGCAAAAAATGGTTTTACTTGGAAAACATATTTATATTGGCTTAACATCATCAGTGTTCAAACCAATGAAAACGACAAATAAACTGTTATGTTGAGTTTTCAATGTCCGTTCAATACAAACAAAGGAAAATTTATCTTATATTCTACAATAATCCAGTTCATCATGTATAATAAAAAATCAACAAAACAAACAAACAAAAAAAAACCAAAAGATTAAGCAGGGGTAATTATTTTATAGTTACATTAAAAATATTATGAAGTGAGTTATGTTTTAATTTTTTCTGTAAGTCTTTCGCAACATCTTTTATAGGATAAACATTACCCTGGTCACAACAAGCATGCACAGTATCAGAATTTACACAATTAAAGTCACCAGTGTAACACCTTAAAAGCCAAAGCTTCGTATTCGACTTTATCAGAGTTTGCAAATAAAACCATAAAACATCATTGATTATGTGTAAAATTTTTTGATTATTGTAATTTCCAGCTACACATCATAGGACTACTGCTTTTTGACAATTTAGGATTATTATTTGTTTTAGACAAAAGATCTGATGGACTTTTGGTTATTGAATGATGTTTCTTCTCCTGGTCATGTCCATTCAAAATTGTGTGCTTTCTAATTAAAGAGACAGAATTAAAGAAACCTTTGCAACTTCTAAAGAAGCTTTCTACTATACCTCACAAGAATAATTTGATATTTTCTGGCTACAGTTGCATTGTCGTGGACTCACACCATAAATGAGCCATTTCAGTTTGCAGATTTACACTGTGGTAACTTGTGAACTCGTGAACCCACAACAACTGGATTGCAGAGGTCCTCAGAAGCAGTTTCTCTAAAGCTTTAGCCTGTCACACAAGTGTGCAGTAGAGACATCTTCAAGGTTCTGTTAAAGTAAGAGGTTCCAGTCCAGGATGAGAGTAGGTATTGTCCCTAACCACTTCCTGCATTTTGCCTACAGTACTATAGCGTTAAATCCCAGAGGATTCCTGATCATAAACCAGGCTGCAGAAGCCCTGGCCCTTGTGGCCAGCTGCTATAAATCTGGACCCAGAAAACAAGAGAGCATTCAATTCAAAAGACTTGTTGATGGAAAGCAAAGAAAGAGGCAACAATAGCTTGATTTTTGTTTAATTTCTGTTACTCTTTAAAAGACGATTGCTGTGCTGGTAGCCCAATCCTTAATCATGTGTCAGAGTGATTGCTGAAAAGCTAAAGGAGAACTCCTGACGACAGCCATCAGAGACTGCTTCTAAACACTGCAAACAGAACATTTCCTGGTGAGATCAGATGAGCTGTCTACTCAGACCCCACCTTACTGTGATCAGTGTTACACCATGTCCATGGTAGTTAATACTAGAAATGACCTACACATTGAATTATGGAAGGTGTATGAAGAATCTTTCAGCTGAGTAAGATAAGTCAACACATGAGCAATGTAGTGTAGGAGACTGAAATAAAGTTTTCATTGCATAGTATAATTCCATCCTCAAATAATGCTCTTGAAGTATTAGGAGTAACTGTAAGTCCAACACTTTCTGACAGATATGCAGTGTTTTTTCCCACCAAAACGGTTTGAATCCTGGGAAATCTGAAAACATATGATGTGACAAGGCTATTGCTTGATGGCATCACTCAGAGTTATGGTCCAGTCACAAGACAGATGTGTGAAATGTATGCATTGTGAGCTGAATTACACCATGCTTGTAGTTAGTATGAGTGTATGCTTGTTTATGTGTAGTTTGTTTTCCTGGTTTTAATATTTTTTATCATTATGATGACAATATCACTACAGCTCAATTTTGGAATGCTATTTTGTTGTGAACGTGTCTAGATCATGACCAGATGAAATACCCAATATATCCATCTCTCTTTCCAGGGCTAAAGGGTGAGAGATGTGGAGGCAATGGTGACTTTAGAGCCCTAAAGATTCTCCCTGCAAATTCTAGATCTCTTGTTGTAGCACCTGATGTTGAGACTTTAAGAAATGTAAACTGTTGCAGGCCATAGTATCATGAAGCTTTCTGAGGTGCACAGACCTTGGACTGGCCAGATCTCTGGTCACTCTGATGGCTGTCATACTCAGGGAGTAGCTGTTGCTGTGGCGGATCAGCTCCTTCCAATGGTGTCTGATGTCACTTCTTTCAACAAGCATGTTATGAGACTCAGATTACGGCACTCACTGGGTGCCTTGTCTGTTGTCTCAGTGTATGCTCCAACCGAGATCAGTGATGTCTTGGTGAGGGAGACATTTTATTCGCAACGTTAGTGGTTGATGGGTGTCCGTGAGGTGACACTCCTCTGGTCATGGGTGACTTCAGTGTGACCACTAGCATTGACAGGGCTGGATATGAAGATTGTGTCGGCCCCCATGGGTAGGCAACTGTCGTGAAAATGGCTCCATGTTCCTTGACTTTGCAAAAGGTCAAAGGCTGTGGATCATTGAATATTGGTTCCAGTCCCTTGAGCTGCATTGTTGGAATTGGTACGCCAATACATTTCCTCCTATGTGTGCATATAGGTACACCATGCCCGAAAAATGCAGCACTAACCTGATTTGCTGAGAGTGCAGGGATTTTTTTTTCCCCTCAGCATTTACCATTGTAAAACAGGTAGTTGTTTTTTACTGCACAATTCTTATGATACTGACATTCTATTTAAAACCAAATGAGAAATTTAAAAACGGAGTAGTTACATTGTCAATCACAATGGCTTATTGAAAAAAAGTCCACTTTAAATTTTTTAATGCAGTCAATCCAGTGGTGAATTGTAAATAAGTCACATGCTCTAGGAGATGCTTTAGGTGGGTAAACTTTTTACATGATCATTATCAGAATAGCAGAATTCTATTCCAGCTCTGGTGTCCAAGACATTTGCAGATATTGCAGGTAATTGGGACTGATCCAGTCAGATAGCATATGGGGTCCATGCGTGATATAGAGTGTTGTATTACACATGCTCTTCCCTTATACCGGTAACCATTTGTCTTAAGGGAACTTGTAATTGTAATTTATAAATGCTTCTACATTGAAGTTCGGGCTCAGATAAGTTCCTGGTAAGTTATTATCAATGCTTGGATTTTTGTCTTGTCTCTCCGACAAGATAATCATCTTCCTCTGCTATCGGAGGAGCTGCATAAACTCATTTCAGTGACAGCACTCTTTTGAGGTGCGCAGATCGGGGACTGGCCAGATCTCTGTAGGTGGATACACCTTTTATTGAACTGTTCAGTCTGATGGCTGTCATACTTAGGGAGTAGCTGCTGCTGTAGCGGATTGGCTTCTTCCGATGGTGTCCGATATCACTCCTTTCAATGAGCGTATTATGAGACTCAGATTACGGCACTCCCCGAGTGCCTTGTCTGTTGTCTCAGTGTATGCTCCGACCATGGTGAGTGATGTCTTGGCGAGGGAGACATTTTATTCGCAGCTTCGCTCGGTGGTTGATGGGTGCCCACAGGATGACACTCCTCTGATCATGGGCGACTTAAGTGCAGCCACTGGCACTGACAGGGCTAGCTATGAGGATTGTCTTGGTCCCTATGGGTCTGGTGACCATGATGAAAGTGTCTCCATGTTCCTTGACTTTGCTAAAGGTCAGGGGCTGCGAGTCACTGGACATGGTACTAAAATACTGGTGGTGCGGTGAAGAAGATCAATCACATCCTCGTGGGCAGACACTGGAGGCTCTTACAAAACTCTAGGGTCTATAGAAGTGCCCAGTTTGTGAATTCTGACCATAGACTTGTTGTTGCTACTCTTAGGATCCAGCTTAGGTCCAGTAGGTTACCACCTGCTAGGAAAATGAGCCTGGACTTGGCCAGACCCCAAGACCAGGCTATTTCTAATGAGTTTGCACGCAGTTTGTGTCAGGAACTTTCAGATTTGGGTACGACTGCTGATCCTAATGTTATGTGGGAGACCTTCTGTGACAAGAACCTGAAGGTTGCTGAAGGATATGTTGGTGTTACTGGTGTTCTCAGAAGGAGGTGTTTCATCTTGCAGGGCACCCTGGATATCATCGAGAGGAGTTGCAGTGCACTCAATGGCAACTCTCATCTGTACCGGGAACTGAGGACAGCTGCGAGGGCTCTGAGAGCAGATAAAGAGGCGTTTGTTAGAGGAATCTCTGAGCAAGTAACACACCCATCTGTGGTCTAGTGACCCACGTCCTGCTTACAGAGAAATCAAAGCATTATGCACATCTGAATCTGTTCCTTGGAGAGTCGCAGTCAGGACAGCTGATGGAACAGTCCTTACGGATGACACTGCAGCTGTAACCCGCTGGGCTGGCTACTTTGAACAGTTGTTCAAAGCTGATCCTCCGGCTACGACGTTGGATATCGTTGGGTCCACGGTTCTTGAGGCTGATCCTCCAATTAGGTGTGAACCACCCAATCTCACTGAGATTGAACAGGTGGTGAACCAGCTGAGGGAGGAAAAGGCTGCAGGGATCTGTGGTATCCAGGGTAAACTTCTCCAGGCTGGTGGTAAGGCTGTCCTCCTGGCATTGAAATCAATCTTTGCTTCCATTTGGGAGACTGGGATCATCCCAACTGACTGGAAAATGGGACTTATTGTCCCTATCTGGAAAGGGAAGGATGATCGCCTGGATTGTAGCAACTACAGGGGGATAACACTGCTCTCGGTGCCGAGTAAGGTCCTTGCTAGGGTCGTCCTCAATAGGATCCGTGATCACTTGCTCACCTACCAGCGACCGGAACAGTCTGGTTTTATGCCTAAGAAGTCTACCATCGACCGCATCCTGGCACTGAGGGTTCTCATAGAGCACAAACTCGAATACTGGCAGAGTTTCTTTGCAGCCTTTGTCGATTTTCGCAAAGCGTTCGACTCAGTTGATCAAGCTGCCCTGTGGGACATCCTGAGGGTTTGTGGGATCCCCTCGAGGTTGCTGGATATCATGGCACTGGTACTGTGAGTGCTGCACAGAGTGGAGGCAGGACCTCTGCGTTTTTCCCAGTTGATTCTGGGGTTTGTCAGGGGTGTGTTCTTGCTCTTACTCTGTTCAATGCTTGTATGGACTGGGTGTTGGGTAAGGTCGTGAGGTACAGCGGTTGTGGGGCATCTGTTGGTGAAGAAAGATTCACGGATCTTGACTTTGCTGACAATGCTGTAATCTTCACTTGCATCAATGAAGGCTTTGATCGGGGTGCTCGAGAGACTGTGCGAGGAGTCTGAGTGTCTGGGCTTGCAAGTGTCCTGGATAAAAACCAAGATCCAGGCCTTTAATGACCTCTTGGGCACAGCCATCAGCAGTGTGTTTGTTTCCGGAGTGTTGACCTTGTTGAGAGGTTTACATACCTTGGCAGTGACATTCATGTCTCTGGTGACTCTTCCTGTGAAGTCAGTAGATGGATTGGGAGAGCATGGGGGCTCATGAGGTCGCCGGAAAGGGGTGTGTGTCGCTCCCAATATCTATGCAAAAGGATGAAGGTCCAAGTCTTTAGAGTCCTGGTGCTTCCTGTCTTGGTATGTGGTTGTGAGACATGGACGCTATCCAGTGACCTGAGACGAAGATTGGACTTCTTTGGTACTGTGTCTCTCCGGAAAAGTCTTGGGTACCGTTGGTTTGACTTTGTGTCGAATGAGCGGTTGCTCATGGAGCCCCAAATGAGCCACATTACCTGCATTGTGAGGGAGCGTCAGTCACGGCACTACGGCCATGTGGCGCATTACCCAGAGGGTGATCCGGCTCATAAGATCCTCATTGTTGGTGTGGCTGGACCAGGCCAAGGGGTCGCCCACGTAACACCTGGCTGTGGCAGATAGAGTCTTTTCTGGAGGGTAGGACTGGACCGCGTGTCTGCCTAGGCGTTTGAAAACCGGGATCCTGAGCTGTTTCGACGTGTAGTGGGTGCAGCAACGCACTTTACCAGTGCATGCTCCCCAACTTGACTTGGATTTTCTAACTTTCTGTGGAAGGGACTTTAACTGCCATCTTTGGCCTATGCACCCTTGTACTCTCCAACTTGTAACCCCATTTTGTGGACACAACCCGTCTTAAAACTCTAGTTCTGCAGACTTCCTATTATTAACTTAAATACTAAAGTGGATGAAGGCTCAAAAGAGTAATTCCAGAAACAGCCACTAGCCTCCAATTTTTGTATCCTTTTATTACCCCCCAAGAGTCAAAGCAGCCATGGACTTTAACCATGTTGGAGACTTTAACTTAATCTGATAGGACTTTAACCCACAATGAGCACATCCTGCTTCTCACTAATGATCCTGGCAAAACCCAATTTTATTTCAAACCGAGATAGTTCAGCTCCTTTTCTGCTGAATCTTAAACCAGTGAAAACCTGCTCCAAATGTCTGACGTTCCTGTCGTTTCTAAATCTGCAACACTTGTCAGGTTTGACTACTCAATGCACTTCTACCTTTGATTATGTGAGGCTCTGAACCAACACAATAAAAATAACGGCATTATTTTTAATATATAAACTAAATCAAATCAATAGCAGGTGTAAAATCATTTTGCATCACGTATTTCAGGAACAATGCTGTATAATTTTATAAGCCACAGTCCTCTTGCAAGTTTTGATTGCACACTTGCTCATATCTGTACAGGTAATCCCAGACAGCACTGATGATGCTATGTGGAAGCCATACCATCTGTTAAAGGACTCGTTCCATATGACCTTGTTAACTCTCCATTTTCTGCTGCTGAATAAAGTTGTAACCGATCAGATGCCTACCTGATTACATGATGAATGAGAACGTGCTGGCATGTTGGCATTGAGGATTTCATTATTTCTGACCATATCAAAAACTCCATTTGTCACAATGATGTCCCAAACAAGCAGAGACCCACCACTGTGCTTCACTGTCCTGTTGACTACAGACACTCATCCACATAGCACTGTCCAGCTCTTTTAAAGCAACACTGCTTGAGCCAAAACTTTGATATTTTGACTCTTCAGTTGAGAGCATTTGCTTCCATTGTTCAGCACCCCAATTTGTGTGTCTTGTGCTTAATGAGGAGCCTTAATTTTACTTTTCCAAGCATTTATCTTACTTTGTGCTTTTAAACATTTTTTCCAATAGAAGTAAAAAAAAAAAATTGGAAGCGATAGAAGGCAACATTTCAAATTCAACAATATAATATTTCCTCACTCAGCCTATTCTAATAAAGTGGAAGCGGGTCCTTCCACTAATTCATTTTGCTTCTCTTGGATACCAATAAAGGAGTACTTGACCCAGAATTGAAAGTTTCAGTCAAGTAAAATGCTTACATATTTATGTTTCATTTCTTTGTAGATAAAGCTCGATTAAGTCTTAAAGAAACTCGCTGGTATGTGTTTGATGCTGTGGTTAAATCTTCATTTAGAACATCCAAGGTAAATAGTCCATTAAAGTAGACCCACTGGAGATATAAGGGTTAGTAAATCCATCCATCCATAGATTAATAAAACAAAACTACATAAATTACATTTCAAATTTTCAAATGTTCAAAATGGAGCTGGTTTCTTATTCAAAAACCAGAGATTAATCTTTCAAGTAGGGACTATTTAAAATTTAAACACCATTAAAGAAAAATAGTAGCTGTTTATCCAGAGTGATGAAAGTAAATTAAAATTGTGGACCTGTATTTATATGTCACAACTGATGACATAACGGTCCCAACCATCTCAGTCACATGACTAAAGAAAACAAGGCGTTAACTAAACATACATTTTTCAATATTTACTCTATTATAAATAGACAATGGAAATGAATGCTTGGTGATTTTGGATTTTTTTTTTCTTTTAGTAATGGCAAGTTATTTTTTTGTTAGTCTGTATGTTGAGCTATAGGGGGTCAGCAATTACTAAGTCATACATTTCTGACTTCTGTTGGTCAGGCTTGTAAAGGCTTCTGTTACTTGAGTTAAGAGTTTGGATTTTATGTCATTTTGAAAACTTGTTTCGGTTTTTCTGATAAAGTGTTTTGGGCTTTGGCCTTAGACATTTTACACTAATACTGCTTTTGTGTGCTTTCAATCTCTTTTTGCTAGCACCATAATTCATTTTGTTGAAGAAAAAAGAAATCATAGGTCAAGCCATCAGTGAAGCTCCTAGCATCAGTATTGGTGACCAAACCTTGAAAGTTGTATAATGAATTCACCTACATCCGACCAACACTCTCCAGTAAACCTGTCCCTTGACCCAGAGATCAAAAGGTTGATGGAGAAAGCTGCTGCTAACCATGGCCAAACTTTCCAAGATGGTGTGGGGAAAAAGAGCAGCTCACCACAGCCACCAAAATGGTAGTGTACACAGCTTATATACGGACTACTCTTATCTACAGCAGAGAGAGCTGACAACATAGATGCACCAAGGGGACTGCAGCTTTCATCTGTGATGCTACATTGAATCTTGGGCATTTCCTGGAAGGACCACATGCCGAACAAGTTTGTACAGGCGCTTTTTACAAAGACTCCTTACAAAGCGATATCTGCGGTGGCTGGGCCATGTCCACACTATGCATGATGGTCACATTCCTAAAGACATCTTATATGGACAGCTTGTCACAAGATTCTAGCCTGGAGCCAATCCCAGCCAACACAGGGCGCAAGGCAGGAACCAATCCCGGGCAGGGCACCAACCCACCGCAGGGCGCACACCCACACACTAGAGACAATTTTGGATCGCCAATCCACTTAACCTGCATGTCTTTGGACTGTGGGAGGAAACCGGAGCACCCGGAGGAAACCCACGCAGACACGGGAAAAACATGCAAACTCCACGCAGGGAGGACCCGGGAAGCGAACTGCACACAAATCATTTTATCAAATAAAATGTTAGTTACAAGCCAGCCTAAACCTTTTCATATAAGGTAGCTACAATTTACTAATACATAAAAAAAGGAAAAGAAGTCAAAATAGATATTCTTTGATGCATTTGGAGCTGTGCATATTTAATTGCTGCTGGCAAAATGTATTTTGATTTGAACAAACAGTAAATATCTTTTCACATAATTTAACGGCCTTATATCGATATTGTATGCACAGACTTCCACAAAAGCTGACTATTGACTAATAAAAGACAAATATTTTACACAGATTTCTGAGTTTTTATTATTTACAAAAGGCAAAAATTTTTTTTAAGTTAATTGATATGTTTTTGTATATTTCATCTTCTTGCTTCCACAAACCCTGCTGCGCAAAGCACTTGAGAATATCAATATAAGGTGACAAGTACAACAAAAGTTATACATTTTCCTATAAATTTTTTGATATGACTATACAAGGATGCTGAAAATTGTTTGGAGGCAAAATGTACAATCATGAAAAATTCCAGTTAAGCTTTTATCCACAGTAACATCATATAACTTTTTTTTTTCTTTCACAAAAAACATCCTTAATGGTGAATCAGAATGTCACAATTTTTTGTCCTTTGGTTTTCACTTTCTTCACAGGCCCTGGAATATCTTCATGATCAGCACTCATTTGATTTGACCATCTTCCTACTGTCACAGAATTTCCTAATTAGAAATGAAAGGAAAAAAACAAGCAAACACAAAAATAAAAACACATCAGAATTTAACATATTTAAAATGAAATACAGAAGAAAATAACAATGATCACAGTGTGCATCCAAAATAGAGGCATTTATCAAATTATGTTATATACATCTCTGCATTACAACTACATTTTATGCTTTATTGATATATTTCTTAACACAACAACCAACTCTATCTTTGATTAATTTTGAAATGTTATTTAAATACCAATAATAACATACTCTTTTAAAAATAAATTCAGAAGGCAAAAAATAAGCTTACATTTATTAAGCTATGACACAAAATACAATTTTATTACCCTCTTATAACTATCCACTTCTGACAAAACAAAGTACAAACATATACAGTGGTGTGAAAAACTATTTGCCCCCTTCCTGATTTCTTATTCTTTTGCATGTTTGTCACGCAAAATGTTTTCTGATCATCAAACACATTTAACCATTAGTCAAATATAACACAAGTAAACACAAAATGCAGTTTTTAAATGATGGTTATTATTTAGGGAGAAAAAAAAATCCAAACCTACATGGCCCTGTGTGAAAAAGTAATTGCCCCCTGAACCTAATAACTGGTTGGGCCACCCTTAGCAGCAATAACTGCAATCAAGTGTTTGCGATAACTTGCAATGAGTCTCTTACAGCGCTCTGGAGGAATTTTGGCCCACTCATCTTTGCAGAATTGTTGTAATTCAGCTTTATTTGAGGGTTTTCTAGCATGAACCACCTTTTTAAGGTCATGCCATAGCATCTCAATTGGATTCAGGTCAGGACTTTGACTAGGCCACTCCAAAGTCTTCATTTTGTTTTTCTTCAGCCATTCAGAGGTGGATTTACTGGTGTGTTTTGGGTCATTGTCCTGTTACAGCACCCAAGATCGCTTCAGCTTGAGTTGACGAACAGATGGCCGGACATTCTCCTTCAGGATTTTTTGGTAGACAGTAGAATTCATGGTTCCATCTATCACAGCAAGCCTTCCAGGTCCTGAAGCAGCAAAACAACCCCAGACCATCACACTACCACCACCATATTTTACTGTTGGTATGATGTTCTTTTTCTGAAATGCTGTGTTCCTTTTACGCCAGATGTAACGGGACATTTGCCTTCCAAAAAGTTCAACTTTTGTCTCATCAGTCCACAAGGTATTTTCCCAAAAGTCTTGGCAATCATTGAGATGTTTCTTAGCAAAATTGAGATGAGCCCTAATGTTCTTTTTGCTTAACAGTGGTTTGCGTCTTGGAAATCTGCCATGCAGGCCGTTTTTGACCAGTCTCTTTCTTATGGTGGAGTCATGAACACTGACCTTAATTGAGGCAAGTGAGGCCTGCAGTTCTTTAGACGTTGTCCTGGGGTCTTTTGTGACCTCTCGGATGAGTCGTCTCTGCGCTGTTGGGGTAATTTTGGTCGCCCGGCCACTCCTGGGAAGGTTTACCACTGTTCAAGGTTTTTGCCATTTGTGGGTAATGGCTCTCACCGTGGTTCGCTGGAGTCCCAAAGCTTTAGAAATGGCTTTATAACCTTTACCAGACTGATAGATCTCAATTACTTCTGTTCTCATTTGTTCCTGAATTTCTTTGGATCTTGGCATGATGTCTAGCTTTTGAGGTGCTTTTGGTCTACTTCTCTGTGTCAGGCAGCTCCTATTTAAGTGATTTCTTGATTGAAACAGGTGTGGCAGTAATCAGGCCTGGGGGTGGCTACGGAAATTGAACTCAGGTGTGATACACTACAGTTAGGTTATTTTTTAACAAGGGGGCAATTACTTTTTCACACAGGGCCATGTAGGTTTGGATTTTTTTTACTCCCTAAATAATAAAAAACATCATTTAAAAACTGCATTTTGTGTTTACTTGTGTTATATTTGACTAATGGTTAAATGTGTTTGATGATCAGAAACATTTTGTGTGGCAAACATGCAAAAGAATAAGAAATCAGGAAGGGGGCAAATAGTTTTTCATACCACTGTATATGTCATGTGCAACTGGCGTTATTGGAAAATTAAAACTGTAGGCTGTGACAACGGTGGTCAAAAAAGCAAGAAATGAAAATCAGGCAAACAGGAAAATTCAACTGAAAGAAAGTTGATACTACAAATGAACTTTTTGAAAGTTCTCTCTGAAAGGTTCCTTCCAACTTGGACTGAAGTATAGGAGAACTTCCACCTCGAGTAGAGTAACATAATTACTAACAGTAAAACTCTCAGGGGAGAGAAGAAATTTCTGGTAGAGAAGTCCATAAGGACAGTCTTGATAGCCAATAATGTTCTGTGAACCACTCCTCATCATAAGCAAAAACAACATATTCTTTGTATAATATGTCACTGTCAAAGTCCACTAGTAGTGCAAGTGAAGCCATGGTTCCTGTTCTTCAAAAATGTTTGCCCATATGTAGTGAAAACAAGTGAGCAAGCAGTAACCAATTGGTGTATAAAGAAACGTATGTAGGATAATTTTCAATTAGTGTACAGGTAAGAACATTCTTATATGAGTCAAAGGTTTTTATAAACCTCAGTTTAAATGTTAATGTTTACAGAAGATGAAACCAACAGAATTCAAAATCAAATTCAGGGAATTTATGACAAAACCCATGCAATGTAGGATCAAATCAATGGAATTTAAAATTCAATTTGTTTGCAAAATGATTTTATAAATGGATATATATTACCAATAAAAATACCAGCACAGCTTTGTTTGTGGTTTTCAGTTAAAATACTATCCATGATTGGTCACATGGATAATTCAAATAAAAATAGTAATATTTTACATGTAAGTAATTCTTAAAGATTCTTAAAGCAGAAACCTTTCCAAAACTTTTTGGTCAAGTAAGTATACTATACTGTCAGGTGTCACAGCTGGTTGGTTGCTCTGTTTGAGTGCTTTTGCTTACTGTGTGGTATGAGGATTTTTTTGCTTACTGATGTGACATTATCTTTACAGTTTCTGTGAATATACTTAATGCCAAGCACAGGCACTTGTACCTTATAATATGCATCACACAGGTATTAATTAGTGTCCCTGTAGTGATCACTGCACAAACAAAAGCAGCAGAGTGATG
Organism: Polypterus senegalus; assembly: GCF_016835505.1. Taxonomy (NCBI): domain Eukaryota; kingdom Metazoa; phylum Chordata; class Cladistia; order Polypteriformes; family Polypteridae; genus Polypterus; species Polypterus senegalus. The sequence goes on along the minus strand of NC_053160.1, from coordinate 125,997,850 downwards.
TAGTTACATTGTAAGCTTTTTCTGACATTTTAAAGAGCTTAATGCCTTCTTGGTGAAGATATGTCTTATAAACAATACATTAAAGACATCTTAAAGACATAGCATTTAGAAAACTAGACTACACATATTAAGAAATTCAATGTACCTGAGCTCTGATTTTCTGGACAGTCCTTCTGGAAGTGCTCTACTGAACCACATACTCTACAGCTGCCACCTATTTGAACAAAGATATACTTTAAAAATACTGGTAAATATCACTTAAGCACACTTTTAAAATTGTGTTGCCATTTACAGAGTGCTTAAGACAATGAAATTTCTTATGACTATGGATCAACATAAGGAATATAAAAGCCCATTTGCTTCAGCCTCAAACTTACCTCTAAATTAACACTTAAACTGCTAATAATACATTCAGACTCAGTAGTACCAAAACCTGTCTCTATAATTTTAATCAGCACTTATGCACATGATATTTAATATTTGTACACTGTAATAAAACAGTCCCTGTCACAGTTAGATGAAACAATGAACCTATAGACATTGTTGTGTCAACTATTACAGTTTTCTAAAAGGTACAGATATTGAATGTGCTTTGCTGTTTCTGAAAAGAAGAAAATAAACAACATAAAAAGGGTTTTGAAAAAGTAACAGAAGCCGATTCATTTGAACAGAATCATAATGAGAAATGGTTTTAAACTTCAAATTATAATTATTTCAATCATTACATGGGTTTGTCAATAAATAGTTAATGAAACCTAAGTAGTAAATAGTCACCATTAACATTAACTTGCAAACTAATAGAGCAGTCGTTAAATGAACAATGGTTACAATAATGAAAAGTATTTTTCAAATTGTAATTTAGCCCTATGAATATTAATATTTGCTTTTTCTTCCACGTCCCAAAGGTATGCATGCTAGGTTAACTTGAAACTCCTCATTTATTCAGTGTTCAGTGTTGTTTTAATTTGACAGAAGTTAAGGATGAAATCATACTCTTATCGGCAAAAATGTGTCAATTTATAACACTAATGGGATAAAACACTGACTCATTTAATCTAACTCTATTTTTCAAGTACATAAGCAAATCTCCATAGTAAGACTGGTTATACTATATGCATAACACAGAGATTAGCCCTTATATTTTCAGGAAGGCTTTTAAGCAGTATATGCGATTAGACATTAATTGAACAAGACATTAGACATTAATTCAATTAAAACATTAATTGAATCTATACAAATATGCATCTTAAGTTCTAATGGTTACATAAATGTACAATCAATGAGGGACATATAGAGCATTAATATGTTATTTTTATAATAAATTATTAAAACAGTCTTGATATATTCCGATCTCAAATACTAAAAAAAATCCAGAGTTGATATTTTTTTTCCCCCAGAACAAACCTCTTCTTACCGTGGCTTGGGTCCTTGAAGTCATCCCCAGTCCTAACATGGATCCCTATCCAAGCCTCTCTGACTCCAGCTGCCTTCTCAGACTTATTCAAAAGCAAGCCACATGTCACTCTCATCCATAGCGCTCAGTGGGAATAACTCTCTTCAGACCTGAGTGTCTGCCCCTCTTTCTGTCAAGGGCTCTCCTCATAGTAGCCTACATCTATCACCTGCTCGCTCTCTCTCTTCTAACCTTTATTCTTTGTTTCTTTTCACTTTCTTCCTTCTCTTTTGTCCTTCCCTCACTGCTATGCAAGCTTCTCTTATACTGCCTCTCCTAACTGGGCACGAGTGTGGGACAATAATGCTCCCTCCGAGTTGCTAAAGAGGGACCTGACTGACGCACAGATTCACACATGACATCACCATCAACCAGGAACCGCAACTGTTCCCAGAACACTGTAACACTGCATTGACCACCAATCCCACCCCATTTCTATAAATACTTGAAGGTATGAATACTAATTTAAATACAACATTCTTAAATTCTTATTCCATATAAATCAATCAACAGCCTGTATTAATGAAAATGAAGATAGTCAACAAGTACAAATACTCCATACTTGGAATAATACATAGAAAGACAATGACTGCTGTAATAGTAACACCTTACTAGTCTTAAACACATCTCTCCTGAATCCTGTAAACTGAAACATTAACTGAATCAAACCATTCTCCTACCTTGTGAATATACCCCTTTCGGGTTAACAGGACAGGATCTTGAAATGTGTCCTGATGCACCACAAATGAAGCATTTAGCAAATGGAAATTCTCCTACAAAAGAATAAAAGTGAAAGCGTAAAGTGTACATGCTTAGTATGTACTTGTGCAAAATTACTTAAAGAAAAAAGCTATTGATCCAATGTAAATTTGGTAAACAATAACAAAAAAAACTTATTAAAACTATTGATATTTGGACATTAAGGAAAGTGGTTTCAGTGGTATATTAAGGGAATATTTAGTGGCTTTTACTTTAATATTTCCGGTATCTGAAATTTGAATATTATTTTTTTTCACATAATCTAAACAATTTGAATCCTTTCAGTAGTGCTGGGCGGTATACCAGTTCATACCAAAAACCGTTTTTTATTTTTGTTATGATATGGATTTTTCTTATACTGCAACACCGGTTTAAATTGCCTAAACAATGTTCGGAACGTGGCGCAGCTGGAACCTGTTTAAGGGGGACCTTTTTCACTGCTACTCTGCTAAACACATGCCACAGAGGTGTTGCACGGGGCCTCTTTTTCACTGCTACATTGCTAAACAAGCATACAACGGAGTACATGCGTTAGTAAGAGGCACTGCGCGGTGAAATTGGACAGAGAACATTCCGAAACTGAACCTGTAGCAGACGATAAAGTTGAACATGATGACACAGAAGAACTTTTGCTGAAAAAAGGAGTCATGTCTGTTGTCTGGAGATACTTTGGGTTTAAAAGGTTGGATGTGGACCATTATGCTCAAATGTGTGAATACTGTTTCTATACTAATGGATAATACTGCAAGCCAAGTTGTATTTTTTTCAATACTGTGTAATGTACTTGGGTACTGTGTAATAGTGTGACGACATGTTGACTTTAATCTCAACGCTTATGACGAGAATAAAGTCAACATTTCTCCTTTATTCTCGCTGTTTGTCAAGATTAAAGTCGACATGTTGACTTTATTTTCGTAATTTGTTATTAAAGTAGAACATCGTAAACTAAACTTCATTTTAAAATGAATATTTGGGATGGATCGATTTTCTTAAACCCCTTCATAAGTTATGTAGCACATTAACTGCTTTGTGTTGTGTTCCCGGAGCCATGTTATGTGCTACATGCTTCTTAAACTGACTTCCTCTTGCAATAAGAGGAGGCGCAGACAGCACACAGAATACATTAATTTCATGATATTCCTGGTCCCTGAACATTTAGAATGCTAAGATAAATACTTGATATACTTTTCATGATGAAATGTATTAAAGCATATATTAATCATGTGGGGGCACGGTGGCATGGAGGTTGCACTGCGTCCCGGGTGTTCCCTGCATTGAATTTGCATGCTTTTCTGGTGGGTTTACTCAAGCGTGCTTCAGTTTCCTTTCAAAGTCATGTAGGATGGCGGGTTTTGTTATGCTATATTAACCCTGCTAGTGTATGTATTGCTCATATTCACCCTGCGATGTGCTGGCGCCACATTCAGGATTTCCTCCTGCCTTGCGCACCATGCTTGCTGGGATGGGCGCAAACCTGAATGGACGGCATAATTAAACATGTGTAATGAAGATTTTTTTTTTTTTTAAGTCTAAGTTTATAACTAGTTTTATTTTCACAAGGACGTTTATCGTGTGGCGATTGGTTATGTGAAGAAAGAAAAAGTAAGGATAGGAACTGGGGGTTTAATACGTCAGAAAGAGACAGCACGCATGCAATAAAGAAAGCCCGCTCATTGAACTCTGTGTTTGTGTCGTTGACCACCAGATCACGAACCCGACATTTACGCCACACAACCGTGCATGTTTAATACCTGTTTTAATGCATTTCATCATGAAAAATTATCTTAGCATTCTACATTTCCAAAGAGTAGGAATATCATGAAGTGAATATATTCTGTGCGGCCGGTCACTGCCTCTTAATGCAAGAGGAAGCCGATTTAAGAAGAGCGTAGTGATTAACAATTTGGTTGGGGAACACATTTAATGTGCTACATAACTTATGACAGGGTTTGAGAAAATCTAGTGAATTAAACATTGATTTTAGGATGAAGTTTAGTTTACGACATTCTACTTTACTAAAATTAAACTACGAGAATAAAGTGAAAATATCGACTTTAATCTCGACATATAGTTTTTTTTTCTTCACTGTGTTCATAGTTTTTTTCTTCACCGTGGCCTTAATACGATTCCGTAGGGCTATACCACAAATAGCATTATAAATGCAAGTTGCAGTTTTATTATCTACTAGCAAAATACCCGCGCTTCGCAGCGGTGAAGTACTGCATTCAAATTTTTATTAAGAAGAAAATTAAACCTTTTTAAACTGTGGGACAATATGCCAATAATTATTTGTTAAGGATCTCTTTGTATACCATGTTGTCAGTTCGGCCCTCCGGTTGTAACATGACCAAGCTGTGTGCTGAGCTTACTCTTGGGCATGTAACTTACAGTTGGCCATGTGAACAGTAATCTTGTCTCAAATCTCACAGCTTGGATTGCTGCTGTCATAATCGGTTTGAGTTTCATGGTTTGTTTCAATTACAACAGTATTTGCAGGACTACTTGTGTTGAAGTGACATTCGGCATCTGTCAAGCGTTGTAAGCATACAACCGGTTTCATCGATAACTTCGTATCCAGCTTTTGAAAGTTTAAACATTCATAAACATCAAAGTGTCCACTACTGAAATCGTCACCTGTGAATCTAAGATGGTTAAGGCATTGGCGGTTGTCGAAAGGTGTAAAATATTTGGCCATTTCGGTACACTTGAAAGCGACAATCGAACAATTCAGCGGCAGCCATCAACTCACATGCAGAACCATAGGTGAAGGGCTTAAGCATTTCACTCTTCTAGTGCTCCTGTGTAGTATAATTATCTCCTGTACCGTCATCAGTCCACACCTTGAACCTGTCCCAGTCATTCAATACATAAGACAGAATGTTCCTCCGGATATCAAGAGTGAGCCTGATATGGCCGTGCAATATGTAACAAAGAGAATGGAAAAGGTAGGTGGTATCTCCAGGCATGGAAACCACTCGGTAAGTGACAGTTCTTTGATCGATAGAATTTCTTGAAGATGGGCCCATAAGTAACAAAGACTGTTGAAAAGTTCAATATGGCGGCCGACAGTGGCATCATACTACCGAAATAAGATGCATACATTGGTTTGTTAGTGGAGGGAAGCCGCCTACCAAATTTCGAGAAGATGGGGCCATAAATAAGAAAGTTCAACATGGCGGACGTTGTTGACCGTTATGACCATTACGCGTAGAATTTCAAAATGAAACCTGCTTAACTTTTGTAAGTAAGCTGTAAGGAATGAGCCTTGCAAATTTCAGCCTTCTACCTATACGGGAAGATGGAGAATTAGTGATGTTGGAAAATTTAATATGGCGGCTGACAGTGGCGTCATACCACCGAAATAAGCATGTACATTGGTTTCGGTTAGCTAAGGGAAGCCACCTACCAAATTTCGTGAAGATGGGGCCGTAAATAGGAAAGTTCAACATGGCGGACGTTGTTGACCGATATGACCGTTACACGGACAATTTCGAAATGAAACCTGCTTAACTTTTTTAAGTAAGCTGTAAGAAATGGGCCTGCCACATTTCAGCCTTCTACCTACACGGGCAGTTGGAGAATTTGTGACGTTTGGAAAATTCAATATGGCGGCCGACAATGGCATCATACCACCGAAATAAGTACGTACATCGGTTTTGGTTAGCGCAGGGAAGCCGCCTACCAAATTTCGTGAAGATGAGGCCATAAATAAGAAAGTTCAACATGGCAGACGTTGTCGACCGTTATGACCGTTACGTGTAGAATTTCGAATTGAAACCTGCTTAACTTTTGTAAGTAAGCCTTCTACCTACACGGGAACTTGGAGAATTAGTGATAAGTGAGTCAGTGAGTGAGTGAGTGAGTCAGTCAGTCAGTGAGGGCTAAGCCCTCACTGACTGACTCACTCACTGATTGACTGACGAAGTAATAAGTCTCAGGGACAGACCCAAAAAAAGGTTGCCATTGATTTCAGGCAAGATTGCTTTTCTCCTGGACAACTATACGTTGCATTCTCAAGAGTGAGCTCACGCAGCTTCGTCATATTACAACCAGAGTGCTGAACTGACAACATGATATATAAAGAGAACTATAATAATTGTAATAAACGAACAATAAAACAGCGGAGAACTCGTGGATTAAATAAAAAGGCAGCTTCCTTGGCAAAGCAAAGAAAGAAGATGGCTTTATATGTCGTTTGTTTATAAAACAGCGGAGAAGCTGTGTAAAGGCTGCTTCAACAAAAGCCAGCGGAGCGCCTTATATGAGCAGGCAGTCAGCTAAAGAAGGGAATCAATAAATATCTCTAATCGTGATAAACGAACAAAAAATAGCGTACACGCCCCGGATTAAATAAAGGAAATGGGTACCTGACCAGTAAATCTCGAATAGCTACACAATAACTATAATAATCGTAATAAACGAACAATAAAACAGTACAGAACCGCGAAGCAAGGAGAAACAACTGCCTTATATGGCATTCGTTTATAAAGCAGCGGAGAAGCTGTGTGAAGGCAGCTACACAAAAAAACAGCAGAGCGCTATACTCTGAATGTATTCCTCGCATCACCGTTATACCCTCTGATCTCCCATTTGAATTCAAATGCCTCAAATTTCCAGTAAGGCTCTGCTTCGCAATGACAATTAATAAGTCTCAGGGACATACCCCACAAAAGGTTGGCATTGATTTGAGGCAACATTGCTTTCCTCCTGGACAAAACTATACATTGCATTCTCAAAAGTAATCTCAGTGCACAGCTTGGTCATATTATTTTGATATATATATATATATATATATATATATATATATATATATATATATATATATAGAGATATATATATATATATATATATATATATATAGATAGAGATATATATATATATAGATATATATATAGATATATATATATGTATGTATGTGTGTGTGTGTGTGTGTGTGTATGTATGTATGTATGTATGTATGTATATATATATGTTGATGTGTGTTGATATGTATATATATATGTAGATGTGTATATGTAGATATGTGTATGTATATATGTTTATATGTGTGTTTTTTATATATATATATATATATATATATATATATATATATATATATATATATATATATATATATATATATATATAAACTGCTCAAAAAATTAAAGGAACACTTTGAAAACACATCAGATCTCAATGGGAAAAAGAAATCCTCCTGGATATCTATACTGATATAGACTGGGTAATGTGTTAGGAACGAAAGGATGCCACATCGTTTGATGGAAATGATCAACCTACAGAGCCCTGAATTCAAAGACGCCCAAAAATCAGAGTGAAAAAATTAGGTGGCAGGCTAGTCCATTTTGCCAAAATTTAATTGCAGCAACTCAAAATTGTACACAGCACTTTGTATGGCCCCTGTGTTCTTGTATACATGCTTGACAACATCGGTGCATGCTTCTAATGAGATGACAGATGGTGTTGTGGGGGATCTCCTCCCAGATCTGGACCAGGGCATCACTGAGCTCCTGGACAGTCTGAGGTGCAACCTGGTGGCATTGGATGGACCAAAACATAATGTCCCATAGGTGTTCTATTGGATTTAGGTCAGGAAAGTGTGGTGGCCAGTCAATGGTATCAATTCCTTCATCCTCCAGGAACTGCCTGCATACTCTCACCACATGAGGCCAGGAATTGTCGTGCACCAGGAGCCACTGTACCAGCATAGGGTCTGACAATGGGTCCAAGGATTTCATCCTGATACCTAATGGCAGCCAAGGTGCCTTTGTCAAGCCTGTAGCGGTCTGTGTGACCCTCCATGGATATGCCTCCCCAGACAATCATTAACCCACCACCAAACTGCTCATGCTGAATGATGTTACAGGCAGCATAATGTTCTCCATGGCTTCTCCAGACCCTTTCACTTTTGTCACGTGCTCAGGGTGAACCTGCTTTCATCTGTAAAAAGCACAGGGCACCAGTGGTGCATCTGCCAATTCTGGTATTCTATGGCAAATGCCAATCGAGCTGCATGCTGCTGGGCAGTGAGCTCAGGGCCCATTAGAGGACATGGGGCCCTTGGGTCACCCTCATGAAGTCTTTCTGGTTGTTTGGTCAGAGACATTCACACCAGTGGCTTGCTGGAGGTCATTTTGTAGGGCTCTGGCAGTGCTCATCCTGTTCCTCCTTGCCCAAAGGAGCAGATACTGGTCCTGCTGATGGGTTATGGACCTTCTATGGCCCTCTCCAGCTCTCCTAGAGTAACTGCTTGTCTCCTAGAATCTTCTCCATGCCCTTGAGACTGTGCAGGAGACACAGCAAACCTTCTGGCAATGACACGTATTGATGTGCCATCCTGGAGAAGTTGGACTACCTGTGCAACCTCTGTAGGGTCCAGGTATCGCCTCATGCTACCAGTAGTGACACTGACTGTAGCCAAATACAAAACTAGTGAAGAAACAGTCAGGAAAGATGAGGAGGGAAAAATGTCAGTGGCCTCCACCTGTTAAACCATTCTTGTTTTGGGGGTCATCTCATTGTTGCCCCTCTAGTGCATCTGTTGTTAATTTCATTAACACCACAGCAGCTGAAACTGATTAATAAGCCCCTCTGCTACTTAACTGACCAGATTAATATCCCATAAGTTTCATTGACTTTATGCTATACTCTGATTAAAAAGTGTTCCTTTAATTCTTTTGAGCAGTATATATATATATATATATATATATATATATATATATATATATATATATATATATATACACACACACACACACTAGCAAAATACCCACGCATTAAAATATTTTACACCTTTGGACAACTGCCAATGCCTTAACCATCTTAGATTCACAGGTGACGATTTCAGTAGTGGACACTTTGATGTTTATGAATGTTTAAACTTTCAAAAGCTGGATATGAAGTTATCGATGAAACCGGTTGTATGCTTACAACGCTTGACAGATGCCGAATGTCACTTCAACACAAGTAGTCCTGCAAATATTGTTGTAATTGAAACAAACCATGAAATTCAAACCGATTATGACAGCAGCAATTCAAGCTGTGAGATTTGAGGCAAGATTGCTTTTCACATGGCCAACTGTACGTTGCATGCTCAAGAGTAAGCTCAGCGCACACCTTGGTCATATTACAACTGGAGGGCCGAACTTACAACGTGATATACAAAGAGATCCTTAACAAATAATTATTGGTATATTTTCCCTCAGTTTAAAAAGGTTTACTTTTCTTCTTAATAAAAATTGTAAGGCAGTACTTTGCTGCTGCGAAGCGCGGGTATTTTGCTAGTTTATGTATATAACTTAGCTTGAAGCAAGGTCCATATTAATGCAGTTTGCCTTAATGATGGTTCAGTTGGTAAAGATGTCATCACCAAGTTGCAATTGTTTTATTTTATTTTTATTTGGTGAACACTGTGTAATGCACCTGGGCTTGAAGTCTTGGAAGTAATAGTATTATTACTGGAAGTTGCACTATTATTTACTTTATTGTTATTATTTATTAGTTTAAATATTATGTAGTTTAATGATGATAAAGTTGTTTTAAAAGTCACTTAAACATGTCAGTGGACAGAGATTGTTAACATTAACAAAGTGTAGTTGGTTTACAAAAAATATTTACTATTTATTCCTTTTCTAAGACATTGTTCAGTGCAATACAACTTTTGACAAGCACCTTTGGATATTTTACTAAGTCTAAATGCCTCTTCGGATGGTTGAAAATATTTTTTCAAAATTTTAGTTTAAGTTGTTTGCAAATATTGTTCAATAAAAAGGCTCTATATTTTGAATGCATCTATCATGCAGTGTGATTCCTTCTCTTCATTAGTGCCACACCCTTGAAAACTATCACTTTATGGGGCCATGCAAACTTGTATTAATACTTGTGTGCACATTACAATGTTTTTTTATACAATGTACAATTCTCATGACAGTGGAATAGGTTATTCTTAGACAGTAGTCGCAGTAGTGCAGTGGAAATTTGGTTAACATCCACTCATGCATGGGGAAAAAATACCGTGAAACTGGTATAATTTTGAAAAATACCGTGATATAGAATTTTGGTCATACTGCCCAGTGCTACCTTTCAGGTGTTAATAATGTAAAGTACTGAAGTAGAATCAATCACAATTATATTAATAGTAGGACCTTCAAAGCAGCATTCCATCTTCTTAGCCCAATGTAACAGCCATTCATTTGATATAGCTCTAAATGATAATAAACGTTTGATAAGTGATTTTTAACTTTCACATAGATATTAAATATTACATAGATGTAAAGTGTTGGGTACCAATTGCTTATTTGATGCAGCCAACAAAATTTCAAATTAATTTTCTAAACAATTGTTATGGCGGTGACCAATCCAGTCATAGTACCTTGACAATGACACTATCAGAAAATGCCTTTGCTTTTTTGTGAAATACAGTGATGCTCTACTACTGTATATACTTCAGTCCCTGCTACAGACTTTGACAGATTTCCTATAATACCTCGGTTATAGCAGTGATAATATCAAAACCGAATTTAAACATAACATGAACAGAAAAAGTGTGAAAATGTTTTGCAGGATATTTTTTTACTAAATTAAAGACAACTATTTAAACCAATGTTTCACTTTCTTACCAACTGCAGGGTCTATTTTTGCTCTGCATCTATGGATTTCATGTTCAGCAGATCCACAACGGTAGCAAATTCCTCTTCCCAGTTCCTGATCCTCTTCTGCCTGTGGACAATCGGCTAGACCATGGCCAGTTTTTCTGCAGTTGAAACATATCTGTTTTCCCATCATAAAAAGGGGAGGGTAGGAGGTGTGGATGGCAAACAAAAAACAGATAATTAACAAATGCTGACATAGAAGGAAAAATTAAAAATTTACTAGATGGATGCATTTATTGTGTTCAGAATAGCTTTATTTCCCATGTGACTACTCTAATTCTTGAGGTGACTATGGAGTCTTTCAATCCTAAATTTAAAGTAGAAAAAAAAATATAGGCTGGGAAAAACATACACACAACTTTCTGACAGGGGAATTAGCTCTGAGGTATTTATGTTGTAACAAACAAAAAATAAAAAACAACATTCCTGATGCATACTTTACCATCTCTACCAAAAAGAAACAAAGGTAGCATCATATGGAAAAAAAAACTCATACTGTGCCAAACATTCATAAAGCAGTGGGAAAATGCTTTTAGGTAAATAGCCACAATAACACAGATACATTTAGGTTTTTGAAACAACGATAATGTTCTTGTGTCATTAAGTAACAGATTACACAAAATACCCATCTACTAAAACAATGCTGCTGAAAGGAGGAAACCTCAAAGAAAATAGTAAGTGGGGAATCTTCTCTACCAAATATATACAGTACTGTGCAAAAGTCTTATGCTCTTGTGAAAAGAATGCTGTAAAGTGACAACTCTGTCAGAAAGCAGACCTTTGAAGAATAGTTTTTATTCACCAATACACATTCTAGAAAGTGCAATAAACAGAGCAAAACATAAATGAAATCAACATTTAGTGTGACCCTCTTCCTTAAAAATAGCAGCAATTCTCTTAGAGCCTTTGCATGCAATTTCTGCAAGTACTCGCATGGTAGGCTGCTCTAAGTGAATTTGCCATATGCAGACTTTGGCTGTCTTACTTACTTCTGTCTCTGCAAATAATCCCAGTCTGGCTCAACGATGCTGACACTGTCACTCTCTGGGGACACACCATCTGTTACATTATAGACAAGTACCTGACTGTACTTCTCAGCAATGTGGGGGTCTAACAACTTTTATCAAATCACAAGCTAAAGTTGCAGAAATGCAGCCCCAACCCTATAGGGAACCTCCTACTGTGCATCACTGTTACCTACAGACATCCATCCATGTACCATTCTTAGGCCCTTTGGCAAACAAACTGCATGCACTCTGTGAGAGTGGCTTTGTTTGTTGTAAACATGAAGAGCACTTCTCATAAGACTTCTTTGGAATGTAGATGGGTGTCCCAGTGGTTTCAACCAGTTCTGCACCAATAATGGCACTGGATGTCTTAAAGTTTAAAATGGAAGAAAGCTTCATGTATTGCTGCTTTGCTTCACTCGGTTTCTGTGGCTGACCACTGCTTTTCTGGTTCTCAACCATGATTGCTTGTTTGTGAGTCTGCAAAAGAGCTTGAGCTGAGCAAAAGTAGCGGGTGTTTGGAGGTGTACTTGAAAAAGTTCTGTGTACTTGTACTTGTTTTTGTTATCTTAACTAGAATTGAGGAGGCAGGGTAGAAAACAGTTAAGATGCCTGATCAGGCATTAGTCGCTGTAGAAGCAGATAAGACAGTAAAAAATTAACTAGCAGCAGATATTCACTAAGCAAGATTTATTTATTTATTTAAGATTGATTAGTTCTTAGCAGTAGTACAGTTAAGTGGGTGACAGCATAAGGGTTTATTAATATGGGGGAATACAGACAGTGTGATTGGAGAGCTTTTAAATAAGGAATAAGACGAGCGCAAAGTTAGAAAAACAGTCAGAGAAAATTAAACTTAACCTCGTAGAAGTACAGACAGCAGGCAGTTGAGAGGAAGAATGATATAGGAGCGTAAAGGGATGATGGCTTGGAGGAGCCAGTCATCTGTGAGGGCTACATCTGCAAGTGATGACAGTTAATCCAGCACCTCGAGCTCAGGGACAATAACTTGAGGAGAAGCTGGCTGGCCTGCAGTGCAGTAGAAAATGGGCAGACCTGGCCCAGATGTCCTTTAGAGACATAGTGTGAACCTATAAGGTGGCATGGGAAGAGATTCCAGACCAGACAGGTAGATTTAGGTAGGTCACGGTCAAAAGGCACACTGTTCAGCATCATCAACCACAATATTAGAAGTGTCAAACCGTTTTCAGGTCCTTGCAAAGCTGGACGGTGTCTCTGATGATTCTGACATGGTAGGCAGGGATAAGCAGTTCCAATGGGCCACCTCAAAATCAAGTCCCAGAAAGAGAGAGATAGTGATAGTTGGGGACTCAATCATTTGGGGGACTGAAGCACAGGTTTGCTCCAGAGACAGAGAGTCTTGCACAGTGTGTTGCCTTCTAGGTGCACAGGTGGGGGACCTCCCTGGAAGCGTGGATATGTTTTTGGCCAGAGTGAGGGTGGATCCAGTTGTCATTGCCCATGTTGGAACAAATGACATACATAAGGGTAGTCTGTCAGTTGTGTAATCCAAATTCAAAATTCAAACAGTTGGGTGCCAGGCTGAGGAGCAGAACTGATAATGTAGTCTTCTCTGAAGTTCTGCCTGTGCCACATGCCAATACAGGTAAGACGGAGGAGATTGGAAGGCTTAACGCATGGCTCAAATCTTGGTGCAGGGTAGAAGGATATAGGTTTATGGGGCATTGGAACTCCTTTTGAAAAGAATGGGACCTTTTCTGCCACGACAGGTTACATCTGAACCGGAGGGGTACCAATGTATTGGGGAGGCATACGAGTAGGCTAGTCGAGGATTGTTAAAAATAGGGAAAGTGGGGGCAAGGAGTTCAGGACAGGCCAGGTTTAGAACTATACATGGAGGAACAAAAAATGCTGTAGAAATAAAAATGGGAGTAATGTATATTCTACCCCAACAATTAAATATAAAAGGAGTAATACATTAAAAATAGCTTGCCTTAATGCTAGAAGTATCAAAAATAAGATAAGTGAGTTGGAGTGGTATGTAGAGGAGCATAATTATGATACTATAGCAATAATGGAAATCTGGCTAAACAGCAAAGATGGGGATGAGTGTAACATACAGGGATACACATTTTTAGGAAGAACAGACAGAACAGAAAAGGAGGTGGAGTTGCTGTTTATGTCAAACAGAATTTAAAGTCCTCTTCATTTGGACGATTAACCCCACCTTAATGAGGACATGTGGCTTCGCCTGGAAAGCATTAGGGAAAGAGGCCTTATTTTAGTAGTGTGTTATAGACCACCCAATGCAGACAGTAATTTCATCACACATCATTTTAGTAATATTAAAAAGGCAAGTTTACAGGGGGATATTATAATAATGGGAGACTTTAATTATCTGAATATTAACCAAGATAACCCTGCAAATGGAGGAGCACAAGAGCAGGAGTTTTTAGAAATAAACAGTGACTGTTTTTTTAACACAGCATGTTAAAGCGCCAATGCGGGGTGAAGTTTGTCTGGTTTTTGTATTTTATAACAATCAAGATGAAATTGAGGGTACAGAGGTGAACCACTAGGGTCAAGTGACCATAATATAATACAGTTCTTGGTGTTTTTTTTTTTAAAGAGTGCGGATGCAAAGACTAAAATTCTTGTTTAACTTTGGTAGGGCAAATTTTGAGCAGATGTGACAAAGTCTAAGGAGGATAGACTCGGTTAATCTTTTAAGTGTGGAGACAGCCAAGGAGCAGTGGAACAGATTTATAAATGTTCTGCATGTAATGCAGGACATGTACATAACTAAATTTGGAATTAATAGGAAATTTTAAAAAACTCCACAGTGGGTTAACTCTTTTAGGGCGGATGTCGACTTTTGTCGACAGAAGGGGCTGAGGGCCGATGTCGACAAAAGTCGACATCCAGGGATAGAGGGTGACAATCAGCTGTCAGAGATTTGTCAGATTCCGATTTCTTTGATAGTGATCAGGAGATTGAGGAAGAAATTGAGGAGCAGGCATCAGCCGATCGGAGACTAGCCGATGCCACCGCAGCTGCTCGGCTGGCAGCTGAGCGCATTCGCGCTGTCGGTGCACCTACGGCAAAGTTCGCTTGGGAGGAATACCCAGAAATTGATCCTTGGGAGCCGAACTGGCTACCGGACTTTACAAAAAGGCACGGCTTGCTGCTGGACACAACCGATTACACGCCGCTGGACTATTGCAGGCTGTTTTTTCCTGAGGCAGTTTTTCAACTGATAGCTGATGAGACAAACAGGTACGCAGAGCAATTTTTTGAATCGCGGGATGCGCTTGCTCCGCATTCTCGTTTTTCGAAGTGGAAACCCACAACCAAAGACGAGATGAAGGGCTTTGTGGCATTGCAGATAGAGATGGGACTGGACTGGCGATATAATTTCAGGGAGCATTGGTCCAAACGTACTTTGTCACCTGGTGGCTTTGGACAGGTTATGCCGCGTGATAGGTACCTGCTGCTGTAAAGCTTCATTCACTTTTGTGATAACCAGAAGCAAATCCCAAGGGGTGAGCCAGGCTATAACCCCATGTATAAAGTTTAGCCCCTGCTTGACATAGTGGAGCTAACCTATAAACAATTTTATCAGCCTAGCCGTGATTTGTCTGTGGAGGAGTCCATGATAAAATATAAGGGACGGCTTTTTTTCCGCCAATATATGCCAGATAAGCCCACCAAGTATGGCATCAAGGATATTGTATTGGCAGAAGCAAACACTGGTTTCTGCCAAAAAATTAATTACTTACACTGGTAAGCATTCTTTTCAAAGATAGAACTGTCCTTTAACAACTCAGGTTGTGCTGGAGCTGCTTCAGGGCTATGAACATTTGGGACATGTTGTGTACATGGACAATTTTTATAATTCACCAGAATTGTTCATAGAGCTACAGAGCAGGGGAATTGGAGCTTGTGGCACAGTAAGGGTGAACAGGAGACACATGCCTTTACAGTTGAAGCCAGAGAGGCTGAAAATGAAAAAAGGTGACAATCCTGTTTTCATGTGGGCGGATAACTTGGTGGCATTGACATGGCATGATGTCAAACAGGTGACTTGTCTTACTACAGTTCACACCAACAATTTATGTGAGAAGATAATTTCGTTCAAAAGGAAACCCAGAAGGTAGGAAGCTGGACAAGCCCATTGCACTTGAAGAGTACAATTGTAAAATGGCTGGAGTTGATCAACTGGATCAGATGCTGGGGTCATATGCTTACGGCCATAAGTCCACCAAGTGGTACCACACTGTGTACCATCGCATCCGTGAGATTGCACTCACAAATGGATATATATTATTCAAGCAGGCAAACAGTGACAGTACTATGACTGCGGCAGATTTCCGCAAGAAGGTGGTGGACAACTTGCTGGCAGAATATGTTGGAGTGCCTTTGGCAAAGCAGGGAAGGCCATTACAAAGAGCAGTGCCAGACAGGCTGACTGAGCGCCACTTTCCTGCAACATATGAGGACAAAAAGTACAAGCCTGACTGTGTTGTGTGCAGCAACAGACTATTGAAAAAGAGGCACCAGTGCAACACATATTGTAAGCAGTGCAAGGTGGCATTGCACGCAATTGGATGCTTTGAGCGTTACCAAACTTTGCTTTGTGAAATTTACAGTATGTGAAATAATATGTTACATTATATAGTATGCAGGCTCATACAAAATGCAAAACAGTTATATTGTTCAAAAATAAATATTTTTTGTTGCTTTGATAAGTTAAACAATTGTTTTGTGTTCTTTTTGTAAAACAAAGTTTTTAGAAAAATATTCAGCCCTGGGAGAAAAGAAAAAAAAAATTAGCCCTAAAAGAGTTAAATAAAGAGATAAAAAAAGAAGCTGCAAAGGAAAAAACACGCTTTATACGGCATATAAGACTAATAACTCCAAAGTGAATCATAGGGCGTATAAGAATATGAGAGCAACCATTAAGAAGGATATTAGGGAGGCTAAAAGACAGCTAGAAAGAAATATAGCAGATAAGGCAAAAGACGACCCAAAGAGATTCTGTCAGTATTTTAGTAGTAAAAGAACAGTCAAGGAAGAGGTAAAGTGCATCAGAAATGGTAAAGAGGAATTAAAAGATACAGACAGTGAAATAGTGGATGCTGTAAACTTGCATTTTTCTGAGGTCTTCAAAAGTGAGGAACTGGATAACCTCATAGTGGTAAATGGGACTACTAAGGGGTTACTGAAGGATTTGGAAATTGTGGAGGGAGAAGTACTGCTCAGATTAAATAGGCTGAAATCAAACAAATCACCAGGACCAGATAATATTTACGATTCGAGTTCTTAAGGAGGGTAGCGAGTACATATATAAACCCTTGGCGCATAGTTTTAGGAAGTCACTGCGCACTCGGGAAATTCTGAAGGACTGGAAAATGGCAAATATTATCTTGTTATATAAAAAGGGTGACTGGGCAGATCCAAGCAACTATAGGCCAGTAAGCTTAACATGCATCACATGAAAATTAGTGGAAGGAATTATTTAGGATAAGTTTGAGCAGCACTTGGAAAGTACAGTATAGGAGTTTTCTGAACAATGTAAATGCCACACAGGCTGCACAGGCATCCTAGCCAAAAAAAGGAATGATTCCTTAAACAGATGGGAGGCTCCCAGCAGGCAGACAGGCATCCCAGCCAGGAAGGTGAAGGGGATCACACCCGGAAGAGAGGGCCAGAAAGGATGGATGGACAGTTGACCAGAAAGGGAAGATGTCGCAGGGGACTTTTTACTTGCCCAGCACACTAGATAGCAGTGGCCCTGGATATCAGTGTCCAGTATGGAACCAGTATTGCATGCTGGGAAGTGTAGTCTGGCAACACAGCCCTATTAGTGTCCTTGGGTGCCGCAAGGGGGCACTGCTGGGAGGTGAGCTCCCTAAAATGGGACTTCCATATGACCCAGAAGTGCCTCCTTCTGGCGATGGCCCTGGCACGGGAAGTACTACCGGGTTCTTTAATAAAAGGGACCACACTCCCTTGTCCAGTTGAGTCAGAGGATGGAGGGAGGAAGTAGAGCAGCACTTGACTGGAAGAGTTTAGTACGGTGGTGAGAAGAAAAATATTGTGGAGAGAAAAACTTGTGTTTGTGCTTATGTGACAGTAAAGGTATTGTGGTAAACAAACCCATCCTTTATTTGAACCAGGGACTCTTTGTGTGTTCATGTTCGGGATCTTGGACTCGCTAATGCCTGGTTTCTATCACAACAGTCAGCATGGGTTCAGAAGAGGGAGGTCATGTTTTACTAACATGTTGGAATTCTATAAGGAAGCAACAGAAGGATATGATTAAAGGGGAGCAAGATACTTATCTTGACTTTCAGAAAGCATTTGATAAAGGTGCCACATGAGAGGTTGGGCATCCAACTAAAGGAAGTTGGAGTTCAGGCGGATATTTTTAGATGGGTGCAGAATTGGCTCAAACACAAGAAGCAGAGGGTGATGGTGCGAGGAACCTTATCAAAATTGGCTGATGTTAAGAATTGTGTTCTACAGGGGTCAGTGCTAGGGCTGCTATTTTAATATATATAAATGACTCAGAGTAACAAGCTGGTTAAGTTTGCAGATGATACCAAGATAGGTGGATTAGCAGACAATTTGGAATCCGTTAAATCATTACAGAAGGACTTGGACAGCATACAGGCTTAGGCAGATTGGTGGCAGATGGAACTTAATGTTAGTAAATGTAAAGTATTACAAATAGGAAGTAAAAATGTTACATTTGAATACACAATGAGAGGTCTTAAAATCAAGAGTACACCTTATGAGAAGGATTTAGGAGTCACAGTGAACTCCATGCTATCAACTTCCTGACAAGTGTTCAGAAGCCATTAAGAAGGCAAACAGAATGTTAGGTTATACAGGGAGTGCAGAATTATTAGGCAAGTTGTATTTTTGAGGATTCATTTTAATATGGAACAAACACAGTGCTATCAGTCAATCCAAAATGTTAATAAACCTGAAACCTGAATGTTTCACAACGGAAATGTGAGTGTGAACATCATCAGGGGAATACATATGTGCGCACAATTATTAGGCAACTATTAGTGTGCAGATTTATTATGCAACTAAAGGAAAAATGAAAATTTTCCCATCTCACTTGTTTATTTTCATCTGTTATAGTGAGAATAATAAACAAACACCTCAAAATTTACAAATAAACATCTCTGACATTTCAAAAAAAATAAATCAATCAATCAATGACCAATATAGCCACCCTTCTTTCCAATAACAGTCATAAGCCTTTCCATTCATGGAGTCTGTCAGTTTCTTGATCTGTTGACGATCAGCTTTTTGTGGAGCAGTGACTACAGCCTCCCAGACACTCTTCAGAGAGGTGTATTGTTTTTCTCCCCCGTAAATCTAGCGTTTAAGAAGTGCCCACAAGTTCTCGATAGGGTTTAGGTCAGATGAGGAAGGGGGGCCATGTCATTATTCCTTCATCTTTAAGGCCTTTACTGGCTGGCCACGCAGTGGAGAACTTCGATGCAAGTGATGGAGCATTGGCCTGCATAAAATCATGGTCTTTTTCCTGTATCACTGTTTGAAGAAAGTGTCTTGAAAAACTGGCAGTAGGTTTGGGAGTTGATTTTGAGTTCATCTTCAATGCAAAAGGTCCAACTAGCTCATCTTTAAAAATACCAGCTCATACCAGTACCCCACCTCCACGTTGGAGTGGAGCTCTGTGCCCATTACTGATCCACAGGTCCATCCATCTGGTCCATCAAGAGTCACTCTCATCTCATCGGCCAATAAAACCTTTGAAAAAAATCTGTCTTCAGATATTTCTTGGCCCAGTTTTGACGTTTCAACTTATGTTTCTTGTTCAGTGGTGGTTGGGTTTCAGCCCTCCTTACCTTGGCCATGTCTTTGAGCACTGAACACCTTGTACTTCTGGGCACTCCAGGTAGGTTGCAGCTCTGGAATATGAAAGTACTGGAGGATAATGGGTTCCTGGTAGCTTCACGTTTGATTCTTCTCAAATCTTTGGCAGCTAATTTGCGTCTTTTGTTCTCAACACGTTTCTTGCGACCCTGTTGACTATTTGCAACAAAATGTTTGATGGTTCTGTGATCACACACCAATATCTTAGCAATTCCAAAAGTGCTGCATCCCTCTGAAAGACTTTTTACAATTTTTGACTTTTCAGAGTCAGTTAAATCTCTTTTATGGCCCATTTTGCCTGAGGAAAACTAGCTGCCTAATAATTCTGCACACCTTAATATAGGGTGTTGATCTCCTTAGGCCACACCCTCCCTCATTACACAAATACACATCACCTGACGTGCTTAAATCCAATAAGCATTCAAGTTAATACAGCTTGGAGTTGGAATATACGCATTAAAAATGATGATATGGTCAAAATACTCACTTGCCTAATAATTGTGCACACAGTGTATAGCACAATGTGTGGAGGTTATGCTCAACCTTTATAATGCACTGGTGAGGACTTATTTGGAGTATTGTGTGCAGTTTTAGACTCCAGGCTACAAAAAAGGACATAGCAACACTAGAAAAGGTCCAGAGAAGAGCAACTAGGCTGATTCCAGGGGTAAAGGAGATTAATTATGAAGATTAAAAGAGCTAAGCCTTTTCAGTTTAAGCTAAAAGAGTTTGAGGTGACACGATTGAAGTGTTTAAAATTATGAAGGGATTGGATCGAGACTGTCATTTTAAAATGAATTCATCAAGAACATGAGGACACAGTTGGAAACATGTTAAAGGTAAATTTCACTTGTTAAAGGTAAATTTTCTCTTTACACAGAGAACCACAGACACTTGGAAAAAGCTACCAAGTACAGTGGTAGGCAGTAACACTTTAGGAACTTTCAAAACCAGACGATGTTTTTTTCGAAGAATTAAGCGGACATGACTGGCTAACTTTGTTGGACTGAATGGCCTGTTCTTGTCTAGGTTATTCTAAAGAGTTTTTTCAACATTAGAATTACCAAAGCCTACGGAAAAACTCGTAAACCCGGCCCACCTTAAATCCGTTCGCACCTCTCCATCAGCATCTTTTGTTTTGTAAATGCGATGATAAGCGCAAGCAGCCTACTATCCCATCCAGCCACCACCACAGAAACGGCAAAAAGCTCTCCCAGCTCAAGCCTTGTTAATCTGGCAGTGAGGTACCGGGAGCTGTATAGTGTAAATAATATATGGTTATTTGGAACGCAGCATTTCATGTGTGTTCCGTGTCTGCAAAGATCTTTGTAAGTGTATCATCACAGAAATACATACCTAAAAAATAAACTTTTTTCATGTTTTAGTACTAACAACAAAATATTGACATGAACAGTATAATGTGTGAAGACTGAAGTCCAAATATCAAATAAGCACTTTCACAAAAGGTACAAGTATAACAAAACAAGTGCGCTTTTATTCAAGACTATAACTGAAGAAAAATAAATCGGGTTAGTGTACTTCGTTGTTATGACTGCTTTGGTAGTACAGCGGAAACAACTGCTGACTCATAATCAATAGGTTGCGGGTTCGGGCCTTGCCAAGTCACAAACATTTTGAGTAGTGAGTTGCTCTTATTGTTACTATTATACAATAGAAACATACATTTGATTTGAATCTGTAATAGCTGGTGTAAATTTATGGTACTTGTAAAGGTTAGCTTTTTTTTTTTTAAATCATTTTTATTCTCTTGGTTATGTTTCACGCTCGCCCCGATCTGACACTGTTAGTTTTCAAATAAATAAGTGCTATAAAAGAGGTGAACTCAGATGACGATGGGGAGTTCTGCATCGGAGAAAGAGAACAGAAGCCCTCCCTGCAAGAAATGTCCACTCACATATAAGAACACCACAGCTGCACCAGGCGTAAAGGCGAAAGATGGCACCGTTTGGATGCAGCAATAGGCCCGGCATCATGATAGCCAAATTAATCTTAAAACAAAGATTATTCATTTTCATACATTTCAATTACCTAATAAAAATGACTGCAGTATTAAAGGTATTCAGTGTATTTTGATGGAAAAATGCAATTAATTTATGTTCTGTCCGTAAAAAATGGATAATGAATAGCAGTTCTGCAGTAACACAAACAGAACTTACAACTGCACAAAAGTCATTTAAACACATTAAGGAAACAACTGAGCCACAGGGAGAAGGTAGCAAAAGATGTCAAAATTTTAGAAAAACATCATAATGAATAAATGCAGGATGATGAATTCTGAATAGGCTCCTGCAAACAAAAGCACCTAAAGATTTATAGAAGAAACATTATTACTTCCAAATCACAAAAAATGTACCATATCATTCTGCTTAGCCTTCTGCCTCTTTATTCTTCTGTCATTTTTTCTTTTATCTTTTTTCAGTGCAACAGAGAGCTCCTCTTTAAATGTTTCACTTTCTGCTTCTACTCCCACATAATCCAGTGGCAAAGGCTGGCCACTTTGCTTTAAATAATCTAGGAACCCATTCACATCTTCATTATTGTAGTCCTTTTTTTTCTTCTTTGTTTTATGTATGGCACCTCCTTGTTGATTCTGCTTCACTGAGAATTTCTGTGCATTTGTAGAAAGTTGAGATGAACCTTGTCCACTGTTTGCTTTTTTAGAAGTCTGCCACATCTGATTCCATGGTGTAGCATTAGATGGCTTATGTCGGTGGTTATTTCCACGGGCCCATCGAGTCATGGCTTGAAAACTGTAAAATAACAAAAGAGGAAACATGTTTTTAATATCTTCTTACTTGATTAAATGGGTTGTTACACTGTGATTTGAATTTTGAACACTGGATTGCTTAAACATCTGAATAAAATATTTTTTTAACATTGTGAAATCCACTTTTACAAGCTTATTGTTGTATGCATAAAGGCTAGGGTTAATTTAATATTATAGAAAATAACTTTGTATTGACTGAATGTGCATTTTAAAGTGATAAAATGAGTCAAATAACATCATATTTTTCTGTCAGGATTTCCATTGAACTGACTTGAAACTTACTTGTTTCAAATTTGTGGTTAAATTTCAAATAACTTACTTTGAACTTGTTGGACCCGTTTCATTTACTTTACTTTATAGGTTGAACTGTGAAAATATATATATATATTTTTAATTTTAATGTAGCACAAAGAAAGATGAACATTTTTTTCTTTAAATTAAAAACTGAAACACTGCAGTAAGCTGGAAATGAATTAAAGAATAAAACTCTTTCCAGGTTCTGTTTTTCTCATTATGTTTTTAAATAATGACACACACTCTCTTTCTCATGGGTGGGGGTTGATTTGTTTCAAACCTGTAACATTACATCACTGCCAGTCGCATTTACAAGCCATCATTTTCAGCTAAGATGATTAAGCGTTCTTAATATTTGTCCCAATAATCAACATTTGTTTGTTGCAGCTCTACAGAACACAATAAAAGTGCAGAGAAATTTGTAGGAGTGCAGTGCAGGCACTGTAGCTCTCAATGGAATAACTTTAGTAGGTAGATTCTAAAAACTTTTTAATCCATTTCACAGTTGTGGCTATCCTACCAAGACTGGTCAAAAGCTGAAAACAGGTCTGGGCAAGACCATTAAAGGGACCACTCTCACTTACACAGGTACATAAACATACACACCAGATTCATACAGTGATAAATTGCAAGTGCCAATTAATACAACCTAAATAACCAAACCTTTCTAATTAATTCCTTTTTTACTTGAGTACTTCTGGCCAGTAATTTTCATGAAGTGAGACTTGCAAAGCTTTCAACTGCTTCAACTGAACAGTTATTAGTTAGAGAATCTCTTCGTGGACTGGGGGGTGGGGTTCCTCTGTGGAGTTTCAAGTGGCTAGATTAATCAATGTTAGATCCAGGAGCATGGGCCCCCCATGGGGGTTTTTCACAGCTTGATCAATTAATAATAAAATGGGTGATTCCATGTCAAATTGACCACTGGCACACACAATTCAGACTCAAAAAATTCTGGGAAAAATTACCAGGTATACCCATATTAGTTAGAAGACACCCTGTAAAATGTTTTTGATGGAAGATCAATACTTTCCAAGATACAGTCAGTCATTCGATCCGGTGTCATTTTTTCATCAAATTTCACAAGTTCATAGCTCGAGAACTAAACCACCAAGCAGGCTCAGACTTTGCACGCTGGTACATTAATTAGTATAGCATGTGACGAAATTGAAGCATTTAGTCCAGATGACCCTGCAGGGTCAAAGCAGCCCCTTGAAATTGACTAAATTTGAGTTTTTTGTTTAGTTATGTTTAGGCTTCAGAAACACATATTTGTAGCTAACATAGACTTTTGATTATTTTTTTCCTTATTCAGATAAATATATACGTCTTCTGAAAAAAGCAATAAACAAAAGTAACTGCATCAGGGTCTGAATAGCAGACCGCTTAAATCCATAAAATCATTTCGGATTTCATTTTCGTAACCCTTATGGCATATGGGAATGTGCAGATTATTTTTAAAATATTTGTCATTTATTCTACATTATCCCTTCTTTCTCAAAACACAAACCCTACTTTTCTTATGCAAATCTTTCATGTTTGTTTTCCATTGTAAACACAGGCTGAATGTGCCATGTGTCAATAATGGTAATTGTTGAGTTTTCAATTAGTAAGTTATTAAAAATGTCAAAACTTTTTTTCATATCAAATGGCGATGTCCTATCTCATGATGCTGAAAAATGAATTTGATACTCAGTGGCCAAAAGAGTACCTAGTACTCGGGAATACCACTGATACATCCCTACAGTCAGTCGGGTATCTGGTGAAGACAGTCAAGTGACTGTCAGAATATTCCCCACTGAAGCAGCAGCTGAGATCCTGCCTGTTCACGATTATACTCCTGATGGATCAGATGCGTCCCTCACATTAGATTAGTGTCCTATTGGAAGGTATGTTGGGTGCATATATGATCAAAAATGTTGGATTGGTGTGATTCATGACAAGAATAAAGCAGAACCAGACATCTTGATATGTTTCATGTATCCTGCACAGTCTTTCCATTGGCTCACCTAGAGACAATATTTATTGGGTGCCATTACAGTATGAAATTTGTACTGCTTAGTGAACCTATAACAGTCAGTGGG
This sequence comes from Polypterus senegalus, assembly GCF_016835505.1. Classification (NCBI taxonomy): domain Eukaryota; kingdom Metazoa; phylum Chordata; class Cladistia; order Polypteriformes; family Polypteridae; genus Polypterus; species Polypterus senegalus. The sequence continues at coordinate 125,972,918 of NC_053160.1, read as the reverse complement.
AGGGTGTACCATGTTGATCTCAAAGACAAAGATACCCTACACTCTGCACTTCAATTGAAATTAAAATTAAATGTGTCACATTCCTGCTCCTGTAATACCAAAATGTTAACATTTCATTGTAAGTAGTGATATATTTAATAATAAATCAAGCAGCTGTTGTTCGTGCCTTTGGTGACTTTTTTTCCATTAATCCTATACCCAAATTAGTGATGAAGAACTTGATAATTATCATTACAGAGAAATGGTGAATTAAACCCATGTTTAGAATGGAAAATAAAAAGTAAAGATTCACATAAGAAAAGTAAGACTTGTTTTTGTGAAAGAAGGGACCATGTAGGATACAGGAAACATTTTTTTAAAAAAATGTCTGGATATTCCCACAGTGCTTTAAAATAGACTTCAAATTAGACCCAAAATGATTTTTCTGATTTGAGAGGTCTGTTGGTCAAACCCTGATGCAGTTTATTATTTGTTTATAACTTTTTCATGTCCTGTGTCGATATCTAAAATGGAAAAAAATCAGCAGGCTGTATCAGTTAAAAGTATTCTTTCTAAAAGCCTAAAAATGACAAAGCCAAAGATGCAAAATATTTTTTTCCATTTTTGAAAGTTTATTCTTACGAAGTTGTGTCATCTGGACCAAAAAATTTTGATTTTGTTACGTACTATACCTATAAAGGTACCAGGATGCAAAATTTGAGCCAGCTAAGTGATTTAGTCTTTGAGATATGGTCTTGTGAAATGGATGAAAAAATAACGCCATGCCAAATTTGACACCCCTCTCCCTACACAAAATTAGCTATATCTTGGAAAGCATTCATCTTATATCAAAATAATTTTACAGGGTGTCACCTGGGTAAAATAGATACACCTGTTTTTCAGAATTTGTTTGAGACCAAATTGTGTGGGGTTTCTGGAAAATTGGTTGATTTGACATGGAATGACTCAGACAGAAGACTGGGTTGCTTCAGGGTTTACTAGCAGAGGAGCTCTGCAGATAAGACAACAATTCATAGCCAGCTTTTCACAGACAATAGGCAATAACAAGGTTAATATACAGTACTTATCACACCTGCCTTTTCCTAAATGGGCACAAAATGTCTATGGACTGATGCTGGCCCATGGGAAACAGTGGCTTAAAGCACCAGGAGGAGTGAAATGCTGCTGCACACAGTTCTCTTCCACTCAAGCTGCTGGGAAGTCTTATACAGCATAAACAATGTGCTGATGGAAAGGCTCCCATGTGCACCCAGCTAGACTGTTCAGATGCCGAATTGCCCGCTGGTCCTGAGGCCCACACAGAGTGGGCTGAAGCCCATATGGAGCCCCACTGTGTTGGGATTAGTCCCCCATTAGGTGTCTGGAGTGTATGCCCCTTGAGTTACGAAACCATCGCCCCTTGTGTCCATAATGCAGTGGGCGGAGGATTCTTCATAACTTTCATACATGGAATCCGAGGTGGTCGACTATTTCACCTGATGAATTGAATGGATGTGTGCCGACACAAACATCCAGCAAAATCAAGTACCTTCCTGCAGGTGCACACAGTCTGCTGGTGTTACATTAATTTGCTGGGAGAAAAATAAGCAAACTATATAAATCGTAAAAATTAAAGAGTAATTTGCAGTTTAAGTTGCACAGAATGTTTCTCTGTTTCAAGATAGATCGATTCACAAATTCACCAATGCTTTTCTATTGCAGATTTTGAAATTTCAAAACTTTACACAGGGAGATCTGTTTGAGATATTACAACAAAAATTGAACTGTCTAAACAAATTTCCTTGAACAACAAGTGTAACACATTTCAGCAAAATTGGTCAACTGGGAGCGGAGTTGTTTTGTGCAGTCAGATGGATGGAGAAGACAGACATTGGCTATTGTAAAAGGTGTTTTTTTTTTTTTTGCATTACATGCAAATAAAACTAAAAAACTGATCACAATGACAGCCACAATAGATTTACAAGACGAAGTCCTAGCTCTTCTTTTTATGTTTTAAATCCACTACTTCTATGGAGTTTGTCCTCTTAATTTAATTGCGACAATTAACAAACAGCGGATACAAAGTGAAAATGACAGAAGTTTACTGAAACAGGAACAGCTGTTTGAGAATAAGTTCCATGTATGTAATCTTCACCAAGCCAAGGTTCAAATAACCAAAACATTTTAGAGAAATATGAGAAAAAGATCATGACAAACAAGACTTGATTGTTAAGTTCCTATCCAAAAAAAAAAGAATGAAATTCTGCAAATATTTTCCAGAGTGAAACAATAAAAATAATTGGAAAATATTACAATGTTTACATCAGGTAGATTCCAAATAAATACAAGACCTATTAGGAAATAAAACCAGTAAAACAACGCTGTGCCCAGACTTGAACTTCAGTGCAGCATGATGGGTGCTGTGTTTGGTTTGACACTTTATCCCACTGGGGAATTAAAGCAGGAATTAATCTTTTATTTCCTGAACAAAGCAGGCAACGATGTGGTCAATCATCTGTGAAATGGAACCATTTCAACATACTGTACAGTGTCACATGTTTGAACGAGGGATTTAGAAATGACAGCAAAATAAATAACCATTAAATACAATGCCAAACACAGCCGCAATAAAGGAATGGAGGCATAGCATTCATCTTCTGAATGTAATGGACATGACTAATATTGTCCATCCAGCTTATCTGTACCCATGGCTTGTCCAAAAATGTGATTGAATTAGCGGAGTCATACGTTCAATCCAAAATAAAATGTATACAGTTACAAATTCAAAACATCTTCATTGGCCAAAGTTTTGTGTAGCTCAGCTCATGATGCTTTAAAATCAAAGTAAAATTTATTGGTATAATAAACTGAAAGGTGAAAACATAATAAAGCAAGAATGATAAATATTTGAATAGTATGGGAGTGAATGGGTGTGATTTCTAGTTAAGAGTAACTACTTGTGTTTGTTGCGGGATTTTTCTTCATGTTCCTTATTGGGACTTTCTGAGTCTACTTTTTTGGAGACCTATGATTGTTTGGAGATCTACTTACAGTTGTTCCATTGCCTTCGTTAAGATGTCGCTGGCCATCTTAGGGTTTGCACAAGCCCTCTCTTGCTCATGACATTTTGGTCTGACCCAGCATACCATGAGTAAGTCGCAACTTTCTTTCTGGTTTTGTTCTGTAGTCTGTCCATTCTGCCATGGGGCTGGCTGGCTGGCTAACATGTTTTTGAACCTTTGTGTCAGGGTGGCATGTTGGGGAGCACGTGGCCGCGTGAAGAGTGACTAGTTTTTATTTTATATTATTATTTTTTTGGATCTGGTCCCCTGTTCTTCAGCGTATGGGCTAAAGCGTATGCTTTTTCATCTGTTGAGCTGAGGAGTTTGAACTGGATGCCTCGCCTAGGAGCTGGATTATATAAATCACTGTGTTGCTCTAGGAATTTTAAGACGGCCCCACTATATACATCGCAGTTCTCGTTGAAGGATGCGCTGGAGTATGCCCTCTGGTTTCCTGAATGTCAGTTTAATTCCTACCATCTGTTCTGCTGTTTGATATTCTCTCAGTGGATGCGAGAGGTGCGAGGGGCGGGGGAGTTAACTTTGATAACCTTCGCTCATTCAGTACTCCCTTTATGATAAAGATCAATCAAAAAGACCGTGAGACACCTTCAAACTGCTTCGCGAAGATAGCCTTAATGAACCTTTGGTCCGTAGCCAACAAATCTTTTATTTTAAATTACTTTTTAACGTCTCGCAACCTGAACTTTCTATTTATGTCAGAGACTTGGTCAAGTGCTGGCGAGTCAACTTTTCTCCATGATCTCACCCCTCCTGACTGTACCTTTTTTAGCTCACCTAGAATCGCTGGTCGAGGGGGTTGGCTTGCCACTGTTTTCAGAATCTTTTTAAATGTAGACAATTTCTCCAGTTTTGAGCCTCAGCTGTTTAAAATTGATCTCACAAATCCCATACCCTGTGCACTGGTTTATAGACCTCTGGATATAATAAATAATTTGTCCCAGAGTTCTCAGAGTTCTTATCTTTCATGGTGGCACTGGCTGATAAAATGCTGATTCTGTTAGATTTTAACATTCATGTTTATTGACAGATTAAAGATTTTAATTCTTGTGGACTCTTAATTTTACTCAGGTGGTGTCAAGTTCCACACATCAGGAAGGACATACACTGGACTTAGTTCTAACATTTGGCCTCTCTGCAAATAACCTGGAGATCTGTGATGCTGGCATTTCTGGTCATTTTCCAGTTGTCTTTGAAAGTAAGTTTTTGTGTCCACCCATTAACTTCACTAAACCACAGCACTTTTTGCTCACTTTGTCAAAATATATACTGCGCAAATTCTGTGACATCTTCTCTGACAGTCATTTACCCTTGGTGTTAGAAACCCTCTCTGTGTGTTTGGATATTACTGATATGGTTAAGCTTCTCTGTCTCAATTGTACGGATACTCTGGATCTGGTCACACCCTTAAAGTTAAGGAGAGCTAAGGTAAAAGCCAGTGTTCAGCCCTGGTTAAATGATGCTACTCGTGCGCTCAGACAGGAATGCAGGCAGGCTGAACGGAGGTGGAAAAAGGACAAACTGCAGGTCTTTTATGAAATTCTCAGAACTCGCTGGAAGTCCTATCAAGAGGCTGTGAGAGTACGGCCGACACCCGTGAGCTTTTTCTCAATTATTTTATAAATAAAATTCAAGCCATTCGTTCCAACATTAATCTTACTTCCTTTCAACCTATTTCTTCTTCTCAGCTAACTGATATAATGCTGCATATGAAACCTTCTAATAATCTGCTAGATATCTTACCCTCACACCTATTTAAAGATACTTTCAGATGTTTTAGTCCAATTGTTTTGGCTATTATTAACAACTGTCTAAAATCTGGTATAATGCCAGACAATTTTAAACATGCAATTTGTTCAGCCTTTGCAGAAGAAGCCCACACTTGATCCTACAGCTCTTTAAAACTATTGGCCTATTTCTATGCTCCCATTTCTGTCCAAAATTTAGGAGAAAGTGGTTTATTTGCAGTTAATTTCATATCTGGAGGATAACAATGTATGTGATGTGTTTCGGTCAGGTTTTAAAAAACTTCATAGTACTGAATTGGGTCTGCTGAAGGTGACAAATGATATTCTATGACACTGGACTTGGGCTCTTCTGCAATCTTAGTCTTACTGGATTCTCAGTGCAGCATTTGACACAGTGGACCATGGGGTTCTGTAAAACCGCCTTGAGGATGAAGTAGGCTTTCAAGGCTGTGCATTGAAATGGGTCACATCCTACAGAACAGATCTATGTCTGTTAACATAGATGGGAATTTCTCTCAACCAGCTCCTCTCACTTAAGGCGTCCCACAAGATTCTATCTTGGCTCCCCTTCTATTTTCCCTTTATCTGCTTTCCTTGAGGGCCATCTTTTACAAACATGATGTTGCGTATCATTGTTATTCTGATGATACGCAGCTGTACCTCAAAGTTAGTTCTGACATCCCTTCATCTGTAAAAAAAGCTGTTAAATTGCTTTGAGAATATTAAAATATTGGATGGCACATAATTTCTTACAATTAAACAAAAATAAAACAGAAGTCAGTATTTTTGGTCCTACCACATCTGCAGTTGAAATCAACAACTCAGTTAGGATCCTTGGCAGCAATGATTCATAATGATGTCAGAAACCTAGGTATCCTCTTCGAGTCATCACTAAGTTTTGAAAAACAAATCTCCATTGTAGTAAAGTCCAGTTTTTACCAACTGAGGCAAATTTCTAAACTAAAATCCTTTATCACAGAAGGACTTGGAAACAGTCATTTATGCCTTTATTACATCTCACCTACAGTTGTGCTTGAAAGTTTGTGAACCCTTTAGAATTTTCTATATTTCTGCATAAATATGACCTAAAACATCATCAGATTTTCACTCAAATCATAAAAGTAGATAAAGAGAAACCAGTTAAACAAATATTATACTTGGTCATTTATTTATTGAGGAAAATTATTGAATATTACATATTTGTGAGCAAAAGTATGTGAACCTCTAGGATTAGCAATTAGTTTGAAGGTGAAATTAGAGTCAGGTGTTTTCAATCAATGGGATGACAATCAGGTGCGAGTGTGCACCCTGTGTTATTTAAAGAACAGGGATCTATCAAAGTCTGCTCTTCACAACACGTTTTTGGAAGTATATCATGGCACGAACAAAGGAGATTTCTGAGGACCTCAGAAAAAGAGTTGTTAATGCTCATCAGGCAGTTACAAAACCATCTCTAAAGAGTTTGGACTCCACCAATCCACAGTCAGACAGATTGTGTACAAATGGAGGAAATTCAAGACCATTGTTACCCTTTCCAGGAGTGGTCGACCAACAAAGCTCACTCCAAGAGCAAGGCATGTAATAGTCGGCAAGGTCACAAAGGACCCCAGGGTAACTTCTAAGCAACTGAAGGCCTCTCTCACATTGGCTAATGTTCATTTTCATGAGTCCATCATCAGGAGAACACTGAACAACAATGGTGTGCATGGCAGGGTTGCAAGGAGAAAGCCACTGCTCTCCAAAAAAAACATTGCTGCTCGTCTGCAGTTTGCTGAAGATCACATGGACAAACCAGAAGGCTATTGGAAGAATGTTTTGTTGGAGGATGAGACCAAAATAGAACTTTTTGGTTTAAATGAAAAGTGTTATGTTTGGAGAAAGGAAAACACTGCATTCCAGCATAAGAACCTTATCCCATCTGTGAAACATGGTGGTGGTAGTATCATGATTTGGGCTTGTTTTGCTGCATCTGGATCAGGACGGCTTGCCTTCATTGATGGAACAATATATTCTGAATTATATCAGAGAATTCTAAAGGAAAATGTCAGGACATCTGTCCATGAACTGAATCTCAAGATAAGGTGGGTCATGCAGCAAGACAACGATCCTAAGCACACAAGTCGTTCTACCAAAGAATGGTTAAAGAAAAATAAAGTTCATGTTTTGGAATGGCCAAGTCAAAGTCCTGACCTTAATCCAATCGAAATGTTGTGGAAGGACCTGAAGCGAGCAGTAAGGAAACCCACCAACATCCCAGAGTTGAAGTTGTTCTGTATGGAGGAATGGGCTAAAATTCCTCCAAGTCTGTCTGCAGGAATGATCAAAAGTTACCGGAAACGTTTAGTTGCAGTTATGGCTGCAAAGGGGGGTCACACCAGATACTAAAAGAAAATGTTCACATACTTTTACCACTCACAAATATGTAATATTCGATCATTTTCCTTAATAAATAAATGACCAAGTATAATATTTTTGTCTCATTTGTTTAACTGGTTTCCCTTTATCTACTTTTAGGACTTGAGTGAAAATCTGATGATATTTTAGGTCATATTTATGCAGAAATATAGAAAATTCTAAAGGGTTCACAATTTTTCAAGCACAACTTTAGATTATTGTAATTCATTATATGCGAGTCTGCTAAAATCTGCTCTGTTGCGTCTTCTGCTAGTTCAAAACACTGCAGCTAGATTCTTAATTGGGTTCTAGAAAAAAGGATTACATCTCCCCCATTTTAGCCTCTCTCCACTGGCTACCAGTGAGGCATCGCATTGATTTTAAAATCTTGTTTGTTTTTAAAGCCTTGCATGGTCTTGCTCCAAAATATATCTGTGACTTCCATCACCCCTATGTTTCACCAAGAGCACTGAGGTCCATCTGGACAACTTCTCTTTGTAGTGCCAAGATCTTGGCTGAAATCGAGGGGAGTCAGAGCTTTCTCAGTTGTTGATCCTAGGCTTTGAATGAGTTGCCTTTTCACATCAGGTCTTTATCCACTATTGAGGTTTTTAAAAGTCGACTTAAGACTTACTTGTTTTCTTCTGCTTTTCACTGTTTAATGGTGGATGTTATAATTGCTTGTCTTATTGATATGATTCTGTATGATTGTTTGCATTGTGTTTACTCTAAAGCTTCTTTGTATAGCACTTTGGTGCAACCTCTTTTATTTAAAATGTGCTTTTATAAATAAATCTAAAAATACTACAGTTAAGGTCAGTCCAATTCAATTGCCAAGTCTGCATTATTATACAGACAAAAACAACAGTGTCTGATCAAGAAAAACAAATGCAGTTTTACAGGAATTCTAAAATAATGAATTGGTCTCCAATTGACAAATCTTGAGTTCACCAAAGTAGTATTGAGAAAGATATTAATAAAGGAGGAAGAAAAAAGGGGAAAATGGCAGCACCAGTGCCCAATTTCAGCATCAGGCTAACAAATCATACAAAAGCCATCATGGATGCCAGTCTGCACTAATACAAATCATAAACTATCCAGAGAAGTGCATAGAAGCCAGTTGGTCTAGGAACGACCAGAGAACTATTTTCTCTTGAATCAACAATCAACTAGCATTTCTAGTTCCCTCCACTGCACATCAGAGTGACTTTATGGGAATGAATATGCTGAGATACTAAAAAATGTATTAGACTCCCTAGGTACAGATTTGTGATAATCATATATGGCAAACTACTCAGTTTTATATAAATGTATTATAGATAAGTCCAATCAGTCTAAGCAAATACATCAAATCAGAATCACTTTCTATAATTCTTTAAAACATATTCCTTCTTAACATGGTATTCATTAATAACTATATAAAACAGTAAAAATCAAAATAATCATGCACGTCTGTTGCCAGATGTACAGAGTTATGTTTTGATTTTTGTCAAAAAAATAGTTCTGCAGAAGTACCTAGTGAAATGATGTGCAAGTGCCAGTCACTGCACCTGTCAGGATCTCAGTCAGGATTATATATAAATCTATTCATTTTTATGTAAACATCCATAAACATAAATGTATTCAAAACATTTTCCAAAAAAGAGACTCACAATAAATTCAAAACTGAATGTGCAAGTTCCAGTGCTAAATGAGCGTCAAATTATTTGCTATAGCCTCACTTGCTACCTTGCCTGGCCATGTTGCTTACATAAAACACAAACTGCAGTGGGCCCAAAAATAACAGCTTTTCTGCAACATTTCCCCAACCTATGTTGCCCTGGTTCAAAGCCTAATGGAAGTAATTTATGGTGGACTGAGGCCAGCCCCCAAAATAAGGTCTACTTTTCAGTACAGCAACAACCAGACATTCAATGAACCAAACGAACGTTAACTCTAGTGCTGCTTCCACCCAAAGTGCTTATACTCGGTAAATTCTAAAAGGCAGACTTAATGATTAAATATATCCTGTAATAAGTATCAAGAATAATATTCTATTAACACTGTAAAACTGAATATTGAATATGTATAGCACACATAAAATGGCTCAAAAATAACTACTAGTCATTTTTTATCTTGTTGTTTGTGCTGGTATGACACAATACTGTTGCATGTTTTTATACACCAAAACAGAATTAGCTTTGACTTGACATCTTTGACTTCAGGCACTACAATGCTTCTACTATAGTAACTTCAAACTTTTTTCACTTTTCCATTCAATATTGACTACCCAGTTTAGCACAAATTGAGGTAAAGTACATTTGCTGGAGAGAAAATTTTCACTATTTGTCTGAGAATGTCAATGTAAGAAATTCCACTGACACCTACTTTATACAGTCTAAGGAGTACCATATGATTTTGAGCTTATTCCTTTATATACTGTTTATTAGGACAATATGTATAGTCCATAAAAAGGTATTTTTGGAGGCTGAATTATATTAGAGCAAATAAAACAGAATTTTTGAAAAGCTGTATTAACCTGTGACACTAGTATAATGCATACATATCTGACTTCATACTAGGATATAAATACAACAATCATACCAGAATATTTAAATGGAGGGAGAACATTTTTTTGCTTGAAATAGTGTTATTGACAAAAAACACAAAGTGCTGTTAGTGCCCATACAGAATATACAATGTTTTAGGACCAATAGGGTATTTCTAGAACTATGCCACTATGTGGATAGTCATGCACAGAATTGCTGTTCACTTATTAAATGTAATTGAGCATGTATTTATGTAATATTTCAATACATCTTTAAATTCTGATTTGGTGTGTCCAAATTTACTTTTTCATTTTATGTAGGAATTTAATAAATGTGGATAAATGTAATATTACAAACATGAGTCAAAAGCAAGGCTCCTAACCAAAACCTCCAGCAAAGACTTCGTAGGTACAGTGTACACATACAATGGATAAGAGACTGCACAATTTAAAAAAAACCTATTGGTAACCCATAGATTTGAGAAGCGAATACACTGCAGTCACTTAAATCACTTTTCATCCAAATATCAAAAACATCTAAATAAAATCAAGTTATTTTACTTTTTTATTTTACACTGTTTATAAAGGGCCTTTAGTTATTATCTGGAAATTGATAACTGTGGTCACACTAAGGGGAAGCAAAAAGATTAAGAGTTCAAGTTCCTTTTCCAAAGCCAAAGAAGTAGCTACTTTGCACAAAAGCTGCCTGAAAGAAAACCTCCTGCATTCAGTCTACAAGTATCTTTTTGTGAATTTTAGGAGCTACAGATGTGCTGGTTACAATTAAGATGAAAATCTCAAGATGTCAAGTGTGAAACAAAAAGTTACCCATTACTTGACATACAACAGTGTTATTCTGAAACCTTTTGGGAATGCAAAAATGGAAATTGTATAAAAGATTTAAGCACCACTACAAAATATAGTCTAGTATAGCTGTAAATAAAAGAAGTAACAACCAAAGGACAGAGAATCTATTCCAGTTAATAAACATTTGGACAGCTACTTGGAAAGAACAGCGACCAAGATTAAACTTTTCACTGCTTCCACAGAATTAGCGCACCATTAAGACCACCTGCACCATGTCAAGATATTATACAACTGCTTCACGAAACCACGTTTTCTGCAGGAAAATAATCGGTAGCTAGTCAATGTAATGTAATTTTATTTTTACTTAAATGATGTGTGTAAAGATAAAGAGGTCATTTTTAGCTGTAATCTTTTCAATATCAAAGAACCACTTAAATCTTGAATACAAATAAATATGCAACAAGCTAATCAAGTTAGTTTATTACAAAGCAAATTAACTTTTCTCAAGGTCAGTCAGTAATAACAGTAAATATAAACCCTCAGAATTTACCAGGAGCATTCAAGCTCCACATGAGAACTTGCATGTCTACATCTCCTGCAATCTGTAGCACATGGAAGATGGTGTGGATTATATGTCAAATAAAATTATTGTGAATATATTTCCTGCGTTATCTAAACTGAGGAAGATACATAAAAAATGGCAGAAGCCCTGTAGTGCACTGCATAAATTGCAGATAATACAAATTAAAGTAGCCTCCCTGAAACTTAACATAATTATACTAGATTCAAAAAATAAGTTGTTCCATTACTATAGTAATGAATAAATTGGAAAAATGTCAGATAATGTAACAGAAAATACTGCAGAACATAGATACTATTCAAAACTAATCAATATTTCCAATTATACACAAAGTTCAAATAAAAATAAAGAAAAAATGAAAACTACTTAGATAGAAGCACATATCTGTTTACCTATTATGTCTGATAAACTTAAAACCTAGACACCAGAAGCAAGACTAAGTGGTCCCCAATTACTTCTTAAATAACTGTTAAAAGCATTGCTATAATAGCACTGTAGAAATACTAAACTCTTTCTCTATAATATGCACGCAGGAAGTAAAACAAAAAAAAAAATTCTGACAAAAAAATTTCTGCCAAAAACTGTTCAATTCCAAATTGATAAACTAAAAATCCTCCCAGGAGCTAAACTCAGGTACATTATTTGTTATCTTAATCCATGTACCTATGTTACTTAATGAAAGCAAATGCTGTACAATATTTGCACAAACTTTACTTCTAACAAGATTCCATTACTGTTCTCCAAGCCTTTTTGTAAAAATATAAAGTAAAACCAGGCTTACTTATTCTGTTCAAAAATCAGAACTGGTCTATTAGGTCTGCTGTTAATCTCTGCACCAAAAAAATGCAAACGCCTAAAGGATTATTCTTAACTGCTCATTACCTGGTTTCATTAAGTATATCTTGTTGCTTTTTTCTGAACTTTCCCTACGATTACGTTAATTGTGTGTTACCAAAACTGCCCAGACTTACTATATTATTCATTTCTTTCTTACTTTGAACAGTCCTTCTACACCAAAAGTGAAGTGCATAATACTTGTAGATATAGTTTGTAAAATACCTTGTTGTGGCACTACCCAGCAATGTACTTAAAATGTAACAACTTTCATGTTAAGAGGCTGGAAAAAATAAACCTTACCTGGATTGATTTAAATAGTTAAGAAGGTCAATAAGAAAACAATTCATTTTTTATATATTGAGAGAGACTAGAGTTTTTTTTTTGATTTCCGTTACTTTTTTATAAATGTAAACAAAATGTAAATATATTTGTTTTACAAATACAATATTCACACTAAAGCAGTTCCTCAATACATGTCTGAATCTAGAGCTGATTAAGCTTTGAAATAATTCTAAAGCTGCACCATTGTCTATAATATAGGGTGGTCCAGATCTAATTATGTAATTTTCATTATGCTATAACAAGTTTATTACATAGAAAATCACCCGAAAAATACTGGACCATCGAGAAGTGGGTGAACTGACGACATGAAAAATCGTCTCTGCATAAATCAAAGTCATCCAGACCAGGGGTCCTCAATCCCAGTCCTGGAGAGCTGCAGTGGCTGCAGGTTTTTGTTCTGACCTGGTTGCTTAATTAGAAAGCAATTCTTGCCAATAAAGCACTAACAAGCTATGAAATTAAATTAACTCTGCTATGTCAGCTCATTCTCATATCCTAGATTTTCTTTCCCTTTCTATCATGCAAATGATTTGAAGGCTAAAATGGACGAGTAATTCTCAGTCCTTCACTTTTTTCTCTTCATTTTTCTTTAAAGTATTTAATTAAACCCAATAGCGCAGATAAATACACACAGGTGTAAATGTAAATAAGCTAAATGGAGAAATGCTGCTCTCTCTTGTCATTTGCATGTTATTGATAATAAGGAGCAATTAAAATAGCTGTTTAAGACAAAATTAAGCAATAAGGGCTCAAAATCACTAAAGTGAAGCAGAAGTGTTACTTTAGCAATAAGTGCTTTTTATTAAGCAACTGGGTTGGAGCAAAAACCTGCAGCCACTGCGGCTCTCCAGGACCGTGATTGAGGACCCCTGATCCAGACGATCTGGATCTGCATAATTAGATCTAGACCAACCTGTACAGGAAACTCTGGCAAGCACACAGCTCCCTCTCATCCAACTATGGGCAACAATGACCTACTCTCTACTGTAGTTTGAACTTTTCCATGCCTATAAGATATCTCTGCCTGTCTTAGTGGCATTGAGAGGAACTAATTGGGGACTTTCCAGTATAAAAACATACCTGTACACATGCCTCTAGTACTTGGCTTTAGCTAAAACGTACTGCAAATATGTTTTGAATCGCCTAGGCCTCTGCTTTCACCAGTGTGTTATGAATTAAACCCATTGGCAGCATAAAAGTATGCATTGCACTAAAGAAACAGCAACCAAGTTCCCATCAGCATATATTCTTCACAGGTGCACATAAATATACAGCCTAAAAAGGACTTAAAAGCAGTGCATAGCCCTGTAGTGGGAAACAAAAGCATTTTTTACAAGGAAACACTAAAGATGTACTGTATATGTGATTTAACTTTAAAGGAATACTCCACCCAAAAGGTATATATTTTATGTGTTTCTTACCCCCATGTACTGTTCTTTGTAGAGACAGCCAGGAAAAATAACTTAATCTCATATCTTCATATTGAAACAATGTGAAAAATGTCCAAGGAGAAAAGTTAAATAATTTCTCATATTACTTGTGCCACATAATCCATATGTCCGCTATCCAGCTCCTGATCACCCAAGGGGGTAGGGGCTTATGAGTCTTCAATTCAAAAAGTTTTTGTTTTAGTACTAGTTCCTTATTTATGACGCATATTGTCTTTTGGCGAAGTACTTTAATTATATTTTACCAAAACAGCATGTATTTTTGCACGTTTTGATCAAGCTATGGTTTATGAGACAACAGGAAAAAAAAATTTCATAGACTTTTTCACATCATTTGCCGTTGAACATAAATGGTCACTAATGACTTCTGTTAATGTCATAAACTTCTCTCTCTCATTTCTGCATTAAAACATGAGATTAAAAATTCTGTCTCATCAAAAAAATATTTTTGGGCGGAGTATCCCTTTAAGTGTTTTTATTTATGTATTTATTTTTGAAAACTTAAGGTGACAAATCATAACCAAACATGCTGACATGACAATATAGTGCATGCAACTCCTTCTCCCCTATAAAGTATACACGTTTCAAAACAAACAAGGTTTACTTTATATGATCCTCGATCACAGTAAGCGGGTGGGAAATGCAATCGATGTGCTCGGACTCAAAAGAGCAAGGATTAATTGGTTAACTCGGAAGCTCGAAAAGCGTTTTCAAAACATTAAAGAAAGAAAAACTCAACAAACAGCTCGAAATACGAACTCTATTTCATTTTTTAAAGATGCCTTGTGGAATAGACAAGGGACGGTTTCTAAATACCACCTTATAAAAGAAAACATGGAAATTTACAAGCCCTGTAAAGCAAATTGAAAAGAACATTAGATGAACTTGACGCTGGCGTAAAGCAGATTCCATTAGATTTAAACTACCGAGACTTTTATGGAGGTAGATTGAAACAAAAACGGCAAGTTAACTGACACATATTCTTTATACGAGTGTTGCAAATCTGCGTCTCGGGTACACTTGTGAATAAGCCAGGAAATGCGTCCTATCAGGCATAAAATAATTCTACATGAACGCAAAGTTGCGCGGATACTCTTAACAATAAGACAAGTCTCCAAACAATCTGCTTAACAGTGTACAAGAAACATGCAGACTACGCTTACAAATATTGATGGCTTCAGTATTGTAGATGCTTCAACCTGTTGCTCTTCTCGTTATAAATTTCGATTCATTCGCTAAACCTGTGGTCATAAGTTAATTATTTTTCTTTCCCCTCATAAAATGCATTACAAATAAAACGTACCTTATATAAGTTGTTGGGCGTAATCTAAAATATAACGCAAATCCGTTTTAACAAAATAAGTATTATATAGTCTTGAAACGAATTGTCTGTTGAAGAAGTAATGATACCGTTGACAGAAATAACATTAAAAAAAGTAAATCGGCTCACGTTTACTCACATGAGTGACGCGTGTGGCTTCCGGAAACTTTGTGCAACCGTGTTAGTAGTCCGGGTTTCATAACTAAAATGCGAGTGAAGGTTCCATTTGGCTTTGGCTTTAGTCATTAAGGCTTAGGTTGCTAAAATGCATACTACATCTATTATAACTGCATTGCTTTGTAGTAGAAGAGTCCGGATACTAAACTGGCCTGCCTTCAGTCCAGACCTTTAATTAACTGAAAACATTTGGTGCATCATGAAACGAAACATATGACAACAGAGACCCATGACATTTAAAGCAGCTAGAATCCTGTCAGATAATAATGGGACAACATTCCTCTCCAGAAGTCCAGCAACTGGTCTCTGTTCAAAGATGTTTACATACTGTTGTTAAAAAAAAGATAGATAGATATTTTATAATAATCCCAAGGGGAAATTCACATAATCCAGCAGCAGTATACTTACACAAAAAAAAAAAAAAAAAACAATATTAAATGAAAGAGAAATAAAAATGCATGTAAAAACAGACAATAACTTTGAATAATGTTAGCGTTTACCCCCCGGGTGGAATTGATAATGTGGGGGAGGATCGATCTCCTCAGTCTGTCAGTGGAGCAGGACAGTGACAGCAGTCTGTCGCTGAAGCTGCTCCTCTGCCTGGAGATGACACTGTTCAGTGGATGCAGTGAATTCTTCATGATTGACAGGAGTTTGCTTAGCTCGCCTCGCTCTGCCACAGATGTTAAACTGTCCAGCTGTATTCCTACAATAGAGCCTGCCTTCCTAACAAGTTTGTCCAGGTGTGAGGCACCCTTCATCTTTATGCTGCCTCCCCAGCACACCACCGCGTAGAAGAGGGCACAAAGAGGGGATGATATACAGTGGTAAACATGGCCCTGTCCCAACTTTTTTGAGAAGTGTTGCTGCCATCAAATTTAAAATTACCTTATTCTTTTCTTAAAATGGTACATTTTCTCAGTTTAAACATTTGATATGTTTTCTTTGTTCTATTGTGAATAAAATATGGGTTTATGAAATTTGCAAATGATTGCATTCCGGTTTTATTTACATTTTACACAGCATCTCAAGTTTTTAGGAATTTGGGTTTTACTTATGGACTTAACTGTAAATACTGTATATAATTTGAGATATGGAGTTAGTGAAGGGCTGTGTCAGCATGGATCTAGAAAGACAAAATAGGGTTAAAGGAAACACAGGCAAATGGTAACCCTATGTATAGCCTTCATCAGGTGTGCAACTGAAAAGGTAAGAGTAGGTAACAACATTTAGGAGGAAAGAAAACCTTGGCAGACAAAAGGAAAAAAGGTGTGAGTATTTGAGAAATAGCTCCCATTACAGAAGATGAAGGGACAAATTCAAATGTTAGTGGGTCATTAAGACCTTGTGATCAAAAGGCTGGGCTTAGCATTTTCAGTTTTTCTTTGAAAAGTGTCTTTAAAGCCTTGTGAAAGAACACAAACAGAGAGATCAATGTGGCTATAATTGAGGGATGTGAAGTGTTCTACAGTAGGCTTGTAAGCTCTCTGGTCCTGAGAGCTCAAACATGCTCCCTGAAACGACCCTCTAATCAACTCCCTGTTTCACCTATCTAAATAGTTAGACATGGCCTTCAGGAAATGCAGTTGATAAGATTTTCAGACAGGTAAGCGCCCCTTTGTCTAATATTGAATTTACCAGAGGCACCAGATACAAGGGTATAGTTTGTGATATATTGGCAAGTTACAAAGCAGTTCCTGTTGTAGCTTGAAATGCCTGGTGAGGAATGTGGCTTTCCTATGTTAGGTGAGCTGCGAACAAAAAGTTTGAGTAGATTAGGTGGTCGAAGTAAGGAGGTCAAGGAGTGTTATTAAAAATGGCTCCTGTGGAGGAATCAGTCTGCAAAATTGGCAAATTTTGTTTGATGACCTGTGGGATAGAGATTTCATTATTGTGGTTCTCATTAGAGTGGATGTTACATGACTACTCTTGGCTTGATTTAAATGGTATCCTCGATCAATGAATAAACACATCATTCTGAGTTCTTCATTACAGAAGTCAACCTTATCACTGCAGAGGGGGATGGAGTCTAAGGAACTGTAAAAATGGAACAAAGTTTTTAATATGCAAGGGATGGAAGGATCTGTAGAGAAGGCACGTGAGTGAGTTAATTGGCTTGTAATAAAAAAGAGGTTTTAAATCTAGGAAAGCTGATAGAAATACTGCTTTCTAGAAATGGTAGAGTTTGGTAAAAATGGAAAGTAGTGAAATCAATTAATTCCTGTAGCTGGCTTCTGAAGCAAAAGGCACCACCAACACAATCATCAATAAATCTTTTCTACATATCCAGCACAAAAACTTGGTAAGAAGAAAAGAATCACTATCCCTCCCAGCCAACAATGACATTGGCATAGCTATATTTCGTCATACTGACTTACTCAGTCAATGAAACTGTGAAGAACATTATCTGTCTTGTTTTTTGATTTTTATATTAGGCCCACACATCTGAAATTATTAGGAACTGAAAAGAAACCCATCAACATATTTCTGAAATCTTTTTTTTTTTTGCAAAAGTTTATGCAAAATTCAGTTGCATAAAACTGTGCATGTTTTAATATATTGTTAAGATGCTGTGTAAGTCTTCAAGACTGATCAGTGTTTCTTCTGGAATAGAAATGGGTGGGAGGTGTTTCCAGTCTTCTTCATTAGGTTACAGCTGCTACAAACACACATATATTTTTTTTTAAAAGTTATTAAATGTATTTGCATTATGAGGCATTATTACACTTAATTAATACTAGCTGAAATATCCGCTGTTGCCCGGGAGGAAAAAAAAGTTTTTTTTTTTAATTGTTTGAGGAAAATATAATTAAAAAAACACATTTTGACAGATTAATTTTTGTTTTGTGGTGTTGTAAGTATTACAGGCAGAAATTTTGACAACGAAAAAAAAGTCAATTAAATGAATACCATTATTAGTTTGATTTCATTCTATTACCAATACAACATTGTTACTATAAGAATAATGCAAGATTAAAATATAGTTAACAGAAACAAATATTAAACACCAAACAAATAATATTACGGATTTTTCATGATAAAACTGTCAGTCGCTTTTACGGAGCACAATGATAAAACTGTTGGTTGCACAGTAGAAACGTTCCGAGCGTCAAGTGGATGATATCATACATACAAGACCGCAAGATTGCTACAGTCTTCATTATATATAAGATTGTGGCTAATAGTTGGAGAGGTGTTCATTGGAAGGTACTTTGTGGAATAAAAACTATTTATTGCATTTATATTCTTACTAGCAAAATACCTGTGCTTCGCAGTGGCGAAGTACTGCTTTTAAATTTTTTTTAAGAAGAAAAGTAAACCTTTTAAACTGAGGGAAAATATACCAATAATATATCTTTGTATACCACATTGTCAGTTCAGCACTCCGGTTGTAATATGACCAAGCTGATCATGCAACGAACGTATAGTTGGCCATGTGAAAAGCAATCTTGCCTCAAATCAATAGCAACCTTTTGTAGGGTTCCTCCCTGAGACTTATTAATTGTCATTGCGAAGCAGAGCCTTACTGGAAATTGGAGGCATTTGAATTGAAATGGGAGATCAGAGGGTATAACGGGGATGCGAGGAATAAAAACTCTCTCCCCTGAGCAACTGGCAGTAAAAATAGTTGCCTCAATTAGGTTCTTTTGCAGACATGTGACCTGAAGTCTCGTGCCGTTACAAAGTTTCGGTGGTTGTAAGTTTTTCAGTAACATTATTGGTTTCCCAAACCTCAAAATTAGCTAATGCTCAGGAGTGCCTGGAGGATTCAGAGTGTGGAGAAACTGTAGCGACAGCGTGTCTATTAACTTGTGGATTTTTCTGTGAATATTTGGCGGCAGCATCACCAAGTTAGCAAGACCGCGTTAGCTGCGGAGCTCAGCTCGGAGCGAAATGAAGTGAAAGAAATGAGGTGAATGGGAGGGGAGATGATGACGTCAGTCCCCCACTCACCTTAACTGTCAATCCCTCCACAAACACACAAACACAGTCTCTTGGATCTCAACTCTCCTTTATATAAATCATTGAAGGAGAGAGGACTAAACACAAAGGAAAAAGAACAGCAAGACCGTGTCAGCTGCAGAACTGAGCTCGGAGCGAAATGAAGTGAATGAAATGACATGAATGGGAGGGGAGATGATGACGTGACTCTCCCACCCGCCTTAACCGTCCATCCCTCCACAAACACAGTCTCTCGGCATGACAAACGCCAGTGGCAGCGTGTCTATAAACTTAATTTAAAGTTAAGCTTTACACCTTGCTTTCCTATTTGTTTGCATAAGTACAGTCCTTCACCAGCAATTTTAACTCCGTTACAGCAATTTTAATTAAGTTACAAAGTGATCAAAAGTCTCGTTTATACCCTGCATCTTCTCATTAAACTTGTATCTCGTGAATATCGTATTCGTCGTAGGCATGACAAACTAACTTGTGGATTTTTCTGTGAGTATTTGGCGGCAGCATCACAAAGTTGTTTCCGCAAGACCGCGTTAGCTGCGGAGCTCAGCTCGAAGCGAAATGAAAGTGAATGAAATGAAGTGAATGGGAGGTGAGATGATGACGTGACTCCACCACCCGCCTAAACTATCAATCCCTCCACAAACACACAAACACAGTCTCTCGGATCTCAACTCTCCTTTATATAAATCAGTAAAGGAGAGAGACTAAACACTAAGGAAAAAGAACGGCAAGACCGCATCAGCTGCGGAGCTGAGCCCGGAGTGAAATGAAGTGAATGAAATGATGTGAATGGGAGGGGAGATGATGACGTGACTCCCCACCCGCCTTAACTGTCCATCCCTCCGCAAACACAGTCTCTCGGTATGACAAAGCCAGTGGCAGCGTGTCTATGAACTTAATTTAAAGTTAAGCTTTACACCTTGCTTTCCTATTTGTTTGCATAAGCACAGTCCTTCACCAGCAATTTTAACTCCGTTACAAAGTGATCAAAAGTCTTGTTTATACCCTGCGTCTTCTCATTAAACTTGTATCTCGCGAATATCGTATTCGTTGGAGGCATGACAAACGCCAGGGGCAGTGTCTTCATTTGAATAAGCACAGTTCTTCACCCACGAATATTTAGCGGCAGCGTGTCTCTCTGACCATCTCATCTTTGTTTGCATAAGCACAGTCCTTCACCCGCGAATATTTACCTTATTTGGGCAGGCACTCAATTACGTGGGAGGCGTGATGATGCGGGACGCAACTCCACCTCACACGGCGACCGAGCTGCAGGCTATGACCATATATATGGACGAAAGCAGGTTCCAGTTATGACTGTTATGCATAGAATTTCAAAATGAAACCTTGCAAACTTTTGTAAGTAAGCTGTAAGGAATGAACCTGCCAAATTTCAGCCTTCCACCTACACGGGAAGTTGGAGAATTCGTGATGAGTCAGTCAGTGAGTGAGTCAGTCAGTCAGTGAGGGCTTTGCCTTTTATTAGTATAGATACTGTAGTGTAGACTCTATTGCTGTGTCTGGGGCTCTCTGGGGTCCCCTTGTGGTTACTAAGCATCAACTGGATGATAACATACATACAAGACCGCAAGATTGTTACAGTCTGCTTTTTATATAAGATACTGAAGCCTGTCTGCAGAGTTCATTATGAATAAATATTTTTAGTCTAATTATCAATTTTGTTTTCTGATGTCTATAAATAATTGTGAAGAGTGGTCCGTGGCACTGTGCAGATTTTAAATAAATAATTGCGCCCCACAAAGTGCAGGCTCTAACTGGGTTGTTGTGGATGTGTGAATGCACTTTGCTCCAAGAACTGCTGGAGGTTGGTCTGGCTCTTTGCAAAGGTTAGCGCATGTGTCAGGTGTCTCATTGATTCTTTGGAAGGTGCAGCACGTTCACACCTCTGCCCATTTAAATGGTAGTATATGACACGCCTCCACGGGACAGAAAGGAGAATGAAAGAAAAAGAGAGAAAAGATGTTATAGGAAGAAGGGAGGCTTGGACTGGAAGTCTTACTGGTCCAGACAGGGAGCCCTGCTTTTGAGCCATGGAACAGTAGGGACCTGGACACTTTGTGGTTTAAGAAGGACTGCCGTGCCTGTCAGCAGGGCGTCTTCTCTGCTGCGAGGCCTCGTAAGAGGTAAGCAGAGGAGATGTCAGTTTTTAAAGGATTACACCAGGGCTCATGTTTTTATGGACAGCTTCCTGCTCTGTGTGTATTTTAATCTTGTTTTGTGTGCATGTATTTATGGTTTGTTTTTAACCTACACCAACACCTTTTTAATTTATCGGATTATTTACTTATTTATTGAACATCTTGTTGCACTGCACACTGTTTCGATTTTTGACTTGATTTTAATAAAAGCACTTGGCACCATTATGCACCTACCCTTGCTATCTGTATGTTTTGTCCTCATCTGCCTGGCTCACCTGTTTACGTTATTAACATTATAGGGTGCAAGAGGCTCCCAAAACAGGAGTAGTAAATAGGTAAGTAGGTAAGTACCCTTACTGTCACAGTTATATTCATGTTCATATTTATTTTTGTGAAGTTCAATTTATCTTAAAATTTCAGCTGAGCAAGAAAAAACAAATGCTCTGTCTTTCTATTATAAATTACTTTTCTTCTGTTTTCTGCTTTGTCTAGTACTGGTTTGCAGTTTCAGTCCACTCTTTGTGATAAGACACAGATTTAGTCACATTACCAATACAAGTATAATGTGACATTCTTGCCTGTTATGTCACATAAATTGGCAGGGTGAAAGAACATTGAGTGCTTTTTTGCATAGATGTAATCTACTGGTAGGGTTGTACAGGAAGTTCAGGGAAAGGAAGTATGCGATAAATAATATAAGAGATGTAGGTGGTACATGGGATAAACAGGCATCTCAGCATGGATTCGGGAAGATCCCTTACATGGATGGGAGGCCTCGAGTGCACAGAAAGGCATCTCAGCCAAGAGAGGGAAGGATGTCGCACCCAGACAAGGCCGCCCTAATAGATGCACGGATGTCCTGAGCAGAGAAGAAGATTTCTTACCCGGACGGAAGACTTTGGGCAAATTGACAGGAATCCTGACTGGAAATGGTTCGAATACTTTCCATGGATGGGAGAAAAGAAAAGAAGGACAGTGAAGAACGGTCTGTGAGGAATGTTTATTCCCCCTAGGCGGTAGATGGCAGCAGCCCTCCATATCAACTCCCATTCAGTAACCAGCAGGGAATGCCGTGAGTTGTAGTTTGACAGCAGAGCTCTGCTGTGGTCTGTGGTGGTGCAAGGAGCCGCTACAGGGAAATGCACTCCCCAATACATTGGACTTCCTTATGACCACTTACAATGGGCAGCAGCCCTTGCACTGAAAGTACTCACAGGTTCTCAATAAAAGGGACTGCACTCCCTTGTTCAGGAGAGTTGGAACTGAGAGGACATACAGCAACAATCAACGGGAGGAGGGCAGTGCAGTGGTTAAAGGAGAGGAATTGTGAGTTATTGTGGAGAAAGAGAAACTGTGCTTGTTACTTTTGAGGTATTTTGGATAATAAACATACTTTGTGATCGTGGTTCAGGCTCACCGGTGGCCCAGTTCCATCACAGAGGGTAATACACCTCTTCTGTTCCATTGTCTAGTGTATGGGCAGTATGTCTGAGGCCATAACAGTTGGACTTTGGAAAGTTCTTAAAAAAAAAGTAAATAAACATAGTCAGTTGGCATTTATAAATAGCATCTACCTTTATACAGTATGTCTGCATTCTTCAGAGTATTAGAATATTACATGTAAAGTATCTAGAATTATGTCCACCACTGGATTTAGATGCAGCTGCATCAAAGAATACACATTTGTACACACCCACTCTCATGTGTACAGGATTATTTTTAAATCCACAAATTTGCACATATTTGAGTGTGGACTGACAACTGGAATACCCAGGGAAAAAACAATTTGCAGACACAAGAAAAATATCCTATTTTCACAGTGCCAGGCAGTGGTTCATTTGCACAGTAAATAAAACCTTCTGCCAAGTGGCAGAGACTAGAAGGCACTATACAAAGTGTAGCAGAAACAGAAAATTGGGGAAGTGAATGTCTTTTCCTCCCCTGCATTTCATTCTCAATGTCAGTAATCATTTGTCCGTTTAGTGTCACTGTTTCTCTTTTTTTCAGTATTTTTTTCTTTTCTGTATTTTACCATTAGTATCAAGAATGACCACTAAGTGGAGCTCTTAGGCTATTCAAAAGATGCTGCTTCAACAAAACTGGCTATTAGAAAGTTGTGATAAGTACAAACCAAATTAATACAGAACAATCATTTTCTGTTCTTGTTGTGTTTAATTAGTTGCACTAGAAAAGGAAAGAAAATGAGTGATAAAATAAAGTAATAAAATAAATGACCAAATAACAGTGCCACATATAATCATTAACATGTTATCCTGAAAAACTATTTTTCTTTTATTTTTGTTGAACTCATATAAGTCAAAAACACACCCAAAAGGACAGAATCCAGAAAGAGGTTCAGCCAATAATACGAAGAGATTCTTTTGGCTGCCAGAATACCACACAGGAAGTCAAAAGTATATAAAAACCTCACCTTTAAAAAAAAATTCTCAATAGAAAGGTAGCATGTCAAAACTTAATGCTGCCCAGGGTCTGACTAAGCAGGTACTGAACCCCAGTACATTGGCTTGCCCACCACAAAGTGCTATAAAAGTACTCCTTCCACCTGTTTTTTCTTTATCCCTTTTTTAAGAAAGTGGCTTCTAATCCTTCTGCCATTTAAGCATTTATGTCATTCTCTTTCTGACTCTACACTCAAATCTTATCAATAGCTGTTAGATGCCTTTAAAACCCATTCTGGAGAGTATCTGCCTGAGTCATAGGGGGTGCTAAGTTAGAAAACCTTTTATATTTCCTGGTGCGTGTATACTGTACTTCTGAGCCTTACTTTGGCTTTAAAGGGCCAAGTCTCTAAAGCAGCCATGTTCTGTTTCAAACATGGTGCTTAGTCCACTACAAGTATCCCTGGGTCTTGTAATCAGGAAGTGTTGCCCTCTCTAGTGTTTCCTCCCTGGCTTCAGTCGCTTTATAAGGAGATGGTGAGGCTTACCTTTCAAACGCTGGTTGCTTCGCTCATTCTCTCTCTCACATTGAGGCCCCTAACTATTGCTTTTCTAGGAAAATCAACAAACATGCAGGGCATGGTGTCCCCTAGCACACCATGTTTTCCAGTGTGAAGGACCTTTCCTTCTGCCATATTTGGCTGATTCTTCACATGGCTCTAAGTAGGTCTTATGCATATACTGCTCTGTCCTGGTTGTGTCCCTGTCAACCTTTTGCCATTTGGGGGTCTGCACAAGTGTAATACAGATATAACTAGCTTTGAGGATTGTGTGAATTTTGTGATGTTATTAAGTGAGAAGTTACAATACTGTACATAAGAATGGCATGTTGCATTCTTTTTTTTAAATTGCAATTTTTTTTATAGCTTAATCACAATTAACATACTTCAAACTTTTTAAACTTTTTAAGAAGTAAAAAGTGTGTGATGCTGCATCTTATTCAAACCAGAACATACACTCTGCCATCTAAATACAGAGAAGAAAAAAAAAAAAAGATTTAGTATGAATGTACCACTCACAGTACTTAAATAGCCAAAATGATAGCAATGGTTCATCATGCTCTGCATGTTAAATGAAGACAGAAATGCAAAAGGTTTGCCAGTTTGTAAAGAACTTTTAAACAGTTACTCATCAAGTGATTTTTTTCAGTTTTAAGTAAAACAAGTTATCCTATTCCCATTGTACCATGCCAGTTTGGGCGAAGGTGGCATGAGAAGAAAATCAATCAGTAAATCAGTTAATTAATTATAAATTTTGTTTTTGGCAGTGGCAATGATTAATTAGATTGTTCGGTCTGGCACCATTTTATTTTTCTTACCTTTTCTTCTGATGGGATTTCCAGCCATTAGACTTATGTCAACATAACTGAAGCACACTCATTTTAAGAAACATAATAATGCAATTTTCTGATAAACAAAAGAATTATACAAACAATATAGTTAGTTATATATCAATATAGAAGATAGGACACAAGACACCCTAGACTGGCTAGATAGATAAATGTAACTCAAACAGGGCTGGCTATTCTTAGTTTATTTAGTTTTCTAGATTTCTTGGTTTTACAAGGTTTCCAATATAGCATTTCACTTATGGAATTATAGCACAACATCACACTCTAATTATCCTGCTCTAATGTACTGGCCTCGGTTAGAGAAGGCTAAATTGATATGTTGTGATTTAAGGCTTTTGTTTCCAATGTAGTTAAAGGTTTGTAATAGCTTAGATGTTTACATGCCACAGCCATGAGTTAGTTATACAGTCAAACATGACAAGGGAGGGCATTAACTGACTGTTTATTAGCTATTTAGAATTCTAATTTATATTGGCACAAATAAACAGCTTATTATGATACCAAGTCTTTACACATAATGTCCATTGCTGTGTGTAATTGCATCTCATTCTGCTAGGTTAAAATGGAGGACTCTGCATGCACTGGAGTGCAGTCATTATGTTTTCTAAGTGGTCCTTCTTCTGTCATGTGGTGTTGCCTTTCCTAACTTTCTGTTAAGCCATTTACTGTGTCCTCTGTCATTCAATAGGGGAAAATATTACTTTTTCTGACAAAATAATTTAGTTGCTAAAGTTCCTTTCTTGAAGCAATGCTGATTCTCAGTCTTAGACTGGACTCAATCACTGGCACCAAGCTTGGTTTGAAAGAGTAGCTCTTAGAGTGGGTTCAGAGCTTTCAAGTCCAAAAGTTTATTCAGAGTATCTTCCAGGCCAATGAAAGTTTGTGAGCTTTTTGCACTGAGCAGAGTGGGTGGCTTCCTACTCCAAAGAGACAGAAGA
Source organism: Polypterus senegalus (assembly GCF_016835505.1). Taxonomy (NCBI): domain Eukaryota; kingdom Metazoa; phylum Chordata; class Cladistia; order Polypteriformes; family Polypteridae; genus Polypterus; species Polypterus senegalus. The sequence goes on along the minus strand of NC_053160.1, from coordinate 125,946,808 downwards.
AATAAATGCCCCTAGTTTTAAAGGAAAGTTTAACCTTTGTTGATTGGATCCATGTCCACTCTACTTACAGGTCTACAGCCTGCTTATATGTGCATTATTTTGTCCATCTAAGTCACCCTGAGTTCAGTTTTTTAGATTGCATCCTAAATGAATGTCCTTTGGGAAGCATTTTTGCCCACAGAAGTCTCTATAGACATGATAAATACCCTTTTTATCAGATGAAGTACAGGGCTGGACAAAATGTTGGTAGAGCTGCAGTTCATCCAGTCAGTCATCATCCAACCTGCTATATCCTAACACAGGAGTCTGCTGGAGCCAATCCCAGCCAGCACAGGGCACAAACCAGGAATGAATCCAGCCCATCGCAGGGAACACAGACACACCCACACACCAAGCACACACTAGGGACAATTTAGGATCTCCAATGCACCTAATCTGCATGTCTTTGGACTGTGGGAGGAAACCGGAGTACCCGGACAAAACCCATACAGACACGGGGATAACATGCAAACTTCACGCAGGTAGGACCCGGGAAGTGAACCCAGGTCTCCTTAATGCGAGGCACTACCACTGCGCCACTGTGCCGCCCGCATTTCATCCATTCACTTAGTATTCACCCAGGAATGCAGCTGGGAGTGTAGCTGGCATACTTGTTAAATCTACTGTCCTTGTCCTACAGTCCTTGTGTACCAATAAAAACCTAGCCAAATAAGCAATGGTCACTTTGCCTTAAAAAGAAGGTATAATTACTACATGAGAGATGGTTAGGAAAGCTAGTACTTGAATATTAAGAAAAAATGTTTTGAAAGTTACATTTGAGAAACAGTTGTTCAAGTTCAAACATAAAAGTACTGTATATGTGGTTTCAGTTTATAAATATAACTTCAATGATGGCACATGCACATTGCTATGTCCCCTGGAAATCAAAGCAACATAGTAATAAAATGGCAAAAAATAAATGGAAAGATAAAGTTTAATTTATTCTGGATCTTATCTTGAAATTATTGTTGAACTATAGAATTCTGGAAAACTTGTCATGCCATTTACAGTAGTACATATGGAAACCATATAGGTTTATCTGGTAATTTTTGTCATGTGGACCAATTACTGAATACATAGTGTTGTAAACTATGTTAAGAGATTTTTGGAAGCAATGATTATGAGTCAGTAATGAAAAATACCATGTCATCTCCACAAATAATTTTGGTTCAATTCATTTTCTTACCATTCCCAAATCTCTGATTGGTTATTCAACCAGATAGTGAGAAGTTTAATGGCAACAGTAAAAAAACCTGTATAATATTCTCCTTGTTCTTTTTATATTTTTATATTGAACCTAAGGTGGCAGGTCCCCCTAAAACTGCAGCCACTAAGTAAAGGGCAGATATGCTTTAACACAGTGCTGAGACATTGACTCCTGCTTGTGTACTTTGGATCTCCTTTCTTGGATTTAGTTATAAGTTCTTATTTTCTGTTTTTGATTTTTTTATCTGTCCTTGGGTTGTGGTTCTTTGTTTTTTAAGTTTGTTTTGATTTTCCTTTTGGGTTGCTTCCTAAACCATTTTGGAAATACATTTTTTGCTACTAAACACATTTTGAATATAAACTAGTTGCTTTTGCTGTTTTTTTTAATTTTTTTTTTGCTTTTTAGCTTTACTTCTTAAATTTCAATTTCTGCATTTCACCTTTCAGGGAACTCCATTTTGCTCTTTTCAATATTTTCTTTTATTTTTCTGTTTAATAAATAAACCCTGATTTGTTTTTTTAAGGTCCTTAAAGGACTTGTTTCTGTACAAGCCAGAGTTTTACATTTTCATTCTTGTGAGAAATTTTTGAGATATCTCAGACTCTCATTGTTTTGTAAACTTTAAAATCCAGTTCCCTATTTTGAGGCCTAGACATACCCAAAGTACCCTAGTTGCCTAAGGTCAGGATTGCCTGGAAGAGACCTACATTGGAGTAGGTGATTTAGTATTCTGGCCTGTTTTTGTAGGTCTTTTTGAAGGTCTCACCTATTTCATTCTTTTATGGTACCAGAATTGCAAAAGAAATTGTATAATCTTCTGTGATCCAGGGATTTTATTTTAAGACAATTAAATAAAACTGTAGACTTTTTCAAGCTGTCCTATAATACACAGTTTCATATTTACAGTCATTATTACTCAGTCTTCACATTGCAACTCTCTTTTGTGCTTAATTGTGGATTGCCTAAATATCTTGAGTTAATGAGAAATACTTTGTGGTTACGGAACCAGTTGTGCCTGGATTTGAAAAGGAGGCTTATTGAAGTGAGACTTACTCATCTAAGTCTCAGCTTCATAAGGATGTTTTGTGGAATACCATTGGTCATAGTTTCCTGTTTATTTTTGTATTTTTTCTATATTATTTTGTGGTAGAATAAAATAGGTTTTTGCCATTTTTTCAGTTATATTTAATTATTATTCCTTAAGTGTTTTTTTTGTTTGAGCTCTGGTCATAAACCGATTTGGTCGTGAACCGAAGCAATTTCCACCATAGGATTGTATGTAAATGCAATTAATCCGTTCCAGACCGTATGAACTCTATGTAAATATATATTTTTTTAGTTTTTAAGCACAAATATAGTTAATTATACCATAGAATGCACTGCGTAATAGTAAACTAAATGTAAAAACATTGAATAGCATTGAGAAAACCTTGAACAACAGAGAAAAGTAAAACTGCAATAGTTCACGCTATAGTGCTAAGAACTGCTCGATAAAAACACTTTTTAAAATGAGTTTTAAGCACAGAGAAAAAAATGAACATTTGAATCTGTAATTTAATAAACCACCAAGAAAAGTAACATTGCCACAATGCACGCTATGAACCGATTGCTGTAAACAGAACTGAAAACAAAAACAAACCTTTTCTACCTTATGCATCCAGCCCTCCCTTTCTCGCTCGCTCTCCCTTTCGTGTGTGAGTGTGTCTCTCTTTTGCAAGCCTGGAGCGCCTGTGTGTGTGCCTCTCTCTAGCGCACGCCTGTGTGTGTGTTGCGCTCTCTCTCTCTTGCTAGCTCGCTTACTGCACAGGAAATGCACAGGAAGAGACTGAACATGTACAAACCAAAAGGGAAACTGGCTTGTTCATATACCAAGTGTGTGGTTATGAACCGAGGCAAAAGTTTGGCGAACTTTTTGGTCGTAAACCGATTTGTACGTGTACTGAGACGTTCGTGAACTGAGGTTCCACTGTATATCTTTTGTCTTTTAATAATGACGCTTTAAGTTTGTTTTTTTGTGTTAGTTTGTGTTTTGTGCCTTTGAGGGGGTGGGATGCATGGTGTGGTCTCCTGATTTTTCAACATACTGCAGGCAATTGCTCTGGTATTAGTTGCTTAGTTCTGCTTTACTGTTTCCTGAGTGTTTGTTTGTTAGGTTTGTGGCTTTTTTGACTTTTTTCTTTGACTGACTGATTGTGATTTTTTTTAGACTTAACATTCTTGTTTCTGTGATACATGTTGTAATAGTTTTAATAATTTGCTCTTTTGTTTTTTTGGAGATTTATTTTTTCAATGTATATTTTTTATTCCTTTTTGAATTTTTGAAATCCTTTTTGGTTTAGTTGTGTCAAGAAAAGCTACTGGAGAAATGCATTTATCTATCTATCTAAATAAATAAATAGAATGAATTTACTAGTAAGTCAGGCTTTGTTATTTGTGGGCCAAGGGTTTGTCAGCTCCATCCATCCATTATCCAACCCGCTATATCCTAACTACAGCGTCAAGGGGGTCTGCCGGAGCCAATCCCAGCCAACAAAGGGTGCAAGGCAGGAAACAAGCCCCGGGCAGGGCACCAGTACACCACAGGGCGACACACATACACACACCCACACACCAAGCACACACTTGGGACAATTTAGAATCACCAATGCACCTAACCTGCATGTCTTGACCTGGTTTTCTTATTTTCTTATTTCTTATTTGATTTTCTTCGCATTTTTTTCTTTGCCTTCTTGTAAAAATCTTTGAACTACATCCTTTGTATGAAAATGTGCTATAGAAGTAAATGTTGCTGTTAACATTTTGGACAGCATTTGATTTTTGACTTATTTTTAAACTATTTAGGTGGTATATTTACTGTATAATCCTAAAGCACTTAACTAGGAAAGGTTGATTGGAAAACATACCATAATAAGCTAGAAAGATTCAAGAAAATTTGATTTGTGTTCATGCAGTTTAATAAAATGGGATGAATTTACCTATACAAAAGAAAGTTGGATAATTTTAGACAAAGTCTGAGAGTAGTGTATCATTATGCCATAAGAATGGTAGCCATACATATGCATATACCTGCACCCACATGCGTTTTGAAATGTTTCTGATAAAGATTTCTTTTTAAAAAAAACCTGTGTTTGAGCTATTGGTTCATTCATACATAAGGTCATTAGAAAGGGGTGTGTGGCGCTTCCAATATCTATGCAAAAGGACGAATAGTCCAAGTCTTTAGAGTCCTGGTGCTTCTTGTCTTGCTATATGGTTGCGAGACACGAACGCTATACAGTGACCTGAGATGAAGACTGAACTCGTTTGCTACTGTATCTCTTCGGAGAACCCTTGGGCACTGCTGGTTTGACTTTGTGTCATATGAGTAGTTGCTCATTGAGTACCGAATAAGGCACATTACCTGCATCATGACAGCCCAACAGCCATGCGATGCAATTGCCGAAGGTGATCCGGCTCACAGAATCCTCATTGTTGAGGACCCGAGTGGCTGGACTTGGCCAAGGGGATGCCCACGTGAAACCAGGCTGTGGCAGATAGAGGGTTATTTCCAGAGGGTGGGACTGGACCACTGCCTGGGGAATTGCTAACCAGGATCCCAAGCTGTACCAGTAAATGCTTTCCAACCTGACCTGACCTGACCTGATACAGAAAGAAATATCTTGTAATAAATGAAATTAAACTTAAACACTATTACTGATAAACAGCTACTACAAAAACTGAAAAGAGAAGAAAAATTGGAAAGAGATAATAATAAACCCCCAAAACAAATACCACAGTTAATTAAAAGTAATATGAGAAACCAATATGAATCTCTCAAAAAAAAAAGAATAAAAAGGCCTGAATGTTTCAAATTGGCCAAAAACTCAAAAACAGGCCTGAAGCCTACATTCATAATAAGTTATGGGAGAAGGGAACTGTTAAAATGCCTGGCCAAAGGAAACAAAGTAATATGTATTTTATATATTTTATTAAGCTAAATAATTGGCGCGAAAAACAACTCAAGCAAGTTTCAAATGTACCAAAATTATTAAAGAAAATATTAAAACAAAAACTAAACTAAATGCAAAGGTCAAGCAAAACAGGAGGACACAAAATAAAATCCACAAAAAAAGATTTAATACCTACAACAAGACCTAATTTCAAAAATCTAAACATAAAAAAAAAAATCATTGAAAGACAACTCAATTTACAAAAACACTGAAATAAAATAAAAAGCTCTACAAAAAGCGCAGGAAAGATAATGTGCCATCCTATGTCTGCAGCACCTCAAGAATTCATACAGGACCACGCCACAAGTAGCATTAGTAACCTTAGTGACCCCGGACACCCCCTTGGACCAGCATATAATGAACAAGAGAAAAATTCATATTAACATAAAGGGATGATGCCAGGAAAACTATGAAATGATTGATAAACAAGAACATAAACATAAACTAAAGTTTGTGTGGATATGATAACTGAAATCATCTCCTTAAAGTGTGTGTGTAGGGGGTGGGGGCTGTGAGCCACAACGCACATCGTGGCATAGATTTTGGAAGTGATTAGGGGCCTCATACATAATGTCGTACGTAGAACTCACACTATAACATAACATAAGCACAAAAGCCGAAATGTGCTTACACACAGAAAAATCCAGATACATAAATCTGTGTGTTCGCCAACTTCCGCGTTCTTCCGCTGCTGTCCTGCCCCAACTCCTCCCAGAATTATTCCTCTTTGAATATGCAAATCAAAATAAATAGCCCTTAAGCTCAATGTTCTCTGAAAAGACAATGGGAAAAGCAAGAGGGAAAATGGAAGAATTTCAGCGAATTCTAAGTGGAGGCAAGGAAAAACATACTATTTGTTGGTTTAAACAGTGATATAAACAACAAAAGAAAGCTGATCGACTGACATAGCGTGTCTCTGACATAGCTCAAGTTCACTCTGAATAACTAAAATACTGAGATGGATACGTGATATCATTTTCATGATGATAGGAGTTGAAGCACGTTATTAAACATGGGAACACAGTGGCGTAGTGATTGTGCGCGACCTTCGATGAAATAATTTATTGCAGCAGTACTCAGGGGCAGCTCTAGGCTCGTGGCAGCCCAGGGCAGAGAAAGAATCGGTGGCCCCTTTGCCTACCAATGTCAATATGGTATCTTATGCACGTTGCAGACACTGTATAGCCACCTCGTGCTCATGATACAAGTGTTTAACCCATCTATCCATTTTCTAACCCACTGAATCCGAATACAGGGTCACGGGGGTCTGCTGGAGCCAATCCCAGCCAACACAGGGCACAAGGCAGGAACCAATCCTGGGCAGGGTGCCAACCCACCGCAGGACACCCACACCAAGCACACACTAGGGCCAATTTAGAATCACCAATCCACCTAACCTGCATGTCTTTGGATTGTGGGAGGAAACCCACGCAGACACGGGGAGAACATGCAAACTCCACGCAGGGAGGACCCGGGAAGCGAACCCGGGTCTCCTAACTGCGAGGCAGCAGCGCTACCACTGCGCCACCGTGCCGCCCCAAGTGTTTAACTTTTTTTTTTTTTTTGCTGAAATTTGCCACTGTTTTTAGCTGTCATTATATTCTCTTTCTGTTTTATATTCAATATATATTGGCATGGCGGCCCCTGGGATTTGGCGGCCCTGTGCAGGTGCACAGTTTGCACATGCCTAAGGCTGCCCCTGTAGTACTGTCTCTTTCAAACATACTAACCTTCAATTCCTGTCCTTCCTTTTGTTTCTCCAAGTAGCCGATTGCCACACAATCAGCTCTGTAATAGACGTTGAGCCATCTGTAAGCTTATAACGCCGATTCTTCAAAACTTTTAAGGAACATTGAAATATCGTCGTAGTACATGTTTAGTTATTCTATCCTTCACGCCAGTCCCAGTGAAGCATACAGTGCCAGGCAGGAACAATCCATGAGTGGAGCGCCAGATCCTTGCTAGTGTAGCAACACTGTATCCTTTAATTATTAACAATACAGATTATTTAAATGAAGTTAAAGTTTTATCTGTATAATATAATCAACATATTTTGCTGCATTTCATCTTAAAAATGATATCGTCATCATATGTAAATACGTGCTTTATAAAGTGGTTCAGGTTGTGCAATATTATAACTGTAGTGCAAGTTTACAGTGAGGTGATTGTACTTATAAGTACAAACAGTTCTACAAGGAGCAGTTGATGGACTGATTGAGTGCGTTTAGAGCTCTTAGGATGAAACTCTTTCTGAACCGCGAGGTCTGTACTGGAAAGGTTTGAAGCGTTTGCCATGTGAGAAGCTGTTCAAATAGGAAGCATGGCTGAGGCAGTGTGTGCTTGATGCTGTAGACCGATAATTTTCTTTTTCTGATCAGCTGCTCTGAGTGGTGCAGTGAGAGTTAAATGGAAAAAGATGATCTGCTGTGGCAACCCCTAATGGGAGCAGCTGAAAGAAGAAGAAGAAGGTGCAGTGAGAGTAAAAACGTTAAAGCAGTTATGGTATTTGGAATAGTTTGACCATTCTGTTGACCATTATATTGTTACAGGTTAATTACAATCAGATGCATTAAACTAATGAACAATATGTGGTTAATTTCAATGTATTTATAAAGCCGCGTCAGGGACGTGGATCTGAAAAAGAAAGATAAACCACACAGGAACAGTAGCACTGCTTTGATGCTGGGTGCCGCCAGTCTGCAAAACTGAGCGGAGAACTTGCGTATGACAGGGTATGGGGTACCGTGGAAATGTGCATGGCTTTACGCCAAGTTTAGGTTTTATACATTGCGATTTGAACGTGGATACGTTCTTACGCAACATTTCTGTGCGTATGCACTGTTTATACATGAGGCCCCAGAACTGTAGTGGTGGCCATTTTCTCTTGGAACTCTGTTTTAAGCTGATTGATACCTAAATTGACTTAGTATGAGTGACTGTAACTATGTGTGGAATTGTATACTACAAAAGGCAGATTTTATGTTGTTATTTTCTGGATTAATTTTTGCCTTGCAGCCTTTTGTTGCCAACATAGACATAAATCTTGAAACCTTGAACTGGATTTATGTGCTTTCAGAGTATAATGATAAGATTAATTCCTTTAAATTTATGCTTAGTAACAAATAGGGTATGTACCATTAATGTTTTGGACTTTTGAATCTGTGTAAGTATTCTGAAACTGTCCTCAAAGACCAGCTGCTGAATACAGTATATAAGAAATATCCTGAACTGTTACACTACATCAGAGTTTATCTAGTTTTAACTCTTTTGGACATGACTGAATAAAGGAACAAATCAGCAATATTTTGAGTCAACCTCTTAATGATTACTGTCATTACCATACTAAGTCCAAAAAAATACATTGTTTGAAAGTCATTAGATTTTTTAAAAACTGTTAACGGTATTTCTGTATTACATTTGCATATATATATTTCTTCAAATTACCATTATTTTATTTAGAACTAAACATTTAAAATAAAGTTGGGTACATGATGAAGTATGATCTTATTTTTATGGATTAATATTTTCTGTATATATAAGTTATCAGAAACACTTTGATAGTTCCTGTAGTATTGCTAGTTTTGGAGTATTCCATCTTGTTTTAGAACTCAGTGTTTATCCTTTTGACACTCTGAATGTAGTTATCCTTCTTCTTTTGGATTTAATCTTACAAATTAACATACACTTAGTGTGGTTGAAAGCATTTGCAAGAAAGAAAACAATTCAGGTGATGTACAAAATGATTTACTGTCAAAATGTAATTATTAAGCCTGATCAATTGTTGGTTTATATATATTTATATTATGGACAGCCAACACAAGCAGGCTCAGGACACAATTTCAAAGCACAACAGTCTTTATGTCATGGGAAACTTTTTGAATCAAGCGTTTCCTACCACAGCCACAAGTATTCACAAGCACAATAAAGCCACTATACTTTGTCTTCTCTCTTCTCCCTCTCTCTTTTGTTTGCTGCCTCCTCCACACCTCCACACAAGCTTTGTCCACCTCCTCCCGACCCAGGCTCCCTGATGTAGGTAGGCAGCTCCTTTAATCTAATCCCCTGGGAGTGCTTCCAATTTTATGCTTCCGCAGCTCCAAAGCTCTTCAAGTGAGGTTGGAGTCCCACAGAAGAGGGACTCCCAAATCCTGTAGCTCCCCCTGGCAGCACCCACAGGACCCAACAGGACTGTCCCCTGGGACTACAATACTCGGCATGCCCTGTGGACACCCATGTGGGGATCCAAGCGTGGGCTTGCTGCCATCTACTGTCCTGGAGGTGACAAAGCCCTATGTAAGATGTCTCCCAATTTCCTTCCAGCCTAATGGTGTCCTGGCCAGTTAAGGATGCTGGCCATCCCTCACAATATTTTTCGTAAATGTAACGATTCCAGTTACAATTAATTTTCAGAGCCTTTGGTTCTAACGGATTCAGAGGCTGCAGGGAGTTTTACTAGTTCTGCCCTAATAGTCTTGTTGAGATTACATAAACTCCCATTGTAGCAGTGCCACGTTAGTGTTGCCTTTGGTGTTGTCATTTCCCATTATTGCTTGTCTCAGAGTTTCATACTGTTTACTTACCCAATTTATAGTGGGGACTCCTCAGTTATAAGAGGGAAGTACTGAGGACTGACCAATGAAAAAGAACAGGAAGTAGTTCAAAAGGAAGTAGGAACTTCTGAGAGAAGGAAGGAATTTTGAATTCAGAGGATCACCATGACCACATTGGTGTGGAGAAACTGATTCTGTACTAGAAAAATACAGCCTACCAAGATACATATAGTGTGTATTTCAGCAGGTATAGGGACATTTAAGTAGTTGCTGAAGACAAGCTTAGAAGATTATCATGGAGGAGTGGAATATGTTTTCACTCTAGGAATTGATTTCACTAGGTTATGTATTAAAATATCATTGGGTCAGATTCATTATTTTGGCACTGATAATTGTAGTTTGTGTTGTTACTTTGTGACATGGCTGCCTTGTGTTTGTGTATTGTGCACAGATGTGTCAATTTTGTCTTTCACGTTGGACTTTGATTTCTATATACTGTAATTGCCACTTTGACTGATATTATAAATGTCGCGTCCTATAATTATCAGGGAAGGAGAAAAAAAACACTGTTTTGTAGGGCCCCGTTATTATATGAAAAAGTCACCAGCTGTCAGTGACAGCAGACCTGATCTTGTGCACCACTATGCTTAAAACCATGAGTGTTTTCTATTATTGAATGTTCAATTGGAAATGGAATCAGTTAGGGAAATTACCAATCTCAGTTCTACCTTAGTATTAATACATAAATAGTTTCTTCGGACTGCAGCAATATATAAGAGATTTATATAAAAATAACACCTTCAAAGTACCCTTGTATTTCGTGTATTTAATATGGGTGTGCTAAAAATCCTTTGTTAGACAATCCTTTATAGCAGGGGTCATAAACTCAAATTGGCTTCGGGCCACTGCTGGTATTGTCATGTCATACAGGGGCCACATGAATGTTCAAGTACAACAAGAGATAGTAATATTCTTTAAATCTATTTTTTTTCCATTACTAACATATTTTTTCAAAATGCAAACTATGCTCTAAATACGTTACTTTTAGATGTGTCATTTCTTTTTCATTAAATTAACTTAAATAAATTAAGAAAAATTTGCATTAACCTAACATATGCAATACCTGAATATTCTATTTCTGTCCAGAAACCTGGCAGCATTTCTACTCGCACAGTCTTGCCACATTTGCCCTAATTGAGTTTACAGTGGAATCTCTGAGTACAGCTTCAAGATTAGCATCAGTAAATCTATACCTGTACTTGCATTTATTAAAGTTCATAGTTGAGAAACGTTTCTCATACAGACAAAATATGTGCTTCCAAAAAGGCACATTTCCTGACTGAACACTTTGGACAGTTCTGGAAAGGATGGAGGTAATTATCTCACAAACTGTCCAGTCAAGTCTGCATTTCCCAGTCCCTCTCTGAACTTAGATTTTAGCTCACTATTGCACTGCAAGTCAATAAGTTCCATTTGGAACAAACTTGGAACACTCTCTACATCAGCTGAAAAGGAGTCTGCAAACATCTGGAAGGTGTTGCGGTGTGACCTAAAGTCAGCAAAATGATGATCAAATTTCCTGCAGTAGGTTTTCAATAGCAGATGTATATGTACCATTCCTGAATGATGTGCCATCCTCCACAAGAGATCTACATGTTGGGAAATGAGTGAGATTTTTGGCAGAAAGCTGTGTTTTCCATAATTTTAATTTTGTGGTGAAAGCTTTCACACTTTCATAAGCTGCTGTGATGAACCGATCAGGGCCCTGGAGCTTCAAGTTAAGTATGCTCAGCTCCTGTGTAATGTCCACTAAGAAAGCAAGGTCCATGACCCATTTTAGATCTTCCAACTCAGGAACATCCATTCTGCCATCTGCCATGAAATTTTTCACCTCTGTTCTCAACACAAAAAATGTCTTCAGGATATTTCTCCTGCTTAGCCAACGCACCGCAGTAAAGTACATCACCATAAGTTGACTCAATTTCTTCTAAAAAGGCTCTGAACTGGCAATGCTATAAACTCCTTGACCTGATGTAATTAATATATTTGTGAACAACAGACATGGCATGTCCAAATTTTAAATATTTGATGCACAGTGCTCGTTGATGAATAATGCAGTGTAAAACTACTGCTAAATCAGCTTTTTCCTCTTCTTATTTTTTTTAAACCAATGCTACCATTCTATTTTCTTTGCCTGTCATGGATGGGGCTCCATCTGTGATGATGCCTACCAGTTTGTTCCATGGCAAACCAGCATGCTGAAATGCATCACACAGAATCTGATATATATCATTGCCTGTGGTGCTATGCATCGGACATAAACTTAACAATTCTTCAGTCACATCAAAATTAACACCCCTAATGAAAATCGCTAGTTGAGAAGTGTTGGTTTTGTCGATGCTTTCGTCATGGGCCACCAAGTATGCAGTAAAATCTTTAGCTTTCTCACGTAACTGATCATAAATGTCGTTTTATAACTCACCTATTCGCTCTGCCACAGTGTTTGCTGATAAGGAGATATTTTTGAACTAGCCCGTCTTTTGTGGACACAATATTTCACTGATCCTTAAGAAACTGGCCTTTGGTGAATGGCTTTCCTGCCTTAGTGATGAACTCACTTACCACATAACTTGCTTCTTTACGTTGCAAAAAAGACTTTGCTTAATTTCAGACTTTTGTGTAGCTGCATAGCTGGTTTTTCCCTCTCTTTGCCCTGATACTTATCATACTGTTCTCCTGTTTAGTTGAGTTTTGACATTTGAGATTATATTCCTTCAAAACAGCGACTTTTTCTTTGCACAAAGGTGGTATTTCTACTTAATTCCACAAACAATATTGTAATGTCCAACTTTCTTGAAATTGTCTGCATTCAGCATCCACCTTGCTTTTTGGTTTGAAAAGAGACATCTTTTTATTGACAACCAAGCAAATGAATTCCAAAAAAAAAAAAAAAAATGACTAGCTTTCTTTTTATTAAAAACTGTACATTTGCACCAAATGACAGAACTGAAAGATTTACATTAATTTTAAATAATTTGTTAATTTAAAATTATTTTTAAACTTGTTCAGAGTTAAACAAGTAAAAGAAGGAAGCAGGTGAAAATAGTTACGTAAATTTACATTTCGCGGGCCGGATTGCATTATTTTGTTGACGTCATATACGAGCTGGTAAGAAGGGGACGGGGGGCTACAAATCACCCATGAGCCGGGAGTCTGAGACCCCTGCTTTATAGTATATGAATATAAATATTTAAAATAAACTGATAACATGTTAATCTAATATAAATAAATTCATACATGGGACATTAGATTATCTTTTATTAGGTTACATAAATACCCAATACTGCATTCCAAACCAGGGAAAACCTTAAAAAACTGCAAACTAGAATGAATTTGTCCTGCTTAGACTAGTAACTGAAAATCTTAACAGATTTAAAATGTTACATAATACTTTTCTGCTACATATACTAGAATTTGTTACCCCACTATAAAGATACAAGTATGGCTAAAGCATAAAATCTCCTTCTTTATAATACATAATGCAACCACCTTTATTAATTTTGTCATAACCATGATTGCAACAATACAATCACAAAATGGGAAAATAAAATATAGAATTGTTTTTAAAACCATGGTGCTTTAAGCATTCTTCAAAAGGGATAAATCATTCAGTAATTTCATACACAATTCACCACAATAAATAGATACTAGTACCCGACTTTGCCAGGGAAATTTCAGAAGACAACGAACATCACTTATAGCCTCAATGGTTATTTGGGTGTATCATAAATACAACACAACTTACTGAATGCTTTTCTATACAGTATAGAATATTTGTAGGGTTTTTTGTTTTTTCTTTTTTAACTAGGGCTAATAGAGTTTAAGGCTTTGGACCTAGGGTTTCAAACCCTAATGTTGTGGGTTGACATCCTGCTAATGGCATTGTGTGACCACAAGCAAGTCACTTCATCTGACCGTTCTCCAAATGGAGAAGCATAACATATGTAACCAATTGTATTGCAAATGTAAGTCACTCTTGGATTAAAGCATCACTCAAATAACAAGAAATAATTAACATTTTATTTCATGACTATAAATTTTAAGAAAACTTTACTTAATATTAATCAGAATTTTACATATTTTCTTCATGCATTATATATTTTTCTATAAAGCAGAAATAATGCAGTGAAAATGCAGAAATAGCTCAGCAATAACTTTCTTATGCAAAACAGTTTTAATAGCCACTTGACATAGGCATGTTGCATTTCTCCAGTTAGTTTATTAAAAAGGTACAATTAAATAAACAGTGAAACACTATTTAGTCTAGCACATTGATTGGTTCTGTCAATAATGCTGTCTTTTAAATGATATGAATCTGAAAACACATTATTGATTTTATGACTTTTAGATTTATCCAATAGCTTAAGTGGTCCAGTTTATTTACACCTCATCCCCAGATTCTTGTGAGAGAAGGTGGCATCTTGTACACTAGTTCCTAAATTTGTAAGTTGCTATACCATGCTTAAACAAATTGGTCTTGTAATGTACAAATTGGCTATACGGGCATACTTCAATATTCATTCTTCTTTCCATGGTTTCCAATCTCATACATATTCATACTTTTACTTATAGGAAAATGTAATATTGAGAAGATTATGGATTCTTGCTGATGCAATTCCAGGATCTTTTATTTGGTTCACTGGTGTAGTCTTGATCTGGAGGATCAGATGCTTGAGTCAATTTCACTTTTCAATTGCCAAACATTTTGTCACATCCAGAGATCAAACCTTAGGAAAGGAGCTATGCAATGATTTTGTAGTTTGTACACTGCATGTTGTTTTTATTATGTTCAATATTTATCTTTACTGTTTTCATATTGTTATTATTGTTGTTATTTTAGCTTAGATTTTACACAGCATTTTCTTAAATATGGCTGCTACCTTTTTATGATATTTTCAGGTCAGACGGCTGTTTTGTTGTGGGCAACATACACCGACTGTTACCACCTGACACCCAGAAGTGGTGACATTACCACTTGAATGATACTTAGGTCATTGGAGCACTACTCCTGGATTGTGTCTAATTAATTTTTTATTTCTTGATCACTTTGCTTTCCAACTAACAAGTCCATTGTAGCAGTACAGGAATATTTTCCATGAGAAAATGAAAGAGGATTAGTAGAGAACAAATGGGGGCTATTGTAGGTTTTGCAGCAAGTGTTCCCAAAGCAAACATTCTTTGCTGTGTAATCATGCAAAGAAGAATATCACTGTACTTTGTACACATGACAATAATGACCGTATAAACCTAAAAGAAAAATGTGAGTGTGAAAATGGATATTTATAAAAAAGAAAGTAATTCAGGAAATTAGACACTCTTAAGCAGCAAGTTAATACAGGTGGCATTCCCACTTTATTAATTGGAGGGTAACCCCTGAAAAACAGGAGATATTGTGAATATCCTTTTTTAAAAAAAATATTTTTTAAACAAACGAATACACCAATGCTGTTTTATTTATAGTAAAGTAAATGAATATTAATGTATAGTTTAACAAATACATTTCAAGCATTTAAAGCTGGAACTTTTCAAACTACCTTCTGAAAGCCAGGAGAGACACAATTGTGTCTACTCCTGTTCATTTCAAATAATATTTTAATTATTTTAAATTTAAACAAGTTTTTCATTGAAAATTACACAGATCTACAGAATAAGCTTTATGCAGCATGCAGCCTGTCAATCTATGTTTACCAATGTAACAGGAAGACAGGCATATGGTCTGGGTGGAAGCTTCAGTAAAAGAGATAAACATAACCTCCTGGGTACAATCATTGCAAAAACGAGTTGCTGTCAAATGCAAGTCATCAGAGAGGAGCTTAACGGACTTTTGTAAGTGCCTTAATAACATGGATTGTCCTAAGCTCATTAGGCTACTATATTTGTACAAGGTTATGCTCTTGAAATGGTCAAAGCTATTGTTGCTAATAGTCACAAAAACTACAAAGCTTCTTGCATTTTGTCCAGTCATTATTTAATACAGACTACTGTATTATGTGGTGAATACTGATCAATCAGAGTATTTTTTTGACCAGACCATCTAAACTACTTATAGATATAGAGTATAATTGTCTGAAGTAGTGTTATTGCATTAATAATAAAACAACAACTGGCATTTCAAATTGTAGCAAAATATAACTTTCCAACATCAGCATATCATTATTTACTGCAAAAATGCAGTGTACTTATGTATGTCAGGCCCTCAGGTTCTTAACAGATAAATATGGAAGACCCCAGGTCCTTGATAGAGAGACTGGGGCCCGTAGAACAGTAGGAGAGGGTGGACAAACGGGTGCAATTTATTGTGCAATAGACATCTAAAAACCAGTTCATGGCCATATGCAATCCTAAACATCCTACAATTAGCTCTGCTTTATCTTTCTTCCCCCTTAACTGTCTTCATTCATTACAGGCTTTCATAAGTTTCTCCCACCTTCAACTGCCAAGTGACCTGGACCCTCATGTATAAATGGTGCATATGTACAAAAATGTTGCATACGACTGCTTCTACATTCACATTGCGATGTATGAAAACTAAACTTGGTGTAAAGCCACGCACATTCTCACGGAAGCACAACCCATTGCGTACGTATGTTACTGCTCATTTTTTCAAACTGGCGACACCCTGTGTCAAAGCAGTGCTATTGTTCCTGTGCGGTTTCCCATCTTTTTTAGATTCACATCCACGACAAGGGCTTTATCAAATACACTGAAATTAACTGCATATCATTTACAAATTTAAGGCACCTGATTGTAATCAGCCTGTAACAATATAATGGTGCATGGAATGGCCAAGCTATTCCAAATACCACGGCTGCTTTGATGTTGTTACTCTTAGTGCACTACTCAGAGTATTTTAACCCATTGTATCCGAGTGTGGATTCACAGTTCTACAACAGCTGATTGGAAAGCTGAAACACTGTATCACTCGATCAACTTCCTTTTTGTTGTTTATAAAACTGCTTAAGTCAACAAATAGTACGTTGTCCCTTGTCTCCACTTCGCATTTGCTGAAATTCTTCTCCACCCGAGTGCCTTTGCCATTGACATTGTCTTTTCACAAAACACTGAACTTAAAGGGTTATTTATATTTATTTGCATATTCAAAGGGGTGTAATTCCGGGGTTCACGTACGTGGAAATTGGCTTACGCAACGCTTTGTGCAACAGAATTTTTTTGTGCATACGCACATTTCCACTTTTGTCCGTATGCCATGTTTTAGTGTGAATTCTACACACAGCGTTATATATGAGGCAGCAAGTCATCCATTTTTTCTGTTAAGCATCTCTTTAAACAAGCAAGTTAACCACGCATGCTCTCACCTGCTCACAAGATGGTGCTGGTTCATGCTCCCATACACCGCTTCCCCTGCCTGATCCAGAGCATCTCTTCAATTGGTAACAATAGCCAAAAAACCAAAATGTAGTTCTTAAAACCTTGATGTACTTCAATATCATGCTACTTCCAAACCAGCGGCAGTAAGTAGTCGATTCTGGGAGAAACGGATGAGCGATGGTCAATAAAGCTCCCCAAGGGCCCTTCAAGAAGAGACACTCACAGTACTATTCAAATTCCCCTTAAGATGCGTCAACTTGTGGCCGTGACATAGTTCTACACTCTGTCATGTGCACCTGAAAGGATGCAGGTACTGTATGTGCCATTTCGCTAATTTATTTATAATACTGAAGACTAAAAGGGCACAGGTAATTATAGTCAGCAGGACACCTCCGGGAGAAACTATATACTGTCCTGCAAAAACCTGGTGAGGGCAAATATATAACTACACTGTTGTTAATGAAGTTTTATCTTCACAAAGTACGTGATGCATAACCAACATCAAAACTATGATTGTTATACTACAGTTCAATATTCTACTCGTGCTAACTCCTCTCAAAAACTGAAAGTTAAAGTTGAAAGTGTTACAGATTGTGTTAGCTTTCTAATTTGCTTTGTCTTAAATACATTTTCACTGTTCTCCTGATTTCAGTGAATGTTAATATGTGGGTATATTTCTTTAACAGTGTAACTGCAAGTAAATACTGTAGTTTTTTGTAATTGCTATTTTTTGAGGTTATCACATTACCGTTTTTTGTAGACTTCATCATGTAATGACTGTATTGTCAAAACACAGTGCATTGTTGCTTGGAGTCATTGTTGCCAGGAAGCATAATGTGCTATGTCACTGACACTACCCTCTATAACCCCAAACCACATTCAGTGCAGCATCCGAGATTAGAAATTCAGACCTTAAATAACTTAATTGTTTCTGTGAACACATTCATTTTTAATTCATACCATTCCCCTCTGGTTACCTGTGTCATTCAGGATTGACTTTAAAATTCTGCTTATGGTTTATAAAGCCTTAAATAATCTCGCCCCATCTTATATATCGGAATGTCTGACACCATATATTCCAAATTGTAACCTCAGATCCTCAAATGAGTGTCTCCTTAGAACTCCAAGAACAAAACTTAAAAGAAGTGGTGAGGCGGCCTTCTGCTGCTATGCACCTAAAATCTGGAATAGCCTGCCAATAGGAATTCGCCAGGCTGATATAGTAGAGCAGTTTAAAAAACTGCTAAAAACACATTACTTTAATAATCCTGATACTCTATACTGTATGTTCAATTTCCTCATAATAACTATTCATGGTGGCTCTAAAATCCGTACTGACCCCTACTCTCTTTTCTATTTCTTTTTCCGGTTTCTTTGTGGTGGTGGCCTGCGCCACCTCCACCCACTCAAAGCATCATGATGCTCCAACAATGATGGATGGATTAAAAGGCAGAATTCTACGTGACCATCTTCATCAAGCCCTTCCGTGAGAACCCTAAATCCAAAGAGGACTGTTTCATTTATGTTAGGTAGAATGCCCAGAGGGAACTGGGCGGTCTCATGGTCTGGAATCCCTACAGATTTTATTTTTTCTCCAGCCGTCTGGAGTTTTTTTGTTTTTTCTGTCCCCCCTGGCCATTGAACCTTACTCTTATTCGATGTTAATTAATGTTGATTAATTTTGTTTTCTTATTGTGTCTTTTATTTTTCTATTCTTTATTATGTAAAGCACTTTGAGCTACTGTTTGTATGAAAATGTGCTATATAAATAAATGTTCTTGTTGTTGTTGTTTTAACTTTGTTAATGGTTTTGTATGTAGGTTTTTGGTCACAGTACATCATTTGGTTATCAACGTCTGGGTTTTCTCCTTTTGACTTTGTTCAAGGTTTAGCATTTCAGTTTTGTCAATGATGTCTCTGATTTTTGTATTAACCCTTGCAACAGTTTCTTCAATAAATGTGCATCATCTGGTCTAGTTACTCCTGTCCAAGTAGTTTGCCACATTTTGCCTTGCTGGCAGAACAGAAGATAAAGTTGAGGAGAAAGAAAAGGTAAAAGAACATTTTATAGTCACCAGCAGCATTTACAACATTTTTCATCTCATAGCAGTAAAGAATATGCTTTTTAACAACTTCAGCTTTCAAAGTCATGCATATACAGTATTTTTTGCACTGCTCCTCTATATAGATAGCTTTTATCCTATCTGGTATTTCCACAAATTTACCTTTTAGACATGCTAAACTTTTTAACCTGTATTTTTCCAGATCAGCATTATGTACTTTTTATGCAACAGTACAAAGCTGTCTAACCTCTAGTCTTTAGGTATTACATTGGTTTGTAGTAACTGCTTTAATTTATACTGGTATTCCACCTTATTTGGTAACATTTATCTTTCCACAAAGCCAGCTGTTCAATGAGTAAGGGCATTACATTTGTTGATACTGTAATGCTATTTAGAACAGGAAGGTAGCTAACATTAATCTGTATATATGTTTATTTTTTTTTTGTAACACATTCTGATTCCTGCTGATTCATACTGAAGTGAGGCCACGGATATGTAAGAGTTATGAAACTGTTCTGAAAGTTTTCAACGATCCAGGATGGTAGTGAAGTTGAAGAATGTGTTTGTGTCAAACAAATTAGTTACAGTACATCTGTTCATGACAGCAATATACTCATCTTGGAAAGTAGCTTTGTCATCAGGATAATGTTTCATGTTTCAAGGCTATGAAAGTTCTTGAAATGTAATTGAAATTTAACTGTGAATTCAGTGTAACTTGCTGACCTCTCAGTTACCACATCTCTAATCAAAAATCTGTAAGGTGAAATAGAATAGGATGTATGGGGTAGAAACTGATCATCATGCCCTTTGTAAACTCACTTTATCCATCATTAGAGTTTTGTGAGGGGTGAAGGAGAAAATGAAACTAGAGTAAAGTGACAAAAAAACGTGCTTTCATGACATACTTTTACGTACTTCATAGCTTTTCTGTATCATCATAGAAATGGTGCTTTACATAAAAACATATAAAACTACATGCCAACTCATCTGGGTTCAGAGCTCACAGAAGACAGATTCTAAATAGCATCCTACAATGTTTTAACCATGGTTTTTGTATACACAGCAATGAGCATAGGGTGCAGCACCTGTTTGTAACATTATGAATAATAGGGTATTCAGTTTTCATTTAATGTAATATGAATACATTGTATTTTTTTGGGATCTCTTGTATTTTGAATACAGCAAAGTCATTAAATTATAGTCTCATATATGTGGAAATAATCACAGTTCCAGGATCATAAGTTTCATTTGTTTTTATTATTACACTATACTGTTATACATACTGTAAAGTTTAAGACCTTCCGCTTTGCCAAAGATGCTTGGGAAGACTGTGTGATTCCTTGGCACACAGTTGTAGCTTATTTTCTGAACTGGGAGACAGGAGGAGGAACTTTAATGTCCTGACCTTTCTCAAGTCTCTTCTCACAGTCAATCAGATAGTTAACTCCATCAATGACTAACTGCACAAGTTCCACCTAAAGGACAAGATAGCAAAGAGAAACACATTAAATGCACAGGATGGTAAAATATAGGGTTAAATTTATATTGGATTTTCTAATTGCATACTGTATGAAAAAGTTTTGCACTGTGATGATGTGGACCTTACAGCTGCATTTCCTCACATGGCACAGGTTATCATAAAACATTTCGTGGCATATTGGGTAAAAAAAGAGTACAGTTTATTCCAGAGCTACAAAATTAATACATGAAAGTATAGTCTGTTCTTTTCAAGATGGAAATTTGAAGCTGTGTGTATGTCTTTACCTTAGGATAACAATTAACATAACACATTAGATTGACTATTCCTTATTACTCTACTACATCATATTTATTGTTTTAACCTTTTTAAAGTTACTAGTCTTGATTATAGCACAGTTGTTTGCTATTAACTAATGAATGTGTCTTAAAAGAACATGATATTCAATTGACACTTTACAATAAACTTGACTCTGTGTTTTTAGAAGTCTTGTTAATTTTATATAGATAGAATGAATGATCTTTATTTCTCCCAAGAAGGAAAATTTAGTATTTTACAGAAGCTGAAGAAATATTATAAAAAACATAAACAACTGCTCTTGAATGTACACACAAATTATAAAAATAAGAAAACATTTGACTTAGTTAAAAATAAAAGAATAGTCACAGTGTGTCTTTATAAAGACATATTGGCATAGGTATGACTGAGCCCCAGTAGCATTTTATTATCCATTTCTGCTGAAAGCAATTAACGTTAGTGTGTCATATCAGTATTGTTCATAATGGCCATTAGTTTTGTCTTCATTCTCTCCTCCACTACTGCCTCCAACAGATGGACAGTATGTGTCATAACTGAATCTGTCTTCGTAATTAGCTTGTTAAATTGATGGGCCTTGAAGTGGCACTTGCTTGAAGTGATGTTACCAGCCCAGCAAACCACAGAGTAGAAAATCACACTTGCTATCACAGAGAGAACACGTAAGGGATATTATTACGAGATTACAGTCTCTTGAAACAGAAACAGGTTTAAGCACTATAATTTCTTATGTTGTTCCTCTCTGTTACTATATCAGTCCAGCCTTTCACTTATATGGACCAAGTGTACTTGTAGCGCTACATCATCTCTACATCCTGAATAATAATGAGGCATAGAGGCTCTCTGGTGCACTAAAAGTCAATAACCAGTTTGTTGTTTTTACTGATGTTAAGCTGCAAACAATTCTGTTTGCACAAAGAAACAAAGTTCCCCACCTGTCTCCCATACTCTGTCTTATCCCCGTTGTCAATATGTCCCATGGTATGGTTTACAATAAATAAGAAAATAGATTTCAGTTTGGATGAAGTAATCTTTAGAACATAAAACCAGTAAGTCTCAGGCCCTTGATTCGTGTCTTTGTTTTTGCTGGCAGATCTTCAATTTGTCTAGCTTTTGATATTCATTATAGAATCAATCTGTTTCCTACTTTGAGCACTAGACACATTTATTATTTATTATTTATTTATTTATAGTTACCAAACTGGCCAATCGGAGTCATAGAAGTCTGTGTAGGGTCAGCATCAACACATTTTTAAGTGTAGCTATCTTCTTATATTTATCTTTTGTATTCTGTGCTGTCTTTGTATATTGCACCAATACTATCAAGACAAATTCCTAGTACACATTTGTGTACCTGGCCAATAAAGTGAATTCTGATTCTGATAAACCAAACTACAAAAGACGAAACCCAATAAAAGCAATGAAAATTCAAATTTCGTCAGTACACTTTCTTTAGTGTATGTTCAGTTCTTCAAAAATGTATCGGCCAATGGTGAAGTCATGTACAAAAACAGTTAAAACTAATGTCAATACTGAAAGGGTTCATTTTACATCTTATTTATAGCAGGTTTTCTAGTTGTAAACTGATTTTACACTAGCATTCAGAACTATCAAAACCTAGAATCAAGCTGATCTCTTGTTTAATATATTTTTCGATTACAAACAGGAATGCTAAAAAAAAGAATTACTCTCACATTAATATCCTATAGTTAGTTTTAGTTATTTTTGGGGAAAAAAGTAGCAAAAATACAAAGAACCAGGCAGATTTGTTCTAGTAGTGGTTGTAGGAAAGCTGTATTAGTTTTTAAGCAGTTCTTGCAGGTTAATTGTTATAGCATTTTAGACAGACTCATGTAAGAATCCAGGTGAATTTCCCCTTTGGATTAATAAAGTATCTATCTATCTATCTATCTATCTATCTATCTATCTATCTATCTATCTATCTATCTATCTATCTATCTATCTATCTATCTATCTATCTATCTATCTATCTTAGGTGTCAGGTCAGGCACTGGTATATCACGTTGCCACACCCACCACATGATGAAACAGCTCAGGATCCTGGTTGGCAACCCCTGAGGCAGACACACAGTTCAGTACCACCCTTTGGAAATGATCATCTGTCTTCCGTTAGCTAAATGTTACCTAGGCGTACCTTTGGCCTGGTCCAACCGCGTGGGTCCTGAATAATGAGGATCCTGTAAGCTAGGTCACCCTCGGGTAATCACATCACATTGCTGTAGTTCTGTAACTGACGCTCCCTCACAATGAAGTAAACTTGCCTCATTCGGGACTCTGTGAGCAACCATTCATTCAACACAAAGTCAAACCAGTGGTACCCAAGTATTCCGAAGGAGTCCAGTCTTCGTCTCAGGTCACTGAATAGCATCCATGTCTTGCAACCAGGTAGCAAAACAGGAAGCACAAGGACTCTAACAGATTTCATCCTTTTGCAAAGATACCAGGAGTGCCACACACCCTTTTCCAGTGACCTCATAGTGCCCCTTCTTTAGATTGATTAATTGTTCTGAATTTTTCACGTTTGTTATGAAGAAAATCTCAATTTAGGGTTTTCAGTTTTATAATAAGTAATATTAATTTACAAGTTAATAAAGAACCAGGCTATTTTTCTTTAATTGCAACTAGTATGAAACTCAATTCCAGGCCATTTTTTATATCCACCTAGCATTTTTTTGTTCTAAAGATAAAGCATTATTGTACAATACATAGACTTATGACATCTAGCTTTCAATTCTCTATTTTTACATCATGCATAAATATGTGTGCTGTGATTACAGAGAGAAATTAAAGGGAGGTGTTTTGGCACTTAAGTAAAAGTCAAGTTGAAAATTGCTCTTAGTATACAATGTCTCAGAAACATTTAAATTAACTGAAGATATAGATTATTTATTGCTCTACCAGTTGACTATATAATTTACAGCTTTGTAGAATCATAAAACATACGCTGAGATTGATATAAAAATGTTAAATACATGAAGAAAGTAAATTTCACCTCAGAACGGCCAATGCGGTCCAAATTGGAAATATCAAACACATCCCCTACAGCAGCAGTGTCAACACCACCAGTACCCCTTTTTTGAAGTCTCAAGTTATCCAGAATCTTGTTGAAGCGAGGATCCTGTTAGGAGAAGTTGCAGATTAATCTTTACTGAAGTTAACTACTTGAAAGTAAGATGCAGAGTTCATCTTGTGGGGAGAAAGGATAAAAAAAAGAAAAAGCATGGAGGCCATTTCAATCAAATACTGCACTTTACAGAAGCACTAAGAAAACTGAGAATTTTGAGCCTTCCCAGAAAGGTAGTATGTGATAAGTATGTGGCAGTACAAGTTTTAAGATAATATAGTGCACTTATGAGTCAAGTGTGGTGTAGCTGAATAATAGTGAATCAGTGCAGCTCCAGGGAGTGGGTGAGGCATTGGCTAAGTATGTACATGTGAGAGGTGCACAGAAGCCATTTCCCTTATTTGCCCACAGGGATTTGTGATTATGCGACCTTCGCCTGCAAATGTGGTTTAAAAGAATTTTGTGCAGTATTTGGAGGTAAAGATGGTTTTTGGAAGGAAACCAGAGGCTGGGTGGTTTGGCCTCTGTGCGGGAGCGAAGCCACTGGAGCTGTGAGGGTTGACCCTGCTGAGCTTCTGAGGTATCCAAGAAGTGCTGAGGGAGTATGATCAGATGGGATGATGGAGGTCCAGCTGATGCCGGAAGAGTCTAGAGAAAGTGACTGTAGCTATCCATGTCTTCGCCAGCTGGGAAGACCCTTTGGGGTGAGCATGGGGGAGACAGAGTGAGCCACTATGAATGGATTAGAAATTGCTGCAGGAGACCTTGTTTTCTGAGTGGATTTATTGTTTTTTAACCTGCCCATGAGCATTGGATTTTGTCATATGTATTTAATGGACTTGAACTGTTTGCACTTTGTGGTTGACCCCTAGACTTATTTGTTGAAATAAAAGCACTTTACACCATGTGACACCATCTCTGTTATGTATGGGTCTTCATTTCACTGGCTAATCTTGATTTATGGCGATTTGTGTTATTTCTGCTACTTTTTTTTATATTTTTAGGATTTAGGACTCTCATTGTTGCTCTAACGCCTGCGTAGGGTTTTGTCCCAAGATCTGAAACAGTAGCACAGTTACTAGTTTTACCTTCAGGTTACTTAGTGACCTCATTTTGCATTTTTTGCAGATATTTTCAAAATGGGAAAATTGTGTTCTAAATAAGCAGCATTTCTGCCTCTGATCATTTTTTGGTGGGACATATTAGGCTTACAACCTGAAAAGCTGTATTGTAAACTATGTTACCAATTTGTGTCCTTAGTCTGTAGTTTTAATGGTGATTGAGAGTGCTGCAACTGAGAAAATAGTAATCCTCTGAATGATAAGAACGAGCTGTTTAAACCATTTTACTTATAATTCTGATGGGTAAGAAATATGCAGTATTGGCTTTTTAAAACGAGTCTAGGTGTAGACAAACTCCCAGACAGGCTCACACCAAGTGACTGTTCCTTGAAAAGTGGTCATACACTCAGTGCTACCTTCTAACATTGGCTTTTACAGCCTGAAAACTGAGGCTTGAGATTGGGGAATAAAATGCCACAATATTGCTGTGTTCTGGCAGCACACAAAACTGTTTCTACAGATTAGAGCAAGGAGCAATGTAGAAAGAAAGCAACCAAGCAATTGTGTGTATTTATATTGGTATATATTGTGTGTATTTATTAAAGGTCAGAATCCAAAAAGAGTAAATTGAAACTGACAGGAGGCCAAAGCATTTAATGGCAGACAAAACAGGCTTTCACAAATCTTGGTCACTTTTAGATTTAGCGTGAACCATTTTAATTCTGTTTTACTATAGATTTATTCTTTTTATTCATATTTATTATCCTGTTTTTGATATCATTACAGGACAATTTTCTCCTAGGCATTGCTATTTTGTGACTTGTTTTCATGGCTCCATCCATATTGTCTATGACAACAGTATTGGCTGGTCAAGTGAGGCGCTGATGTTACTGTGCAAGAAATCATCTTGTCAGCATTATTTAAAATGGCAGTGTTCTGTTCTTAACATTCAAGCTTTGGATGGCTGTTAAGAACCAAACTTTCACAGAAGATAGGGAAAGGCTAATAAGAAGATTTAGGACTCCTGGCTGTGCTTTTTGACTTAACTTTTGTTCGACTTTTCTGGCTCTGAAGATCATATTTCCTGATTTCCTCCCTGTATTCTCACCTACACCTGTTTGATTTAATTCTTCCTTTTCATCTCATAAACGTTTTCCCAAACTTTTTGCCAAACTTATAGGCGGTCCTTTTATTGTTTCCACAATACAGGAAGCGTAATCTAAAAATACTGAACATAGGCAATTTACAATGTGAGGCTCAGTGCTGTGATGTAAATATGGGACAGAGTAATTGAGTGCCTTTGTGATCAGAGCTGTGAGTGATACTGAAGTTAACTACTCAGAGAGGTTGTGCTTAATTGTTATGTGAGCAGTGGAGAGGTGGCACTGTTTTCATGAGCCTGCAGGGTGGACTGATACTCATTTTGTGTGTTTATTATTACAAACTTGGCAATTACCAAAAAAAGGCAAGGAGTCCAGTCCAGGCACAACTCAATTTAAGTTAAACATAAGGATGGTTGAAAGACTGTAAACTAAAGCAGGTTATTTATTCAGGCATACACTTGTTCTCATTCACCTCTATAAAACATTCAATAAAATTTTTATATTTAATAAATAAATGTGTATTCAATAAAAATTGTATTTAAATTTAGCTTCATTATAGAAGCTTTATTTCCTAATTTTACTGAGAGCATTTAACATCTTCAAAATACAAAAACGTTAATTGTTAATCCTTCTCAAAGAAATATGGAAAGGTGGAAGGCAAAAAGTAAAGCCAGATTTGCACTAAATTAATACAATTTCAGGGCTTTTAAGTAGTCATTAAAAATGAGAATAAAAAAAAAAAAACCTGCTATACTCTCCAACATATGTTCATATACCAATGTATGTTGCAGTCTATTATTTTCTCATAATGTTCAATTAGTGTCAGTCTTAAAAATAAGTCAAATTAATATGACATTTTATTAATTGAAATTTATCCTACCATGAGTCCATAGTAAGGTCACATATGTGTTTAATAGATAAATGAAAACTAAATAATCAGTATTAGTTATAATGAATTTAAAAATTCATCATTTATTTACCTATGGGAACAAAACTAGCACTTTGCTTTGACCAGAGGCAGTATGGTCAAGTGGCAAAGTATTGGACTTAATACTCAAGGTGTCTGGTTCAGTCTTTATCTCTGACTCACTGTGAGCAAGTCAATTAGCCTGTGCTCCTATTGTAAAAAATACATAAATATGTTTACATTATCTCCATAATTGTAAAGTGTATTGGTATGGTGCTCGTTGTAGAAAATGCTTCATATGAAATGAAGGGTGTTACTTTATTTTTCACTTATCTTACTTTACTGAGCTGGGGGAGCCTGACATGCACACCCGCACGTAGTCCTGTTCCAAGATTAGAAGGGCAGGTCAGAATGTATCCCAGCCTCTCATTCCACATGAATTCCCAGCCTCTTTCCTGAATCAGCCGTTCAACCTGTAAAAGAATCCAAAACTCTTGGTGTTAGGACTATTAATGTCAAATCCTACATATTACTTCACTCTAACAAGTGTGGCCAAACTTAGAGTCATCCTGAAGAAAGGCTTGAGGTTTGACTTTTTCATTTACACTATAAAATCAACAAAATCTCTTTAGAGTTCTATTCTGTGTCTTTATATCTGATACATCTTGATCACTTCCAATTTGTTATATTTCTCTTTGCATTTTAAGTGGAGTTAACTGATCATACAGCAAAACAAAAGAAAAAAAATCTCTCTCAGAATGTATTCATTATAGCACACTTGTGCATGAGAAGTTTATGCAAAGAGAATTTAAAGCAGAATGTACCTAGTAAACAAAGCCTAGATGCAATTTGAAAAGTGCATTATATCCTTAATGTCAACCCCAAAAATGGCCATTAAACTAGCAAAGTTCATATAATATGTGACAATATTAACCCAATAAACCTACTGTATATCATTTTAGCCAAAGTTCTTCACTGTTTTCCTTTAACAGACCCTGACGAATGATTTAAATTGTGCTGCTGGAGGTAAGATGTTTCAAGTGAAGGGTGCATTTTCACTTTTTCTTATGCTGAGATGATATTAAATTTACTGTAACTATATTACTTAAATATCTAAATATATTTTGTTTGTCAGATGTCAGCTTTGACAAAAATTAAATAAAAAACACATTTTATAATGCATAAACACACGGTTTAATATCGACCCACCTCTTTTAATCCACGGCAGAATCTTTCAAAGACTCTCTTCATGTTTCCACCTTTCTCCATTGAGATTACCCGTGTGTGGTCCTCTTCATTGATCCAAATCAGGAAGGTTTTATCAAAGTTGTGCCTATTAGGTAAAAGACACATTTTATGATCTCAGTGTGTTCTAGTTTGAAATACACACCTTTTCTGACCTCCAGTTTGCAACAGTGCTGCTTTGATATTAAATCAGTCTTTTTTAAACAGGCCTCTTTCTACTGAACTCAGGGTATAAGTTAGACTAGCAAACCAGACATACCTTGCACCATGCACAACCACAAGCGCACAATGCATGTTGTAAGACTTCTCTTTAATTTATTATTTTATTGTTATGCGTGCTTGCTGAATCCACTACTGGCTCATTCTGAAACAGAACGATGTAAATAGAAATAATGGAAAAAATGCTACTTGCTTGCATGATTTACTTATCTGTTGCCATTCTAACTTTAATGCTTTTTTTTACATTGTTTAAGTTGAATTTATTTTTATTCAACCCCTCAAAATACAAATATCTACAAAATTATATTTTATGCTTTTGCATTTTTAATAGAATTATTGGAATAGTAATATCCAAAGTGTAAAACAACAGTTCTGCAATGTGACTCCCCTAAAATCTTAATCTTTTTCAGGAATACTCATTCTTACTTCAAATCTTTTAAAAAATATATGTTTCTTTGTTATATGTAAAATAAATCTTCAAAAAGTGATGTGAGTCTCATTAGATCAAAACTGGGAAGTAGTAGCAATAAAAATTGCTCAAAACATTGCAGTAAGCAGGACTATAGGAAATTGTGGTTGTTTGGCGAAATGCTGTGAAGTTCATAGAAAAATCTCCATTGTTACATTAACTCTTATGCTGGTTTCATGTTGACGGCAAAAAAACAATGCACTGTGTGATAAAGTGGAATGGATACAACCTAGTAATGTTGCCATGGTGACTTAATTGTTAATTGTAAACTAGCACCACAGTGCAAGTATATTTACAATTAGAAATTAATATTTCATGATCACTATTATTCATGGACATTAAGGCCAATATTATAATGCTTTACATCCTGAAAATACAGCCACACAAATATGCCACATTACAAAATTTTGATCATAATGCCATATTGTTGTAATGTCAGCATTATATCATGTGCAATTAATTACTTTCTGTAAACTCTTCCTCCAAGATAAAATGCTAACATTAGAATTTTTTATATCCTATAGTACATTTTGCTAATGGGCTGAATGGCCTGTTCTCATCAAAATTATCCTCATGTTATAACAGATAGGCTATGTTGGTAACTGTAACAAGTGTGCTTCATCTCTTCTGCAAATAGAAAGTTTTCTGTTATATTAAGTTCAGCAGCATTCCTTCTCCATGGTTTTATGCTGTTTATTGAATAGCACAGGGTGTGCTTCCAATAAAACTAGCTGTTGGAGCTTCATCATGTTAAAATAAAAAAAGGAAAACAAAAACTGGTATGTCCCGCTACAGAAAATTTTGAAAAATTTGAACTTTTGATGGAAGGTTCTCTTTTCAAAAGCATTATTCACCCCTAACAAAGGGAGACTGTTCCATCAATGTTTAATTGAAAAACATTGAATTTATGGTTTGCCACTAACTGAAAACTGCTAATATCTGAGCCTCCCTTAGGGTATTAAAGCAATATTTCCAAATAAATACTTTTAAGTGTTAATTTAATACTGGCAATTTTCCTGTGGTAGCCATATCTCAGTGACAAAAGTCAGATCTGTGAAGAATCATGGACATGCTATTCTAAATCAATTGTAGCCTAGGTTTTCTGTACACAGGCATTCTTCGAAATCACATAGCAGGCTATACAAACAATTAAGTTGGTTTAAGTTTTTGCAAAGAACTATAGATGTATTTATGCCTTAGATTAAAATATACTGGGTAAAGCAGCATTGTCATAATATGAACAAACCGTACTATAAAGATTACTTTAAGTATGTTACATAGTAAGACAAATTATGTGTCAAAGTTCAAATGTTATTGATGCAAAGGGCTATGCGGCAGTTGTTCTTGCCACTTAATGGTAGTTGAAGGAACTTGAGATTCCAAGTAAAAAACTTTTCCTCAATGAAAACTGTGATGCTCAGCCTTTTCTGATGACTTTGTAAACAAAAGCAAAAGTTCAAAATTAGGATTGTTTCACTAATGCCAGATTGCCTGGTCACTTTACACCAAGCTCTATAGAATTACTTTTACAGGTCATTGGAACTGAACAGGGCCCTGAGGAAACTAGAGCACAAACAACATCATATATCAGCGTTTCTCAACCTTTAATATTTGCGACCCGAGTTTTCATAACAGTTTTAATCGTGCCCCCCCAACATATTTTTGAAATGTAGATGCATATTTTATTATACCTACTTAACTTTTATCGACATTTATCTAACTCTATATATATTGTTCTAGTATCAGAATGTAGTTAAAGTTAATTTGTTTTGGTTTCAACAGATGTTTTTTTATATTTTTGATTCTTGTTTTCTTTTTTTCACATCTTCGCGCCCCTCTAGAGTGGCCCACCCCACAGGTTGAGAACCACTGTCATATATATTTCCTGAGTGTATTGAGCTCCTGTGCATACAAGTAATTTCCAACCAAGCTATTTTTGATTTCATTTCAGCTTTAAACTTAAGTTCTTTTAATTAGTGCTGTAAGCTTGTAGTCGGTGAAGAGCTGAATTTACTAGTCTAACAGTTTTCAAACTAAGCCAACACTTCCTGGAACATATCTGTAAAACACTCACATTTGATCACAATCCTTCCATTTCTGTGCCTTCCAAATTGTTAGAATTGAATTTTTATTCATTCTTTCATTCTAAATAAAGTGTGAGGAAATGTATTATATTTTCAAAAATGAATGATTCTGTATTCCAGTAAATTCCATACATCAAACCAGAATCAACACACACACACTGCATGCCGAGACTGCAGATTAAATTAAACCAGACAGCAGCATGTAGTGACAAAATACAAAAAATAATCATGTGCACATATCTGAATACATCAGTGTGTAAGATTTTCTGAGGTTCTGGTAAAAGAATTTAGAGTACAACTATTAAACAGAGGAACTATGCAAGAAAGAACAGAGCAGACCCTTTTTTCTTACAAGACTGTACCCCTTTAATGTGGGGAGTGACATATTTCACATCTTCTACAACTCTGTGATGGCCTGTGTTGTTATCTACACCGTGGTGTGCTGGTCTGGTAACATAACTTCGAGATGCTTGATGAATCAAACAGCTAATTTAAAGGGGACACATTCCCTGGAGGTAGTAGTACAGGAAGGAATGAAAACAAAACTGAGTGCTATTATGAACAATGCTGCACATCCTCTCTCTGACACATGCTGAGGACAGCAGAATTATGTCAAGAAGTACTACTGGGGCTCCTTTATTCCAGTAGCAATATGCTTGTAAAACAGCTCACTGTGACTACCAAGGTAGAAGCTTTTCTTTCCTTTTTGTCATTATGGTGTGTGTTCAGACCCTAGTGTGTGTTTATTTATTTCTTTTTTGAGCATCTGTAAAAAGCTATTTCCCTCTGGGGACAAATAAAATCCTATCTCTCTATCTATCTAGGATATGATTAGTTATATCAAATGTCAATTTTAAATGAATAGAATTTAAACAGAAGCATAGAGGCAAGAGTACATAAAGTTTAGTGTTTGCAAATTATGTGTTTGCTCTTGAGATTTTTTGTTTTTTAGTGTACATAGTTATTACAATTGCATTGAGAGCATAATGTAGTTATTGTGGTAACTTAACATACTCAATATTTTGTTTCATTGTTACAAGAAGGTCTGCTTTAATTTTGAACCTTAATAAAGATGGTCTTGAAATACATTGGCCATGTCACATATGGCGGATGTAACTTATTGCAGATACTGTTCTGAGTTACGTATAAGTAGACTCATGCTGTGGTTTAGCTGTTGTGGCGTAGACTTTTTTAATCAAATTTTTATCCTACTGAGTAAAACACTCAGTCAAGCTTCCTTTGCTTGGCAAGTTTTGTTAGGCTGGATGACATCTTTTTGTCAAAAAATTTCTCATGTCCTTTCTGAAAACTGAACTATACTGACTTGTTTGTCAGGATATTTGTGTGCTGCTTTTTGAGCTGTCTTTCAATGTCAGTTGAGTCTTTGCTATAGTTAATCTTCATATAGAAATTGTGCCCCATTGCTGTATGACTTCTTTGGGGTGCTAGATGCAAACAGTTATTCTGTTTGGCTAAAGGACAATTACTTTAGCTTGATTAATGCTATTCACCGAGAGTCTGCGACAAACACTCTTGAAAGCAGCTTGTACAGAATCCCTGTCATTCCTAATTCATTGTGTTTCTTGCAAGAACGCCATTGTGATGCTTATTTATTATTTATTTAATTTGACTGGAACAACTTAGTCATATCTTAGCATATGCTACAATACAGATTTCTTATAAATATAACCCATTAGTACTAGCTATTAGAACAGTCTAGATAAGAGTGGGCCATTCAGGCCAACAAAACATGCCAGTCCTATCCATTAATTTCTTCCAAAATAACATCAAGTCTGATTTAGAAGGTCCATAAAGTTCTTCCTATCAATTACAATACGTGGCAGTTTATTCTCTGTGTGAAGAAAAACATTCTAAAGCTTGTGCAATATTTACCTGTAACAAGTTTCCATCTATGCCCCTGTGTTCTTATTGAGCTCATTTTAAAGTATTTTTTTTTTTCCTGGGGTGAAATAAAGTACGTCCGTCTACCTACCTACCTACCTACCTACCTACCTACCTACCTACCTACCTACCTATCTACCTACCTAGCTATCTACTTAGAGGGAGATTCACCTGAAAGAAGCACCGAATATTCTGTTGTAACTCCCATTAGGATGAAGCAATCTTAAACAAAAAAATATGCTATATACCTTGAATGTACATGTAACCGATTGCATTACATGCGATGCTGGAAGTGGTTTCTGTTTTCTGCCAGACAAATGTCGACATGGGGCTCCATGATCCTGGACATATTGGCAAATGTCTCGGGAGGGGTAAGCAGCGATTTCGTATTGGATGTTTTCCTTCAAATCTTCCACAGTGTGAGGCTTGTTCTGATAGACATTTCCTTTGAGCATACCCCAAAGGAAGAAGTCTGATGGTGTCAGATCCGGCAACCGTGGTAGCCAAAGCCCCTTTGAAATTACCCTGTTGCCGAAGAAGGACTCAATTTCCGCCATGCTCGTTGCCGATGTGTGACATGTTGCCCCATCTCGCTGGGAGTAACCTTCTGTTAACTCACTATCATCCAGTTGATTCTGACATCACTTAAATAAATTGGTGACCCAATAGGTTTGCACGATGAAGACGTGCTGCTCAATACTGTACACCACTTTCCTGATGAGAAGTTGAGTGACTGAGTAAAGGGGTATGGGCAGTATGCACCCAGAAGTTTCAAATGGAGGTTAAACGTCGTGACGGCTATCTAGCACCTA
Organism: Polypterus senegalus; assembly: GCF_016835505.1. Lineage (NCBI taxonomy): Eukaryota > Metazoa > Chordata > Cladistia > Polypteriformes > Polypteridae > Polypterus > Polypterus senegalus. The sequence goes on along the minus strand of NC_053160.1, from coordinate 125,912,892 downwards.
CCTCATCGCCCTGACACAGGTGCATCCTGGCTTGTATACTGAGGAACACATTGCACGTTGTTTTGTTCAGATTGCTTTGTCCAAGCTAGAGTTATTACAGAATATTTAGGGCCTCTTTTGAGTGAATCTCCCTGTATCTGTCTGTCTGTCTGTCTCTTGCCTCTTGCTTTCTTGGCTATCGTTTTCTAGCTTGCATTGTCAAGCTAACAGTGCAATTTGTGTAATAAAGTCTTGTCCTTTTACAGATAATGTAGTCATTTTACAATGCTGTTGCACTCTTTGTTAAAGAAGAGACACTACAATGATATAAATCAAGACAACCTGTATAACTGAAACTACTACATTTAAGAAGTGTCGTGCATGTTAGCATTCAAGCTAATTAGTGTAATTTACTTTAACATTAATTAGCAAGGAGAAATAAAATTAATCCTCAAACCAAAACAAATGTGGTTAATAATACAACAATAATTTATTTGGTATAGAAAATGTAAATAGAATTAGCTAGCAAAGCTTAAAATAAATGTCATTGATAGTTTGTACAAATGCCTGAGCTTTCGACTTCAAAACAACTTTGGCAATATAGACCATGCATTCAAGACACATTTTGTTCTTCCACTGAGCATGCCTGTTTCTCATACCAGATTCCTCTGGCATCTGGCCAATCGCGTGCCATCCCTGCACATGTCAATAAAGGCGAAACTGGCTTATCAAACAAGAAGTGATCCTATGGGTCAAAAATTTTAAGAATAAAAACATGATCATTAGAATTATTCAGAAAAAACAAAAGTCATGTCTGCAGAATTCCTATGTGGCAAATATTTATGTAGATATTTATTGTACAATCTGATTTTTTCTTAGTTTGCAATTGATGCATGCATGTAGCACCTTTTTCAAAAACAAGAAAAATCAAAGGTTAAATAAGACTGAATAAGTGCCTGTACTGCACATTATAACCTAAGTTCATTCTCTTTAATATACATAGATACCAACTGGACTGCCTGATGTATAAGTTGGATTTGTATAAAATATATTTTATTCATGTAATCTTTCCACAGTCCTTAAATGAAGTAAATAAATTACATCATGTGTTAAAAATTCCATCATTCCTTTGGACTATGCAACATATGTTTATTTCTTAAGTACCTGTGTATATAGGGAGTAACTCAATAAACTGGAGAATTAAACAAAATGACTCTGGCAGAGCAGTAGTTATGATTATCTGCACCACACCAGGCTGAAATAAACCCTTGCCCTAAGATAAGGAAGTCAATTTCCAACCACCACACCAGCATGTCTCTATGGTGCAAGGCTGAGGTGAAAGCCTAATGCCATTCAATGATTTATAAAGACAGCATAAGCACATTTTTCATAAAACTGTTTCTATACTTTACTTATTACTATGCTGGAGGCTTGCAAATGTACTTCATTGTATTGTTCTCCAGCCACTGGGCTAGCTATAGGTGTTAACAGACATGCATGAAAGGAATGCCTGCTTTCACCCTTTAGTCACCCACCAAAATACTCCCAAACAGTCCTGTCTTCCTATTTTCTTTCTTTCTGCATTTCTCCAAAGCCAACTGAATACAGAAAAAGTCTCCATCAAAGTAAAGACAGCTGCAATTCTAGAACACAGATTCTTTAAATCTTTTAAAGGACATGGAAATATTATTAGCTCATAAATATTATTACTAATAGGAATAACCTAATTTATCAATAGCATGTAATCATACAAATTCTATAATGCATTTTATTATCAAAATGATATAATCTCAAGTATAATTTTTGGTATTCTAAAAGTTCTATAAACTGTCACAATATGAGTTAAGTGTGTTCTGTATGGATACCAATATCTGTCACTACAAATGGCCCAAGAGGTAACCAGCTTAAGATGCAGCTAGTGATTAATGGGTAGGTCAAGGAAAATGTAGATGAAGAAGGATTTAAAGTGCTACTTTAGTCACAACAGATTTTGATCCTTTTAAAGTAACAATTGATTTTAAGTTTGTGTTTATGACGCTCTTAGCACGACAATGCTTTTAGGAAACTCATCCATACTAAGTTTTTCTGTTTGCTTGTGAAATACAAACCTTTGCTTAAGTTCAAGTAGTGAAACAGAAGTAGAAATGCTAATTGAAGGTTTTTAATTTCTATTTTATTATTATTATTTTAATATACTGTATGTATGTTCTATTTATAACTTTCAGAATTTTGTATTTGTGTTTTTTTGGCTAATTCATTTACTTTTAGATGTTTTCATGGCGGGAACAATGGCTCATTGTCTGGAGTTTGCACATTCTTCTTGCGTTTGTTTAGATTCCCTTGGAATACCAAATGTGTGATAGAATAATAGCTGTAAATTATCTTAATATGCATGAGTATACCTTGCTACGGATAAGGCATGGTCCACGCTATTATGTTTTCATTTAAAATGCAGACATTAGTCTCTCTTTTTTTTTAATCTTTAGCCTATGTTATTCCACCATTATCAACTCCTGAAAACAAAGAGTTAGAAACACTATTCAAAGCTATATACCTCTGAAAACAGTCTTTAACATCATACATTCTGAAGATATCCACTCCAAACAGAGCACCAGTCATTAACAGGGTACACTCAAGTACCCACACTGAAGGTAAACGGGATAGTGGAGGGTGGTAATATCATCTTTAACAAAACAGAACCTTTATTTTTTATTGTTTTGTAATCAACATGTTTTTTTTTTTTTAAATTTGAACAAAATACTTCTAAACCTCAGGAGTTAGAAAGTTTCTTTTCAATTATATTATTGATTCGGTAATTCAATCTTATTTCACACAGTTAAACTTAGGAATTACCTAAAACCATTTGGAATTTTTTTTGTATTTTTATTTCTGTTTCCATTTCTGTCTTCTCTAAAACTTTATTCACCACCTTTGTAGTAACACTGTTTTTGCATGGAAGGAATCAAAATGATCTGATCATCCCCAGTTTCACACACCTTCTGGCCAAAAGAAAGGATTTCATAAAACTTTATAATATTCAAGTGTAACTGATATTCAGTATTTCTTCTAGATGATTTACTGATGCATTAATAAAAAAATGCTAGTGGATCGCAACAAATTTATGAAAAATGATCTTATCCTGATTGATCATCTGCTTAAACATCAAATCCTAGTACTGCATTTTGTGTGTTGTCTTTTTCTCTGTGATTGCATTCTTGCAGAGATGTCTTGCTCTGCTTTAGGCTTCTGCCCAAGTGGAAACATAGAGCTAAATTTGGAGGTGATGCACCAAATCTAGCAGTTTCCATTGTTTTTTATAGTATTTGTCTATTTTATTTTAATTTTCCATTGATTTTAAAATGTAAGTCTATCAGAACAAAAGATACTGTTTTGACAATGTCTGCAATTCTGGAGAAATTAAAATGTACTCGTATGTTAGAACGTTTGTTGCTTTAGGGATTATCTTTTTTTTTTTTCTTGGCAGTCTAATGATATTCCTTTTTAGGCAGTATGCAAGTTCAGTGCTTATAAGTACAAAATGTATTTATTTATAGTATAACACTTTACCAGTTAGTGAAATGAAGGTTGTATGATTTATGTGGTGATCTAAAGTCATTTGCACACTACATCTGCTAGCTTGAATTTGCAGGATCTACACCCCCATATTTGAAGTCATCTACACAGGTTTATAATGTTTCTTTGTGCTTTCTCTGGGAATCTCACTTTTTTTCTGTCAGTCATTTGTGTGTGATCACATTTGGTCCTTTTGTCTGTCCTCTTCAATGTTATTTTGCAATGGAGAAAATCACAGTGTGAATTAATAAACAGGTTCTTACTTTTTGAAGGTTAGTGCAGCCAGCTAACAAGGCAAGTTTAAATAAATAAATCATTTACAATTTTAAACATCTAATAGTTTTTCTAGCTTTCTTTCATATGACAACTGCAAATGGATATAGGAATAATACATACTTAGAGAATGTAAGAATTCTGGAATTGGAACTAAACTATAAGCCTCCATAGCATTAAAAATGTTCACATCCAGTCATCCAGTTCACAAGATCAGAAGTCCTACTGAAATGATTTAATCAGTGAGTATATAATTTTATTATAATGAACCAGTCCTTTATCAATACACTATCATCCATCAGTACCATATCACATCAAATATCTATCCATCCATACCATATTGAGAATGAATAGAAGGGTAAATTTATTTTCATAGGGTAATGGTTTATGTGATCTTACATAAACCTTCATGTCTTCTAGTCACACTTCCCTTGTAATTTGTAATTCTCATATATTCAAGCATACTTTGGCATTTCCTGTTATTGGATGAACACCTTGTGGTATAATTTTATATATTTTTGATAGAAATGGAGTCATACTGGTTTATCAGTTTTTTTATGAAATGTATTTCTTCAAAACTAACGGTCAATGAAGCCTCAACTTCCAAATGAGTATTCAACATTTGTCATAGTTTATCAGTTTGGTACAAAAGAACATTAATTGGAATGTTAATATTTGCTGGTGATGTTTTCCTGTCAGTGTTATGGTGAGAAGAAATCTAGGCACCACACTGAAATCAGATTTCTACTATAAGGAACGCTCTAAAATTCAACAGAGATCACCAACTTTTCGATTGATTTGGAAAGCCTCTGGGGTTAGTTTTAATTGCCGAAAAGACCCTGTAAAAGTATTAATATTATATTATTTTCTGGTTCTTAATAATAATTTTTTTAGTATATTGACAAGCTGGCAGATCAGGATGTACTATGTCTATTATTGCTACCTTAGAAATATTTTTTTTTTTCTGTTGCTCACTTTTCAGTAACTTTTATATGACTCTAGTGACTTGGCTTGGATTCCATTATATAATTCATGCTGCTATATGCAGATATAAAGAACAGTCCAGAAAACAATAAGGAAAACTGCCCATGTACTGTACATCCATCCATCCATCCATTTTCCAGCCCGCTGAATCCAAACACAGGGTCACGGGGGTCTGCTGGAGCCAATCCCAGCCAACACAGGGCACAAGGCAGGAACCAATGTACTGTACATGTAAAAACAAATCATTTATCATAAATCATATAATAACTCTTCAATTGAGCCTTTTGCATAGCTAATTTGTTATTAATCCCATTCATATAATTAGTTTCATGTCTGTGAGAACTGTCAAATAAAAGCTTTCCTCAAGCTCAATAATTTGAAGTCTCACCTTGACATTAGAACATTAGAACAATCTAGACGAGAACAGGCCATTCAGCCCAACAAAGCTCGCCAGTCCTATCCACTTGTATCCTCCAAGAAAACATCAAGTCGAGTTTTGAAAGTCCCTAACGTCTTACTGTCTACCACACTACTTGGTAGCTTATTCCAAGTGTCTATCGTTCTTTGTGTAAAGAAAAACTTCCTAATGTTTGTGCGAAATTTACCCTTAACAAGTTTCCAACTGTGTCCCCGTGTTCTTGATGAACTCATTTTAAAATACAAGTCTCGATCCACTGTACTAATTCCCTTCATAATTTTAAACACTTCAATCATGTCACCTCTTAATCTTCTTTTGCTTAAACTGTAAAGGCTCAGCTCTTTTAATCTTTCCTCATAATTCAACCCCTGTAGACCTGGAATCAGCCTAGTCGCTCTTCTCTGGACCTTTTCTAGTGCTGCTATGTCCTTTTTGTAGCCTGGAGACCAAAACTGCACACAGTACTCAAGATGAGGCCTCACCAGTGCATTATAAAGGTTGAGCATAACCTCCTTGGACTTGTACTCCACAGATCGTGCTATATAACCTAACATTCTGTTAGCCTTCTTAATGGCTTCTGAACACTGTTTGGAAGTTGATAGCTTGGAGTCCACTATGACTCCTAAATCCTTCTCATAAGGTGTACTCTCGATTTTCCGACCGCCCATTGTGTATTCAAACCTAATATTTTTACTTCCTATGTGTAATACTTTACATTTACTGACATTAAATTTCATTTGCCACAGATCTGCCCAAGCCTGTATGCTATCCAAGTCCTTCTGTAATGATATAACGGATTCCAAATTATCTGCTAATCCACCTATCTTGGTATCATCTGCAAACTTAACCAGCTTGTTACTTATATTTCTATCCAAATCATTTATATATATTAAAAATAGCAGCGGCCCTAGCACTGACCCCTGTGGAACACCACTCTTAACATCGGCCAGTTCTGATGAGGTTCCTCGCACCATCACCCTCTGCTTCCTGTGTTTCAGCCAATTCTGCACCCATCTAAAAACATCACCCTGAACTCCCACTTCTTTTAACTTGATGCCCAACCTCTCATGTGGCACCTTATCAAATGCTTTCTGAAAGTCCAGATAAATAATATCATAAGCTCCACTTTGATCGTATCCTTTTGTTGCCTCCTCATAGAATTCCAACATGTTAGTAAAACACGACCTCCCTCTTATGAACCCATGCTGACTGTTCAGAATAACTCCTGTCCTTGCCATGTGTTGCTCAATCTTATCCTTAATAATTCCTTCCATTAATTTTCCTGTGATGCTTGTTAAGCTTACTGGCCTATAGTTGCTTGGATCAGCCCTGTCACCCTTTTTATATAATGGGATGATATACATCCTCCAGATCTGACAAGACAAGAACGTAAAGATGTCCTACTGAACTGATTAAATCAGTGAGTATATAATTTTATTATAATTATATATTATTACAATAGAGAATGATGTAACATCAGCTTTGACTAAAATTAATGAATTGCTACTACTACTACTACTACTACTACTACTACTACTACTACTACTACTACTACTACTACTACTACTAATAATAATAATAATAAAACTAAAGACAAAAAGGCTACAAGATGAAGAGGACTGAATCATGAGAGTGTACTGCATGCTGGATGTAGGAATAATGCTGTGGAGAACTAGGTGCTTAATTCCAAATTCAATAATATTTTAATGGTTAATTTGCTTCCAGCTCTTTATCCATCGTTGATGAGATCTGTCCCTGAACTGGATTAAAATGCATTTTTCTTTGCTTTCATTTTATTGTGGCATTTTTGATTTCAGATAATTTCATAAGGGTAAAATATAAAAGAAGTGATTGCAGAAAAGACATCACTATTTCTAAAGATAACAAGCTTTTTAAAACCTTTTTATAAGCGAGTTGGCTAGCCATAAACATGATACCACTATATAATCATTGACATTAGTTTCCTAGAAACAAATCTCTGTACAATTTGCAGTTGATTTACATTTAGAGCAAGGTTTGGCATACAGTATGTCATTCAAACCCTATCTAGACTTTTAAAAATCTGCTGAGGATAAATGTACATTTTCAATTGCGATTTTTTTTCAGTGGAAAGAGAGAACTCATCTGGAACATATTTACATGGCATACACTTTGTTATTGCTATTTACAATCTTTTTTTTCATCTTGGCTGTAACTGTCTTAAGTCCATTTCTTTCCTTTTCAAAGTACAATATTACCTGCCTTGTTTGAGAAACCAATTGATGCAAGTCTTTTGAAAGAGTTCAGAATCATTACTTAAGTGTGGTCCAAAATAAAGAAAAGCTTGTGAATATACGACATTATCTAAGTCTGTATTTGTAGACAGCAGCATATTAATCTCTCTGACAAGAAGTATGATGACATTCATTCATTCATTCATTTATTTTGCACTGCTTGCTGTATCTGAGACTGTGTCACAGGGCCCTATACATCTCTTTTCCTTAGCCAGACTTGCCAACTCCTACTGCAGGAACCCAAGGCATTCTTGGACCTCGTGTGTAATATAATCTAGACCCTGGGTCTTCCTCAGGGTGTCTTACTAACTGATTGTGCCTGTAAAATCTCCACAGGGAGTCATCCAGGAAACATTCTTATCAGATGTCCGGAACCACCTCAATTGGCTCCTCTTGATGCAGTGGGTCAGCTTCTGTACTCTGAGCTTCTCCAGAATGTCTGTGCTTCTCACCCTATTTCCTAAGGAAGAGTCCAGTCACCCTGTGGAGAAATCTCATTTTGTACAGTTGTACGTGATCAAGTCCTTTTGATCATTACCCAAAGCTAATGACCACAGGAAAGGTAGGGACATAGATCAACCAGTAAATTGAGAGCTTTGCCTTCTGGCTCTGCTCATACTACATAACAGTGCTTGCCACCATGATCTGCCTGTTGATCTCACCATCCCTATTTCCCTCACTTGTAAAGGGGATCCCAACTCCTCCAATTGAGGCGGTAACTCACTTCCCACTCTAATGGGACAGTCCATCCTTTTCCTATATAGGACCATGACCCCAGATCTGGAGGTGCTAATCGTCATCCCTGCCACTTCACACTTACAAACTGTCACAATGTGTGCCGGAGTACACAGCTCTATGAAGCCAACAGGAACATGTAAATTGCAAAAAGCAGAGATGCAGCTCTGAGGCCACAGAACTGGAAACCGTCCACCCCACCTGTGCCTTGGTACCCTGTCTGTGAAAATCAAAAACAGAACAGAAGACAAAGCACAGCTGTGGTGGAGTTCCACATTCACTGGGAATGGTGCTGATGTTTTTCCGAGTATACAGACACAGCTCTTGTTGTGATTACAGAGGGACTGAAGAGCCCTTATGAAGAGCCTCAGAACCATGGACTCTCCCAGTACCCCATACAGAATCACTTGAGGAACATGGTCATACACCTTCTATAATTCCACAAAACACATGCAAACTGATTAGGAGGCGTATCCCCATGTTCCCTCTAGTATCCTTAAGAGGGAAATAGCTGGTCCACTGTTCCATGGCCTGGATGGAATCCATATTGCTCCTCCTGGATTTTCAGGCTCCAAGACAGGGAGGAGTCTTCTTTCCAGTGCCCTGGCATACGTTTTGCTAGGGAGACTGAGGAGTGTGATTCCATGACAGTTGGAGCACTCCTTCTGATCCTCCTTTTTAAAAGTGGTGATACAACTCCAGTCTGCTATCCCAGGGAAACTGCTCTCAACAACCATGTAACATTGAAAAGGCATGTCAGCCATGACAGCCCAACAATGTTCAGATCCTTCAGAATTTCTGGACAGATATCATCCCAACCCCAGGGCCTTGTCACTGTGGAATTGCTTAACTACCTCAGTGACTTCCTTCATTAAAAATGGTTTGATCTTTCATCAGCATCTCTCATTTTGACACTGCCATGTTCACAGAGGGCATGTCCATCAGGTTCAAGAGCTCACCAAAATGTTCCTTCCACCGCCAGATTGCAACCTCATTTTGGGTAAGCATTTGTCCAACCTTGCTGAGAACAGTCTGGGTGAAACCCTACCTTCCCTTTTTGAGTCGCTTGATGATTTGCCAGAATGTATTTGAGCCTGATGGATAGTCGATTTCCATGGTGAATTTTTCCCACACCCAGGTGTCTTCCTGACCGCCAAGCAGCTGCCTTTTTGGCCAGTTGGTACTCCTTTGCTTCTTCAGGACTCCACATATGGAGGGCCTCCTTCTTCAGTCTAATGGCATCCTTCACTTTTGGTGTCCACCATTGTTTCCTTGGGTTGCCACCTCGAAAGAGGCTTATCATGTCTCTCATTGTCATTCAATTGTTTTCTTTTATATGTTTTGCTACTTTTTTATATTTGGTATAAGTGCATACTTATTGTATTGTGAGTATTGCATGTTTAGGGAACATACAGATATAATTGCTGTATGAGCAGTTAGACAATACAATAGACTTAAATAGAAACATCAAGTTTTCATTTTTAATCTTGCAGTTTACCCTTAAGAGTTCTAATTATAGTGTACATTTGTACTGATTACTCAGATATAATCTGAATAACCTTAGTGGGCATCATTTCAATACATCATACTTACCGTGTAACCTGAGTAATGATATCACTAAGGTTGCATTCTTATGTCTTACCTGATTGGATCGCCACCCATTCCAGGTTACACAGCAAAACAAGATACCAAGGCACAATCACACAGTAGTTATGTAGATAATACTGTTACAATGTACATTCAAAGCAATGTACTTTATTCTTTTAAACATCTAATGAGAATGAGTGTCACACATGTCACTTTAATCATATTTGATTTTTTTGGGGCAAATATAAACATATTTACTGGAAGAACTTTCTTAAGATGTTATTTTATATACATTAACATAAGTGCCATCTTCTATGGTTATGTAACAAAAATTGACAAAATTCTTCATAATCAGTTAAGGAAGATATACATTTTATTTTTATTTAAACATGCACGGGGAGCAGAAGAAATATATCTAGTTCTTCTAAGGATATTACTATTCTATAGACAGTACAAATAGGGCACAAAGGGAATGTTGTCCTCCTCAATCTACATTCTTACCAAATTCCACGACCATCAGGCCAGTCTCTAGCCATTCCAGAAGCAATTAACAGTGGGGAGACAGGCTTATCAAAAAGAAAATGTTCCTGGGGCACAACATCGAAAAAGAAGAGAGACAGTTTATGAAACATTAGGCCCAATGGTAGGAAGCAAGGTGTGGCTAAATGGACATTAGCCAAAGTCACTATTTGGGCTTTTTTCTTTTTTATAACTTTATAACTTGAATTTGTTAAAATACCCATTCTGGGCAAACTTTTCAAGTTTACACCTTTCACTTGAAATACTGGGTGTTTTTTTCACATCTCCTTATAGTCTGTCTACAGTGTAGTTGCCCAATAATGCAGAGTAATGAAGAGGTACACAGACTTTTACTTCATTTTCATTTTCCAGTTTCCCTGGCAAAAGCCTTAGTAAGTCCTGGTTTATTCCAGAACATTTGAGAGATATTGCTCTTTCAGCATGCCTTAGATATGCATTTAGTTTACTTCCCAAAAGGTCATACCTCCTATGAGTCTTGTGGGAAACACCCAGGTGACATTTTCACTACATGTACAGCCACTACATCTGGCACTTCTTGTGTCATAACAGTAGCAGTTCTACTATGAATATCTATAACCTACCTTGTGGAGTAAACTCTTTAAAACTGAGGGGGGAATCTAATTTTCTTTGCTTATAACCACAGTGTCATTTTAACATTTTATGACCATAAATAGGTAAAAGTGGAGAGCTTGATCTGTTGTATTTAAGTACTCTGTTTCATATATGTTTTCTTTTAAGTTTAATTTGAAAAGTATTATTATTCAAAGGAGCTGATCACACCCAAAATTAAATTCTGATGCTGCCTTAATGTAAGTTAAATGTGACATTCATTTCTCATTAATGCTATATCACATCTGGTTTTATCTCTGGCTATCCTTTCATATTGCTATGTCATACACATGTGTGTACATTTTTTTTTTTATTAAATGTTGTTTTGTGTAAAAAGGCTGGGGCAGATTATCTTAAACATAGGGCCTTGGTTGTCTTTTTTACTGTCTGTGATTGAATGATGCCTGGGGTGTTGCTAACACCTATGTTATTAGCAATAAAGGTTAACTTGTAATACCTTTTTACTGCCTATGTGATTAAATGATGCCTGAGGTGTTGCTAACACCTACATTTTAAGCAATAAAGGTTAAATTGTAATACTTTCATGAATACTTTTTGCTATTATGAACATTTTAAACTGTTACCCTCTTTTAATCTCAGAGGAAACCAATCTGCATACCTGCATATTCATACCATAATACAGTGGAAATATGAAAGGAGAGCTATATGAATATATGAAATAAATTAAACGCAAATATTTATACTCACATCAATAAGACGCTGCTGCTCCTGCTCAGCCATTTCAGTTAGTCTGTAATAGCGGCCAGCCAAGTCACCCTTAAGTCCAGAGAGAGCCATGGTGGCAACTCGCTCCACTTCTCTTCTTTCAGCCCGAGTGCAGGCTGGTGGCAGACTTAAGCCACGAATACTGCGGCCAGTGCGCACTCTTGAAGATAGCACATAGCGCTCGTCAAATTGCCCATGGGTTACCTGTAAGGGTCAAAAATATGTTTCAAACTTATGCTGTCAGAATGAGTTCTGAAAACCTCACCTTACCCCAGCTGTTATTCTGACAATATACAGGTGGACTAACACATCAATCCAAAGAGAAATTAGAAATAATAAATTGTAAGTAGAAGTTTCTTGCTGCCTTTTATCTTGTTCAGAAAAAGCCTTCACTGGTCTAGAATGCAGAATCAAGCTTACATGCACAAGGGATAATGGCATTATGCTCACTGGAAGAATGACTTGCAGTTACATAATGGCCAATTTGCTGTAGAATGCAGCTTTGATTAAGTTAATGATTTTGATTCACAAAATATTAGCTGCAGCTAGGAAGCTAGCAACCTACTGAAATTGACATTGATTCCTTGCATTCTGCAGGGATCAGAATCAAATATTCACCTGTGTTGGATTTCCACCTAGAACATATAGAAGTTGATGAGAGCTAAGGGTGCTGTAACATCCTCATAGAGAAAAAGGTTGGATTCTGTATGCATTCATTTTCAAAACTATTTTTAATAGAAATGTAAGATATTTATCGGTTTAATTTGCATGCATCTTTCCATGAAAAATTTTAAAAAATGACCAATGATCTGCTGCTTTTTGCTTTAGCTTTACTTTTTGCAAAGCTGTGATTAAAGAGCAATAATACCAAAGTTCCCCAAATTTGCTAATGGTGTATTCTGTAGTAGTATTGACATTCCTCTTTTCACATGTCCTCTGATAATAAGGTATTACAGTAAACTTAAATTAAAATATTCTTCAGGTATCTACCATTGCCTGCAAAACAATATAACATGTCCACTTTCACCCTAAAATTCATAACCATAAGCAGATATCCCTTACAATTCCATAAGTGGAAAAGGTACTCAAATTTAAATACTTCTGCTCAAACAGCATTCATGAGAAAAGAAAATTCCTGGCATCTGAAAAAATGTCAACTAAACATAACAACATGATATATATACTAGAGTATATAAAAAGATAATACCTTTGAACTGTCCAGATCAGTGTGATGTTTCATGGTTCGAGGATCATAACCATTGTGTCTTTCTTTTATCACAGGGTCAAAAATGTCAGAAAAGATCTGAAAAAAATATCAGCTTGTCAACTTTAATCTCTAAATTTCCACTTTAATCACATATTTTATCTTGTCATTAAAGTAGAACATCATAAACTTCATCTTAAAATTGTTTTATTTACTAGTTTCTGAAATCCCGTCCTATCTAAAGTAGCAGGTTAAATGCTTTGTTTTGTATTTGATCTTCTGTGTGCTCTATTTGTGTGAATCACTACGTAATTCTTAAATGGGCTTTCTCTTCCTCCGACAGGACACAGAATCCATTACATTCATGATATCACAGTATTAAAATACTGAAATGCATACTTGATATAATTTTCATAATGATAGGAGTTAAAGCATGTTATTAAACATGGGAACACGGAGGCGCAGTGATTGTTCAAGCCTCACACAAGATGGTTGCTGTGCCGTGTGTGACCTTCGATGAAATTATTTATTGCAGCAGTCCTGTCTCTTTCAAATGTACTAACCCCCAATTCCTGTCCTTACTTTTCTTTCTCCAAATACCCAATCTCCACACATTCAGCTCTGTAATAGATGTTAAGCCATCTGTAAACTTAGAATGCTGATTCTTCAAAACTTTTAAGCAACACTGAAATATCTTCGTAGTACATCAGTGTTTCTCAACCTTTAAGTATTTGCGACTTGAGTTTTCAGAACAGTTTTAATTGCGCCCCCTAACATTTTTTTGAAATGTAGATGCATATTTTATTATACCTACTTAACTTTCATCGACATTTATCTAACTCTATATTTATTGTTCTAGTATCAGAATGTAGTTTAAGTTCATTTGTTTTGTTTTCAACAGATGTTTTTTCATATTTTTGATTCTTGTTTTCTTTTTTCACATCTTCGTGCCCCAGTTTTTGTTATTTCGCACCCCCTAGGGGGGCCCGCCCCACAGGTTGGGAACCACTATAGTACATGTTAAATTATTCTATCCATCCAGTGTCGTGCCAGTCCCAGAAAGAATACAGAGCGAGGCAGGAACAGTCCGTGAACGGAGTGCCAGCTCCTTTCTAGCGCTGCAACACCGTGTCCTCACATGTTTATTTATTAACAATATAGATTATTTAAATTAAGTTAAAGTTTTATGTGTATAATATAATAAACATTTTTTTGCATTTCATCTTAAAAATGATATTGTCATCATATGTAAATACGTGCTTTATAAAGTGGCACAGGTTGTGCAATATTATCTGTATTGCAAGTTTACAGGGAGGTAATTGTACAAACCTCAGTACAAAGTACTGAGTACAAACAGTTATACAAGGAGCACTTGATGGACTGACTGAGTGCGTTTATAGTTCTTAGGATGAAACAGTTTCTGAACAGCGAGGTCTGTACTGGAAAGACTCTGAAGTGTTTTGCGTATGAGAGCAGTTCAAATGAGCAGCATGGCTGAGGCAGTGTGTGCTTGATGCTGTAAACCCATGATTCTCTTTCTGATCAGCTGCTGTACAACTGTGATTCTCCACTCAGATACAGTGATATAAATACTCCGAGTGGTGCAGTGAGAATAATGTAGAAAAAAATGATCCAAGGTGGCAACCCCTAACGGGAGCAGTTGAAAGAAAAAGAAGAAGGTGCAGTGAGAATAACAACGCTAAAGCAGCTATTGTATTTGGAATAGTTTGACCATTCTGTGGACCATTATATTGTTAAAGGTTAATTACAATCAGATGCATTAAACTAATAAACAATATGCGGTTAATTTCAGTGTATTAATAAAGCTGTGTCAGGGATGTGGATCTAAAAAAGAAAGGGAAACCACACTGGAACAGTAGCACTGCTTTGACGCTGGGTGCCGGCAGTCTGCAAAACCGAGCGCAGAACTTGCATATACCAGGGTATGAGCTACCGGGGAAATGTGCGTGGCTTTACGCCAAGGTTTTATACATCGTGATTTGAACGTGGAAACGTTCATACGCAACATTTTTGTGCATTCGCACCACTTATACATGAGGCCCCAGGTCTTTAGCTTTTGCTAATAAAGTGAAGTGTTGGAGAAATATTGAATTATTATGTAATGTAAGGATATTTTTTACTGAAAAATGTTTTTTTAATAAGAAATTAGATCTCAAAAAATCCCAATAGCCACCCAACAGTTATTTAGTACAGTAAATAATATTCCATTTCTCATATGTAGTAATAGAACACCACTCAGATGCCCATTAAATTAAAACATATTAAAAATAAAGTGAATTTCCAAAAGAAATAAAACTATAAATGCAAAATTACCATTACTAGCATAAATCACAATCAATACTACCCCATTAAAGGAGAAATGCAACTGCAGTTCTGTGTCTAACTTTTAATAGTAATAAAAACCCAGTAATTCATTTAGTTCTTCCCAATAACTAAGAACTTGGAAAGGAGCTCATTTATTACATAATAGGAGTACCAAAGATGACACTGTTCTTAAAGATGCACAGAAGCAAAAGCTGGTCTTCAGGCACAGATAAAAGTAGCCTCAATTCAGCCTTTCTTGTACATTTTACTGCTCAACAGTTTTACCACCACAGCCCCCTTTGTGCCACAACTAGTAAGAATTGAACAAAACTACAATTCTGCCTCTTCATGCACCATAGAAACTGTATATCACAGTGCAGTCTGTGTTACACAACCTGTGGATCAGATGTTATGTATGTGTATCAACTGCAGTTGTCTTTTTAAGCCCTTATAGGGTGATCCTTAAATAATTCCTTTCCCATTCCTTTGAGATAAAGGTAAGAGTCTTTTTTTACTTTTAGTGTTTATTAAAATTCATATTTAACTTAGCTCAAACAGCAGGAGATTTGAGCTGGTGTACGAACAGCTTGTGCAAGAGTTTTGACTAATTAGATCAGACTATTCAAGGGAAAATATACAAAATGTACAAGGTAAAGTAACATCTTGTAAAGAAAATTTGCAACAGTAAAACAATCCACAATTGAAGTTGCACAGAATGTTTCACTTTTTAAAATAGACAAATTTCTAAATTCTTCTATGTTTTTTGACGTTGAGATTTTGAAATTTCAAAACTTTGTACATGCTCTATTTGAATCTGTTTATCTTGATGAAAATTCAACTGTCTAGACAAATTTACTAGAAGAATCAGTGTGCTAAATGTCAATAAAATCTGTAGACAAGTTGTTTCATGAGAGCACAGGCAGACAGATGTGGCTCCTTAAGTAGGTGATTGCAATCTATGTAAATAAGAAAACTAGACACTCAGGAGGAAACTGTGAGTAGAAACAAAGCTGATTTTTCCATCAGTTTATTGCATTATTATTATTAGTATTATTCCATGCTGTCTTCATAAAATCTTTGCTTCTTAAAGCCCTCCAGTTACCGCTAGAGTGGCATTTCTCCTTGTCAGTGAAGTGTCCCAAAATAAGCCAGGTACATTATAAAATCTTCTGAGACAATAATGGGAAACATGCAGCAGTTCGTTGGAGGCTTTGTAGTACAAAGATAGTGACAAAGATCAAGGACATTGGCTTTAACCCACAAACTAAAATTAATTGAGGCAAAAGTGAATGCTACTCCTTGGAACTTGATACAAGCACTTGAATTTTGTGTATTTTAAAACGTATTAACACCTAAAAACTAAATGTAAACATTGTGTTTCTGAAATTAAAATAAAATGAGTAACAGAATGTCCTAGGTGGCAAAAGTCTGGAGAGGGAGAAGGGGTAATGGAGAGAAATATGACAGCTGATGATCCTGGTTCTGTTCTTTTATAACATGGAGGCCGATACAAGTATTTGTAAATGGTCAAAAAGGTGAAATATGTGTTTAGTATTATGTTTACCCTCAGAAAAATGAGCCAAAAACTTTAACCTTTTTCATCAACAAAAAAGTTAAGCGTAACAGAATCATGTAAATGCCAACATGTCAACATAAATACAGTAGGAAAGGTATATCCAGTGTCCACACCTGCACTGACAGAGATTTAATACACATACTGTACTTTGTGTGATATGTTTTGAAACAACACCCAATATTATAATCGCTACAATAGAAGTGTGTTTCTTTGCACTCTTTTCTTATAATATTTTATCTGTTTCTTGCACAGGTAGAATGTCAGTGCCTGAGCTGCTCGATTGTTGGACCCATTATGTTATTGCAGACTACCACAGTTAAAGGCTTAATGACTTCCACATTCCCCCTGAAATGAACATTGACAATTGCTGCATTGTGAACAGTGCTTAGGGGATAACTTCTTTCTTGTCTTTGCACTTGATATTAATTATTTTGCTTTTTTGCAACACAGCTGCTGTTGAAGCACGGTGGAGCTTCACAAGAGCAAAGGCGTCAGGCATATTACTGTGGTTTGGTTGTACAGTGGCATATGCATCAGTTTCACTATTCATGTCAACATCTGATAACCAATTCACATTGTCATCACAAGCAGTGGCTCAGTTTCAGTTTGTTCTAAAACTGGCTTTACAGCTTTTTCTTTGTTATTTTGGTTGAAGGCTCTGTCCTACTCATGAATATTGATGTGTTACAATAGAGTTACCATAAAGTGTCAGAACATATAGAAATATTCATGAATTTCTGCACCATGATGTTTTTTCATCCTCTTGATGCCAGCAGAATACTGTCCCAAGAATTATTTAGGATAAACACTGTAAAGTGAATCATTACACTCACCTTGAGTCTCACTCTGGCTTAACCATAATAAAATAGAATTCTGAGCCTGTGTCACACTCTATTAACACCAATGAGATTACAGTAAAAACAGACCTCTTCCAATCGATCATTCAGTATTTGTTAGCTGAGCGGTGGTGGAAAAAGGACAGGTTGCAGATTTCTTTAGAAATATTGAGAGAAAGTTGGTTTTGTTATCAGAAAGTTTTGAAAGCTACAAGATCAAAATGTTTTTCTGAAGTTATTGGCTCCAACTCTCACAAACCCCATGTACTTTTTAACACATTGAGTTCTGTACTTAATGTTCATGAACCTGTCTTTCTGGAAGCCTCTAAGGAAACTTGTGACAATTTTCTTCACTTTTTTTGGAGAAGGCTGAAAGCACTAGGGCCCTCATTTCACCACCTTCTCATGATCCATCCATTTTAATACCCTGTTTGGCTGTGTTTGATCACTTCAAGCCTGTCACTCTCACCTTCTTACAGCAGCTGGTTTTCAGTATGAATCTGTCTGGCTCCCCCCTTGATGTTGTCCCTCCTCGACTTCTTAAAGGAGGTCTTTTCTACCTTGGGTCCTTTTATTCTTACAATTATTAATAGTAGCTTAACCTCTAGTGTGGTGCCTAAAAACTTTAAACATGCTGTTGTGCAACCACTGCTGAAAAAAACGGGTCTGGACCACTTTGTTATGTCTAACTTTAGGCCTATTTCCAAACTACCTTTTTTGTCCAAACTCTTGGAAAAAGTCATCTATACCCACCTGAAGTCCTTTCTGGACGAACATGCAATTCTGGAAGTGTTCCTGTCTGGGTTAAAAACTCACCACAGCACTGAGTCCTCTCTGTTAAGGGTTTTTAATGATATTCTTTTAACAGTGGACTCTGGTGACTGTGTACTACTTATGCTTTTGGATTTAACAGCTGCCTTTGACACGATAGACCATGAGATTCTCATCTCCAGGCTGGAGCAGTGATGCCCCACCATGGGCATCACAGGTTTATCTCTACAATGGTTTAGGTCCTATCTCTCAGATAGAAGTTTTTGTGTCAGTATTGATGATTTTACTTCCACCTCTGTTGCCCTCCCCTGGGGGGTACCAGAGGGCTCCATCCTGGGACCTCTTCTATGATCCTTATACCTGCTGCCACTCGGTGCTATTTTTTGGAAACACAGTATTTCCTTTCATCTTTATGCAGATGATTGTTAGGTCTATTTCCCTCTGAAGTGCCAAGGTCTATGTTCTGTCCAGCCCCTTCTTGACTGCCTTATTGACATAAGGAGTTGGATGGCATTAAATTTTCTAAATTTTAATGAGAACAAAACAGAAGTCATGCTATTTAGACCCAATAGCAACAGTGGAACCCCCTGCATTGACCTGGCTCAATTTGAGAAATCCATGATCACAAATTTAGGTGTGAAAATGGATCCCACTTTAAAACTTGATAGCCATGTGAACGCAGTGGTAAAATCTTGCTTTTTCTAGTTGAAGCAGCTGTCAAAAATCAAACCTGTCTTGTCTAAGCGCACCCTTGAAACAGTGATACTGTACATGCTTTTATAACATCTCGTCTAGTTTACTGCAATGCACTTCTTTTTGGAATTAGCCAGGCCTCCATTGCTCACCTACAGCTGGTACAAAACGCTGCTGCTCGATTTTTAACTGGCACAAGAAAGCATGAGCACATTATCCTGATTTTGGCTTCCTTCACTGGCTTCCAATTCGTTTTCAAATTCATTTTAAGATCCTTGTATTTGTTTTTAAATCCTTTAATGGTTGTGCCCCTCTTTATTTGTCGGAACTGCTGCACCCTTATGTACTGTCTCACTCTCTCAGGTCAGCAGACCAGATACTTTTACGTGTTCCCAAGACACGATGCAAACTCCGAGGTGATCGAGCTTTTTCAGTTGCAGCCCCAAAACTCTGGAACGATTTGCTGGTGCACGTTAGGCAGGCTCCTTCGCTAGCTGCCTTTAAATCCTTTTTAAAAATACATTTTTACTGGCTTTTAACCCAGTATGATATGTTAGCTATCTGTATATTTTTTTTATTAAGAATCTCCTCAGTTCTTGTGTTTCTGTTTCATTTACCCTTTGGTTTTGTGTGTCTAATATGTTGGGGTTTTATTGTACAGCACTTTGGTCAGCCTTGATGTTGTTTTTAAAGTGCTTTATAAATAAATAAATAAATAAATAAATAAATAAATAAATTTACTAGATGTACCTTTGGCATTATTTACAGCCTTGAATTTGTGACTACAGGTTTCTGTCAGCTGAACACTGTAATTGCGGGTTGGGAATAAACAGTCCTTTTAAAGTCTAATCACAAATTCAA
This sequence comes from Polypterus senegalus, assembly GCF_016835505.1. Taxonomy (NCBI): domain Eukaryota; kingdom Metazoa; phylum Chordata; class Cladistia; order Polypteriformes; family Polypteridae; genus Polypterus; species Polypterus senegalus. The sequence goes on along the minus strand of NC_053160.1, from coordinate 125,892,929 downwards.
AATTGGATTAAGATCCAGACTCTAACTTGGCCACTCCACGACATTGTTGTTTTTAAACCATTCCTGTGTAGTTTTACCTTTACGCTTGAGGTCATTGACTTGCTAGAAAACAAATCTTTGCCAAAATGATTTGTGAAAACTGCTTCAGGTTTTCCTCCAAGATTTCCATGTATTTTTCTGTATTCATTTTACCCTCTACCCTCACAAGCCTTCCAGGGCCTGCTGCAGAGTAGTATTCCCACAGCATTATGCTGCCACCAGCATGCTTCAAGTTTTTGATAATATGATAATATCCAGCGCATGGCTTACAGCAATGTGGGGTTTAGTTTGGTAGCCAAAGAGCTCAATTTTGATCCCATCAGACCTTTGAAATTTCCTCCAGCTTACTTCAGTGACACCCATGTGCCTTTTGGCAAACTCACTGTTCACAATTTGCAACAGTGGCTTGCTGTTTTCCACTCTCCCATAAAGCTGTGGCTGGTAAAGCACCCAGGCAACTGTTGTTGTCTGCCCACTCTGTCAAATCTCATCTGGTGCAGCTTATAATTCCTTATCATAGGCCTCATGCTGGCCTCCCACATGATAGTTAGATACCACAGCCTCTTTTGTACATCTGCTTCTGGGGATAAAATTCCATCTGACATCCTTCTGTAGCTTTTCTGATCCAAGGAATTCAAATTTAATCTATACTGTTGGATCAGAGATTTTTCAGAAAAGGTAATCATTTTTTAATACATTTTCATGGCCATTTTGTTTTGGCCATGTGTGCTGCCATTTTGGGATGGCTTGCATTCCAGATGCTGCAGCAATTTATCCCATGATGCAACAGGAGTGCTCAATGGGTGACGCTATTGTTGCCACTGTATAAATATGCATTCCCTGATTATCCAAGATTGGATAAAAATAGCAATATTTTCAAGTCTTTTTTTGTGAATCCTGGCAAGAGAAACTAACTCTACATTTTAAGACTTTGATTTTCTGTTAGTGATTTGGCTTTGAAATCTTTCTTACTCCCAGTAATGACCATTGCCATAACCTTTTCTCCTAATCATCGCTCATAATTTTTTTTTTAACTGACTACCTTATCCATTCAGTACAACCATCTGATGCTTTACAAAAATTTACCCCAGCTTGCGGCTAAATGGATACAATCAGATTTCTGTATACAGAAAGGTGCAGGTGCAGAGTTTATGATACTGTCGATACTGACCATGTGGCCAGCTTTAAATCTAATTTTGCCCACTCAAATTGTAAAATTCTGGGGGTGCGAAATTAGGTAGCACCACCACATAGTGCATTCACATTTTTCTGTTTACCTGTGGTCATGTACATGGGTTTTTACACAATCCTTTGCCCTTTAAAAGAATGTACATGCTGAAATAAAAAAATCACATACAAACAAACAAAACCATCCTGAGAAGGTGTCACTCATTATAGCCGAATACATTTTTGTTTTCTCCTTGTAATCATCATGTCCTTGGGTTTTGTACTAAACTAAAATTTTAAATATCAATGTTGAACCATTATATTCTGGGATGGAGCATACAGAATTGAACTTGTCACAACTGAATAAAAAGTAAACAAACAAACAAAAAACATCTTGCCTCATAAGATTCTTCATCACCGGCAACCATGCCAACAGTTTTGATAAATGGGTGTCCTGGGTTATCCACTCCTGTTTGGATGCATTGGTCCAGACTCCAGCCACTGGGTGTGAGCTTGTCCCTCAGTCTGCAGTATATGGCAGGGGTCAAATGAGAAGCCATGCAGTTGTTATGCTTGCGAAGGTCTGGATAGTCAGAGCTAGAAAAACAGAAAGATGAGTACATTTTTAATTGGGAAAACTGTTGGTGTGGGCAGTACATGTAAAAGGGATTTCCAAGGTGAAAATCCAAAAATTTAAAAAAAAAAAAGACAAAATCATAGGTTTTAACTGTATTAAAATAACATATTAATGTGAGATATGTCATTTACAGTATACAGTATGCTTTAATCTTTTTTTAATGTACACATTGATGTGGAAACTGACACTTTTAGCAAATGTTTTACTTATTTGTTAAATTCAGTAGGATTTTGTCAGATTGTCAAAGGTCCAACTCATAATCATAACTATACTTTAGATTTAATTATAACTTACAAAGTTGAAATTCAAAATTTAAATATTACTCCATTAAATGTAGTTATTTCCGATCACTTCTTAATTACATTTGATTTAGTTCTGCCCATGCCAGCGCACTCGCAGATTAAAACAAAGACAGTGCGACATCTAGATTGTAATTCTGCTTCAAAATTTATAGATACCTTGAGTAAGTCGAGTGTAATTGTGGAAAACCATTTAGATCAGTTAACATCAAATGTAAACGTGGAAAACAATTTAGATCAGCTAATATCACATTATAATGTGACCTTGAGAGATGCTCTGGACACAGTGGCTCCCCTAAAACAAAAGTGATCAAAGCACATAGAAACTCTCCCTGGTTTAATGAAAATACTCGAGCTCTTAAATTAGAGTGTCGAAAACTGGAGCAGATGGAGAACAACAAAGCTACATGTCTTTCAAATTGCATGGACAGAGAGTGTAAATAAATATAAAAAAGCCCTCTTTAAAGCTCGCTCAGAATACTATTCTACATTAATAGATAGCAATAATAAAAATCCTAGGGTACTTTTTAGAGCAGTGGCTAAATTAACAAATGGGAATTCAGATCAACAGTGCAAAATACCAACAGATATTAGCAGTACAGACTTTATGAACTTCTTCAATGAGAAAATTAAAAATATAAGATCCCAGATCTCAGCATCACAGTACAAACCAAATACTAGCTTAGCAGACCCTGTGCACATTGCATTCAGCACTTTAATAATTTTAATCCTGTAACTCACCAGGAAGTCTTAACTTTAATTACTAAAATGAAGCCCACTACTTGTTCCCTAGATCCAGTGCCAACAAAACTAGTAAAAGTGCAATGGATGTTCTTGCAGCCTATTCTAACCGTTATCAATAGTTCATTACTGCATGGCACGTACCTGATGCACTAAAAGTGTCAGTCATTAAACCTTTACTTAAAAAGTCAGACCTAGACCCACACATACTAAATAACTATAGGCCTATTTCAAATTTACCATTTCTCTCTAAAATACTAGAGAAAGTAGTCGCCAGTCAGCTTCAGTCACACCTTACGCATTACAATTTATTTGAGAAATTCCAGTCTGGCTTTCGCACTGGTCATAGTACAGAAACGCACTAACACGGGTTGTAAATGACATTCTGATATCCTCTGATGAAGGAAATTCCACTGTAATTATGTTGTTGGACTTAAGTGCAGCATTTGACACCATTGACCATTCTATTTTACTGCACAGGCTAGAAAACGATGTTGGGCTTACAGGCCCGTGCTCGCTTGGTTCAGTTCTTATTTATCAAATCGATTCCAGTATGTACAGAAATGTGCAGACAGTACTCCATCATTATACACAGAAGTTCAATATGGTGTCCGCAGGGCTCAGTACTGGGACCTTTACTGTTTTCACTTTACATGCTTCCACTGGGATCTCTCATTAGGAAACATAATGTTAATTTTCACTCGTATGCAGATGACACCCAGTTATACCTTTCATTTAAATCAAATGAAGTTTCTCCGATGTTGTCTTTAATTAGTTGTGTTAGTGAATTAAAGGAATGGATGAATGAGAACTACTTGTCTTTAAATACAGATAAAACAGAGATGTTAATTGTTGGAGGGAATGACGCTGATCACAGCAATATTTTGTCGTCATTTAACTCAGTTGGAATCCCAATTAATTTTACTGAATCAGCCCGCAATCTAGGAGTTATCTTTGACTCTAGCATGTCATTTAAAGCATATTACAAAGTCGTCCAAAACATGTTTTTCCATCTTAAAAATGTTAGGAAATTAAGGCGCTTTCTAAATAAACAGGATTGTGAGAAATTAATTCATGCATTTATCTCTAGTAGGATTGACTACTGCAATGCGGTGTTCACTGGCTGTTCAAACTGTTCTCTATACAGCCTCCAGTTAATCCAAAATGCGCTGCAAGAATTATTACAAGAACAAGAAAATATGAACACATAACCCCAGTTCTTAAATCTTTACACTGGCTCCCAGTTAAGTTTAGGGCAGATTTCAAAATCCTCCTTTTAACATATAAAGCATTAAATGGCCAAGGTCCGCTTACTTGTCTGAACTTATCATGACTTACAAACCTGAGCACATTAAGATCTCAAGATGCCGGTCTGCTTAGGATTCCAAGGATTAATAAAATAACAGTGGGAGGTCGAGCTTTTAGTTACAGGGCCCCTAAACTGTGGAATGGTCTTCCTGCTTCCATAAGAGATGCCCCTTCAGTCTTAGCCTTTAAATCCTGGCTGAAGACTCACTACTTCAGTTTAGCATATCCTGACTAGAGCTGCTGATTAACTGTACATACTGCATCTCTGTTGTTAGTCATTAGCACTATAACATAAGTAACATGATAATTATATTTGAATACTAACCCTCACCTATTCTGTTTCTTTCTCGGTACCCAAATGTGGCATTGGTGCCACGCCCACCTGCCAAGTTGTTTGCCTGCCTATGGTAAAGTCATCCCTGATGGAGGATCACAGGAATCATGGGAAAGAGGGGTCCTTTCATCGGAGCAACGTTTCAGCCGAGGCATGGCCAAATGGGAAGGCAGCGAGATGGATGAGGTCTCCAGGACTCTAAAAATATCCAAACCTAATTATGTCATATCATCTACTGTTAAACCGTACTTCTAAAATTTTTATTATTATGCTGTCTTAAGGAATTGTTCTGTTCTGTATATTGTATTGTATTGACCCCCTACTTTTGACACCCACTGCACGCCCAACCTACCTGGAAAGGGGTCTCTCTTTGAACTGCCTTTCCCGAGGTTTCTTCCATTTTCCCTACAAGGTTTTATTGGGAGTTTTTCCTTGTCTTCTCAGAGAGTCAAGGCTGGGGGGCTGTCAAAAGGCAGGGCCTGTTAAAGCCCATTGCGGCACTTCCTGTGTGATTTTAGGCTATACAAAAATAAACTGTATTGTATTGTATGTAATCTGCAAATAACCCTGCACAGTTTGAGTCAGTCATTAAACAAGGCATCCACATGCACTAAAGACATTTTAAATCACAGTGGCCTGAAATATATCTCCCTTATCTTGACACTACCTCTGCTACATAAGTTCTAGTCAACAGCACTTCCTGAGAAGTTGAACCTCAGCAGCAAGTCCACTTTCACAGTCTAACTCAGACTAGGTCATAGTTTTGGTGATGTTCAGTAGGCCAACTGGCCACAATTCACTGGCCATGGCAATGTAATACAAAGATTCAATCCTTTCATACTTGGACTCCAAATCTCCTAATATCAGGTGTCAGCATGATGTATAACAGTTTCAAAAAATGCCAAAGGGCATCCATCCATATAATTTGCCTTGTATGTGTGGTGCTATGTGTGAATGTGCCTTGTGATGAACTTGTGTTCAAGATTGATTCCTGCCTTGTATTTTTGTAATTTCATCTACTACAACACATAACTGAATAAGCCCATTAGAAAATAGATAGAAAGATAACAGTAATTATTATTAATATACTTATAATAATAACAGGATTATCTACTCTTGCTCTCTCTCTCTCTCTATATATATATATATATATACAGTGGGATGCAACAGTTTGGGCAACCTTGTTAATAGTCATTATTTTCCTGTATAAATCGTTGGTTGTTACGATAAAAAATGTCAGTTAAATATATCATATAGGAGACACACACAGTGATATTTGAGAAGTGAAATGAAGTTTATTGGATTTACAGAAAGTGTGCAATAATTGTTCAAACAAAATCAGGCAGGTGCATAAATTTGGGCACCACAAAAAAGAAATGAAATCAATATTTAGTAGATCCACCTTTTGCAGAAATTACAGCCTCTAAACGCTTCCTGTAGGTTCCAATGAGAGTCTGGATTGTGGTTGAAGGTATTTTGGACCATATCCCTTTTTCAAAAACATCTCTAGTTCATTCAGGTTTGATGGCTTCCGAGCATGGACAGCTCTCTTTAACTCACACCACAGATTTTCAATTATATTCAGGTCTGGGGACTGAGATGGCCATTCCAGAACGTTGTACTTGTTCCTCTGCATGAATGCCTCAGTGGATTTTGAGCAGTGTTTCGGGTCGTTGTCTTGTTGAAAGATCCAGCCCCGGCGCAGCTTCTGCTTTGTCACTGATTCCTGGACATTGGTCTCCAGAATCTGCTGATACTGAGTGGAATCCATGCGTCCCTCAACTTTGACAAGATTCCCAGTCCCTGCACTAGCCACACAGCCCCACAGCATGATGGAACCACCACCATATTTTACTGTAGGTAGCAGGTGTTTTTCTTGGAATGCTGTGTTCTTTTTCCTCCATGCATAACGCCCCTTGTTATGCCCAGATAACTCAATTTTTGTTTCATCAGTCCACAGCACCTTATTCCAAAATGAAGCTGGCTTGTCCAAATGTGCTTGAGCATACCTCAAGCGGCTCTGTTTGTGCTGTGGGCGGAGAAAAGGCTTCTTCTGCATCACTCTCACATGCAGCATCTCCTTGTGTAAAGTGCGCTGAATGGTTGAACGATGCACAGTGACTCCATCTGCTGCAAGATGATGTTGTAGGTCTTTGGTGCTGGTCTGTGGGTTGACTCTGACTGTTCTCACCATTCGCTTCTGTCTATCCGAAATCTTTCTTGGTCTGCCACTTGAGCCTTAACTTGAACTGAGCCTGTGGTCTTCCATTTCCTCAATATGTTCCTAACTGTGGAAACAGACAGCTTAAATCTCTGGGACAGCTTTCTGTATCCTTCCCCTAAACCATGATGGTGAACAATCTTTGTCTTCAGGTCATTTGAGAGTTGTTTTGTTACCCCCATGTTGCTACTCTTCAGAGAAAATTAAAGGAGGAGGGAAACTTACAGTTGACCCCCTTAAATACTCTTTCTCATTATAGGATTCACCTGCGTATGTAGGTCAGGGGTCACTGAGCTTACCAAGCCAATTTGAGTTCCAATAATTAGTTCTAAAAGTTTTGGAATCAATAAAATGACAACGGTGCCCAAATTTATGCACCTGCCTGATTTTGTTTGAACAATTATTGCACACTTTCTGTAAATCCAATAAACTTCATTTCACTTCTCAAATATCACTGTGTGTGTCTCCTATATGATATATTTAACTGCCATTTTTTATCGTAACAACCAACAATTTATACAGGAAAATAATGACTATTAACAAGGTTGCCCAAACTTTTGCATCCCACTGTATATGTATATAAAATCCTAAGCCTAAAAGTGCAACGATTTTATGTGACGCTTTTATGTCATGTTTTTTGTCATGCTCTAAATCTGGCTTATTTTAAAACCTACATATATATGTTGGGTATCATTCTTTTCAGTGTTTATTGAACTTCAATGTGATGTTAGATTTTCAGATTCTAATTCCGTTTTTAAATTCTAAACTAAAATATCAAGAACTCACATCCCACAAAACGAGACTTTGTGCCAACAGATTTAACCACGCCCGGGCCGGAAATAAAAGACAAAGACAGCTGTTGTACAGGCTTTTAAATGTTCAAAGCACCACGCGAGATGCAGATCATGCAGCACAGTAGCAGCAGCAGTCCAGTAGATGATCGAGCAAAGAGGAAGTAAAAAATAACTGCATTTTGCAAGAAGGGGTTTTGGAGGAGCAACCATCTCTCCTTATGGTGCGTTCAGGCCCCCTCTTCACGCTGATGCATAGCGCGGGCAAGAGGGGTGGGCGAGCGAAGCGAGTAGGGGGTAAGCCCCCTAGTTAGGATTATAATAGTAGTAGTAGTAGTAGTTGTAGTACTGTTATGTGTAAAGAATAAAGTTGAGTTTGTATTTCCATAGTATTACTTATTATTATATGGACTGTTGCTAGTCTGTCCAACTTTGTGAATATACATACAGTATAAATGAAATATCCATTTGCTAATCTCACTAAATCGAAAATTGACTTTGTATGTGTGTCCTATCCAGGATACACTTTGACCCTCCATGGCCCTATACTGGAATGAGGAAGTATGGGACATGGAGGAACAAATTATGAATTTTTATTATTAATATAAATTTGAAAAAAGTATCCAAAATAAACTTGATTTTAATAGGTGTGCAGTGTGACCTACAGACAGATAAAGAGTTGCGCATTTATCCTCTCCATCATAGTAGGCACTTAGGTAAACATATGTTAAACAAAAAATAATTATTTTAGATTCTTCATGACAGGAGATGTACCGTATGTAAGAGATGCAATATAGCAGGCATCTATATGTGACTTTTTAAAAAATCTTTTCCAAGTTTTCCCCCCAAGTACAGTGAAAGCAAACATGGAACACTCAGCCATTTGCATCTACTATCACTATAGACAATTGCCAAATTTCTCTGAGGTAATAATGCAATATGCATAAAACAAAAGTCAAAACAGGGCATTATATATCCTATACTAAATAATATTTTTAAAAAAAAATCACTTAAAACAGACATCATTACAACTTTTTTACACCTTGCTTCTGCACATTGTATATAGGAAATTCTAAGATAGCTGAAAATGTAAAGCAAGTTCAAATGCAATGGTTCTGCACACACATTTATGATGAAACCTGTAGATAGATTTTTTTTTGGTCTTTCCTTTCTTATTTTCATTATTATATTTTTCAAGCCTTTAGGCTAAATTTGTGCCTACAGGTCTACCAAGGTTTGTCACTGACCTGGGAGGAAAGATTTTTGTCCTATCAATAACTGCAGCATGGTTGACATCACTCATTAGGTAACCAGAGGCCAGAGCACCAGTTCCAAGGCTGGCCAGAAGCATGGCTGTCTTGCGGCCCATCAGCATTCTAGAGAAGGTGCTTGCCATCCTTACTGTAAACCTGTGAACAGACGTAATAAATTCAGTATACTGAAATTAACCGGTTTTTCAATTCCCATTCTAGTCTTTGGCCCAATTTTCAACCAATGAACAGAATAAATGAACTACTTTTAGTTTTAGAATATTTCAAACAAACTAAATAATTAAATATGCAAATAAATAAGTGTATAGTGAAATGTGCCAGTAAATAAATGAAAAACAATGATATGTGAAACAGGAATAGTCAAATGTTTCATGAAATGTTTTTGCTTTTTATTTTTGAATCTATGTATTATTTACAGTATTATTTCAGCGCCACTGTATGCAACATGAAATATTCAATCAAATGAAAATTGTCATTTTCAGCTGCAAAAGTTAAGATGGTGGGTTCTTATGAGTATTGCATTTTACCTGGTGAATCTTCAGTAGAGTGGACATAAATCCTCAGCCTTTAAAGGCCATACTGTACATTCATCCAACATTTCAAGTGCAAACTGCTCCTGCTGATGAATTTGGAGCTTCTCATATTAAAGTAGCCCCTTTGTGTGGTAATACTGGCCAATGTTACTTGCCCTTGTATTCGCCACAGACTTGTGAGTATGTACTTCACTAACGATTCATAAATCAATAAACAGTACTTGTTAGAGCCCACCCTCTTAACTTTGACAGATGAAAAAGACAGCTTACATTTTATGCCATATTTCATGTTGCTTGTGGTGTCACTGAAATAAATAAATGAATAACTAAAAAATGCATAAAGAAATATTAAGCAAAAACATATTTTGTAAAATATTTAATTTATGTTCACATGTCATTTATGTTTACATGTCACTAAAACAGAAAAGTGGAAAGTAAACATAGTGCTAATAAAATAATAAATTCAATTCAAAACAGGAAATAGAATCCTGAGGTACAGTATACCATTGCCAGTGTAAATGCTTTATATAAGCTTCAGTAAAGCTAAAAGAAATAAATTGATTACAAAAAATGAAAAAAAAAATGAAGGACTAGTAAGTGTAATAACTTAACTATGTCACCTGATTTATGGCACCAGATAAGGAATATAGTTGTCAAAAAAAATTAATCAATGCACTTGATTTACCTTGTCTTAAATAACGTCTTTCATAATAGCTCCACAATTAATATAACGATACAGTTTTCTAAATGTGTCTTAAAATACTTTAACATATCCCAGTTTTCTTTTAACAATTATGTTAAATAGCTAAATTATTTCTAAAAAATGCAAGTACTATTTTATTTATATGGCTAAATGTTGATGAAGAATTTGGCAAACAGTTCCATGTGAAATGTTTAATGGTACTGACTGACACTGTGCTGAATGTCTACAGTTTGTTTCAACCTTTGGATATTTTCTTGTGTTTTTGTAGTTCTCAACAGTCCAAACATGTCCTTCACATTGCCAATAGACTTAAAGATATCCAACCACTTTAAAGTAGTGTCATGAGAAGGAAATCTTCCTTGCTGATGCACATTAAACTTGTAATAATGTAATAATGTCTCTGTACTTTGGTTAAAGAATTAGGTTGAGCACTATGCCTTAACAGTGAACATGTGATAAAGTATTGACCAGTTGTACATGGCCACTGAAACTGCTTTCAGTATACAACAATGTCCTTGCACTATATAGCTGTTGTGACAATAATACGCCAAAGACATCATAAAGGTTTGGGGCAGCCACCCGTATATTGTTTTTCCGAGCTGCAAAGGTTTAAGTTTTTGAAGCACGATGTGCTTATAACAGAGTCCACAACAGAACTGACTATAGTAGCCCAAGATGGAGGCTTTAAAGGTCTGGAGAGGAAATTATGTCATTAGAATGGCCGGAACCAGAAGTGACATCATCAAAGGGGCTGGCTCCGGAAGTGACGTCAGCAAAGGGGCTGGATTCGGAAGTGATGTTTTCTGAGTCTCCGGAACCTTGTTGGATTTCCCGGGAAAGGTCTATAGGGAACTGAGAAAGACAGTCAGAACACTCCGCCGCCCCCTGGTCAGATGTTTTATTACACTTACTCAGACCCTTTAGCTGCCTCCTACTCACACGTGTGTGACACTGTATACAACCACACTATTCACTCATCCCTTCATAACACCATGAAAATCCATGTGCCACATCTATTATTTTCATTTTCTTCATTCCTTTCTTATATGCATCTTTAATTGCCAGTCATCTCAGTTTGATTGTTTCACAAGTTCTGAGAGGGGGAGGTTGCGTCATGGGGAATATTTTCGTGCCGTAGAAGCTCAGGCTCTCTATGATGTGTTAATGATGTAGTTTCACATACTACTGCAATAAATGCCACACAAAAAAGGGAGTTACAGTATTGCACTTGGCACTGAATTTGCACTTGGATGAACATGGCTAACTTCACTACATAATTATGTGGCGACCTATCACAAACACATTCAAGTCGCAACCTACAGTTTAAGAAATTCTAACACAGTCATAGCTCTGCCAAAGGTTCATGAACATAACACATTTTACAAATGCTTATAACCAGTCCATGTGGACCTGCTACATGTTACAAACATTGATGCAATTTTTGATTGCAAAAGATGTGCTGCAAATGTCTAAGCGTCTGTCTTTGTCTCTGTAGAATACCTCTTTAAATAAACAACCTTGGAAACACAGTGGAAGCCACTAGTAAAGGGTCTGACAACTAAAGATACCCCAATGTATGTTGTACTCTTTTTGGAGCAGGGGAACCCACAACAGAGGGAACACAATCTCAAAATTGGTTGTGCAGAAACGGAAGTCCAACTCAAACGCATGGAGAAATGGCAAAGAAATGTCCATTCCAGTCACTTTTGCTAAGAGAAAGGGTTGTGCACATATGATTACTTAAAGAGATCAGAGTTCTTTCTGAAAGGCTACTCTGGGTGAAGTGCCTATGATGAAAAGAGCTTTTATTATTTGGGAACAACACTAAAGGGACTTAACAGTGCTTTATGGACTCTCAGAACTCGGCTTGATGTTATTTTAGAACATTCAGGTGAGTAATATTGTTAAGCTTTCTTGGGCTTAACATCCTGTTTTTGTCAAAATAGTTCTGATACATATATTCTAGTAACAGATATTTTGCCCATTGTCTTGCCAAATCTGCCATTTAATTCTCCTATGGGACTAGAGTAGGGGTCTCCAACCTTTTTTCCCCTGAGAGTTACTTTTACAAAATGGTTGAGAGCTACTCATGTTTTCTAACGTTTATTCTCATAGCAAAACAAACCCAAACAAACTGAATAAGCTTGTTTTGCCTGAACATTTACAAAATGTTGGTGTCCACAACTTATTTAAAGCATCACAAAAATATTTAGTTCACCTGCAAGTGCATTTTGTACGTCTTTATGCATTTTCTAGTGTATCTCACACTATTGAATTAAAACATGAATGCTGTCAAAACAAAACAATGCAATTCCAAATACACGGATATGACTTATTCATTTGTCATTTTCTCACATGTCACTGTGTCACTTTATCCACATGTCCAGTTGCATGTGTGATGTGTTTTTTAGTTATTCAGATGACTGGCACTGCATGGAGTCAACAAGAGAGGTGTATGGTGGAGTGCAGCCACTTAGGTTCACTCTTATGGAGTCATATAATCTGTCATCGTTGTTCTGAACTTTGATTTCATGAGATTTATGTCAGAAAAGGCAGACTCACAGAGGTATGTAGAGCCAAACAAAGCAAACATTTTCAGAGCTGCTTGGTGAAGATTCTTATAGTTATCTAGCTCTACTAAGCTCCAGTAATGCTGAGAATGCTGTTGAGACTTTAACTGCATATTATTTTGAAGGTTTACTAATATATAATACATAAAATCCAATGTCTGTCTGTCTGTCGTGTGAGAGCTACTTAAAAGATTTAGATCTGTTTTTTTTCTAGAATTTGCTTGAACATTCTGGTTGATTTTGCGAATTCTCTCATTTCGCTATGTATCATAGTTCGCTTACGGTACTGATTTATTTGCGCTAATCCAAGAGAGACACAGCAGGCCAAGGGGAGGGGCCTTCCTCACTCACTCGCCAGCTTCAGGGCATGTTCCTTAACACCGCTTAGCTAGTGAATGAGAGAACAATTGAATTCAACTTTGTTTGATATTTAAAATAAAGTGTTTCTTGGTTTGGGCGGCATGGTGGCGCAGTGGGTAGCGCTGCTGCCTTGCATTTAGGAGTCCCGGGTTCACTCCAGCAGACCCCCGTGACCCTGTAGTTAGGATATAGCAGGTTGGATAATGGATGGATGGATGTTACTTAGGTCTTGATGAGTTTGCGCCCGGATATTCTCTTAAGTGTGTGCCACATTAAAAAGATAGATTACCATTCAGATTGTGGATCGTGATATGATTTTTTGGAAAGATCGCCCACCCCTAATTGGACTAAACAAGTTTTCAGATTTATGTAGGATTCATTAACCCTTTGGCGAGCTACATGGAAAGGGGTTGTGAGCTACTGGTAGCTCGCGAGCGACGTGTTGGAGACCCCTGGACTAGAGACTTGACTTGAGGAATAAAAGTGTGAAGAAAAAGTATACTATAGGCTTTAGTGTCTTGTTGCGCCAGGCTGCCCCCGCCGGCTCACTTTATTAAATTGAAATCTTTTTGACTTAGTATCAGCTTCAAAATTCTTTATCTTAACATAAAACTCCAGAATGTAGATTTCAATTGTATTACATTTCATGAAGCTTGTTTGAGGTTGTTTGCATGAAGTATACAAAAGGTTATATCTAAGCTAGCAAATGAGTTTTCTGGCTATAAAAGGCAAGTTATACTCTGATCTAATATGCAAATATCTGCTCTTGATCTGTGATTGTTTTTTTTATTTTTTATTACTTGAGTACATTTGTGAAGAAGAAACGCTACTCTTACTCTGCTACATTGAGCAACACTCGAATCGTTACTTTTTTCCATTAGATACGCTAAATTTTTGACAGAGAGAAGCTGCCAGTGGATATACTGCATGACTGTTTCACCAATCAGACGTAACAACAAGAATGACATGGCTCTGTTTCACAAATCAGAAGTAGAAATTCAGTCACATGACCACACACAAACTGTAGCGGAGTAGCGGCATAAACTCCTCACAGACAGCGGACAGGGAAAAAAAGAATACATGAAAAATGAGACCCAACTCCTGCTGAAGCTTAACCATCACTTTACTGAAGAACAAGCACGTTTTAACCAAACACACACAGACACAGACAGTCAAGGTAAAGTGAGACTTCTTGTACGTGCACAAGCTGCCTTATTCTAATGTTATTTTCTACCAGCTGTGCTATTTGGAGGGCAAGTGAATATGCAGCATTATACTGTCAGTGTACCATATATTTTATCACTGTAAGTAGTTTGCACTGTTCAAACATTCATGTTACCTACTGTATGTATTGGCTTCAAAAACTTTGTTGTGAAAAACTGAGATTTGGAACTTTGTGTTATTTGTGCATCTTTATTTTGTAAAGATGTTATTTATTTTTACTCATTTTTTATTTTATTATGTGGAATAGCAGAATTTGTACATTATTTTATATTTTGGTCTGTCTTATTACAGCATTTGTAAAAAATAAATAATTTATTATGATCAAACAGTTACTCAGTACTTGAGTAGTCTTTTCACCAAATACTTTTTTACTCTTACTTGAGTCATTTTTTGGATGACTACTTTTTACTTCTACTTGAGTAATATTATTTTGAAGTAACACTACTCTTACTTGAGTAGAATTTTTGGCTACTCTACCCACCTCTGCTTGTGTGCGCCTGAATTGATTGTGAAGTACACAGACTTTTAACAGTGGTTTACTCCTATAGTACTGCCTCACCTTGACTGTCCTGTGGACATAGCAGAACACAAATGAGCAGCCAGACTTAGCTGGAAACTACTCATCACAAGACTTCTTTTCTCAATATGACAACTCAGCATCTTGGCTCCCTTTAAATAATCGACTATTATGAGGCTGTCAGATTCTCATAATAAAAATGATATTTCTCAGAGTTTACTTCTCTCATATATTAGTTTTGTCCACATACTTTTAGACAATGTTGATGTTATAACAGCATTTAAAAATGTAAGTTAAAAGTTATATAGGTTTTGTTTAGCAATTACATCCACTTCCATGGATATTGAAATAGTTTTTCTGCCTAGATACACAATAAACCAAGTAGTATTTTTTCAGGTATGTGCAAAAGATTTTTAAGTTAGATTAATTGTTAGTGTGAATGATTATTGGAATTTGCATGTGTGTGTCGTGCGATGGATTGGTTTCTGTTTCAGGCCTGCTTCCCACCTGATACTTCTCGAGATTGGCTCTTCCTGCCCTGGGATCCAGCAGCCTGATGGTGATCACATGCATTCACAGCATATAGTAATCAGTGTACCTGCATCACTAATGTGATTTATGTTACTTTAACTTTCATAACCTTTGCACACTGTCTTTTCACTTATAAGATGGGGTGGTAGCTAGATCTCATCCTTAGTATCTCCTGGCTTGAGTACACTGACAATTTTATTTAACGTATTTTTTTTTTTTACGTTCTTTCAGACATGAAGCAATATCTGTTAGGATGTAGCTTATTTACATGACTTTGTTATGTACATCTGAGTTTGCAAGACTGCACCAGTGAGGACGCGGCCCCTGGCAGAATGTGACATACAGGGTGTTACTGGAGACAATTGTAATAATAAATTTTATTTATATAGCACCTTTCCCATGCTCAAGGCACTTAAATTGTATAGGCCTTGCTAACCTTTTATGTTAGCATAAATAAAAGTTGACTGAAAAGCATCTTTGATTTCATTCACTATTTACAAATGGCAACAATGGTAAGCTTTGATGACACATGTTCCTCATTTCACAATTGTGCTGTCCCTTCAAGTTCTACCACCACATCTCTCACAGCACATTTTCCAATGATAGGTATGATACATTGATCCAGTGAGGAAAGCTTTGCTGTCTCCACCTATGGTTCTGACACTAATTCTCTGTATTGTAAAGTGATTTTTGCATCTGTTTTTAAATTATACCTTTTTAATTTATGAGAATGTCCAAACTCTGGAGCTGTCATCATTAACGGCAGTAGTTACTTTTTTTATTAGGTTTTTAAAAATATTTTATATTTCTGAATTAAGTCTTCAAAATAGCATTGCTTTACCTTTGCCATGTAAAAATCAAATGGTTTTTATATGGGAATTAGTACCTATCAATATTCATTAGGTATGTTTCATTCACTTTATATGGATACTTATGGGTGTTAAATGGTTGCAAGAAGAAACTTTCAAACAGAAGCTTTCAAACAGGAGTCAACACTACATTTAATATACACTCCTTACTGCAAGATCTCAGCAGATTATAATGTCAGAGCCAGCAATTGTAAGCTCCCAAATTAGCGTCTGGCCATCTGTCCTAGAGTGAAAGGATAGGTCAAGTTTCATCACACATCCTGACCATTTCTGACTATGTGATCACTCGGTGAACTGCAAGAATTCTGCTTGCAGTGAGGCATGACAGCCCCATACCAAATATTCCAGCCCAGTATTTGAGAAATACCAAATTACACATACATATAAAGTTTGCTTTTGTGATATTACAACAACTAGATAAATACTCAAAACCTAAGGATACAATATAAGATGTAAATCAGGCAAAAAATTGACCCTAGGTCTCTCTACATCCTAACATAATATTTACTGATATCTGAGTATCTGGTGTTTTTTTAATGTTTTTTAAGAATTTCTAAATGATTGTTTTACAGTAAGTAATAATTAACATTTTTGTCATATTATGTTTAATTAAAATGGTGTTTCTTGTTAATAAAATGTCAGAAAACAATATTGATTCCCAGTGTTTCTGGTTACAATAGAAAAACATGGTTAACATCATTCATTTGAATTTCACCCAGTTTCTACATTTCAAGTGTAATTGAGTTAATTTCCAACTCGGTGGTGTTTAATGTTTTTGTCTGTTGGATATAGGTGGCTAGATTGATTGCTACACCACAAAAACCCCTGCATGGAGATTGGAGTCTTATTCATGCTTATATATTTATGTTGACTCTTTTGTTATTTGTCAGTCACTTTTAATACATTACTCTTCTCTGTCTCTTTCTGTCTTCCTATGAAATGATTTCTGCCTCCATAAATAGTTCCCTGCCTGCTCGCAGGAAAAGTGTGAGAAGTCATTTTGAAAGATTAGTGCCAGGAAAATTTTTAAAATAGAAACAAATTAGATTAAGCGGCAACTTCCTGTTCTAGCGGGACTCAGCATGTGCATCTCATGATTCAATGTGACATTTCGAATAGGCTAAAGGTTGTAGATAGGACAGCTATCTAAAGGCACTGTAAAAAATATAATCTTATAATAAAATCCTGCTAAAACACACAATTCCTGGCTTTCATTTTGAAGTTTTTGTATTTACATATTTGGCTGATGCCATTATCCAAGGCAATATACAATATTTGAGATACAATTAGTTACTTTTTTTTGTTTTTTCCAGTTGGTGCACAGACAGGTAAAGTGACTTGCTCATGGTCACACAATATCAGTAGCAAGATTTGAACACACAAACTCAGGGTTTGAAGTCAAAGCCTTAATCACTATACCGCACTGCTGAGCAGATCACACTACTTTCGAACTGTTTGACTTGGGCCAAAAAATAGAATGTGAGGGCCAGGTGACTGTTTGTGCCATATAAACTCGACTGCCTTGAGAAATATACCCATTAACTGGAGATGTAAGAATTTAAGTTGTGGGAAAAAACAGAGAGTCTAGAAACAACTAATGTGAACACCGAGAGTAAGTACAAATTCAAAACAAGCAAGAGACTGAAGACTGAACTCAACCTATAACCATTTTACTTTGACTTAAGAAAACAGTACACCCCAGTAAGTGAGGTCGTACTAGTGCTATTTTTTTTTTTAAATCTTTAATCTTCAAGTTACATGTGAAGATAAATCGTATTTAGCAAAATAAATAACTGCAATGAGAATCTGTATAGATTCAGTTATTCACAAGTCAGATAATCTCATTTTCAAAAAGACAGTCATCTTCATATTTATTTAAAAGAAAATACTTTCACCATCATCATAAGGTAGAGAGCAACTAGTAACCCATAGGAGTTTCAAGTAATGTTAGCAATTCATTAAGGAAAGCAGTTAACATTTAGATTGCATTACTAAAATATAAAAGGAATAAAAGCATTATAATACATGACCATTGTCACACAAGTGCACATGGGAGGCAGCTAAAGGGCTCAAAGGAAGGTAATTCCACACCAGACCTGGGGGTGGGGAGCTGCACTGATCTTTTCTCTTTTTCCACTGCAAACCCATTACGGGAAATTCCGCCTGGCCTCCATGACTTCTGGTGCCCCTTCTGGTTATGTGTCCAATGACGTCACTTCCAGTTCCAGTCATAATTACGACACTTCCTCTGCTGCACTTTAAAAACCCATTATCTCAACCACACCAGTTAGTTCGTTTTTGGATCTAAACTGGTACAATTATACGGGTGGCTGCCCCAAATCTTTTTGTGGATTTTGTCTCATCTTTTATCCATCCATCCATTATCCATCCATCCACCCATCATACAACCCGCTATATTCTAACTACAGGGTCATGGGAGTCTGTTGGAGCCAATCCCAGTCAACACAGGGCGCAACTCAGGAAACAAACCCCAGGCAGGGAGGGTGCACACACACACACCAAGCACACACTAGAGACAATTTAGAATCGCCAATGCACATAACCTGAACTGTGGGAGGAAACCAGAGTACCCGTAGGAATCCCACGCAGACACGGGGAGAACATGCAAACTCTACAAACCAGCGTCTCCTAACTGTGAGGCAGCACCGCTACCACTGTGCCACCATGCCGCCCTCTCATCTTTTATACCATCTAATAAAATATTTAGCCGAGACCTGAAGCTTATGGATCCTAATATGCACTATTGTTATTAGATAGATAGATAAATCCGAAGGAGAAATTCACATACTCCAGCAGCAGCATACTGATAAAAGACAATATTAAATTAAAGAGTGATAAAAATGCAGGTAAAACAGACAATAACTTTGTATAATGTTAACGTTTAACCCCCCGGGAGGAATTGAAGATTCGCATAGTGTGGGGGAGGAACGATCTCCTCAGTCTGTCAGTGGAGCAGGACAGTGACATCAGTGGATTCTCCATGATTGACAGGAGCCTGCTCAGTATTACACATCTTTTAGACACAAAAAATAAATTTTCTGTTATGCTGCAAGTATGATAAATATACTGTAGATGTTACAGCATTGAAAGATAGCCTGTAGACATATATCTACTAATTTCAATACTCATTTATGTGTGCCAGCTTCTGAGCTACCTCATTGTTTGTGATAAAATGAGTAACCCAACCAATTTCCTGCCTTAGACATCACTTCATCAGATATCTCAAATCAAGTCAGTGACAATCATGCTTCACCATTATCGAGTTAACTTTTTTTTCTTTCTGGAGGCACAATTTGGCCTGTCTCAGTAATGTCAACCAGTGGAATTTCAGCTTTAGTGTTTCAGCTCATCTTTATTTGATATTGCTTTAGGATTTTATTCAATGATATAAAGAGTGTTGCAGTATCCATCCATCCCCTTCTGCTTATCCGTGGTCGGGTCACGGGGGCAGCAGCTTGAGCAGAGATACCCAGACTTCCCTCTCCCCGGCCACTTCTTCTAGCTCTTCTGAGGGAATCCCGAGGCATTTCCCAGGCCAGCTGGGAGACTTAGTCCCTCCTGGTTGGACGTGCCTGGAACACCTCGCCAGGGAGGCGTCCAGGAGGCATCCTGATCAGATGCCAGAGCCACCTCATCTGACTCCTCTTGATGTGGTGGAGCAGCGGCTCTAATCTCAGCCCCTTCCGGATGACTGAGCTTCTCACCCTATCTTTACGGGAAAGCCCAGACACCCTGCGGAGGAAACTCATTTCAGCCACTTGTATTCGCAATCTCGTTCTTTCGGTCACTACCCACAGCTCATGACCATAGGTGAGGGTAGGAATGTAGATTGACCAGTAAATTGAGAGCTTTGACTTATGGCTCAGCTCCTTTTTCACCACGACTGACCGATGCAGAGCCCGCATCACTGCGGACACCGCACCAATCCGCCTGTCGATCTCATGCTCCATTCTTCCTTTACTCGTGGACAAGACCCCAAGATACTTGAACTCCTCCACTTGGGGCAGGATCTCGCCCCCAACCCTGAGAGGGCACTCCACCCTTTTCCAGCTGAGGACCATGGTCTCGGATTTGGAGGTGCTGATTCCCATCCCAGCTGCTTCACACTCAGCTGTGAACCAATCCAGAGAGTACTGAAGATCACGGTCTGATAAAGCAAACAGGACAACATCATCTGCAAAAAGCAGTGACCCAATCCTGAGTCCACCAAACCGGACCCCTTCAACACCCTGGCTGCGCCTAGAAATTCTGTCCATAAAAGTTATCAACAGAATCGGTGACAAAGGGCAGCCCTGGCGGAGTCCAACTCTCACTGGAAACGGGTTTGACTCACTGCTGGCAATGCGGACCAAGCTCTGACACCGGTTGTACAGAGACCGAACAGCCCTTATCAGGGGGTCCGGTACCCCATACTCCCGGAGCACCCCCTACAGGATTCCCCAAGGGACACTGTCGAACTCTTTTTCCAAGTCCACAACACACATGTAGACTGGGTGGGCAAACTCCCATGCACCCTCCAGGACCCTGCTAAGGGTGTAGAGCTGGTCCATTGTTCCACGACCAGGACGAAAACTACACTGTTCCTCCTGAATCCGAGGTTTGACTATCCGATGGACCCTCCTCTCCAGGACCCCCGAATAGACTTTTCCAGGGAGGCTGAGGAGTGTGATCCCTCTGTAGTTGGAACACACCCGCCGGTCCCCTTTCTTAAAGAGGTGGACCACCACTCCGGTCTGCCAATCCAGAGGCACTGTCCCCGGTGTCCATGTGATGTTGCAGAGATGTGTCAATCAAGACAGTCCTACAACATCCAGAGCATTGAGGAACTCTGGGCGTATCTCATCCATCCCCGGGGCCCTGCCACCAAGGAGATTTTTAGCCACCTCGGTGACCTCAGTCCCAGAGATGGGGGAGCCTACCTCCGAGTCCCCAGGCTCTGCTTCCTCATTGGAAGGCATGTTAGTGGGATTGAGGAGGTCTTCGAAGTACTCCCCACCGACCCACAACGTCCGAGTCGAGGTCAGCAGCACATCATCCCCACCATATACAGTGTTGACACTGCACTGCTTCCCCCTCCTGAGATGCCGAACGGTGGACCAGAATATCCTCGAAGCTGTCCGAAAGTCGTTCTCCATGACCTCTCCAAACTTCTCCCACGCCCGAGTTTTTGCCTCAGCAACCACCGAAGCCACATTCCTCTTGGCCTGCCGGTACCTATTAGCTGCCTCCAGAGTCCTACAGGACAAACGGGTCCGGACTCTGCCAGACGTTCCCAGCAGACCCTCACAACACGTTTGAGCCTACCAGGCCTGACCGGCATCCTCTCCCACCATCGAAGCCTACTCATCACCAGGTGGTGATGAGTTGACAACTCTGCCCTTCTCTTCACCCGAATGTCCAAGACATGTGGTTGCAAGTCTGACGACACAACCACAAAGTTGATCATTGAACTGTCCTAGGGTTTCCTGGTGCCAAGTGCACATATGAACTCCCCTATTCTTGAACATGGTGTTCGTTATGGACAATCCGTGAAGGGCACAGAAGTATTGTAGTACATTACTTAAATAAATAATTGTATTCATTACCTAGTATACAATGGGTGTGTACTTGTGTAGAATTTAAACATAAACTGTTTTTTTGCTTATATTGTAGCCAACTAAAGGCTCTTTATAAATATCATTTAATCTGGAAAGAAACATTGCTGCATGTTATTGGAGGGTGACTCCTGACAGGTAGATCAAGTAAGTGTGGTGTAATAAAAATTGTGATTGATATCTAAACTTCTGATTCTAAACACTGTGGTGGAATGAGTCTGTGACAAAAAATTGTTCCAAGAGAGTATTTCCTGGAGGGGATGGGGGATTTTCCATGAGGCATCCAGTTTTGCCACCATCCCCTTTTCTACAACAGTTTTCAGTGTGCTCAGTGATGGAGCAGGCTTCTTGATAAGTTTGTTCAGGCATTCTGCTTCTTTTCAGTTCAGGTTGCCTGCCCAGGAAATTGCAGTGTAGAACACCACACTGTCTGCTATGGACTGGTAGAACATTTCCAGCAGCTTGCTGCAGAAATCAAAACACCTGAGTCTCCTTAGCAAGTACAGTCTGCTCTGGCCCTTCTTGTACAGTACCACTGTGTTGTTAGACCAGTCTAGTTTGTTGTTTATGTGAACCCCCAGGCACTTTAGTGTCCTCTGCTTGAAAGGTCTTCGAGACTTTTTGGCATGTCGGAAGTCCAACATTTCTTACTGATGTAAGTTATTGTCCCTGCACCATAATTCAAACAGCATCCCTCTACTCTGAATTATCTCCATTATTAATGCAGCCTATGATGGACAAGTCATCTAAAAATTTCTGTAGATGGAAAGCACTAGTATTGTGCTGGAAGACTGTTGTGTAAAAGGTAAACATGGAGCGAGACAGTTCCCTGAGGTCCTCCAGTATTACATACCACCATTCCTGACATACAGTTCCTCAGCCTCACAAACTGCTGTCTGATGGTCAGGATGTCCATGATGGGAGCTTCAAGATTCAGTCTTGAGCTTTTTCCCAGGTTTAGTCCAAAATGAGTTATGGTTGGCAGAATATGGAAGATTCTGGAGGTGTACTTTGAGTTTTTTCACTCCTCTGAAAATGAAAGGTTGATGGCACTAATCCTTTAATAAAACTTTTCAAAAATGCTATTGGAGGAGAAATAGAATTAACCTACCGAGAACAGGACATATCCTTGGTGTTCTCCATTGCCTCAATTGGCTTAGGCAATGTTCTGCACTCCACTTGTGGTGTGGACCTACATTTATGTCCTGGCAATGACAAAGTGCTGTAAAGTGAGCATCAAATGAGCAAAGAAGACTATGTTAGAGTTAAGCAACCACTAATTCATATTCTTAACTTACTACTATGATCCAAGTTAATTTTTAGATTTCATCTGGGTTGCCTGAAGCTTTAAAAATCATCACAGTGTCGTTTTGGGGTTCTAAAATCCAAAGTATCTAATTCTTTAAGCAGAATTTTATTTAGAGTTTCAATTTAAAAGTTAATTATTTTTTACTGTCTTTCCCAATACTATTTTGTTTTGACTATGGGCACCACCATTTAGTGGCTTTTGTTTAGCCCATGTCCATGGGAATTTTCCCATAATGCATTGAGGATGCACCGTTTGTGATGACATTGGTGTGCCAGTATAAAGGCTTCAAGACTGGACCAAAACTAGTGACTTACTTCTATTTACTCTTGATTACTCTTTATTCGAAACAAAGCTCTGTATTTTTACTGTACTTTTTGGTTAGTGACTTGACTCTGGTGTTTATCTTTTGACCTTTGGATTGACCTTGACTCCATTCTTTCTCCTGTTCCTCATTCTTTATTTTTAATCCTGCTGTCCTTTTCTCAGTCAGTACACTTATGTTCTGCACTGGAAGAATGTCCTGCATTGCAGGACAAACTTACCCACATACACACACTCTGTCATACGGCATCAATTTAAACCTGCAATTAAATCTATCAGGCTTATTTTTGAGGTGTGAAAAGAATACAGATAACCTTGGAAAAATTACTTAGACACAGGAAAAACATAATTTATTAGACTGAAAATCAAATCCAGGTCCATTAATATGTGGAACAGATGGACAAATAAGTAAACACAAAACAAAGGAAGAATGTTTGGTTAAAAAAGGAGCAAAGCTGCTTATGTTATAAGAAAACCCGAAAGGACTTGCTTCACTTAACTAATCCTAATCATGAGTGTCTACCTATACATAATTTGAAAATGAGCATGTCTGCTTTTCCAAAATTAATGGTATAATGACTCCAAGCTGCTGCTGTGATATCTTCCAGAAAAAGTTGAATGGTATGGGAGTGTCCTAAATGACATAGACAAAGATTAAAAGTATTTCCATGCTGTTTTTGCCAATTTGCTGACACACCTGACAATGTTGGTGTTTCAAATATATCTAGATACACTGTTGGACAATCACAAACAATCCATGAAAGTAATAAGAAAACAGGGTTAAGCAGTTTAATAAAACTGTGAATGTTTTATTTTTAGTACAAGCCAGTCAAACAAAAAATACAGTGGTGTAAAACCTAAAAGTATTCAATTTCTTGAATATAAAATTCTTATATGCACTTAATCCAATTCACAATTGTAGGCTACCATAGCCTTTCCTGGTAGTGAGTGCAAATTAATCACCCTGCCCACTCATTCACACATCCACACTCAAACTGACACAGGCCTAATTTAAAATTTCTGTCCAGACTGTCCTGCAAGTCCTATGGACACAGTGAATGTGTAAACTGCATACAGACAGTAACCACGCATGAGATTTGAACCTAGAGTACTGGTTCCCTGAGGCATCACCACTAACCACTGTGCTGCCAAATTTTTTAAAAGTATGTTTAAATTTCAGTGGCTTTTGATAGATGGGTTTTAAAGATGTAGGCCAGGGGTGGTGAACTCCAGACCTAGAGTGCCGCAATGGCTGCAGGTTTTCATTCTTACCATCTTCTTAATTAGTGAACATTTTTTGCTGCTGATTAATTATTTTAATTAACTTGACTCAGGCCCCATAGTTGTTTCTTTATCTTTAATTAGCAGCCAAACAATAATGAGAAACAAAACAAACCACCACATGACGAGCTCCCCTGTGCCCATTACACAATATCCGAAATTAAAGAGAGGTGATGGTCTTGGTAAGGTTGATCTCTAATGTCACCAAAACATTTTGATTGTGCTCTTAGAAATAACAGAAAAACAACAGTTTTCGAAATGTGTGCTGTGGCAGAATGAGAGCAGCAAACCAGAGAATTAAATAACGGGTTTATTTAACAGCATGAATTAGCTTCTCATTAAGAAAGCGATAAGATTGAAATTGGTTTGAGTTTGAAGCCCCAGTTTAGCTGGCCATCTGTTAGCTCGTTTCACATCACATTTCAGCTTGGCTGTCATTTAATGAAGGAAGGAATCAAATCAGAGGGCTGAACTCTTCTAACAGGGCTATTAAAGTGATGGGGAAAAAGTTAATTATCAGTGAAAACTGGTCACTGATTAGGAAAAGGGTTAGAATGAAAACCTGTAGCCACTGTGGCACCCCAGGCCTGGAGTTTGCCACCTCTGATGTAGGCAAATATTTAACAGAGCAGATTTTTCCAAAAAGGTTTCTTTTAAAGTAAAGAAGTTATCAAAAGTATTGTTTTAGATGAAGAGACCTGTTGAATATATAGGTTTGTTCAAGTGTTTTCATATGCATTTTTGCTGCATCTTATAGACTACCATGGTCAATGGCAGATCCAGCAGGGGGCAGGAGAGGATTTGCCCTGGGTCGCACCTAAATGAAGACAACCCCCAAGGCATCAATCTCCAGAACTGACCACCCCAACACAATAAAAAATGAGAGGGTGTAAGAAGGAGGCCCACTTATAAGCTTGTCCCTCCCAATTCAAAAACTTTTCTAAGCCAGAATATATTGTATGAAAACAAAACTACTTCTTTCCAATTCCACCATAAGTAAGAAGGCTGTGCCTAAAAAAATATATACATCTGCAATCCTTTTACATTCTGATTAATCCAATTGTAAAAATTCATTTAACAAAACTCTGTTTAAATAAATATTAATGGGATTACTGTAAAATTAGTTATCCCTCATAAGGTTTAGCATATTTCATACTAAAGCCATGCCACCTGAAGGTGAATTCTTTAAAAAGTTTATTAATTAGGAGATGTGTAAGCAAGTTCAACATGTATATAGTGCTGTGCTTTAACCTGCAGTGTGCTAAGAAGTACGTCTAGTGGTGGTAGTAACAGTAGTACCAGTAATAACCTATTTAACAAAAAAGAGCAAAAAAGAACATTTTAAGAAACTGAGAGAGACTCCCACATTTGAGAATAAAGGATTTTGTCATAGAAACATAGTGGATCCCAGAATGCATTGTAAAGAAAAGCAAAGTTAGAAAATATATGCATAGTATAATATTCAGGTGCACCTCATGACTTAATTAACCAATTTGAAAACTGGAGCACTTAATTTTTTTTAAATTACTTCACCAAAGAGTCAGGCTTAGTCCACAGTAACATGGATGAATTAGAAAACACCATTTTCATTTTTTTGTTTTTTGCCCACACTAGGATTTTCAGATTATTTTGAAAAAGTTTTCATCCTCACTGAAACGGCAATGACGTGTTTGGGCATACCTGGTTTATCAGCCAAGTGCTCACTTTCTTTGCAGAGTAAATCCAAAGTAAATCAAAATGCTGCAAGAATGAGTAAAAAATAAAATAGACTTCTTTGTCTAGGCAAGCAATGATATACAGTTTGCTTAACAATTAATTGTAAGTATAAGGTTTACAAATTGAGATACAGGGCGACAGTGCAGAATCCACAAGAAAACCCATAAAGTACTACACAATTGTCTCTTTTTGAAAGAAATTTTAATAAAATTGAATAAAATAACAGTATCATTCTGCTGTCAGGATAAAATTAAATTGTAATTGTATTCTTTTGTTCCACAGGCTAACTTTATTACATTTAAATAAATACAAAGAGAAAGTATACAAAGTCAGGATAAAGTATAAAAAGTAATTATTAGAATATGATCAATGTAACTAACTGATGCAGATTATAATTTTTTTGGTTTTGTTGGTATAATGGGAATGATAATATCATATTATTTCCTTTGCCATTTCTAATCACTTGCACTCCATACTTAACTTATACAGCTGTCATTCAGATTTATCCAAACTGATGTTCTAATGAAAGGAGAACTTCACTTTCTGTAATTAAAGATTTAAACTTTCCTAATAGATTAATGGAAATTAAGAATGTGTCCAAAATTAAAACAAATAACCACCTGACTTGGTTACACACTTAGTGATTTTTTTTGGAGTCTTTCTTCTTTGTTTCAGCCTGCTTATGTTTTACTAGCTCATATATCTGCCTGCATATGTTAATCTTTTGTTTTGTGATAACAAACATTCATTGATAGTCTCATATCATTCTCTCTGAATTTTCACCTTGTGATGTTTATTTTATTTTTATTTTATGAACTGCAATAAAAAGTTATTCAGATGTCGTACATCACACTTCCTTCTGAAGGCCTTCAGGCACATTGTCCTTTAAAACCTTTAGTCCCATATAAAGGTCATATCTGCCATAACCGTTCTGAGACTCTGTGCCCTTTAGAAATGACACCAGGTTACGGATACTTTCTTGTTACTCTTGACAGCTATTTGTTGAGAAGGAAGTTGTAAGTTAGCTCCTCCTTCCAGCATTACCCACACAGACACCAGTAGCCATATGCAGTAGAGGCTTTTACAGTGCAAGGCCTGACCTGCCATATACCAGCAAGATCCCAGTGCCTTACCTACACCCCATGGTACAATTAGCCCCTAGATGGTTCTTATTTTCTCAGATAAGGTCTGGAATGGGTTCACCTTTTGTCTGTGAGTCTGTGATCATGTTTCTTGATCTATCCTCTGATGTCTAGATCAGCTGTTTTGAAGACTCCCTTTCACAATGACGACAAGTTATATATTTGTGCATATATAACTAATCCTTGATCTTCACAGTGAAAATGTGTTTTTGCAGAGTAAAATGCAGCACGCAGACATGCAGAAAGTCTGTTCACCCAGAGCTGCTTCCCTTTAACAAGCCCTTTTTTTAAATACAGAATTTTGCTTATTTAAGCTAAGGTTCAGTGTGTGGATAAACAAAGGCAAGGCATTCATTTGTGGATTATTTTTAGTAAGAGAGCTTTTTTTCCTTACTGTGTGGTAAAGATTCACAACCCATGACTGTTGAATGAACCACATAGTCACAGGGGATGCAAGTGTATATCAAGGTATGCTTAAGCATGTATCACACATACATTTAAGCACTCACTCAAACCATGCCAGTTTAGAATTGCCCGTTAGCATAATTCACATCATTTTCAGATTTGGGAGAAACATAGTACACAGACAAAGCCCCCAATAAAAAAATATGTAATATTAGAACAATTGTGACGAGAACAAGCCATTCATCCCAACAAGCTCCTCCATACTATTCACCTAGATTTTCCAAAATAACATCAAATTGAGCTTTGAAGGGCCCCTAAAGTCCTTCTCCCCTTCATATTACTATTTATTAAATGTTTCTAAAGTTCTTTGCATGAAGAAAAATAACGTGTACAAAATCTTCCCATAAAAAATTTCAAATTGTGTTCTTGTTGCTGAATATACTTTAAAGTTACAGCTGAAATCCAATATATTAATTTCTTCTATAATATAAACACTTCAATCATGTCAGCCCTTAATCTTAGCTAATACTTCTTAGTCTTGGAATCCACCTAGTTGCTACTCTCTGGGCTTTTTCAACCACTGCAATGCCTTGTTTTATAGTCTGAAGACCAAAACTGTATACATTACTCCACACGAAGCCTAGGTAGTGCATTATATAGCTAGCTAATGTGCTACCATGTCAACTTTAAAAAGAAAACACAAAATCTGAAATCATTCTAAACTAGAACATTTATTTTTAATGATCGATCATTCCTAGAGTAGCTGATTGGGGTGGTCTGTTTGCTTTCCTGCAAATGCCACCATAGATCCCCTTTTCTAGTCTCTCCCTTTCTTCAACTTTTGCACTCTCTACATTTATATTTGCTTATTTGGCTGAAGCCTTTATCCAAAGTGACTTATAACATTTATGACACAATTGGTTACATTTCTTTTTTTGGTTTGCCAATTAGAGCACAGGCAGGTTAAGTGACTTGTCCATAGTCACACAGTGTCAGTAGTGTGGGATATGAACCCACAACCCCAGGGTTTGAAGTCCAAAGCCTTAACCTCTATACCACACTGCCTGCCATGCTAAGTGTTTGCTTCTCCATGCTAAGTGTTTGAGGATCATCTTGGGAATCTTGTTTATGGTCAGGAACTTCCTGCAAAATTCTGGGTTGCTAGGGGATAGCAATTAAAATCATGAGTCTTCTCTATTTAAAGATTAAACTACTCATTATATCCTATGATGCTCCATTATCTTCAGAGTTTTTTTCTGCCATTATTGGATTTAATTGATGCCATTAAATATCCAATGGACCTCCCAGAAAATTCTTTTCAGGAACCCCTTCATTTACACAGATTACTATGTCCTTGTAATCTCTTTTACCATACAATTGCATTGTCTTGGAGAGAAGTTGTCCAATGCCTGTGTTTACTTAAAGATGCAGCTTCTTATTATAGCCTTTGAGCTGACTATGATCCTTCAACATCTGCAGTGTTCTTTCTACCCCTTATTGGATTTACTTGGTGCCATCAGATGTCCAATTTGACCTTCTGAAAAATCCTTTTTGGGAACACCTTGATTTACATGGATCACTGTCTCCTTGTAGTCCCGCTTAATGTACAACTGCATTGGATTGTGGAGAGGATCTCCAATGACTGTTTTGTCATTATCACAGCCTTCCCCTAATCAGTGCCATCACCATGTTGTTTCTAACCCTCACAATTCATAACTAGCCGTTCCACCAATTAAAATGCATTAAAAAATGTATGTTTCTGTTTCTCATTACTCATCAATATGTTATTTATAACAGCTTTATTTGATCTATTTGGCCAAGTAAATTTCTTAGGTTGCACTTAGCAATATGTTACATGGCTTATGCCTGCCTAGGTTATTTTCATTTTTGCATATTGTTACTAGAATAATAAATAATATTAATAATTGATGAAAACCATACACTTTAATAATTTCCATAATTATTTAAAAAAGTTTCTTCTGTCACAGGGCAGTTACATTTTTCCTAGCAGCATAATTCATGATTCTAGGTTTGAAAAGGAATAATCTATTATTAGCCCTTATTAGCCTACTCCACTCATAATCCAGTACAGAAAAGTATAATAATAATTGTATGAATGATCAATATATAGCAACAATAGTGCTGCCTGCAAGCACTGACAAGTAAAAATGGGATGCACTATACTTAAAGGTCATCAGTTGACAAAATGTCAAAGATAAACCTCTAATAATACTTATTATTGGTAATAAGAAATAATGTCTGCGGTGGGCTGGCGCCCTGCCCGGGGTTTGTTTCCTGCCTTGCTCCCTGTGTTGGCTGGAATTGGCTCCAGCAGACCCCCGTGACCCTGTTGTTAGGATATTACGGGTTGGATAATGGATGGATGAATGGAAGAAATAATGTCTTGTGGCAATTCCCTTAACAGTTTTTTTTAAAGTGTCCTTCAATAAAAATACATTATTTTATGTCTCTAAAATTGACTACCCATTTTAATTTTTTTACTGTATTTAAGATTATAAAATTATAATGTTTAAAATATGATGATCTGTTCCCAAGATTTGAGTGATACGGAATTGTATTTCCTTCTTATCTGTGATATATTTTATTTAAAATGCCCCTTAAAGCATGTTTTGTCCTTAAACACACCATAATTCTATTAGCCTTGTATGGGTACTTTTTACGTGATACAGAAAGCTTTTCTACTGTGAAAGTTAGCTTTATCGAGAATATAGCCTATTTTATGGATTTGTCATTGTTGAGCTAAATGAGACTTTCTAAGTAATCATTACTCTGCAACTTTAATTTTAATGATAATGACACTTTTTGCTTCTTTCAGACAAAATAAAATATTTAGTATGTTGTCATGATTGCCTATGATAGATAGAAAGATAGATATCAATACTTAAACTTTATCCCATTTAGAACTTTTTGATTTGTATGTTCTTTAATCTTTTTTTATTAATCTTTTTATTATTATTAAGAAACATATCAATGTGCTTTTAGCTGCAAATGCTTTTAAATCAATTTTGCTCAAAAACTAGACAAAAAAGAAATACTCTCCTAAATAAACCACAAATATTTGCACTATGTCCTTGCTACTTTAAAAATAACTTCAAGCAAGCAATCACTAACTTTTTCAGGGTTTGTACTCACCACCCTATGAGTATCCTGGAAAAGAAGATAGGCTGTTCTGCAGTTAGATGATCAGAGAACTGTAAAGCTGTTTGCGTGTCTCTGTTGGAGTAGGATTACAGGCGATTGCTCCAGCCAATCCGATTTCTGTTGACAGCGAGATAATCACCTTGTCCGGCCTGACACTGACCTTCAACAGTGAGCTTTGTCAAAGCCTGAATGTGCATCTGTCGTCACTCCAGAGAAAAACTGTTGGATGAGATTTTTTTCAGACTTGGAGTGTGCCAGCACTATGAAGGCATACAGTAAATCTCAAGCTTGCATTTGTTTTCTGTCAAAACTACAATATATATGTTACTGATATTCTGGGCCCTCTCAAATTTGGATTTGCCTATTGTATGATTGTGATGATGTTTTTGTAGCACATCGTGACCACCTGAGCATGTAGCAGCTCCCCAAACTTCCAGACACAACTACACAACACAGTCCTGAATTCAAATATAAAGTGTTTCTTCAGCATAACTGCACAGGTTCCAATTTCCTCCTTTTCAAGCTGCACAACAAAGTAATCATTTTTCATTCTCCTTCCACATCTCCTACATGGTCTGATCCACCTCCTTCCAACTCTGACCACTCACACATGAAGCCTAGCTTCTTTTATGCCAGACTTGGGAGTACATCTGGTGCCCCAGCATTGCACATTGGAAGCACTTCCAGGTCAGGCAGAAGCCCTTCAAAGAGGGTATGGCGATCCCCTGTAGCTCTCCCTGGCTGCACCAAAGAACTTTGGCAGGGTTGTCCCAAGAGACTGCAATTCCCAGCCTGCAATATAGGTATCCATATGTGTGTTCTGCCAGTGGGATCCTGCCACTGTATGTACGGTGGGGAAACCATACCCCTGGGAAGCAGACACCCTCTGTCCTGCTCAAGGCTCCCTTCCAGGAATGGCACACACACCCATTTGGATGGGATGCCAGTCCATCCCTCTCCTTCCATTGCAGTCTCCCTTCCTGACAGGAAATTGGCTTTCATTCGAATCAGGTCACTGGTCCATCCCTTTCTTTCTAGTATGACCTCCCTTCCTGGCAAGGAACCAGCTGTCATCCTGGTCAGGATGCCAGCCCATCCAGCATGGCACTCACAACATATTACTTAAATTTCACTTGGGGAAAATGAATTAAACTTACATTAGAGTGACTTAATCCCAATTGTTGGCTTGTTTGCTAAAATAAAATTGTAGACATTTTTGCTGTTTATTTTTGATTTATATTTGCTCAAGATGGCTTCTTATGTGGCGTATGCCATAGAGTAGGTGGGCAGAGGTTACATACATTGTAATAATTGTTTAAAACCGGAGAAAGCTATTAAATAATCTGAGAATATTAACCATTTTTTGCACAGATGTACCAAAGTGAACTCGGCACATGTCATCTCCATTATTTATTTGTACCTGAATGTAAGCAGACTAAGCTAAGGCCAGGGTAATATTCTTACTTCATAGTAAGAAGCTTAATTGGTCCTGTGCATTACAAGTAAATTATAAAAAAAAATCAAGTAACAACAAGGAAACTGTGTACAGTGAAAAACACCTGTATACTACGAGTGGAGAGTTCCTTCATTCATTTTGCTATGAAGGCAGTGGGGAAGGTTGGCAGTTTGAATGCTGTAAATCCCAGAAGTGATTCCACTCCGTTGTGCCCTTGAGTAAAGGTCCTTAACCTGCAATTTCTCCATCTTGGGTATGATGTTAACCTGCAAATAGGTCCTCCAACTTGCAAGGACAACTTAGGGGTTGGTGGCAGGATTGGATTAGCCACAGTAAACTCCAGCCACATTCAAAATATAGTGTTGCTGAAGTGTCACCTGTTACACAGCTGCAGTCGGGTCCTAATTAGGGATTCTGAGGTGGTCCGTCATGTGGTGGGTGCAGCAATGCGCTCTATCAGTGCATGCTCCCAACCTTTCTTTTATTTAAATATACAGATTAAGAACAACAATTTCATGTGAGTGCTGTTCCATAGACTCAGAAAATCCTTCACTTTGTAATTTAGCAATTCATTTGCTCAGATAAAAAAAAAATACTTCTTATGTTTTGGAGTGTTTATTCTGTGTTTATTTTGATTAAGCCAAAACATTGAGCAATATGAACTGAGAATGACATAATTCTCCATTTCAGTTGGGAATGTGAGGGCCACTGCCCTTACCATACCTCAACTTTGATATTGGTATAAAAAAAGTGATCATGTTGCCTGACGAAGGATTTAACATTAATTATTCATCTGCTTTATCAGCTTTAAGCATATGACTGTCTATACCACAATTTATGTGTCACACTGCCCTGAGGAAGAGTATTACCAAAGGTTCCAGGGTTTTCACAAGTACCTTCTCTCTCTAGTTGGGATTTTTGAAGAAGTCAGGCAATTTTTTAGGCTTAAATCACATCAGCTTTGTTTTGCGCAACATGCATGTTTTTATTGTTTGTTTGTAGTTTAGGTTAATTTGGGGCAGTGGGCAGGATTGATACTTCTAATGGGTACAATGAGTAGGCAAACATATAAGTTCAAGGAGACTTTGGTAGGTGGTGTAATGAGTGCCATTTTATATGTATGATGAAAATACTTTTAATCAGGAATAATTGAATTCAGATAATGCTCCTTAACATGGTCTGCCAACCCTCTACAAACTTTTTAGAAGCTGGATGTCTCTTTACTGTTAGAACTTTGATGTAAGCAAAGCAAACTATGGCACCCCATTTCTTTGATTTTCTTTTTTTTATGAATACTTCAGCTCAAAAAGCAATGAAAACATACAGAATAGTATATTGTTTCGATAGTTTACCTGTTTAAAAACAGAATTATCACTTGTTTGTATTGTATTTTGCTCTTTGCTGTTTAAAATTATGAACTGGGAAATTGCACTTGTGTAAAACTTTAGATTTGTGTGGTTTTTTTTTGCTTTTTATTCGTTTGTCTTTGTTGAAGTATCCCTTCTGTTTTTGCTTAGACACTGGCATATTTCTAGAATTTGCTTTGCATATTCCCCTAGTTATACACTTCGCTTTTGTGATTCATTATTTTTCAATCAAATGTTCTAGGCAGTATAGACTAAATGTTTATTTGATGAATGAGCATTGCCTTTCTTCATCTCTTTCACTTCCAAAAAAAGATCTACTGTTTTAGTTAACACTGCAATAACACTGAGATACTTAACAGATTGCTTTTGTATTCTATGACTGAACAGACGATCTCATTTTCTGTCCTTTGAACATTTAGAAACTTTCTTTATCTGTATTTGGGGTTATCTTTTTTGTTTATCCTTTGTGCTTTATTTGTAATGTCTCGTTTAATTTGCTTTGCTAAATGTGTAGCTACTTGGCAAAAAAAAAAAAATATATATACAGAGATTTGTGGAAGATAGGGGACTGAATGGACTGAATGCAATTAAGTCAGCAAAACAACAGATGATTTCATTAAAAAATTTGACTTTGATGATGTAATCATTTTGACAATTTAAAGAAGTTAAATCAGCGTTTCTCAACCTTTAAGTATTTGCGACCCGAGTTTTCATAACAGTTCTAATCGCGCCCCACTAACATTTTTTTGAAAGGAGCCCACTAATACCAATTTGTTCTTTTTAAATTAATGATATATCATAGATGTATATTTTATTATACCTACTTAACTTTTATCGACATTTATCTAACTCTATATTTAATTTTCTAGTATCAGAATGTAGTTTAAGTTCATTTGTTTTGGTTTCAATAGATATATTTTTCATATTTTTGATTCTTGTTTTCTTTTTTTCACATCTTTGCACCCCCCTTTTTGTTACTTTGTGCTGCCTTAGGGGGGCCCACCCCACAGGTTGAGAACCACTGAGTTAAATGACTAATCATTATATACACAAAGTAACACTTCTAAAACATTTCTGCTATAATATCAAATACTGTGTAAATATCTTAATAATAACAATAATTAACCTTTTTCCATTGTGAAAAAAATGACAACAGAGTAAAGCAAAACCATTGGTAAAGTCATATATCTAAAAAATCAAGTGGGAAATGGTTAATAATAAGGTAGATGATATTGCAATCCCTTTAATCTTCATTCTACATTAAAATATATTTTGGCCAGATCTAATATTGCTCCTTTACATTCTGTAGGGACACAGACTTCATATCTGTAAGAACTTGTACTACTGCCTGTGTCATTAGAAATGATAATCTGAGCTCTATGAGGAGTATTTAAATGTAGTGTAAAAGTTTAACCTCTATTTTTTATTCTGCCTCATGTGGTAAAAACAATACAATGTTTACAGGAACTTTTAGTGGAAGACACTAACAATGACTGACCCAGCAGAGACAGAATAACATGATGAGCTAAGGTCAGGCACAATAACAGGAATAGACATAGATGAGGTACAGTGACAGGGTGTGAGATGTATCAATGCCTTAGTGATGACACCAGGTGCCCTATTGCACATTGTCACTCATTTGCGCATGGGAGGCAGCTAAGGGGCTTGAATGAGGGCAATTCCAAATCAGACTGGGATGTGGCAGAGTGCACGGATTCTTTTTCTCACTTCCCTGCAGACCATTCACAGGAAATTCCACTTGGCCTTTGTGATGTCACTTCCAGGTACGAACCTATAGATGAAGACCTTTCCGGTTCTGCCCCCCTTGATATCATGTCCAGGCCCGAGTCTATGGTCGAAGACCCTTCCGATCCCAGCCCCTTTGACGTCACTTTCTATCCTGACCTTTAAAAGCCTTCACCTTTCCTCTACTCCGTCAGTTCTGTTCTGGACTCTGATTTGTGCACACCAGTGCTATCTTTTTTGTTTGTAACTTTGCAACCAGGAAAGTAATATATGAGCGGCTGCCCCAAACCTTGCTATGGCTCGTGATCAAGTTTGTGACAACATATATTTCAAAATGATTTGTTCTCACTTCAGTTGTGGAACAGGAGCTGTAACCAGGACCACAATTTTCGAGATATTTCTAGAAATTGTACACTGCAAAACAAAATGGGAAACCCCAAAATTGGTGCAATTTGTTACCATTCTGCACTCACCCTCACACTTCACAAAAACAATGTAATTTTTATCCTTGCTAGTTTCATGGTCTGTCATGGAATGTACCCTTGTGTTTTATTGACAAGTTCGATAAATTATTTTATACAATCATATGACAATATACTGTAGATTTCACTATTTTAGAAAAATAAACTGCAGCTAAATTTAAAAATCAGGGTGGGCTGAATGTTTTACATTTTTACACTACACAGATTTAATAATAAATTGTATTAAAAAAAGAATACGATTTGGAGCTTTATTCCTAAGTTGATATTTGTGTGTAAGAGAGGGGTCTTGATTTTTTATTTAAGTGTAACTTTGGCAGAAATATAGTCTCAATGACCTTCTCTAATTTTAACAAACAAGTGTTCTTACTAATCCTGAAATGTAAAGCCAGTTTTTAACCACATACTAATTATATGTCAAACAACAAAAACATTAAAGAAATAAAGAGAGAGTGTTTAGAGACAAAAGTTGTCAAACCACTCAATTATTAAACAAACAAGTTGAGCTGCTTAAATCTACTGAATTTTTGGAGAGATACCAGATTCTGGTTATTCTGAGAGAATATTCCAAATGTAGTATTAATGATGTTTAAGTAAAAAAAGTGGTAATAATCATAAAGTGGATTTTTTCCTTTTTTATATCCTTCTTGCATTGGAAGGAAATATTTTTTTTCCCAATTAACACTTGAAGCATTTATTTTTCAGTTGTGTATTCTGTAAATTGTTTTAAATTGATTTACAAAGTTTTACCTGAAGATGATTAAAGACTGAATCTTCTTTTAAGGATATTGATATTATGTTGAATTTTACAAGGGAGATTAAAAAAACAGTAAAATTGCTGCATTAGTTATTTTAGGTAAATTCCATAGCCATAAAACAAAATGTTCTAGTGCTGTATCTTCTTTTAAAAATTTTGAAGGTAAATTGCAGGTAATTCAATTAGAAATTTAAAGGGTAATAAAGCAAAGAAGACATTTGATAAATAAAAAATACTTAACATGATTATGCAATTACCTATTTAGTATTTGTTGTTACATTTTTCCACTAAATTTATTGTAAATGTATTCATTTTCTTTATATATTTAATCAAAAGTGTTAAAACCATTGCAATAGAAACCAGCTTGGTGCAAACAGCATGACTACTTGCATTAAGTTGAAATGAAAAGTATTTTGGTAACAGTTTACAACTGAGTTAGCTGCACTGCACTCTTTTCACCGTCTGTTGTCCATCAGTTAAATGTCAGTCATTACCCCAGATCTATGTGTTTTAGATCACTGGTGGCTTTAATATTTACATCAGTTTGTAAAAGGTAATTTGTTGTGTGATGAATAAAATTACTTGTAATCACCAAATAGTTTAAATAAGACTTAATGAAATACATAATCGCTATCAATGGTAACAAAATACAACAGGTTTACTTCCATATTTTTGTTTAAGACTGAAGTGCAGACATCTTTGGGATTTTGAGGTGC
The DNA here is from genome assembly GCF_016835505.1 of Polypterus senegalus. Classification (NCBI taxonomy): domain Eukaryota; kingdom Metazoa; phylum Chordata; class Cladistia; order Polypteriformes; family Polypteridae; genus Polypterus; species Polypterus senegalus. The sequence goes on along the minus strand of NC_053160.1, from coordinate 125,855,342 downwards.
AAAGGATTCTGGGCTTTTGAGATTTATGGTCTCCTGCTGTCAGACACCCCCAGGAACGCTTAAGTTCTTGCCACATTATCTCAGCGAGTATTAGATAGCTAGCTAATGGCAAAGTCAGTTCTCAAACTGTTACAAGAGGCTGAGGCAGTATTGGAACGTGACCAGAGCAATGGGTTACAGTGACCAACCTCCACGCCACCCTTCCCTAATGAACTAAGAATTGATGTGAGTTGGGTCAATGCTTCGTCCCGTACCCATACACCCAATGAATTGTGAGCTGCTTCTGTAGCAAGAGAGGCATTCATGGTAGATACCGTTAGCAAGCAAATGTTCTAGACTATCTGAACCACAATGATAAATTTAACGTTGGTGTTTTTTATGTACTAGAAATGTGAATACTATTTTCCCCATAGTCCCACTGTACCGTTATTTCGGTTGGAGCTGTGAAAAAGCAACCTCCACTCAAGACCGTCAAGAAAATGATTACATACTCACACAGATTTTTCTGCCCGAGTGGACTGTGTCACGATAATGTACCCACGCCAGGTGATAGAGTTGAACCTCAGCAGGCTGGACTAGGAGAGAGAAAGATTGTTTTCCCTGGTAAAACCCGTTAGCAAAAAGTACTGTATTATTAATCTACATAAGTTAGCATTCCCACCTCCCAAGGTTATCTACTTCCCTGTAGCTTTATTAGTTTAATACAATTATTTTGAGATCTGTGTGCCAAGACTATGTCGCCTGTAGTTGAGATTACTATTTGTGTACGTTTTCTTAACTGTGTTCATCTTTTTATTAACAGTTAAGTATTGAACATCAGACGAGTTCCAAACACAACTTAAGAATTTCCCAAACCAAAAGATAGAGGAGGTTTTGAATTGATAAGACCCTATCCCTCAACTGGAAGCAAGCTTTTGAAGATAATCCCTTGTCTGGTAGAGGGATACATCCCAGAATATCTTGAGGGTTATGGTATCCAAGCTGTAACTGTCTATGTTCAGCCTCTTCCAGCCTTGAACATCAGTGGAAGATATAGTCTAGAGAGCCACAAGGCAGTTGTGGAGGTCAGCGACAACAGCAGTCCAGACAGCCAAGGATCAGTCTTTGAAGCCAGACACAGCATCAATCTGGAGAATGATGGTTAGGACTCAGATGCTAAAAAAATGTGTACTTTGCTGAATTCACTTTAAATATATATATATATATATATATATATATATATATATATATATATATATATTGTGGAGGACTGCCGGCTTCCCATGCCGGTCCGCACCCCCAGGCCGCCAGGAGGAGCTCTCCCGACAGCAGGATCGTGCCCGAGTTCCAGCAGGGCCTTATGGACTATGTAGTGTTTTTACACAGCCCTGCTGGATACCTTGGGGACCACCGGGAGTCGCTGTAGGAGGGCTCATGGGCCCTTGTGTGCCCTACAACCCGGGAGTACGTCACGGTCACGTGACGGGAAGAAACGACGTGCTCCCGGGGTGAAGTAAAGGACTGATTGCCCTGACCTGGAAGGAATAAGGAACTGTGGACTGTTGGGACAGAAACACCTCCGGGTCAGGGGCTATAAAAGGGCGGTGCCTCACTCCAGACAATGAGCTGTGCTGGGTGGGACAGGAGCAACGTGTCTGGGTGAGGAGAGAGAATATTTAGTTTATTGTAGTTTGTGGTTTAATATATGAGTAGTGTGAAAGGTGCTTGGTGCACTGTGAACCAAAATAAAAGGTCTTTTACCTGGTGTCTGGAGTTGTACCTGAGGGTTCAAGGGAGCACTAGCGCCCCCTACTGCCACTATATTAATCACTTTCAGCTGTATTGGTGTTCATGGACTTAACGACAGGTGCACTAAAGTGGCAACAATTAGAAAACCCTCAAAATAGGACTGGTTTTACATGTGGAGGTCATTTCAAGTTTCTCCCTCTTGATCTTTTTTGGCTGGTTTTCCACTCGTGCTAGTTTTGGCTTGAGTAATTATCTCTACTGGCAGTATGAGGTGATTCCTTAACCCTACAGAAGTTGCACAGGTTGTCCAACTTCTCCAGGATGGCACATCCACACATGCTGCAGCAAGAAGGTTTTATGTGTCTCCCAGCACAATCTCCAGAACATGGAGGAGATTTCAGGAGACTGGCTGTTATTCTCGGAGAGCTGGACAGGGCCGTAGAAGGTCCTCAACCCATCAGCAGGACGGATACCTGCTCCTTTGTGCAAGGCGGAACAGGCTGAGCACTGCTCGTGCCCTACAGAATGACCTCCAGAGGGCCACTGGTGTGAATGTCTCTACCCAAACAATCAGGAACAGACTTCATGAAGATGGCCTGAGGGCCCGACGTCCTGTAGTGGGCCCTGTGCTCACTGCCCAGCACCGTGGAGCTCGACTGGCATTTGCTCAAGAACACCAGAATTGGCAAGTCCGCCACTGGTGCCCTGTACTTTTTACAGACAAGAGCAGGTTCACCCTGAGCAGCTGTGATAGACGTGAAAGAGTCTGGAGAAGACAAGGAGAACGATATGCTGCCTGCAACGTCGTTCAACATGACAGGTTTGGTGGTGGGTCAGTGATGGTCTGGGGAGGCATATCCATGGAGGGACGCACAGACATCTACTGCGTAGGAAATGGTGCTCAGACTGCCATAAGGTATCCAGATGAAATCCTTGAACCCATTGTCAGACCCTACGCTGGTGCAGTAGGTCCTGGTTTCCTCCTAATACACGACAATGCCCGGCCTCATGTGGCAAGAGTATGCAGGCAGTACCTGGAGGATGAAGGAATTGAAACAATTGAATGGCCTTCACGATCCCCTGACTTAAACCCAATAGAACATCTGTGGGACATTATGTTTCGGTCCATTAGGCGCCGCCAGGTTGCTCCTCAGACTGTACAACAGCTCAGGGATGCCCTCATACAGATGTGGGAGGAAATGCCACAAGACACCATCCGTCGTCTCATTAGGAGCATGCCCCGACATTGTCAAGCATGCATACAAGCTCGTGGGGGCCACACAAGATACTGAAAAGCATTTTGAGTAGCAGAAATTAAGTTTTTGAAAAAATGGACTAGCCTGCCACATCTTCATTTCACTCTGATTTTAGGGTGTCTATACAATTGAGCCCTCTGTAGGCAGAAAACTTTTATTTCCATTAAAAGACTTGGCATCCTTTTGTTCCTAAGACATTGCCCTGTCGTTATTTGTATAGATATCCAACTTCATATTGAGATCTGATGTATCTAATGTGTTTCTTTAAAGTGTTCCTTTAATTTTTGTGAGCAGTATATATATATATCAGGTTTGTGTTTTAATAGATTTGAAATGTGAACCTGAGTTAGAGCTTGCTGTCAAAAAGTTTCAGAGAAGCCTTCTCCAAGAAGCTGAAGAGCAGCCTGAGTTGGTAACAAAGATAGATTCTACAAAGATGCTCTAGACAGAAAACAAGAAGTGTTGATGTTTTACAAAAGGCAGACGATTATCTGGGTCTGTGCATTTTCAGTCATTTTGAACGGTATGTGCTGTACTATATCAGCTATATACTCTTGGTAAACACTAATATCCTAGTATATTTAACACGTTGTACTTATCATATTGTCACAATATTATCTAGAACATTTCCGTTTTCTAAATTATATGAAGATTACATGTTATTGTCTGCAGTGGGTTGGTGCCCTGCCTGGGATTGGTTCCTGCCTTGCGCCTTGTGTTGGCTGGGATTGGCTCCAGCATACCCCCGTGACCCTGTGTTCAGATTCAACGGGTTGGAAAATGGATGGATGGATGTTATTGTGACACCCTGTGTAGTGGGAATTAGGGGACACCAGCCTACACTATAGGTGTCTAGTATGCGGGATCGAGCAGGACCTAAGACAGGGAGACAAAGACACAAAAGGGTTGGGTTTTTGCAAAAATAAAGTGAAATTTTATTTACAGGTACACACAAAGAAAAACAAAAATAATGCCCTGCAGAAAATATATATATACACAGTCCAGTAGCGCAAAGGACACACTAAATCAGTAATGAAATGGGAACCAAAAATGCTGACTGTATACAGTATTTACAGTACTGACAAAGTCCCAAAGAAAAATGCACACAACCTGGTGACACCCACATATACATAAAAAACAAAAATAAAGCAGTCTTCCTCTGCAGTAATCCAAGTCAGGAAACTTCTCCTTCAAACAGTGTATGGTACAGGGTTTAACAAAAACAAGAATATTCAAAATACAGAAAAAGAAAAAGTGTATGTACTAAATAAACAGTGCACTGCTAACCACAACCCAATAAAAATACCTCCACCAAAGTTAATCCAGAAATATCTATTAAAATATATACAAAAAAAAAAAAATATTTACAACAATCAAGGCATAAGCCACAGTGCTTGGTAAACTGACGAGAATGTTCTACCAAGTACCTCCCACTCTCAGTAAGATCTAGCCAGAAGACCCTCTCTACAGGCTGGATATTCCCATTTGTATTCGGTGCCGTGCCAACCAATTTAGCTGTTGAACGGCATCCTTCCACGGGCACACAATGACGTGGATGCATCTGTGAAAGTGGTGTCTCCCATTCCGCACAAATTACTAGAAAAATGCAAGCAGCCGGGAAGTGCAGTGCATAGCAGTGTCGACCTTTGGGACACGAACTGTGTATCTTTCTTTTCCCTGAGCTGCTGCCCAGACAATTGCCGATATGGGATCCCTTTTATAAGCCGCATCAAGCCAATCCTAAAATGCTTCGCACTTTCTCTTACTCTTCTAGTGTTATGAGATCGTGGAAGGCATGCCTAAGAGTAGGAGTCAGACAACGTCATTCCAGCTGGACAATGCCAGAGCTGCCTTTCCACTCCTACACGAGACTTGCCCCCCAGAAGCCACTCATATTGTCAGCAAAGACGTCCTTCTGCACTTTCTAAATGGGAAAAAAGACAAGCATTAGAATACCTCATCCTTTGAATTCACTGCAAAGCTTGGTGGTAGCTCTCCACAATGAATTTGTTGTAAAGAAGATAGTACTTTAAGTTCTCTACAGTCAATTTTATCGCTAACCCTTCCTTCTCTAAGGTAGTGTACTTCTCTTGGTCAAACAGCTTCCTACTGATAGATAAAATTGGCTTCCTTTTGTCACCCTCCACCTGCATCAAGGCTGCTCCTAAACCTTCCTTTGAGGCATCGACCTGCAAAATAAAGGGTTTTGCAAAGTCAGGACATTGCAATACAACAATCTTACAGAAATCTCTTTCAATGATTTAGAAGCATTTTCACATCACTCTATCCATTTGATGTTGCATAGTGCAGATCCTTTGAACAGATCGGTGAGGGGTGCTGCAATCTTAGAAAAATTGGGAATATACCCCACCAAACCAAGGAATGATTGGACCTGCTTTTTTTTCCAGGGTGCAGACGATCCTTGATTGCGGCCATTTTGTTGATTTGGGGGTGGATCAGACCGCCCCCTATGGTGTACCCAAGGCATTGCACTTCTTCTATGGCAGTGACTGTTTTTTCAGGGTTAACCAAGAGCCCAGCTGTTTTTAGCCTATCAAATACAAAGCTGCCAGGTGTTGTAGATGCTCCTCCCAGGTCTTGCTGTATACCACAACATCATCTATGTATGCTCTAGTGTATGTCTCTGTCTGTGCAGTAATCCTACAGTACGATGTTCTCACAGGACCTGGGGAGGAAGGCAAATATCATGTTGAATTTGAAGAGTCTTACCAGGCAAATATCCAAACAGATCCCCTGGAATCAAGTTTTGATCTTCTGCTCTTTTAGTCTCTTCTAGATGTTCTAATAATGGTCCCACTTGGACCTCTCTGCATGATGGCAAGTACTGCTCCTCTGATTCCTCTTCTTCCGGAATGATATGAATTGAAAGCTGACTGGAAGGGTTAGCATACTTCTGCCATGGCCTCAGCATATTAATATGAAAAGTCTGCCTTGATTTTCTAGGGTGATTAGGCATGTCAATCTCATAACTGAAAGGACCTTTTTGAGTAACTACAGTGTAACAATAACAGTACCTTCTGTCCAAGCAGTAAGTCTTCGGTCTCTGACTGCCTTGTCGTACCATGCTTCCTGCTTGGCTTGTATGTTCTCCATGTTTTCTTTCACAAACTATGATAGGTTGGCAAATTTTTCCTGCAACTTGAAGACAAATGTTAGCATGTTTTGAGATTCAGTTCTGTCTCTGTCTCATTCTAGGGTTTCCTTTAGCACAGAAAGGGGTTCTCACACATGACGACCATACAACAGCTCAAATAGGGAGAATCCTGTGGACACCTGCGGAACCTCCCGGTAAGTAAACAACAGGTATGGTAGCCATTGGTCCTAATCTGATCCAGTAATGCTAACAAATTTCCACAGCATCTCTTTTAGGGTGGCGTTAAATTGCTCCACTAGCCCATCTGTCTGGATAGGGTGTGGTCCTTAACCCCTGAATTCCTAACAAACTATTCACCTGTCTTTTCTATTTTGCTGTTAGCTTGGATTCCTGGTCAGTTAACATTTCCCTTGGAATCCCCACTCTAGTAAATAGCTGTATTAAGGCAGTTACAATGTTCCTTGCATTTGTCTTTTTCTGGGGAAAAGCTTCTGGAAACCTGGTTGCGTAGTCACACACCACGAGGATGTATTTGTGTCCTGTGCGGCTATGTTCCACAGGACCCACAATGTCAACCGCTATCCTGGAAAAAGGCACTTCCACTACAGGTAAAGGTATTAATGGAACTTTGTCTCCTCTCTTCACTGGTCCGATTTTCTGACAGTCTGCATACGCTTATATAATTTGCTACATCTTTATACCATTCCGGCCAATAGAAATCTCATGCTAGCCTATCAGACATCTTCACTTGCCTGTATTTTTTCCCAAACAAATGCCTCTCTCATAACACTGCAGAGGACACAAAACTAATTTTTTGAATTGCTTGTAATGCCAGTAAGGCACATTACTACAGTGATGCTCTCCTATGCCATTTAAGAAACTAATAATCTTCTTATATAATACGCTACCGTGGTTGTCCGTTTGTCTGTCCAACATTTTAAATCACCTGTAGCTCGCAAACCATTTGACATATTGACCTGAAATTTAAAACACGAACACTATGTGACCTCTACTGTCCACTTTCGGGGTGATAATTTTTATTACTCTTTTTATTTTATTGTAGAATCAACTCTCGGCAGAAGTGTGGCTGTGTAGCACATGTGTATGGGTGCCGTTCTCATCTCTACGACCTTTGACGTTGCTTCCTCTACCTCTTCATATCTTAAATCATTCTTGAGGCAGATTGGCACTTAAGTGAAAAATTAAGAAAAGCGTAATAAGTAATGTCAACACAAAAACTGCTCAATCAGTTTTAATGCAAAAAGATGGGACAAAAGAAGAAGCGGGCCACTAGAGTGGTGAAAACAAGAGCTGCTCAGGAAGCAGCAAGCGCATCAACCTCTGAGCAAATGAATGGTAAACGTACAGAGAAAGAGGATGCAATCTATAAGTCATGTGTATTCACTGCACATTATTATGCAGTCTGCCGTTATTGGTTTAAAAATAATTTGAGTTATTCAAAAGATCTGCTCTTTGCATTGTTTCACCTGCTTCTTATGTTTGAATTTCAACATACAGTACGTGTTTATGACAGTAAATGTTTGTGGACACTTAAATAAAATGTTTATGTGAAACACTTTCAATATGTGCATATATCATACTTATTAACTCAGTTTGGAATATTCATTATGTACTGCATGTTTAGTTTCTGTGTTTGATTCTTACAGGTGATTCAGCCCTTGGAAATGATGTTGAATGCCATTTCTTCTCCTTCGTGATGTCCAGATTGCAGTTTAGATTTGACTTAAATCTTGGTGAGTCTCAATGTACATTTTCATTTGGATTTTTGAAATTGATATGGTTTGATTTTTTATTTGTATAGTTTTAGTTGCATATTTATTTATGGTCCATTTTCAGATAATTATGGCAGAGCTGTTATTTTTGTTTGGACATAAAGACCACTTGGTGCCAACCACGTCACAAATCCTGCCTGATAGTGACCTGCGATAGTGATAGTGACAACCCCCAAAACAGAAATGGTTTACCAGGTGGAGGCCACTGACATTATTTCTCCCTCCTCTCTTTTTCTGACTGTTTTTTCAGTAGTTTTACATTTGGCTATGGTCAGTGTCACTACTGGTAGCATGAGGCAATACCTGGAACCTACAGAGGTTGCACAGGTACTCCAACTTCTCCAGGATGACACATCAATACATGCCATTGACAGAAGGTTTGCTGTGTCTCCCAGCACAGTTTCAAGAGCATGGAGAAAATTCCAGGAGACAGGCAGATACGCTAGGAGAGCTGGACAGGGCTGTGGAAGGTCCTTAACCGATCAGCAGGACTGGTATCTGTTCCTTTGGGCAAGGAGGAACAGGATAGGCACTGCCAGAGCCTATAAAATGACCTCCAGAAGGACACTGGTGTGAATGTCTCTGACCAAACAATCAGAAACAGACTTCACGAGGGTGGCCTGAGGGCCCAACGTCCTCTAGTGAGCCCTGTGATCTCTGTCTGGCACTGTCGAGCTCAATTGGCATTTGCCATAGAATACAAGAATTGGCAGGTCCACAACTTGCGCCCTGTGCTTTTCACAGATGAGAACAGGTTCACCCTGAGCACATGTGACAGACGTGAAAGGGTCTGGAGAAGCCGTGGAGAACATTATGCTGCCTGTAGCCTGTAGGTTTGGTGGTGGCTCAGTGATGGTCTGGGCAGGCATATCCATGGAGGGACACACAGACCTTTACAGGCTAGACAACGGCACCTTGACTGTCATTAGGTATAGGGATGAAATCCTTGGACCCATTAAAAGGACCCTTTATTGGTGCAGTGGGTCCTGGGATCCTCCTGGTACATGACAATGCCCGGCCTTATGTGGTGAAAGTATGCATGCAGTTCTTGGAAGATGAAGGAATTGATGCCATTGACTGGCCCCCATGCGCACCTGACCTAAATCCAATAGAACACCTCTTGGATATTGTTTCAGTCCATCCAACGCTGCCAGGTTGCACCTCAGACTGTCCAGGAGCTCAGTGATGCACTGGTCCAGGTCTGGGAGGAGATCCCCGAGGACACCATCTGTCGTCTCATTAGGAGCATGGCCCGACATTGTCAGGAATGCATACAAGCATGTGGGGGCCATACAAACTACTGAGTACGATTTTGAGTTGCTGCAATTAAATTTCGGCAAAATTAACTAGCCTACTGCATCATTTTTTCAGTTTGATTTTCGGGGTGTCTTTGAATTCAGCCCTCTGTAGGTTGATAATTTTCATTTCCATCAAAAAATGTGGCATCCTGTCGTTCCATACACATTACCCAGTCCATATCAGTATAGATATCCAGCAGGATTTTTTTTCTTTGAGTTCTGATGTGTTTTAAATGTGTTCCTTTAATTTTTTGAGCAGTTTACATATAGCCGGTGTAAATTTATAGTACTTGTAAAAGTTACCTTTTTTTTTTTTTGACTTTTATTCTCTCAGTTACGATCATGATACAACCACCACACTCCCCACCCACAGCTCTGAAACTATTAGTTTTTATTTGAAACTGGGAATAACTGTAGATGTGAGTGGTGTTTTGAGACAATGGACCTGAAAATTCTCTGATCTGGAGGGATAAAAGCTGACACACAAACGTTGGTGAATATGCCTTCTTCATATCTCATTGTCACTTGAATTTTTTTATTCAGTTTTATTGAGTGTTCCTGCTCACGCCGAAATAGTATGCACCTTATGGTCCATGATGTCAAAGCTGCACTGACAGAAAAACAGAGACATAGGTATATATGATATTTGGAATTATTCATTTTAAGCCCTCAAACCATTTTCCAACCCGCTGAATCCAAACACAGGAGCCAATCCCAACCAACACAGGGCACAAACCAATCCTGGGCAGGGTGCCAACCCACCGCAGGACACACACAAACACACTAGGGCCAATTTAGAATCGCCAATCCACCTAACCTGCATGTCTTTGGACTGTGGGAGGAAACTAGAGCGCCTGGAGGAAATCCACACATACACGGGGAGAACATGCAAACTCCATGCAGGGAGGACCCAGGAAGCGAACCCGGGTCTCCTAACTGCGAGGCAGCACAGTGTTACCACTGCGCCATTGTGCTGCCCTCCAGTTTAAGCCCTATATAGTATATTTTGGAAAACATTGTGGCACTGATGCAACACTATTCATATTATTCATATTCATTTACATGCCTTCTTGCGCTTGTAATCAGTGACCATGTTTCTTTTTTACCTCGATCTTGCCATGTACTCCAGGACATGCAGAGGAAAGAATAGTACAGAAAGGTCAGTTCCGCACTATATACAATTGATCAAATTCAAATGTTTACAGATCCCAAACACCCTTCCTACATTTACGACATGTGTACCTGTTGCAATGTACACACTTCTCTCTATGCTGTGGCTCCTGTTACATTGAAGGGGCACCTGACACTGACTGACTGAGTTTGCTTTCCTGGGGTATGTGGTGGTCTTGGAATAGAAGCTTGCCAAAGTTGCATCCTCTTTTTCTTTTTCCGTCGCCTTTTCTTCTAAGAAACAACAATGAAGTTTCTTTGCAAAGTGAGCAAAGAACACTCTTCTTTTCTCAGTGGACCCATGCATGCCTTGCACAGTACATGTGCGTTGATCGCCGCTAGAGCAAGCATGTTGTAGCCCACAGGAACCAACCACCCACATGTTCCTGCTTGCACTGAATAAGCTCATACTTTCTGGTGCATGATGTCAATGCAGCACCGGGGAAAAAAAGAAAGAGACAAATATATGGAACAATTTGAAGAAATAATTTTGTGACCTGAATAGTAACAATCAGAAAACATTGTTGCTCTAATGAAATATTATTTGAAAACGAACAACGTTAGATCGGGTTTAAATTTAGGTTGACGCTGTTAGTTAGGGTCAGATATGGGAGAACGTGAACGCGTCTGAAGAATAAAAGTGAAAAAAAAAGGCTAACTTTTACAAGTACTATAAATTGACACCGGCTGTTACAGACACAAATGAAATGTATGTTTTTATTGTATAATATTAACAATAAGAGCAGCTCACAACTCAAAACGGTAGATTTGCGAGACACCCAGGATCGATCCTGCCGCCTCTTGAGTGCAAGTCAGCAGTTCTTACCGCTGCACCACAGAAGCCATTGTATTGCACTTGCACCTTTTGTGAAAGTGGTTATTTGATATTTAGTCTTCAGTCTTCACACATTAATACAGTTTACGTCTACATTTTTTCATTAATTACTAAAACATGAAAAATGTTTCTGCTTTAATGATGTGTTTACATAGATTGTTGTAGACACGGAACACACATGAAATGCATGTACTCCAAATAACAATCAATTATTTCTCTAAAACTCCAGCACTTCACTTTAAGGTAATCAAGGCTTAAGCTGGCCCCTTTCTGCATTGGTGCGGGAGATGGTATAGCAGGCTGCTTGCTGCTGGGCTTATCGACACATTTACAAGACAAAAGACCCTAACGGATAGGTGCAAAGGGATTTAAGGTGGGCTGGATTTATGAGTTTTTTGTAGGCTTTGGTAATTCTATTGTTAAAGGGTGGTGTATGGCAGGATACTGTGTGAGGTGATATTCACCAGTTATTATATTCATTGCCTTACAGATTAGCAAGGTGAGAGATATTAGTCAGTCTGCTTTTATAAATTGTGATTGATTTGTTACACTAGTAACAATAGCAAAGGCCGAAAAAATGAAAAATCAGAAATAAAATTGGTGATTCAAAATGAGCTGAACAATACAAGCAAAAATAACTAATGCCTCAGCACGGAACTAAGAAAACCAAAAGAAGCATTTAGGACACTTAAGGTTATACCTGAAGGCTCTAATTTTACAGAGTTGAGGAAAGAGACTGTTGAAAATTAAAGTAATACAAAAATCTTGAACAAAGATCAAACAAGGATGAAGGGGGAAATTACTACATTTAAAAAACGAAAAATACTATAAAACTAATATACGGTCCTAACACCAAGGCAGTCCATTACTATATAATGGAGGGTGGCAGGTAATGTTGTGTAGTGATTAAAAATGTGGACCTTGGATTCAAACTCCAAGGTTGTGGTTTCAAATCCTGCTACTGCTAATGAGCAAGTCACTTCACCTGCCTGTGCATCAAATGAAATGGAACATATTCCATCAGAAATGTTGTAAGACACATTGGATAAAAGTGTCAGTCAAATAATCAGTAATAATAATATTATAACATTTTGATTCTCTTTAGTTTTTGTTTATTGTTTTTTGCTATGTGTAGCATTGCATGAGGTTGGTGACATTACCTCCTCAACTTCAAATTTAAAATTGTTGAGTTTGGTGTACATCCATGTGTGTGACTTCATGGCATTTACCATATTTTAAGAACAAGCTGCTGATCAGTCAATGTCTCCATTTTTTTCCATAGAACAAAACTCTTTGCTTTGTTAGAAAACTTTTCTTTTTTGGATAAATAATTTGAAGGCTGTCTTTGACTTTTGATTTGACTTTGTTTTGTTTACAACTTCAGTTATTTTTGATTGCTTATTTCAAATTAAAATTAAATAAAATCAAACCAAATTGTGATGAGTGCAAACCATAGCACAATAGGTAAAATGCAGTAGACGGCTTGCCAACATACCAATTTGTCCCATAATCAATAATACCGTCTCATTCCTTACCCTTTGTATATCACCATCTACTTTGTACAAATGTGTATACTTACAGTATTTACCTATGCTTCACCTTAGAAAAAAATACTGATAGATTCAGTCAGCTTTTTGAGGAAAATTTGAAACAATTGTGACATTGTCTTCTCTAATAGCTTCAGTACATGATACAATTATAAGTGAAGCATACCACAAAGCAAAGAATACATTGATACTGCATATAGTTAAATTTTGTGTATAATAAAAAGACTATTTTGTTAAAAAAACTTTAATAATAGTTTTGAAAATCAGTTGCTAATTTTACAAAATTGATAAACTGCAATTAGCATCTTTGGGATGTTTGGGCAAAATCAGAGAATCTGGAAATACTGCAAAAAATGATATCTAAACAAGCAAAAAGCATTTACATTAAGTTGTTAAATCTTGTTTTCATTATTATAAGATTCACTGACTTATCCAAAAATTTTTGTATGTAAGATTGTTTAGCTTATTTTAAGAAATCTAGTCAAATCAATTTTGCTTACCCCATTGCTGTTTATTGCTAGATAGACATGCAAACATAGGGAGAACTGGCAAGCTTAACAAAGACAGAGAGTCAGCCGCTATTTGAGTCTATTCCCATGGAGCTATCAAGCCATTACCTGACAGTTATTATTCATATACTAAAATCAATAAAACAATGAAAGGATACAAATTAACAATGCAAACCTTCTATGATTAAGCCACATTTAATAGGAAAAAATTCAAAAGATAGTATAAGTCTAAAGGAATTTTTCTGTCACTGTCATAATGATTCGAGTCCTGTAGATCTATGAATGTTAAAACCACCAAGTTGTAAAACTCAGTTATTGATTATGCGATCTTAATTAAGTCACTTTAACTGCCAATGATCAAAGAAAATTAATATCTTTGTAAAACGTATTCTTGAGCACTTTGGTATGGTAAATAAAAAGAAAGAATGTGAGTCATGTGTGGTCATGCATGTGCGTCTTTAAATAACCATATCAGCACAACTCAGTGTTACCCAGTACCACTCCAGGATGAGTAGAAATGCTGTCACTAACAGTCTTGATTCTTCCCACCGAAGCTCAGAGAAGACTCCCTTTTCCAGTCCAAATAAAGGCAGCCATTCCTGGAATGTAGCATATCAGTCTAGACCTGACCCTAATACAGGATGGAGCTCCATAGATAGACCTTAGTGAAGAACTGTCAGTGGTGATTAGTTATTTCTTTACTTTGTGCTTGTGCCATTGAGTTTCTGGTTATTTTGATAAGAAAGACCATTTTTTGTTGAATAATTATTAAACAAGGTGGCCAGGTTGGCACTCCAACTTTTGTTTGGACTTTGTCTGTCCCTTGTACCATGATAGTAGATACAATAAATACTAGAACCTTACAGAAAAACATATAATAGTCTACTGTATGTATTATTCTTTTGTTTTTTTACAAGAACATGTGTGTTTCCAAGATTTATTTATTACCAAGGCTTAGGATTAATAAATCACACTGTGGATTCTCTTCTTCCTGTCTTGCAGATAAGCAAAATAAAAGCAGAAACTAGAAACATATTAAATTAAAATATACTGTAGTAGCAATCCTCTCGCAGGAAGATAACGCAACAGACAAAATGAATGAGTCAAACCCAGGCAAACACATGAGAAACTCATAAAGATATTGAATGGATAAATGCAAAACAAAAACAGGAAACCTGCAAGGAAAGTTAACATTTCTTTTAGATTATTAAAGTTTTAAATTTTGTAAAATTCTGTAATATTTTATGTATTTATAGTGTATATATGGTAAAATAAGAGAACAAGCAAAATATATTCCAAAATAAATATTATTTGCTTATATTGGATAATTACTACAATTAAAATTAACAGGACACACAAACATGTAATGAAAATGAATTAGTCATGGTTCTGACCATTAGAAACAAAGTCTGATTAAATAAATGACTAATGCTCATTCAAACTAGGCACAAAATGAAGATGGCCTGCTTCTCTCTCACAACAGGTATGTGTTTTCCCAGTGAGAAAAGTGTGTAATCTTGTTTATAAAACTTCTCTATCAGTGAACCCATGAGGAATCTGTACTGAAGAGGGAAGTGCACCACAGCTAGTGAAGAGTAAGGGTGCACTACCACAATTAAGGGAGGGGGAATTAATAAGGTTGTAACTTCATGAGAGTGAAAAAGTGCGTTCATTAATACAGTGCTTTAAGAAATAGGGTGAGAATGTTTCACAGTTGAAAAAATCAAGCATGCCATAAACTATGGTGCCAATAAAACAAGAAAGCCTAACTGGAAAGTCTCACAAGCTGAGATTCTTATTATAGGAACCTTTTGATGACAAACCATAAGCATTTTTGAGGTAGTGGCTCTACAACTGTGAGGGGATGTAAGGCAACATCTATTATAGATGGAAGCAATCACACCAATCAGCTGGCCACTGTTAGGTTGAAGATGTCTTGTCTAGACGTTGTGAGTGACAAAGGACTGTAAAAGGCGCTATATAGCGCCCAACCCAGCACAGACTTACACAGAGGCACGTGTAAAACAAACAGGCTTTTATTTTTCTCTTCAGCCGTGGGGCACATCTTCCCCGTGTCCCACAGGCCCAACACAGTTCCAAAAGCACAAAATACAGCACAAACAACTGTTCCTCTCACCACCACTCCTCCCAGGCAACTTTGTCCTCTTCCTCCTGATTCTGGCCTCAAATGAAGGGAGGCTGACCCGTTTTATAGCCCACCCGGAAGTGTTCCAGGTGCTTGACCAACTGGCCCTGATTGCACCTCTGGGTGGGGCTGATAACTCGTCCAACCGGGTTGTTGGCTCTCGGCAGCACCCCCTAGCGGCCACCCCATCTCCCAACCAGGCTGTGGAGGACTCCATGTCCCATGGAGCCACGTGGGAGACAGGGAAACGAATAACGGCCGGGGAGGATGCCACCAAGCGTCCCGGGGGAGGTATTGAGCTGTCCATGGTGGCTCCCCCGGAACATATGCAGCAGGGGCGTCCCGGCCGGGCATGGGACTCGGCTGTCCGTCACAGGACATAACTAGACACTTGATCTTAATGGCCACCAGACATTAAGAACATTTTTGTATCATAGATATTTACAGCATTCGCATATAGTTGTTACAGAAAAGAGGAAAAATCCAAGGACACGGGACAAAGAAGGCAGAGGGAAACTACAGTAAAGAGAGAGATTACCGTTTAAAAGAAAGAGTGCAAAGAGGATGCTTGTGCAGTTTTATAAATGTCTTAAAAGCTGATGTGAATAACTAGAAGGATTGCAAGGTCAACCAGAACATCATCTCCAATTAATTTTGATCAGATTTTGGCTACAGTTCAGTCAGAGAATACCTTTCAACTTCTTGTGTGTTTTCAAGGGGGTAGGTTGTTTTATCACACAACCCTTCTTCTACACACACCTCTAGTCAAAATAGATGAAAGTAGAATAAAAATTTTAATATTGATAGCAGATTGACTTTTATTACTGGTTTAACAGTCTTTAGTACCACAGGGAAATAGTTTCTTGTCTTTTCAGTTCCCTACCCTTAAGTTGTGTTTGGCTGGAAAACTCAACTCAAGAAATAGATTCAAAGACACGCTAGCTTGATGAATTCCTAAAAGGCATAAGTCAAATGTTAAGCGATTGTAATAGGCCTGTAGCAAGGTAAGGGCGCTGCTCTTTTTTTTTCACCTCTTATTCAGGTATTTGCTGTATAATAAAACACTAAATTCTGTGTGTCCAATCCCTCTAAACAATCTTATTGGTCAATTTGGCTTTAGTGTGATTGGTCAGGCTGGTTGTGGTGATGTAATGAAAGAAGAAGTGTGAGCAGGGTTTCCAGATGTACGGTTTTAATGTCAAACTTGGCCAGTTTTGAAATTGTTGTGTGGACAAAATTTTTTAATTGATTTGGGCTATTTTTAAAGTTATATGTGACACCCAATGTTGATAGCAGAAACACTCCAGCAGGAACCCCCCTCCTTTATTGATGTGGGCATTGACAGAACTTCATGGTGGAAAACTGCCAACAGTGGCAAAACTATGTTTACAACCTAAACAGTCCCCATGGTCATCAACAGCATCATCCACTGGACTGCACCACTGCGCCATTATGTGGGTTTTCACCTGTTATTGGGCTGGAAATATGAGGGGTGTTCAAAAATGTTTCTGCCTGAGAATGAAAGAAAGCAAGCATGTTGAAACAAGTCCGAGCACATTGTGACATGTCTCTAGGTTACTCCTGCACAGTTGTGGCTCAGTGCGAGTCTAACATTCCAAGATACAGGATGTCAGGAGAGTATTTGTGTGAATCAAATAAGAAAATGCTAGTTATGGAGCAATGTTCAGTGATAAAATTTCTCACAAATGAAGGGAAAAAGCCCAAGGAGATCCATGAACACATGACTGCAGTTTATGTCGAGTCTGCACCATCATCCTACAAAGTAAAATTTTGGAGCAAGCTTTGAAGATGACCCTCACACTGAATGGCCTGTGGAAGCAACTTCCACAGAAATGTATATGAAAGACGAGGGTTTAATTTTGTCAGACAGACAAATTAATGTTTCCTGAATTGCTGGGGAAATGGGCATCTCAGCAGGTACAGTTTGGAAAATAATTCATGAAAAGTTGGGCATATCAAAGGTCAGTGCAAGATGGAGTCCAAGAATGCTGACACCATATCTGAAGGTCACAAGGCTCCAGTGCTGTCAAGAGAAATTGGAGATGATCTGTTAAAACCAAGCAAATCTTTTTCATCATTTGGTGACTAGAGATGAGACTAGGGTTTATCATAGAGATCACAAGTACAAAATGGAGTCAATGCCTTCATAGCACGTCATCCCTGACCCCAAAAAAGTTCAAGACAGAAAAATCTATGGGCAAAGTCTTGGCAACTGTCTTCTGGGATGTTGAAGGACTTTTGCTTCTGGAGCTTTTGCTACACAAGACGACCATAACTGGAGAGAGTTACGACAACACAATGATTGCTTTGTGGTCAATCAAAGAGAAAAGATGAGGAAAACTCACAGCAGGCGTATTGCTTCTTCACAACAATATGCCGGTTCACATGTGACGTCAATCACAGATTGCCATCCAAGAATGTGGGTTCTGGCATCTGAACCATCCACCCTGCAGTCCTGACCAGGCCCCCACAGTTTATTTCCTCCTATTTCCTATAAAATCTCTCTGTAGACAGTGGTTTTCAAATGATGAATCCATCAAGGCAGTTTTGTTTTGAAGGTGAAACAGAAGATTTTTTTTCAAAGGAATTCATGTCATTGGAGGAAAAGTGGATATTGAAACATAAAACAAATATTTTTTTACTCGTTTTTTCCTATTGAGGTAGATAAATTATTGAATGCTCCTTGTATTTCCAGGACCTGCCACATGTGCAAGGAAGAGAAATGGAATGGGAGGCATAAAAGTAGACAGGGTACACCTCAAAAAAATGATCGTCTGAGAAGTAGTCTGTACAGGAATGTGCTTGAGAGACACAGTGCTGAATAAAAGATGTTCACACATACCTGAATAGGAAAGGAGTTGAAAGTCAAGAGATGGAAAATATTTTTAAATTATTCTTTTACCTGTCTTCAACAGGTAGCATGGCTAGTTGATTACAGAAATTAGTCTAATGAACAATGGAATGCCTTTACTGCTCCCTCTCTATGTGTAAGTAACCAGAGGCAATCTTTGTCTTTATCCCTGGAAATTTGTAAAAGAGAAAAGTCTGTCTTACAGTTAAAAAATGATTTTAGTATTGTCAACATCCTCTGTAAATTATATTTGCTTTGATTGAGTCGGAGTATTTCTCCACTTTTTTTAAATTTAATTTTAATTCTTGCATATTTTTGTGTTTTGCTTTCTTGAAAATTCTACGTTCCTTTGCCCAATATGGTGGAGTAGATGGTTCAGGTGAAGTCACCAGGAAGAGTTTAGAAGCCGTATCTGCCAAAGCCTGGAGTCCACATGTTGTGGGTTTGCAGCTGACCCCACTGGCAGGTACTGCAGTGCTTAGTATACTGCCTGGGATAGACTGTGATGTGATTCCATGACAATACACAGGGTTCTGCTAAATCACTTGATGACCCGGTGATGCCACCAAATTTGTGTCTGAATTTGTCTATGACATTGTGTTGTACTGTAAATGACAGTGGGCCCCCAGAGGTTTATTTTCTTCAGGAATGCTACTGAGTGATCTTTTTGTTTTCCTCTCCTCTGTTCTCAACTATTCATAGATCAACAATAATATTGATGTACGTATAATGTTAGGTTCCTTTTATGTTAATGAGTTAGAAAGTACTTTGTTTACTGTGTGTTTAATCTGTAGTTTTATCTGTGTGTTTTTTGTAATTTGTAAAGTTTGCAAATTTAGTTTACTTGTGAACTTGTTACAGCACTCTGAAGTTTACAAAAATAAAGTTGAATAAAGTTGATTATCTTGAGTGAGTGAGAATTTACAGTTGTCTCTTCTGTGTATTTAATGCAAAATAATCTCACATTTTGAAAGAATTAAAATGAATAATTGTGTACAGAATTTCTGGTCATAAATCATTATGCTTCCCCTGCCATTTCTTATTTTTGCACAGTAATTGAATGCTTGTTAAGTTTATCAACTCATGGCTGCTTTATGGTTATAATTTAAGTGTATTGTGCTTAAAATTCTGTCTCCTGTGAAATAAAATAAAATAGTTATTGACACTGTGATTGATTATACACATAGTGTCTATTTTAAATAATACACGTTTCTTAGTGCAAGCTTCCGTGAGGACTAGAGTTATGCTCAGGAATGAAGCCAATAGAAATAAGTTGAGAACTGACAAAAAATGCATTTTATTTGATGACATGATGGGTTTTGTAGCATTGAATAACCTACAACAACATGCACCTTTAGGAAATGG
The DNA here is from genome assembly GCF_016835505.1 of Polypterus senegalus. Classification (NCBI taxonomy): domain Eukaryota; kingdom Metazoa; phylum Chordata; class Cladistia; order Polypteriformes; family Polypteridae; genus Polypterus; species Polypterus senegalus. Next base: position 125,835,708 of record NC_053160.1, on the reverse strand, counting down.
TCACCTGAAGCTGAAAATGCCCTTAGGGACTGTTTTGAGTCTACTGACTGGAATGTTCTGGAGGAAACACATAAAGAGTATATCGAGGGGATTACAACCTGTGTGACAGACTATCTGAACTTCTGTATGGTCAATGTTGTTCCTGTTAAAACTGTATGCGGCTTTGCTAATAATTAGTTCTGGATTACCAGTGATGTTAAGGGCCTTCTTAACAAAAATAGAGTGCATTCAAAAACAAGGACCAGGCAAAGCTGAAGAGTGTACAGAAGGAATTTAAAGTTCGGCTAAGAGAGGCTAAGGAATCCCACAGGAAGAAGGTAGAGTATAAGTTTCAGCAAAATAACAGGGAGGTGTGGGATGGTATGAAGACCATCACAGGCTATAAGCAGAGAAACAGCTGCACAGCAGAGGACCAGGTGGAGAGAGCAAATTAGCTCAGTCTCTTCTACAGCCATTTCGACTGCCCTGCTCCGGCTTTAACTGCCACAGACTCACTGGCTACCAGGGGGCTGACACCATAGATCTTGTAGCCCTCTAACCTCACCAGCATAGCGGCACATCAGAAGGTGCTAATAGCCCCCCTGCTTCCCCACCCCCTGTTCCTCACACCATTAGAGGGGAACTGAAGAGACTGCGTCCTAGGAAGGTAGCTGGCCCAAATAAGTTGTGTCCAAGACTTCTAAGGGCCTGTGCAGAACCCCTTCAGCACATCTTCAACCTGAGCATGTGACTGGGGAGAGTCCCCACACTGTGGAAGACAGTGCTATCAAAGCTGCTATCTAGTATGAACAATGAACATCACCCGCTATATACCATCAAAATTAAGCAGAGGAGTTTGTTTAGTGGTAGACTGCAGTCTAAGAACTGCAATACGGACAGATATAAAAGATATTTTGTTCCCAAAGCCATTAAACTCTTTAAGTCTTCCTGAACGGGGCAGGAGGATGTTGAGTTCATGTCCTGAGGCTCCTTCTCTGCACATAAGCTGTATTAGCTATATTAGCTGTGCACTACATTGATATTTCACTACTTGGTCACTACTGCATAACCTTTTTTCATAATGTGTCACTTTAAATATGTTATTCTATCAGCATAAGCCATACCACTTTATTTTTATTTACTTTAATATTATGTCACTTTAGTACCTGTCACTTTATTATTATGTGCCACCTGTCACTTTGGTAGTAACGTTATTTGCACAATTCTCATTGCACTAGCATTATTGTATGCACCATCTACATTACCTGCATTGGAGTGTAAGATTACAACCCCAGTGTACTTACTTAATGTTATCTGTATTGTGTGTACCTAAAAGTTTATATCTGACTTGATATGCTCCTTGGCTATCGGTACTTAAATTTCCCTTGGGATCAATAACATATCTATTTATTTATCTATCTGTCTGTCTGTCTGTCTACATTATAATATTATACTGGATTATTTTCTTCTTTGAATTTATACTTATTGTGCCACTAGGAACTAAATGCATTAGAAAGGTTAGCCTAGTAAGATAAGGTAGAATTAATAATTCAGCATTTCATAGAATAAAGTGTGGACTTTATAACGCAGATACTGTTAAAGGTCAAAGTAAAAGAGAATTAGACATTACATCGTGGGTTAACTTTAAAAAGAATCTGTGCAGGAAAATAAAGGTATATGTTTTGAGGAATGTTGTCCCGCAAATCTGTTTAATGGTATAACAAAGCTAAATAATTATATTTCTTAGAAAACAAGCTATTGTATTTGTAATTATGTACAAACAGCAAAATTTCACATACAGTATATTTAAATATAAATCATAGAGCCATTTTGATTATTGAGTATAATTTAATGCACACTACCCTGCGAACAAATCTTAAAATACAGCCTAAGAAGTAGGTTACAAAAATTAAACTTAATATATAGTGTAATTGTATAACTTGTAGAACTCAAATAAACATAATCTGTGATGAACTAAATATTATGATTATTAAGCAAATGTAGCATATATAAAAGCAGAAATTGCTTACTGTATCATTTTGTTAAACAACAAAATACACCCCTCTTGCTTAATCTTTAAAGTCTTTGCTCACCACTTCTGCCCAAGATATCAACTGCTATTTTTGGGGTCTTTAGTCCATGTTTTGCCAAGTTCAACAATTATCTTTAAAGTCAGTCAGGTATTCTCAGAAAGAAAGATAGTATATAAAAACTGTGGTATTGAGTTTGAAGCTTATTGTGATATTGTGATGCAGCCTTGATGAATGACTGAGCTGAGGTCTAATTTTTATGAGACAGTAACCCTATCCATTTAGTCACTGCACTGCTTCTCTCTGTATATTAAATGAATAAATATTAGCCGACCGCGTTAATATTTGCACTATTTTTGAGGTGGACGGTTTATGTGACTCATTGATATATTATTTTTTGTAGATATGTGCTCCTTACATGCTAATGCATGGCACATAGTGCTAATGAGGGGCCAATTAAAACTAATAGACCCCCCACTGAAACAATTATACCAGGCACAATCCTGGAGTCAGTGCTGGGAGTGGTGTTTGCCGGTGACTGCCTGGTTCCCTGGTGATCCTTGTAGTCTGGTCAGGCTCAGTATGAATAACTCATATGACATTACAATCTAAGCTCACCACCAACACAATGAAATATCAAAAAACAGGTTGCAACGCCATTCTGGCAACCGGTAAGAGTGGGATGGTCTCTGGCATACTTGTCTATGGAGCTGAAGAAGAATGTCTCTTTCTTGCCTTAGAAGATATGTTTGGAACAACCAGGAGGATCCTCTGTTTAAGGTGAATTTAACCCTCACTTCTGCAATATTTTTTCCATCATCTCTGGAGAAGGTTAGAGACAAAGAGTTTCAATGGGCCCTGTCAAAAATATTAGGTCTTTCTGGCCACAGCTCCTTGTAGTACTAAGTCTTCAGATGAAGCTTTTAGTTTACAGCCCAGTCTACACCCTCATCTTCACATCTGAATCACAATCGCTGGTGAGTAACAAAAACAATGAAATTGTAAGTACTAGTGACTGAAATGAGTTCATGTGCATAGATGCTGAGCTAACTCACTATGACTGGATGAGAGTGTAATAATTATGGGAGGACCTTGGAACCGACTCACTGCTTCTTAGGAATGAGAGAAGCCAGTTGAAGTGGTCTGTAAATGCAGTTAAGATGCTCACTTGGTGTCTCTATCAGGAGGTGTACAAAGCATAGTTCAATATGAGAAGCCCCAGAACATTCTAGGAGCATTTGGGAATTCTCTAAAATGTGTTGGCAGATGTTGTTGTGCAGATGGGGGCACTAGTCTGTCCACCCTAGCATGTTACCACCGTGATCCTCATACCGATAAAACTAAGGAAAATGTCATTGAAAGAGACTATTAAAGCAATGCAAATTGCTATAGAAAGAACTTTGGAAATGCCCCCAAAACTTGATGTTAGTCCGTTGATAACTATAAGGAGTTGTGAGACTCTATGAATGCAACAGCAGATTTAAGGATCACTATGATAGAGAGAGAGAGAGAGACAGAGAGAGGCACCTCTCTGGCAGAGGGTGAATTTCTCAGTACACCAGAGATGGTAAATAAAGTCATTAGGGGATGGCATGCCCGATAACTGTGAATGATACCCAGAACTGAATTTAAATGTGACTGAGAACGATATGTTAGTGGGAAGTACACTCTTAAAAACAAAGGTGCCAGAGTGGCCGTTTAGAGCAATGCCATAGGGCAACCATTTTTGGTTCTTAAAAGACATATCTACATGAAGGTTCCAGAAAGAACCTTTAGATCTATTAGCAGACTCCATACAGTAAATAACAATGGAAAGACAGCAACAGATTTAGGAAATACCAATGGGTCATGATTTCAGCAGGACTCTTGCTGCCTACAATAACATTGGCTAACTTCAGGTTTTCTTAATCTGTTAGTGTCCTGCAGTCTACCATATATTCAAGATTTCAGGATTATTTTCTACATATTAGAAAGTTTTTCAATGCACAAAAAATATCACATGCAAAGAACCCTTTCCAGAATAAAATGGTGCTTATGTGGCTGAGTCAGTTTATCATGTTTTATTTTTGTGAATATTCTCAAAATGATGGTTTTTTTTTAATACTGAAAAGTTTTTGTTTTATATATTGTGAATTTTTTTTAATATGAATGCAATCAGTGTACCTTTTGTATAATAGTTCCTGTTTGCCTGTTGTAGCAGGGTGGCTTTAATTAATGAAACACCCATAGGACGCACATGTAGTGTAACAGCAGACTCCAGGCAAAAGCTGGATGATGCTGTTGCAGGAGACAGAGAGAAAGCCTGTCGCTGCGTGTGTTGACTGTGCCCCTTACTGCCTGTCTTATAGCTGGATGACGCTGTTACAGTTGGATGACGTTGTTGCAGAATAAACAGCAGAATCTGGATATTGGTGTGTCTGTCTTCTTTCAGATCATCAGCAACCATTTTAAAGCCGCTACACTCAGTCAAGCAAAGGTTCAACAAGAAACCACACATCCCAGTAAAGAACCATAAAACATCATTAAAGAACTGTTATTTTTAAGAGTGTAGGTAAGCTTAACTGGATTTCACTGGCTTCTACGGCTAAAGGCAGAATTCTGTAAAGATCATAAAACTGATGATGCTTCTGTTCTCTTTTTTCATCCCTGCATTGTGTGGTTAGTCATTCAGTAACACAACCTTTTAAAAATGTTTGTTTTATATTCATATTATTCTAGATGTTGAGGTGTGTTATTACAGTAACAGTCCACATTAATAAAGTGGAGAAAGAGATTTCATTCATTTAAAAGTAAAGTTTTATTTTACATACAAGTATGGAATTTAATTATCTGTACAAGTTTAGTCCAGAATAAATGAGCAAGAAACAAGACTTTATACATAAATATACAAAACAAGGACAGTCTCTCAAGATTGGCAATCGCAGCATGCTGGGCCGTGCGGTTTTCAGATAACAAAATGTATCTGTTTTTTATTTTTTATTCTTTTCTTAAGATTATTAAACCTGCTACATGTTTTTGGTTGCAACATTTAACACACAAACACTAAACCTGCTATTACATTTAAACAGACAAATATTTAAAAACAAAAAACGAAAAAAACAACAAAATGTATTTAGTAGTCAATTTTCTGAACTGGTTTTTACGAAAAAAGTTAAATAAATAAAATACCAATAAATATCATGCAAATAAACACTATAACACTAGTTTCTAGTCACACTGTTTCATTTCTGCTCTTTTGAGAAACATATGTGATCTGGAGAAATTGCTATGAGCTTTAAAATTGTCAAGGTATGGAGGTTACAGAAATGTTAAAAGACAACTCATAACTAAAGCAACAAGCACCAAAATTAAGACTTAAAGATTTTCATTGAAGGTGATGAACATCAATGCTACCCTCTGGTGGTTGTTGTGGCTCATTAAAGATTTTAAATACTCTACACTTTGAATGAGCTGTTGATATTCTGATGACTTGGGCTTACAAAATGCCCCAAAACTGTCTGAACCAGTCTGCCTTTAAAAAAATCTGTCAGGACAAACTACGTCGCCATCCATTAACAAAAGAGCAAACAAAAAAAGTTTTTTCTCACTTTTGCTGTAAACAAAAAAAATCATAAATGATATAGTTTGCAAAATCATATTGCCAGAAAATGTGATCCACTGCATAGAAAAAATGTTCAGCTAGTTCTTTTCCAAAGTATACTTTTTACATTGTTGCAGTTGTATTGGATACTCTAAAAATGGCAAACTGTCAGAACAAGTACTGTGGCCTCAGCTCTTTGATTGCAATGGAGGTTATGGAATTTTAAGTTCACATCCCACAACCTGTTATATTGTTACATTAATTAACCCATTTAAAAGCACCAATACAAAAAAGAGAAATTCAGTGAGTGCAGTAAGCATCTGAAATTGCTAAATGTAGATATTTAATCCTGTAATTATTAGAAAAGATCTTTTTTACTTAACATTCTCATATGTTCTTAATCTAATCTGAGGTTCGTGAAGTGGAGTCCGTCTCAGCAGGGAAACAACCCTGGGTATGGTGCCAGGTCATCATTGGCCACAATCATTCATGGGCTCACATGAGGCCAATTTCTACTCAAACTTACAGACACATCTTTGGGATGTGGGAGAAAATCTGACAGACATGAGGAAAATGTACAAACTGAATATAAATAACAATTAGTACTGAATTCAAATTCAAAACTGTAATCTCTGAGGCCGCAGTCCTAACCACTACTCCACCCAATAACATTTTAGTTTACCACAAAAGATATAACACCAAGGATTTTATAGGAAGTAGAACCCAGAAACATGATTTTTGATTACCATTTTTACTCATTAATATCATTAACTGGATTGTATTGATTGTTTGACATCCATCTTCATCTAGGCCTAAAATAAACAAGGAATGGTGTTTGAGACCACTATGCCACTGCACCCTCAATGAGTTGAATATTCTTCTTAAAATTCTACTTTAATTTTATTTTGTCATTCTGTTTTGGGCTAAGTGGGTTGGGACAATGAATGAATTTAGGAATAAAAAATGTATCCACAGTGATATCATGATAATCATCACTAGCTTTATCAAATGATAAAATTTCAAAATGCATTTTAAGGCAGGTGGCAAACTACATGATTTTGATTTGCATATCAAACTGACAGACCGCTGGGTTTAGTTACCTTAAGGAAGTCAGATTACATGACTAGACATTGCTAGGGATGACGCCTTTTCAGCAGTTCCACATTTCCTAAGTATCTTAAGTACTCTGCATTATGACAGTCAGCTGACAGATATGGTGTGTTCGACTGCAGTATCTTTTGTCCTTTTTCCATTCTGTCAAATTATGACAAACAAGAGACATGAAGTAGACAATCCTCTCTTCTATGCACAAGGTCCACAACACCTACTTTTCTTCTTTCCTTGCGACTACATTGCATGCATTTTGCATCCATCTGCCAGTTTACTGGTTGCCAACTCTTTCTCTCACTCCATAAAACAAACGTGTGAGTGATAGACTGCTATGACTGAGTCACACTACATGACTGGTATGTATGGGCATGCACTGTGACTGTCCCTAATACAATATGATTAAGTAAATGAAGGCTACAACTGATAATCACTGGAAACTCCATACATTGTGATGCATGCTGACTTTCACTGATATAATATCTATAAATGTTTAATTATACAATGAGTGGCACTATTATGTTTGCCTGGTCTTTCCACATGTTTGACTGTTCAGTCAGGGACACTGTTATATGTGCAGACAGTCCTATTTAAAGCAGGGAGATATGTGCCCAAAGATCTGCATGTGTGGAATTCAGAGAAACGAACATCAAGCCAAATTATCTCAGTGGCCCTGAACGCAGAATGATTGTTAACCATAGAAATATATTCAACAGGAGAGCAAACAGGAGCAAAAACAGGCAACTCAGAATTCACAACTTGTCATACTTTGTCATAAGTAAGGAATGTCAGTCTACAATTGAACTAAGTTCACCTCTATCAGTTAAAATCAAGATTTAATAGCGCTGATCTAAGTGAAAGACGCAATGGACATTGGAAAAGCAAATCCTACTTCTGTGCTGATACACAGTAATATAACACAGATATACCCTTTTCCCAACAGTCAATGGATACACCATTAATGCAGTCCAGGTCCCAACAAATTTAGGCATTTTGGTGGCAAAATGGGTACCAACTCAATATTAGATAATTTCACCAATAAAGTAACCAATCAGTGCATATAAATTCCTGATTGTAATAATGAATGCATTTAAATGGAAATTTATCTATCATGCATAAGGTACTGTTCTCAGAGGTAACCTTCTCTAGATGATAAACCTCTGACCCTCAGAGAATGCTCAAATTACAAGCTTCCCATACTACTTAAAGCAGGGCTGTATTAGGCATTTGGCAAAATGTATTGTAGAAATATAGGAATACTGTTTAATACGAATAGAAAATGGGCCATCAGATGTAAGAGGGTGAAGAGGAGATCAGAATGTTTGAGTGATGGAAAACTGGAGGGGCTACCTCAATGATTAAATAAGCCTATTGAACCTTTGGTGCAATTTCTTTGTCAGCTACTATGTAGCGCCTTTGTCTGCTATTCTCTCCAAATATACATAACTTACACAATACATAAAGGATGTTAATGGTTTCCTGCTGGCAAATGATCTTTTTCAAGTGACAAAGCTTTCATTCTGTAATATATTTTACATATACAGTCACTGGCCACTTTGTTAGGTACACCTTTCTAGTACCGATTTGGACCCCCTTTTGTCTTTAGAATGGTTGTACTTCTTCGTGGCATAGATTCAACAAGGTGCTGGAAACATTCCTCAAGAATTTTGGTCCATATTGACATGATAGCATCACACAGTTTCTGCAGATTTGATGGCTGCATATCCATGACACTAATCTCCCGTTCCACCATATCCCAAAGGTGCTCAATTGGATTAAGATCTGGTGGATGTGGAGGCAATTTGTGTGCAGCAAAAAACTCATTGTCATGTTCAAGAAATCAATTTGAGATGATTTGTGCTTTGTGACATGGAAGTAGCCATCAGAAAGTCGGAACACTACAGACATAAAGGGATGGACATAGGATGGACATGCTCAGCAGCAATACTCTGGTAGACTGTGTTATTTAAATGATACTCAGTTAGTACTAAAGTGCTTAAAGTGTGCCATGAAAATATCACCAGCATAAACCGTTGATACAAGAAAAGTTGGATCCATGATTTCATGTTGTTGACTCCAAATTCTGACCCTACCATCTGAATGTTGCAGTAATCGAAACTCATTAGGCCAGGCAATGTTTTTCCAATCTTCTATTGCTCAGTTTTAGTTAGCCTGTGTGAATAGTAACCTCAGTTGCCAGTCGATGTGTTCAGAGATGCTCTACTGCATACTTCAGTTGTAACGAGTGGTTATTTGAGTTTCTGTTGCCTTTGTACCTGCTCAAACCAGTGTGGCCATTTTTCTCCGACCTCTGCCATCAATAAGGCATTTTTGCTCAGAGAATTGTTGCTCACTGGATATTTTCTTTTTCCGGACCATTCTCTGTAAACCCTAGAGATGGTTGTGTGTGAATCAGCAGTTTCTGAAATCCTCAGGCCAACCCATCTGGCACCAACAACCATGTAATGTTCAAAGTCACTTAAATCACCATTTTCCCTATTCTGATGCCTGGTTTGAACTTCAGTAGGTCTTCTTGACAATGTCTACATGTCTAAATATATTGAGTTGCTGCCATGTGATTGGCTGAGAAGTTGAACAGTTATGCCTAATAAAGTGCCCAGTGAGTCTACAGTACAGTGTTATAATGCAAAAAATATAATTAAATGCACAGTTATCACTGAACAGTGACCTCAGCTGTAGTCATCAGACCTGCACTTAAAGTAGCCCCATACCTGTTAAAATTTGATGTTTTGTAGCACTCTACCTGTATCTTAGTATGTTACGATGAGAATGCTCTGTTCATTGTTGTTATGTCTCTTCTTATTACACATCTATGATAAGGGAATTCATTTCAAGTAACACTCTTCAGTTATTCCAAATGTTTCAGGTCCAGAAAATCATATGAGGAGCTGAACTTCAGAATCCATAAGTTTACATGATTAGAGAGATACAGTATCTCCAGTCTGATAAGGAAATATACATACTGTACTTGGGTATTTCTGATATGCTTGTAAAAAAGGAAATTATTAAGCAGGTATTTAATGCATATTAGATAAACAAAAGACATGCCAGTGCAGAGCAAGCCCATGCTATCATATGATTATTCAATGATTTTATATATTTAGTGTTGAGCCAAACAAATTCTTCATGCAGAAAGCCAAAACTTTCACAAATCATGTAGTACTGTTAGTCTTAAAATTAAATTTAGTTTTTCTTACTACTTAAACAGAGAAAATGTTAAAACTTCAGTACTATTTGCTGGCTCAACATTGTTTGTTCACAATATATATATATATATATATATACTATGTTACTAAAATACTGTAGACATGTATAAATATATATATATATATATATATATATATATATATATATATATATATATATATATATATATATATATATATACTGTATATAGCATGTTCAGTTCCCCAGTACATGGGCCACATAGAAAAAGGAGAAACCACACTGGTACTCAAAGGGGCTAGCCAGTCATGAATAAGAGAGGAGAAGGGCTACCAACAAGCCCTATCAATGGAGGCCCCACAAGATAAACCTTGGGAACAAAAGAAAATTGAAAGACATTTGTGAATCTAAAAAGCAACCACATGAAATCCTCCTTATGTGGTGCAGATTACTGTGCCTGTTACGGCTGATGATCATAGTGACCTGATCCTTCAAATGAACCCAGATCTTACTAGAGGGCATTCTGACTGGGTGGCACAAAGATTTTTTCAGGAGAATCTCTTAATCAGGAAGATTACCTTGGAAGTAGCCTTAGGTTGGGCTTTAAAGGGCACTCCCTTCTGGCGACTCACTTGAGTGTTCAATTGAATGGCAAGCTGGATCACGTTTTCCAAGATATTAACAATATATTTATAATCCTAATAAAAAAGACTAACAGCATTTTGTAATATATGTATACAGTATATGTAATATATTATTTTAATAATTTACTATATTATGAAAATTGTAATTACCATATTTAATTTGTGTAAAATAATTACATTTTTAATTATTGAAAGCTTACAAAAAGGTTTAAAATAAAAGTAAAATATGTTAACTCAGTATGTTAATTAGAAAAAGGTGTTCTTATGTTTTCTCAAGACATTCTGGTTTTTCCAATATCTACCAAAATATTGGTGAAGCATCAAAACCATTAAGGTTTTGTTTATCAGCAGTGGTAAAAAGACATTTCCATTATACCATTTTCCTATATTTCAGAGTGACAGCTCTTTAAAACCATTTTTGATGATATTCAGTTTCAACTAAAGAAGAAAACAAAAACACTGAATACTTTCCCTTGGGGATTAATAAAGTATATCATCATGATCATCATCATCATTTCAGTCCCTGCAATGCTAAATTTATTCCTTACATCGTACAACTTTAGCCCTACTCAGCTTTTGTTACTAACTCATAAAGCCCACAGTTCCTTGTAGTAATTACATAGTTGACATAAAGTGAGAAAGTCATTCATAAAAACACTAATTAAACCCCAGGGAAAGTTGAGTCATAAAATAAATGTGTAGCAAAATTTCATACTACTTACGAATAAGAAATCTTTTATTTAAATTATTAACCAACAAAATACAACTGTCTGTAGAAGGAAGGAGCATAGCTATCCTGTCTTTGCTTCATTTTGAAAGGCTAAATAGGTGGGGTTGGGGAAATGCATGGATTTAGGATTGTTAAATATTTCTCCTTCTCCTTTCTGGTTCTATAAGATGTGGGTGCTGCATTATCTTTACTTAATGATGATAAATAACTGCTTGCTGTTGCATCATATGTATGCATATCACAATTATACACTACTGTTAAACAGGACCCCAGAGTAATAATAAGCCTTATTTCTTGAAAGTGATCCACAAATTAAAAAGGATGAAAATACTATCACACTTTTATTGTATGAATACTTAGATTGATTTTATCCAGGAAACCCATTGGTATACTAAGAGAAATACAGGTTAAGGAGATGATAGATAGGGCAGATGCTTTATTTTTGCTCTCATTTAAAAATTTGGGGGTTGGTGGTAGAATTGGCACTCCAGCCACTGTAAAAAAACTCACACTATTCAGTGAGGTGCTGAGGTGTCAGCCATTACACGGCTCTACTCAGATCTCAATCCCGGTGGTTTGCCGTGTGGTGGGTCCGGCAAAGCATGCTCCCAACATCATTTAAAAAAAAAGCTATACATCTATAACCTTGTTTATCTCTAAAGTACAGTAGCTTCTATTAGTTTTACCTTTCAACCTCTGCTCTCACATTCCCTAAACCTCGTAACCGGCCACATTTACATTAAAAGTCATGTTTGTGCTCTTTGTTCAGTTTCAATGTTCAAAGGCTTAACATAAAATTCTTACATTTTTCACCGTTGTTTGCAATTATCTTTAGAAAACCTGATATTCTTTTGGCTTTTTGTTGTCTGCATTCAAGTGAAATTGATTTTAGTTTCAAGTTTCTTATCATAAATTGGAATATCCATTCTTTCTTGGTTAAACTTACTTATGGTTAATTTAATTTGATTTCTAATTTCGGTAGAGTGTTACAGCAACAATGGGTTTCACATTGGTTTTGTATTTGTTCAGCTAAGCAGTTACTTGTCCTTTAGACTCGATTATAAGAAAATGTTTATGTCCCACTCTTTTTAATTGTTTTTTTATGTTACATACCCTTTAATGGACTTGATCGTTTGTGGAAGGTTCACTTACTGTATCTAATCTGTGTTATCTTTACTTATACTATGTCTCTTTATTGATATTTTATATTAAAGCTAGCATATATGATTGTGTTGCGCTTATGTTTCATCGATTTGTGGGAGAGCTGAAAATGCACTCAAGAAAGATTTGTGGTCTAAAAGTGTCAGTGTCATTCCTCCTCTCCTGCATTTAATTAATGTGTTTTCATAGACTGTAGCTGTATTTTCCTGATGTTAACTATATTTTATTATAGTAAGTTTTCATTTTTAATAATTTGTTATTTTTATACATAACCTTCAGACTTATAGTTAGGAAATATTTTTGCCTTTTGTTTCAAACCCCACTATGGTCTGTTCCTTTAAGCAGATTACCAGTATATAAATCTCTGCATTGTGTCACTTTCTACAGTTATACACTGTTATATTAACTTTTCTTTTAATGCATCAAAATATTCAAGAAGTGATTATTACTTATTTGAGATTAACTATTTTTTTCACGTAAACCATGCAGTCATGATGTCATAGTAATTTTGGGCAACTCTATATATTGGAGTTCATAATAAACCCTCTGACTTAAGGAAGAGGTAGAAACTCAACCCAGTCTTATTTACAAATGTATTTAAAATCTTAAACATCTTTCAATGTCTCGGTATATAAAAATGAATTGTAACAAGCATAACTATTTATGTAGAATGAGAAATAACGGAGGTTAAAAAATGATGGTCTTGCTGTTATCACATTCTCAGACTGATTAAAATGTACATATTATGTTAAAGCAGAAGTGCTATTAAACAACCATCTATTTCTCCCCATTAACAGACTTGTATGTTGGTAATGTACTCTGTTTCAAATATAAATTCTCAGAAAAAGAAATCTGTATATGTATGATCTAGACTTCATCAAACTCGACATAACTTTCTTTCTACCACTTCTCTTTGTTCTACTAAAGAGATATAATTACAAAAGTGTTCCACTGACAGTGAAATTATGGTAAAACTATACCAGAGCCTCCATAACAACACAACTTTAGATAACGTGAAATGATGTTAAGAACCCAATCTAACAATCAGAATTTCAAATAAGTAATGAGAATCAACCCTAGCTTGATAATATCTTCTTCACAGTCCAAATGTGTACATCAAACCAGTTTTTCCTGAGTGGGAAAAAACCTACCCAGATTTATACCCTACCTTTGACAATGTCTTCAAGTAACCACATCCCTTGGTCTTTACTTTTTAATTCATCATCCTTGGAAATAAAAACCTCTACATCCTCTACAACTCAATCCCATTTTTTTGCCAATGAAACCTAAGTTATATATTTTTAATTTGTTTTATCTTTCAGGATAGAATTACCACTCCAAAGTTTAAGTAACAATTTATCAGTGTAAGAATTAATTCAGAGCTCATGCAAGTTCCATGTGCTCTGGAATTTGCCATTATTTTCTAAATCTAGACTCTGAAATAATGAGAAATTCAATACTGTATAATCCAATGTACATTTTTGAGACCAAAAATATATTTTATATTTATAGATTGTAATTGTTAGATGGGTTTTATTTGGGTATGCATAATTCTAAACTATTCTACTATTTTGTAAATTCGAAAATATTTAAATACTGCACAGTCACTATAGTTAAAAAACACACACACACATGATGATTCATGCTGAATATAAGGGAAAAAAGAAAAACTACCAAGTACAATAGAAACGAATGAATTACGATTCATATTAATTAAATGTACCATTGATTATCTCTCTAATAATGAACCAAATACTCCAAATTCATTTTGGGCTTATAAATGATGTAGAGCCATATTTTATGATAATAATAGTATTGACATTACAAAAAACAGACTATGGCAGCCAGATAAAGTATGAATGAGTACTTTCCCTTAATGAAGCAGGTTAAATTAATTTGGTTTATGGGTTCCTTTTGTAGTAGGACATATTTTTTGTGTATCTACAATAAGAATGTATTGTCTGTTAACAATCTATTGTTTCTCTTTCTCTTGTAACATTACTGAAGTTCTTTCCTCTTTAATATTTGGTACTCTTGATAGCTAATTCATTCCATATGTAGGAGCAACTTAAAGTAGAAAATGTACACAGGCAAATTTAAAACAGTAGCCTGTAATGTGCAAAATGTATTAATTTGGGAATGTTTTTCCAGGGGTTTAAGTAATGACCATATACAAATACGAATCATGTAAAATTTCATTTTGATTGGGAATTAACATTTATGTCAAAACTATACATATTCTTGAGACAAGGAAAGAGCCAGTTGTACAGAATATAGCTTGTAGATGAAAGCACAAATGTATTCTTCTTTCTCATAAATGTACAAACATGCAATATGGATAGATGCAATTAGTTTCATCATGGCAACCTAAAAATTTGAATATGAAAGTGTCTCTATTTAAGGTTATATTCATCAAAAAATGGGCATCAAATATAAAACATGTTCATTTATGTAGATTCTATTTCTATCAAGCAAAAGGATGCCACCTAGAGTATATCTGCCCCAAGTTCATGTCAGATCATCACAGACTCCCCACTTGTTTTCTAAAGAAACATACTTCTATTTCCATAATACTTTGGCAGACTACTGTATCACACATTATTATCAAATTGCTATATCCTATATCCATATACGATACTATTTACCATATTTAAACAATGCATGCTCAGCAATGTGTTTTACTGAAAAAAAATATCACACTTCTATTTTGGAAATGAGGAATTCATTACATCTTAAAGAAGAATCCTAGAGGTGTACAGTTGGTCTTCCCTACACAGTATCTACACAATGGTTTATGACTAGAATAATTTATTTTAACATACATTATACTAACCATGTTGCTTCTTGATATTGTCAGCTACCAACATCATTTAAAACAAAATATGTATTTCATTTGTAAAAGACTTCTAAAAACATTTTTCATTTCTACCAGCGACTCAGTGGAAATTAGAGTATAGTGTATGTTTCTGTCTTTATGCTTAATGAATCATTGTGATTATTTAAACGTAAGCATTGCATATTTAATAGCTAAGTGTTACACAGTCAACGAAACCTTCTCTTCAAGACTATGGTGTTATTTTTACTGAGAACACCCTGCATATTACTTAAAAAGTGGAGCAGTTGGTAGTGTATCACACTTACTAGGGGTTGAAGGGATCATCATGCAAAGTTTCAAAAACATTTCAAGGTGTTTAGTTTTCATGTCTTCTACAAAATGAATATATGTGTAAAGCAAACAGTCACTCTGATAATCAACCATATGTAAATGTTAACTAGCTCACCTAATTTTACATTTTGAAATTTGAATTAAGTGATATTATTCTAAAATTATTTTTACATTCAATTTACAAACATAAATCAGTGCTTATTTGGGTCAAGTGTGGGATGAACAAAATTATCACCTGAGCTCTTCTTGCAAATCTGAGTGCAGAAGAACTAAAAAGAAAATAAATCAGTCACAGTGTGAAGAGATTTAAAAATGAAATCTGGAGCAGAATGCATTAAAGCAGTGCAGTTTCTAAAACTGTCACAGTCACTCCGATAGATATTTCATCAAACAGGTTTTGTCCATTTTTTAAAATGGTCCTCTACCTCCGTTCCTTCAGCCATAAAGATTCTTTGTGGCTCAGCCAACAATTTTCACTAGTTAGCCATTCACGTTATCTGTGCTCCTGCTTCTTTACTGCCATCCGCCTCCATTTCTTCTGGCCAAATGATTTGGTCTTCCTCTCTGTTGAGAGCTCCTTTCATGATGCTCTTTGATTCTTCACATTATTTCCTTTCTTACTAAGGGCCATGCATTTCATAAAGGCATTCCTTAAACTGTCGCCCTTCCTGCGACAAGTACTGAAAGTGATCTCTTGCTCATGCTGGAAGCCTGGGTTCAATTTTTAGAGACAAATCGTAAAGAGTGTCTTCATCCATGATAAGGGCTTTGTCAAGTAAGTATTGAGTGACCTGCAAAACAACAGAAGTACCATAGTTAGTTCACTCCTCTCAAATGTAATAATGAAAAGATGTTTAAAATCACTACTGTGCATGCATTCTTTTATGCTTGCTTTCTAATGTACAGTATATTTTGACAAACTTACATTAAAGCATTTATTTCAGTAAACATAATGCTACTTTATGAAAACAGGTGTAAGTTAATTCAACACTGAAAAATAATAAAGTTAGTAGCACATGTCAACCACTAAACTTTCATCAGATTCCTTCTTAGGACTGGAATTTAGAGAAGAATTACGGGAAAGAGTAGAATGCACAAAGTGGAAAAGCAGCTTCCAGAGGTGAGGTGAAAAGGAAATATCTATTGTGAATTACGGATTTCAAACCAAGTAGGATTCATTTTTATTATTATCTTGCCTCCTTGTCAAATTTAGAGATTATTTTTCTTTTTCATTGTATTTTTATCACCAATGTATGCATTTTCTTGCTAGTAATATATCAGTGGATACAATGGAGTACACAAATATTCGCCTTTATTTATTTATTTATTATTTTAGCTATGCCATTTTGTTACACTTTTGTAACGCGCAACTATCATCACTTATGACAAGCTGAGCTACTATATACTAAAAGGAAAATTAATAGTTTTACCCCCTTTGATTTATCATGTAACAAAGCTACATATATTTAGAATTTAAATTTAAATTACAAAGAAATACAAGTGCAGGAATATAAAAACAAAAGAACAGGTCAGAATAAACTAAAAAGAATGTGTATATTATTTGTAACACTTCCACCAAGCATGTGAAAAGTATGTTTTCTTTTTGAAATAAGATTGATCTCACCTAACCAATGGAACTTTTTTTCTTTATACAGTGCTGGTTGTTTTTTTCTTTTTCTAAAATCTGAAAATATCCAGTGAAGCATAATCTACTAAAGGAATTATCCAGAAGCTTTTCCACTTAGAACCCACAGCCAAGTTATAATCTTTAATATCTGACCAAGAGGTTTACTTTACAGGCCTGTTAGATCTCTCTTTTTCCCCCCTAAGCCTTCCTTTTTTTCCCAGTTCTTTTTGTTTCTACCTTCTGTAAGATGATAACCTTCCTGTAACGTTGCTTCACTATAAAAGTCCTTCCTATCTTAACATTACCCTAGGAAATCTTTTCAAAGTGAAAGCTTAGCAAGGAATTCTGGTTTCCATAACATCCAACCCCTTTTTAGTGAAAAATTATAGCTTATTGTGGCGTTGTCACACTTTGATAGTTGTTTTAGGCACTGCCATTTTATATGTCTGAATATTTTGATGCTTTTTGGTTACTAGACTTACATGGACATGTCACATGATGCGTGACATCATGGTGGTCACAATATAGATGATTCTTGTAGTCTTGGGCATTAAATATGTAGAAAACTTTTGCAAAAATAAGGGAAAAACTTGTTGAGAAAACCATTTATTAAATTGTAATTAGGTTCTGAGCACTCTTCTAGTTATAATATTCTGGTTATAGTTCTGGTTTTGTTAGCAAAATTGATTTTACTGATGTCCCTTAAACTTAATGAACAATTTCCTCACCTTCAGAGTTTTGACTTAAGCTTCATCCCATCTATTCTTTAATGGCTCAAAAATCTCTGCCTGTCAGTTTAAATTTGGGTGCATCTGGACTTTTGTTCTTGGCAGTCAGGACAGCAGAAAAGCAGAAGATTTTCTGGCGACTTGCTGTGCAATTGCAATTAGGTTTCACATGATGTAAGCAGAACATGATAGCATGGATAAATCATAATACCTGTTTGAGATATGATTAAGTGATGACAATGGTGCATGCCCAAGCAGTTTCAAAACAGTGAGTCATTATGTGTTGAATCTGGTCAATCAATGTCACCCTGCACAGTTTCTGGTGTTCTCACAGGCAAACAGTCCACTGCTGCTTAGTCATCTCACTGTGGATTTTGCAACCAATAGAATGCAGAGATTAGAGTGCAACACTACTGATATTTGAACGTGTGTGCAGACAATCTGCTGTGACTGGCAAGTCTTTAAAGATTATCTGGGTTTACAGTTTAGCAGTAGGTCCAATACCATTCACCTCTCAAAAAATATATTGTACTCTGGCTTTTCAGCATGCTCTAGTGTTTACTAATGGCAGACTGCCATATGATTTACGGTTCAGTGATCACTACTAGCTCAAAATGAAGAATGTTGGCAGTTACTTAAACTTTGTTCTCCATTTTAACACGTTATTCATTCAGCTTTTAAAATCAAAGCTAGGATACGAAATCCCATGTTGATTCTGCACTGTGTAGTGTAGTAAACCAAAGGTTTTATGAAATTAAGTCCAGGTGAAGTTGATTGAGCTGGCCTGTGGGACATTCTCAGATTTCGTGGGATCCCCTCAAAGTTTCTGAATATCATGGCCTGCCTGTATACTGGTACTATGAGCTCTGTGCAGAGTGGAGGAAGAACCTCTATGTTTTTCCCAGTTGATTCTGGGGTTCATCAGTTGTGTGTTCTTGCTCCTACTCTGTTGAATGCTTGCATGGACTTGGTGTTAGGCAAGGTTATGGAGTCTAGTAGCTGTGGGGCATCTGTTGGTGAAGAAAGATTCACTAATCTTGACTTTGCTGATGATTGTGTGATCTTCACAGAGTCAATGGAGACTGTAAGGGCTCTCGAGAGTTTCTGGGATAAAGTGAGTGTACTGGATAAAAACTAAGATCCAGCCCTTTAATGACCTCTTATGCACAGCCATCAGCAGTGTGTCTGTCTGCAGAGTGAGTGTTGACATTGTTGACAGGTTTACTTACCTCAGGAGTGACATTCATGTCTCTGGTGACTCTTCCAATGAAGTCAGTAGATGGATTGAGAGAGCATGGGGGTCATGAGGTTGCTAGAAAGGGCTGTTTGGTGGTCCAATATCTATACAAAAGGACGAAGGTCCAAGTCTTTAGAGCCAGTGATTCCTGTCTTGCTATATGGTTGTGAGACATGGACGCTATCTAGTGTCCGACTGACTCCTTTGGTACTGTGTCTCTTCGGAGAATCCTTGGGTACTGTTGGTTTTACTTTGTGTCAAATGAGCAGTTGCTCATGGAGTCCCGAATGAGGCACATTACCTGTATCATAAGGGAGCGTCAGTTATGGCACTATGACCATGTGGTGCGATCCCCTGGCAGCAGCAGATAGAGGGCCATTTCTGGAGGATGGGACTGGACTGCCTGTCTACCTGGGGGGTTGTCAACCAGGATTCTGAGCTGTTTCGTCATCTGGTGAGTGTGGCAATGTGTTGTACCAATGCTTGCTCCCCAACCTGACCTGACCTGAAGGTCTACAACAGACAGCCCTACTTTGTATTACTTATGGTATAAGTATAATAGATATTGATACTTTTGTTTGTGAGAATTACAAAGTAGGCAGTGTAACTTTTTATAGAAGAACATTAGCCATTCAACCTGATACGTAACATTTTCAAGCAAAATGCAGGGACAGTGCACCCAGGGAAATTCTATTAAGCTTTTAGATAAGGATCTGAAACAGGTATGTGACACCATCATCATTCATGTCTATACCAGTATTTAGAATTTTGTCGTTTATCACATTTTTGATATTATTTTCATATGTTCTGTACATTTTTCTTTTTATAGCATTAAATTATAGCCTTATGTGACATGTAAAGACCATTGTGATGGTATGCACTGTGAAACATACCATATGAAACAAGCATTATTTACAACATGTAGTATAAGTATCACAAATATTGTACCAATAGGACACAGTAACTATTCTTTCTCAATTAATGTAACTGAGAAGGAATGAAAACTGAACAAAACTAACCAGACCAGTCTTTTTTTTTCTTTACTTGTGCCGCATAGATCATTTTATCTTAGCATGAAT
Organism: Polypterus senegalus; assembly: GCF_016835505.1. Lineage (NCBI taxonomy): Eukaryota > Metazoa > Chordata > Cladistia > Polypteriformes > Polypteridae > Polypterus > Polypterus senegalus. The sequence continues at coordinate 125,815,454 of NC_053160.1, read as the reverse complement.
GTGACAACTTATTTAGGCACAGGATAGCTGCCTACCTTTGGCTGATGGTCTATTCTGTATGGGGTCTGCTGAAACTGACGAATCTCTCTGATGATATGGGATATCTGTGAACAATTAAACATAATATTAAAGCATGAATAAAACAGTATGTTGTCATTCAGTTAAGCTACAGAATCTGCAGTTTTTAGAGAAATGTCTTTCACTTTCATTTGCAAAAATAATTGCATACATACTTAAACCCGTAAAGCTACTTGTGTTTAGTAATCATTTGTGTATGTGTTAAATATCTTAACATAATGGATGGTATTATTTTTGACATTATTTAGTCTTATTTTCAAAGTGTGTTTTAAAATGTCATTATTTTTCAAATTCAAAACAATGTGTTCTGTTTTGTTACACTGTTATTTGTGTATTTAATCTATGGCTAATACACTTTTAACACACTTTTTATGAAATACAGTAGATCTCAGATTTCTGTTCTCAGTTGTTATTTACATGATATATTTTGAACATTACTAATACAAGGCATAGCCTAAAATGCTTTGTGTCTGGTCTATTACACCAACAAAAACCACCAAAGTTTCATTTTTCAACATAATCCCCATAAACACTAATACACATGTTAGTACGTGGTACATTGTACCATGTACACATGGTGCAATGTTTACAATTTTGTAAGTCACTTTGGATAAAAGTGTCTGCTAACAAAATAAACATAAATGTACATGTAAATTTGGGTATCTCTTCAAACATGGGAAGAGCTTGTAGACACATGGGTAAACAAGAGGGCAGGTGTGGCCCATCCATAGTTATGCACAATAGCTTATGCAACCCTTTGCTGTGCACTGAATATTTATTTCTGCAGCTAGATAATTTTAATAACGTGCAGCTTTAAGAGCACAATGTGACCTTGCACCAATGATTTATGCTCATGGTTTTGGATTGTTGTCAGATGGTTTATCGTCTATTTTTAATTCCTGCCTGTTCCTTTAGTATTTCCCAGAGTCTTTCTTTAACCCTTTTAATGTGCACTTATTTTGCTTACGTTGTGCTCGCAGTATCTCATGGGTGTTGGTGCAATGATCTGCAGGATGACCCAAGCTGAAACTGGAACAATTTAAATACAAATCACAGCATTTTAGTATGGTTTATTATATTTTTGTTTTGTTGTTATTCATTTTTTGCAATTTTAATAATTCTTGCTGATTCTGCCATTATCCTGAAATTTTTGAAGCGAACTGTTATGACATCACACATAATTAAATTCCAACTGTTTTCTTGTAAATTTTCAAGAGGGGTTAAAGCATAACCTGAAAGGCACCTATTTCCTAAAAAGGTCATTACATTAGGTCTACAAAAACACAAATGACAATCTAAACAGGAAATTACTTATTATCACTAAATGTGCACATTTTCAGATTGGGATGAAACCATTATCATTAAATTAATTTTTCTAAATATACAGTACATAAATTTGAGAAGGTGCTTATTGCATCCACAGATACTCTGTACAAAGAATAATGAAACTTAATGTCTCATTAAGTGGATGTGTAACCTGAAGAATTGCTGTTATCAGAGAGAGAATGATGAATAAATCTATTGGGGCTCTCGGTTTGCCTTCTGCAAGCTGCACTCACCATTCTCATCTTGGAAAAGTTTACAAGACCTTCCTCTGTGAAGTTTGGCGTTCCCTCTTCTATAAATGCTAGATCTGTTAAATACATTCCTAGATAAGGAACGCATGGTGGATTACAACTGCAAGAAATGTCAGAAAAAAAGAATTTAATAAAATCAGGAGCAGGAAGAAAAACTCGCCATATCTTCATAAAGAACAACTGCATTGACACCTTAAAAATGAAGTGCATACTGGGAAAAGTTTCAGAAAAAAACATTGCTTAACACTTCTTGGTTTCCATCCACTTCACTAGTTCTAGGTTCCCATCTTACACTGTCAGTCAAGTCCAGAAGTTTGTATTATACCTGACCAGCTATGACTACTACTAATAATAGCAGAGTTGTCATGTGTATAGAGTACAATGAAATTCTTACTTGCATGTCTGAACAACATGTAACATATCACCATGATAAACAAGAATGTATTAAAAACATTCTATGTATGTTATCAGACATCTTGATCTTACTTTTCCTTTTAACTTGAAAATACATTTAAGTATTACTGTTACTCCACCCTTGTAACACACATTAACAATACTACAGACATGAAGAATTCTTACTTTTTAAGTGTTTCTCTGAGATTTTTAAATCTTCCTTCTGATGAAACAATTTTCTGAAGCTTATCCATAAGAGCTTTTGTCTGAAAATACATAAAACAGTTAAAATCTAAACTACAGTTAGGTCCATAAATATTTGGACAAAGAAAACTTTCTTCTAATTTTGGTTCTGTACATTACCACAATGAATTTTAAATCAAACAACTCAGATGCAGTTGAAGTGCAGACTTTCAGCTTTAATTCAGTGGGGTGAACAAAAAGATTGCATAAAAATGTGAGGCAACTAAAGCATTTTTTTAACATAATCCCTTCATTTCAGGGGGTCAAAAGTAATTGGACCATTGACTCAAAGGCTATTTCATGGGCAGGTGTGGTCAAGTCCGTCATTATGCATTATCAATTAAGCAGATAAAAGGCCAGAAGTTGATTTGAGGTGTGGTGCTTGCATGTGGAAGATTTTGCTGTAAAACAGAGAACATGCTGTCAAAGGAGCTCTCATGCAGGTGAAAGAAGCATCCTTAAGCTGCGAAAACAGAAAAAACCCATCTGAAAAATTGCTACAATATTACGAGTGGCAAAATCTACAGTTTGGTACATCCTGAGAAAGAAAGCAAGCACTGGTGAACTCAGCAACGCAAAAAGACCTGGATGTCCACGGAAGACAACAGTGGTGGATGATCACAGAATCATTTCCATGGTGAAGAGAAGCCACTTCACAACAGCCAACCAAGTGAACAACCCTCTCCAACCGTCTCAAAGAGAAGACTGCATGAAAGTAAATACAGAGGGTGAACTGCAAGGTGCAAGCCACTCATAAACCTCAAGAATAAAAAAGGCTAGATTGGACTTTGCTAAAGAACATATAAAAAAGCCAGCACAGTTCTGGAAAAACTTTCTTTGGACATATGAAATCAAGATCAACCTCTACCAGAATGATGGCAAGAAAAAAGTATGGAGAAGGTGTGGAACAGCTCATTATCCAAAGCATACCACATCATCTGTAAAACACGTGGAGGCAGTGTGATGGCTTGGGCGTGCATTGCTGCCAGTGGCACTGGGACACTAGTGTTTATTGATGATGGGACACAGGACAGAAGCAGCTGAATGAATTCTGAGGTGTTCAGAGACATACTGTCTGCTCAGATCCAGCTAAATGCAGTCAAGCTGATTGGGCGGCATTTCATGATACAGATGGACAATGACCCAAAACATACAGCTAAAGCAACCAAGGAGTTTATTAAAGTAAAAAAGTGGAAAATTCTTGAATGGCCAAGTCAGTCACCTGATCTTAACCCAATTGAGCATGCATTTCACTTGTTGAAGACTAAACTTCGGACAGAAAGGCCCACAAACAAACAGCAACTGAAAGCAGCTGCAGTAAAGGCCTGGCAGAGCATTAAAAAGGAGGAAACCCAGCATCTGGTGATGTCCATGAGTTCAAGACTTCAGGCTGTCATTGCCAGCAAAGGGTTTTCAACCAAGTATTAGAAATGAACATTTTATTTCCAGTTATTTAATTTGTCCAATTACTTTTGAGCCCCTGAAATAAAGGGATTGTGTTAAAAAAAATGCTTCACAATTTTATGCAATCTTTTTGTTCAACCTACTGAATTAAAGCTGAAAGTCTGCACTTCAACTGCATCTGAGTTGTTTCATTTAAAATTCATTGTGGTAATGTACAGAACCAAAATTAGAAAAAAAGTTGTCTCTGTCCAAATATTTATGGACCTAACTGTATATATTAATAGCTTTCCACATTTTACTTTCAGATTTGCAAAGCTGTACATTTTCAACTATTCTCCTATCAGCACATGCTCCCAACCTCCTCCTCCTATCATGAAATATATTGCTGTCTAATACTGTGCTAATTATAGATCTTATCCTTCTTAAAGCTGACAGAAGCCAAAAGGATGATTGCCTTCTATTGAATGAATTGTGGTTGTGGCTTTTAAAAAGATTTTTGGACTAAAAAGTAATGCATGAATTTAGCACTTAGACTAAATTCTGGCACCTATCAGTGTTTGTTGTCATACACCATTAATCAGTTATGCTGTGGTCATGTAATGGGAGGAGCACTGGAAATAAAACTGGGAGGTTAAACAGACAGTGTGGAATTGCCAGTAATCGTTATATTGTGATTGTCATTTCCTTCTGATGATCAAACCCATGATCATATCATTTATTGCCCTTTACTTTTTATGTGCAATGATAGGAGACATTATGTCTAGTGATAAGATGTTACTTCCCCTGAAAATTGCAGGGAAGATGATGTCACTGCATTTCCTGCAGAAATTTCTCCATTTTAACAAGTTTCACTATGAATTAATAAACCTATTAAACACAATGAAATGGATATCCTTGGAGAGCATTGTAGAAGAAAAAAACGAGAAGGCATAGAAATTAAATCACCTGTTTCATCTGAACTACTTCTGATTTTCTTCTCTATTTTTGGGAGGAAATCCTTATTGAGTTAGCAAATACTAGTCAGAAGAGCACAATTACAGCTTACTTTAAAAGAGCATTAAATAAAAACAGAAACACCCCATTGGTGCCCTCCCCCATGCTCTCATCCTCTTTCAGCTCTGAAAGAACATAAATTAGGAAAAGGCCTGGAAAACAGGAAAACTCTAACCCTACCATTGGCTCAAAAATAAAGGTTTACAGAGACAAACAATATCAAAATATCTATTTCAGCAGCTAGTGACCGTTCAGCTTGCACCAATCGTGCAGCAGATACAGTAGATTCAGAAAATATTCAAACCCATTCACTTTCTGCATGCTTTATTACATTGTAGATTTAATTTAAAATTGAGAAATTTGGCACTTTTCACAATCAGTCTACACTTTAATGACCCTTAATGGCAAAATGAAAATATGTTTTCAAAAAAGGTTTGCAAAGTTATTAAAAATCAAAAAATGAAATGCCTAATTTATGTAAATATTCAGAACCTTTGCTGTGGCACTTAAGACTGTGGTTATCTGCATCCTATCTGCTTTAATTACCATTGAGATATGTCTAGTACTTGACTGGAGTCCACCTGTAGCAAACGGAATTGACTGGACATTTAGAAAGGCATACACCTATGTATATAAGGTCCCTGAATTTGCACTGCATGTTAGGACAAAAAAAAAAAACAAACCATGAAGTCCAAGGAACTCTGTGTAGACTTCCACCATAAATCTTCGGTGAAGAGTAGATAAGGGCAAGGGTATAAAATAATTTGTAAAGCTTTGAATGCTCCCAAAAGCACAATAACAATAGTGAAATGGAAGAAGTCTGGAACCATCAGTACTCTTCCTAGAGTTGGCCATCTGGCCAAATTAAGTTACCAAGCAAGAAGAGTCTTGGCCAGAGGGGTGACCAAGAGCCATGGTCACTACAACACTTCAGAAGTCCTCTGCTAAGATGGAAGAAGCTGTCTGAAGGATGACCGTCTCAGCAGCATTCATTAATCACATTTATGTGATAGCCAGCTTGGAGATTGTCAAATGACATTTAAAAGACTCTAAGAGCATGAAGAAGTATATTGTTCTGATGAAACAAAAGCTGAACTCTTCAGGTAGAACTCCAAGCACTATGTCTGGTGAAAACAAACACTGTTTATTGCTTGCATAATACCATCCCTATGATGAAGAAGGCAACATCATGCTATGGGGATGCTTCTCAGCAGCAGGGACAAGGAAACCAATCGGAACTGAGGGAAGGATGAATGCAGTCAAACAGTGAGATGTTCTTGAGTGCACACAACCAAAGACAGTTCACCTTTCTGCATGACAAAGACCAACGCATTGGGGCAAGACAACGCTGGAGTGGCTTTGGAATGAAGCTCTTACTGTCCTTGGTTGGCCAAGTCAAAAGCCAGACTAAAAACTTCTTAGAACATCTATGGAGAGATCTGCAAAGCTTATAGAGACTAACCCGAGAGACTCTGAGTTGTACTTGCTGCCAAACGGGCTTCTACAAAGTTCTGAATAGGGGTCCGAATACTTATATGATTGAAAGATTTCAGTTTTTTTTTTTCATTTTTAATAAATATACAAACATTTCTGAAAACATATTTTAGTAGTGTAAGTGTAGATTTTCATGCAAAAAATGAAAAAATTATCCATTTAAAATTAAATCTACAACAAAATAAAGTGAAGGAGTCAGAATGCTTTTTGAATCCACTTTATACATTTCTGAATATTGGAGTTGGAAAACCCATTCATCTGTGATGAAATTAACTCAAGAAACACTAGACTTTAAAACTAAGGCTTTTAGAAATAGATTCAGGAACCGTCCAATTATTCCAGTTCCAGCGCAGCTAACTTGGCAGCTAAGTGTCCAAACAGAATATCCTTCTCTGTGTAGAGATTAGTGTGACAGCAAACAAGTCTATTCAGTTTGCTGTCCGGGTGCAAGTAACAAAGTTTAGAAAATGTCACTTCAAATTCTTCCTAGATATATAAACTTGAAGAAGACATAAGAGACACTCAGATGTCAGAGCTGTTAAAGATATATATATAGTATATAGGTGGATAATTTTGCATCTCCATTGTTTTTCCATATTTTTTGGTGCAGAGACATTTCTCATACTGTAAATATCTCTCACAACTTGCCTTCCTTTCAGAAGCTTTAGTATCATTATGGCTCTTCTCAGTACTTTTGATCTCTGCAATCTTCTTCAAGTGTTGAAATATGAACAGATAAATGAAGAAAAAGCAGAGTGGGAAGTACCTGCTTTGAAACCTTAAGCCAGGTCTTCTTCAGCCTATAGATGGCACTACGATTGAGGGCTGACGTGATCTCCAACACCCCGTTGTAATTGTGTAGACATCGACAAATATCAGCCACTGCCACCCATTTCTCAATGGAGTTAGCACGAGAGCTGACATCAGCATGTGTCATGATCTGAGAGGCTACAAGATTACTCATCTGTAAAACATTTAAGAGAAGGGGAAGAAAGAGATTATAGAACAAACCATAGCTCTCATTGTTTAGCTTAAGTAATGGAAAAAAATAACTTTATATAAAGTAACTTTACAGTATTTGAATTTCAAGTACTAAGTACAAGTCAGGTTAAGCATTCATCTTTTTAAAACAAACAGAATAATGTGTTAATGATTTCATTTAATGTGTGGTCTTACATTTTATAATTGCTTCATGGATCTTTGTTATTTACATGTATTTATTTTGCTGATACTTTCATACTACAATTTGCAAGTGTATTGTTTATGTTTTCAAAGTTGGAAGATTAGGAGATTAGAAAAAGGGGCATACCCAGGAATTAGTTTCAGAGGGGACATACATGAATCATAGTTCCATCTCTGATCAGTCATCCTCCTGAGGCTATGTCTATGGCTAGTAATTCATTCACCCATGGTTATACTGACACTTCTTGCAGCACAAACGCACACTTATTACATTTTTTTCCTCTTTTGTGGTTCCCTTCACGCTATTATGGTTGAGTCATCTGCTACATACACTTTTCTTGTTCAGTTGTGGTTTGAACTGTGGTCAATGACACACTGAATAAAGCATGTGGGAGAAAAGAATGCCAAGAAATGTGCTGTGACAAATGTACAGAAGCAAACATTTGTGCATCAAGTAAAGGGTCACTGTACTGTGCAGTGTATAGTGCTACAAGCAAAATTTGACAAAAAAAAAAAAAACATAAAAGAAAGAGAACACACAAATGAAACCACAACACAAAACTATGTCAAATAAAGAAAAGCTTTACTGTGCAAGTTATAGTGGCACATCACATACCTACCTTTGCAAAAAGTCTAAATGTGCCGCCTGTTTATATGTCAATAATAACTGTTGCACGTTATTTGCCACTTTACCCTTTTGCCAGTGTTTATTTATTGGTGCTCTTTTGTCACACCATACTGGTACTAAAATATTAGTATTTACAAATACTACACGTGATGCTTACAGTGAAAAACATTACTGACCAGAGCCCTAATTTATCATTTATAAATGATAAATATAATACAAAGTTAACTCACTCACTCATTCACTCATCAACAAAAGCCCAGTTTCCTGTTTAGTTAAAAACTGAAATCTTGGCAGCATAGTGCATGTGGTGTTTGTAGGTATCCACAAAGAAAGGACACTTTGATCAATTTTTAGGGACAACCCCCACCCAATAGAAAAACGAAATCCCCCAAAATACTCTCATCAAAAACACTTTCACTAATTAGATCGGGGCGGCCGATACGTCGATCGGTAGTGCAGGTAGATCGCGTTGCATTAAAAAAAAATTTTTTTTAATGTTAGTCTATCATATATACTTCCTATGGCATTTGCCACTTGATTGATATACAGGGCGGTCAGTCTGAGATCTCTTTTCTTCTAACACACTGGTCATCCCGCACGCATGATCAAACGCGCAAGCTACTGCAAAACTCCGGCTTACTAAGTGATTTAGTTAGCCTTCCCATTTATATCGACTATATCGACTAAAGAAGGAATTTAAAAAAAATGATTGGTTATGGGCTGGATGTGGAATTGGAAGAGGATTTTTTTCTCTTACAATGTCACAATCGAAGTGCGTTTGTCTGATCTGTCAATCTATCATTGCTATTCCAAAGAAGGAAAATGTGGAAAGGCACTTTCGAACAGTTCATAAAAACTGACTTCCTTCCGAAAAGCGATCTGAGAAAGAGAAAGGAGAGGGAACTAAAATCGCAGTTAATCGGACAGCCGTTATTTTTCACTCGGCTGAATTCAAAAGCAAAGGTAGACACACCGAAGCATTGTTCCGGGTGAGTCACTCGATCATTAAGCATAAGAAGTCCTTCCAAGATGGAGAGATAAAAGATGCCTTCGTTGAGGTAGATGGCTAGGGAGAAATTCCTGCTGAGATTTCAAGACCCCTGGCCAGAGAAAAAAGAGTTTCTCCTTTTCATTAAACAGGCAGAATACAAGCAACTTAATAATGATCAATGGCCGCTAGACCAACATGTTGAATGAGCTTAATTTACAGCTGCAAGGAAAAGAGAAAACCATGGTCAATATGATTAGCTCAGTTAATGCTTTCAAACGAAAAATGCAACATCTGTCCTCAAAGCTACAGCGCCTTGATTTGGGGAACATCCTAAACTTCGTATCATAGCTGGAGATGCAATGAAAGGCATGTGCGCAACTTGACTGAATACTCTACACAGAGCAGATTGAAAATTATCTGTCAGACTTATCTAATGGAAAAAAAGTAACGATTCGAGTGTTGCCCAATGTAGTAAGAATAGCATTTATTCTTCCCAAATGTACTCAAGTAAATGTAAAAAGTATGGTGCAGTAAAACTACTCTGAATAAATAACTATATTTAAAGATGCAATGTCTACATGGCAAAACAAATAACAATTTACATAATGAAATGAACTGGTTAGTAACATTACATTAAGACCTTGGTCACAGGTCAGGTGGATGACCAAATGAACATTTTATTGACCTTGAGGCAACGCTATTTGATAAATATTTATATTATTTAAAATGAATAAAAGAAAAACTTGCATCATTGAAGTGTTGGCTGGTCCTCATAATGTATGGTGTTCGTTCATTCTTGTCAACCTTCATCCATCCCTGGCCAAGAAATTCCCTGAAAATGTAAAATACAACTTTAAGCTCTGACTAGCAGTGACTTTATTAGAAAAAGGTAGCCTGAGGGGTAATATGGGAAGGCTACACAAATTAACTTGGTTTTACAAAAGAGTCAGTTGGAGAAGAATGTCATTTTTCTTATGACTTACTACGAACTGTAATTTGACCTAATAGATAAATAATACATTGAAAATATGAAGCTGGGTTAAGGTGATTTGTAAGTTTCTGTCTGTTATAAAAAATTATCATTCTAATTCAACTACAATAGTATTTCTCAGATCAAGCTCCTTGTTACCACTAGTTATTCCTTCAAGTCAATTAGAAACAGTAAAAGAAAATTAGCAAATATTAACCAACACAAATATCAACAGCCAACTGGAAATTATGAAAAATGACTTAAGTTCAAAAGCATTTTCGATAATGGGACTTATATTCAGAAATTTCAAATAAGTACACAAAATTATGATTTAATGTCTCTGCTTTGAAATTTGCTAAACTTCTATAGTTCTTATCACAGTACCAGGGGATATCTCAAATAGATAATTCAATTTGCATATCAGTAAATTTACAGTGCTCAGAATTCAATTACTCTGATATTATGATGACAGTTTGCTCAATGACTACTATTACATTGTCTTACAATATTTTAATAAGGACAGGAATCTTCTAAGTTTTAGTGATTTGCTTATCTGAATGTTTCTGATTGTTTCTTAGTCTATCTCCTATGACTTTTGAGTCAGCCTATTTTTCCATATTTTCATTTTGTACTCTTCTGCTGGTGTTCTTTATACATATGATATATATATATATATATATATATATATATATATATATATATATATATATATATATACAGTCCAGTGTGCAAGTATTTAAGTTCAGTTTGTAACATATCCTTTGTGGCATATGACATTGTTTGAAAGACTACTTTTATTAAAAGCTCAACGTTATGTTTCTAGCATGTTGCTTATTTGCACACTAGGATGAGAACAAAGTTAGAAAGTTCATCCATCCATTATCTACCCATCATATTCTAACTACAGGGTCACAGGGATCTGCTGGAGCCAATCCCAGCCAACACAGGGTGCAAGGCAAGAAACAAACCCCGGGCAGGCGCCAGCCCACCACAGAAGGTAGAAAGTGAATAAGTGTAAGACAACAACAGAAATCTAAACATCCTCTGTGTGCCCACCTAAAAACAGAAATATTATCCTTCTTGCTTCCTCTTTCAAGTTTATTCTTCCACTCTTTAACAGAAATTAAAATTTGCTGACTAGATGTGTCTATATGTAAGTCTTTTATAAACTAATACGTCTTTGTCATTAAAACCGCATGTACTAGATTTCAACTTTCATTTTTCTGTCTCTTCAGGATTCTCTGAGATATATGAGTCTGAGGATTTCTTTGTCATAAACTATAGAGCTTCACATAAATTATATATTACTATGTTCTATTTTTGTTCTTGAGCAAACCTAATGAGAATAAAAGATAATAAATCTAAGTTACTAATAGCCTAACAGAAATTAAGCTAGTTATACCTCTATCAATTTTACTGCAGTGTCTCTTTTACCCACTTAGCCAGTTCCTTTCATGAAGCACACTTGGACAATTACTATTCACGTTATCTGTCACCTTTAAGGGTCAAATGCTCCTACAAACATTTATATAAAGGAAGGCATGCAGAAAGACAATAAAAAAAAATAAATACTCACTCATATGGGATGCTCCTGAACACAATGTGGTCAAGGAGAGTGATCTGCTCAGCGAGCTCCATAGCAGATAGGCTTTCAAAACATTCTGCTTTTGGATACTCTGCCTAAAGGTACAGAACAAATCCTTGTTAGTCTACCTATGAAATAAAGAGACCAACTTGTATTTAATTTGTATCTCTCTGTGCTCCCTTATTAGTTCATTTCAAAATAAGTCATATCCTGAGATTATTTATGAATTCATAATATTCACAATTCATTAATTATTTATTAATTCATCCTTGAAAGAAATTAATTATAAAAGATTATTTGTTTAATTACCACTTATTATTATCAAAATGCTCTTCATTGGGTACTACCAAAATACTGTCATTCAGTATTCATTCATTCCTTTCTCAAACATGTTTTAATGCATTGCATAAAATGGATACTGTCAGAGTCTATATAATACTTGAAATATTACATATATTGTAAAAAGGTAATACATCAATACACTCTATTTTATATCATTCAAATTTTATGCAATGTAAAATAATAAGCAGCCATGGCTAAGAAAGAACTTGATATTTACCTTAATTGCTAATAGTTTATGTTTAATAAGGTGTGATGGTTGGAATCTACTTTCTAAATAAGTCCAAGGAAGCAAAAGGTAAACAAGAATATTAACTTTATTGTACTAAATGACCTATAGGAAGGGAGAAACAGAGTAAGAAAAAAAAACTAGCTCCAAATCAAAGTAGGTAAAAAAAAATAACATTGTGCTTCTCCATTCCCTACAATACAAGTGTTCTTCCTTTATCTGTCTGGTAGGTTGGCTTCCCAAGTTGCTTACTGCTCCAGTACTCAAAATCAACTGCCATAAATGTGCCTCTCAATTCTAGAATCAATTTGAGTTTGGCACTGAGATGGCATTAAACCCCTTCCTGAGGAACATTCTGACTAAATCTGAATCACTTCTGGGCTGAGGGGTGGCAGTACAGGGATTGCAGGCTAGAACTGCCTCCAGTATTACCTACTGTATTATCCCTTTGCCCAGAGGACCTTTAGTAGGCCTTGAATGGCTGTAATCACTAAGCATTACAGTCTTCTGTCTGACTTCTTAAAGGGTCAGCATGATACCAAGAACTCTTTCCTGGTTTATCACCCTTGGCCTTACCCTCTCTTTGGCAATTGCATTCTTCTGCACAGGCTGCTTCTTTTTTCTCTCCTTCTCTCTCTCTTTTCTGTAAGGCTCATTCTGGTGTATGCAGCAAACAGACAGGGCACAATGTTCCCTACAAACACAGCTCTCATACAAGCATATACACTAGATCTCTCTTCAGAATGCTAGTGTGATTCACACTTTTTATCCTGATACCTACTCTGCCTTGTGCCAACCCAGTAATGTGCTTGCCCTAGCAACATTTTGCAAGCTAATCACTTCTTTGCACTATCTGCTCAATAAATGTAATTTTATGTGGTCACTATTCTAAAGCAGGGGTCTGCAAAGCTGGTCCTGGACAGTTTTTGTTCAACTGTTGCTGTTAAAGCACTCATTGTACAAGTTAATATTTTTCATGCTTTATTTTAGTTGTCACATTTGTTAATATTCAGCACCCTGAAAATTCTTATTTTCACCTTAAACAGCTGCATCCACTATTTTTAATTGCTGCTTATCTATACTAATAAAAGGCAAAGCCCTCACTGACTGACTCACTGACTCATCACTAATTCTCCAACTTCCCGTGTAGGTAGAAGGCTGAAATTTGGCAGGCTCATTCCTTACAGCTTACTAACAAAAGTTAGGCAGGTTTCATTTCGAAATTCTACATGCAACGGTCATAACTGGAACCTACTTACGTATATATATACGGCAATAGCCTGCAGCTTGGTCGCCATGTGAGGTGGAGTTGCGTCCCTCATCGTCACGCCTCCCACATAATTGAGTGCCTGCCCATATAAGGCCATCTGTCAGCAGCAATCCAATAGACACGCTGCCGCTAAATATTCACGGGTGAAGGATTGTGCTTATGCAAACGAAGAGTTAAAATTGCTGTAACGGAGTTAGAATTGCTGGTGAAGGACTGTGCTTATGTAAACGAAGATGAGATGGTCAGTGATAGAATAGTGTTTGGCACAAACTTTTAAGTGCCGGGTCTGAGCTAACATTAAATAAAGCCGTGGACATCACAAGATCGCACGAGATAGCACAAGCACAGCTGAGAACCTTTGATGCATGTACTTCCAGCGGCTCACGTGAACTGACTTTGCAGGACTGGGAAAGGTAAACCCGTGCATGCTGTGTGTGATGTCTCAGATAAAGAAGAAGACGAGCTGCTTATTGATGCAGTAGGAGGACTGGGCGGTCTCATGGTCTGGAATCCCTACAGATTTTATTTTTTTTCTCCAGCCGTCTGGAGTTTTTTTGTTTTTTCTGTCCACCCTGGCCATCGGACCTTACTTATTCTATGTTAATTAATGTTGACTTATTTTTATTTTTTACTGTGTCTTCTATTTTTCTATTTTCCATTTTGTAAAGCACTTTGAGCTAAATTTTTTTTGTATGAAAATGTGCTATATAAATAAATGTTGTTGTTGTTGAAAGGAACAACCCTCTGACGCTGAACAAGCCTTTGTACACATATCAATAGGAAAGCAAGGTGTAAAGCTTAAGTTTAAATTACGTTTATAGATACGCTGCCGCTAAATATTCGCAGGCAAATCCACAACTTAATACCGGGAATGCCTGTTAAACATCTTAGATTTACGAGTACCGATTTGGGTAGTGAACACTTCAATGAATGAAACCTGTTATCTTTACAATGGTTGAAAACAAAGATGAGATGGTCAGGGATAGACTAGACAAACACGGAATGTAAGTTGAACACAACACATCCTCCAAATACGAACCTGATTGAAAGAAATAATGATAATCAAATCCTTGATGACAGCAACACTCATAACAGTCACAAAACAATTACATTGACAATCATGTTACGTTATTTTTAAAATGTTTCCTTTTCTTTTTCATAACTTCTTTGACACACTATTTCTCCGCTGCGAAGCGCAGGTATTTTGCTAGTTAGCAATAAGATACACATGACAAAAGACCCAGCAAGTGCTCTGTCTAACTTGTTTCCATTTACACCTGTGTGTATTTATTGTGAACTGTCTGTTTTAATAAAATATTTGGAAATGGAAGAGAAAAAGAATAAAAGACTGAGAATTATTAATCTGACTCAGACTACAAATCTTTTGGATGATATCCATCTATCAATTTTCTTAACTTGATTTTTAAAAGCCTTGGAAAGATAAAAATCCACAATTTAAAAATGACCTGATATTGCAGAATGAAAACAGTAACAGGCCATACAATTAAATAAAATCTGTTATTGGCAAGTATTGATTTAAAATTAGGTATTCATATTAGAACAGAAACCTGCAGTCAGAGCTAACTTTGCACGCCTCTGTTCTAAACTATTATCCATTCACAGAAATTGAATTTGTGAGAAACGTTGTTGGAAAAAGATAAGAAAGGAGATGAACTTGTCAAGAAGAAGCAAAACACTTAAATGTGTGACTGAGAACTTTTACAAAAGATACCTTATTTCTATTTCCTATGTTAAAACAGCCTGTTATGTTATAAGTAAAATCAAATAAATAAGTGACATGCTGCCACAATGCACATATAGTACAAAGTTTATAGTACTACAAGCACACTTTGTTGCAACCCAGAAAATCACCCAACCCCACAAGCTTCTGGGTGCAAGGTTTTTGCAGGCACATTTTGCTATATCATTCCAATTTTGCTGTGATTTTCACTTTTGAACTTCACTCCAACCCTTTGCTTCTGGGTTCAAAGTACTATTATATGTGAGAACTGTAATATAGTCTTATGACCTTCAAAAGGCAAATGGTACGATAGACGCAGGACTTAGATTTATGTGCCCCAAGCTAATGAGGTTAGAAACATGTCTAAATATATATAAGGTCAGACAAAAAAGGTGTTTACAGAGAGAAATAAAACTTAAGAACGCTTTTAGTCATTGCCATGAATTTAAGCAACTACAAGATAAACATCACCTGGTAATCAGCACATATATTTGATGTGTTTGCTGATCTTCGTCTGCTTAAGCCAATGTCACATTAAATGACTTTGTGTTATGGGGTAGGTTAGATTTGCTGACCTCAGTTGCTGATCTTGTCACTGCACCATTTCAAGTTACATGGTTGATTAATGTGACATGGGCTTCAGTTTTCAGTCGAGTGCCAACTTTCCAGCACCTCTTTTTCTGACAGTCAAAAGCATGCTGCCTGACAGAGCTGCTGCTGTGCCAGCACTGTAGGAAGGGCTAATGGCTGTGGCAAGTTCAGCCACAATTTTTGCCCTTTTTTGTCTTTTTTTCCATTATGTTTTAACGTGTAAAATATGAGATATGAGACGTACTGAGCTTCTCTTCTGTTTGTGAGGTTTAAAACCACATGGTCTTTATTCGTACATTCTGTGCATTATACTTTCAGATGAGCAGCTCTCCTGCACATACAGCCCACCCCTCCTAAAATCAAACAGGTTTTATCCTAGGGAGCAACAGACTAGTTTCAGTGAGTCATTGGGTATGTCACATTAGGTCAGGGGTTCTCAAACTCGGTCCTGGAGACCCCCTGTGGCTGCAGGTTTTTGTTCCAACCAGATTCCTAATCAGTGACAACACCTGATAGCACTGGTCTCATTTAATTAGCTGGTAGTATTTATCTTTTATTTTACATTCAGAAAAGCACAGCTGCATGATTTTTACATTTATAAGAAACTTGGAGCTATGGATTTAAATGCTTAACTCTCTTTTTATTATATTTCGCCCTTTTCTGTGCATTTTGCTCCCTTCATTGAATCTTAATAATGACATTTAAAAACAAGCAGAGCAGAAACCCAAACAAACAACACTCAATCGTGAAAGGCTGCAACTACTTTAGCGTCAGCCTCACAAAGTAGTAAATAACAGATTAATTAAACAATTAGAACACCTAGAAAAGTAGAATGACAATCAAGATGAAAATACTGTTAAAAAGAAAAAAATACATATAACTGCTTAGTACATTTTAATACTTTTTTTTTTTTTTTACCAAACTTAGTTTTCTAATTTGTATATTGTTCCCAAAACAGGGAATCTGGGAAACAACAGTTCACTTAATTAGCCCAGGAGTCCAAACAGGGGCTGGTTGGAACAAAAACCTGCAGCCACAGGGGTCCCCCAGGACCGAGTTTGAGAACCCCTGCATTAGGTGATCAGCTTCACAGGAGCCAACTGCTTCCAACTTGCTAAGATAATGTAAATGAAGGTTAGGATTGAAAATTGCTGGAAAAGTCACATAATATGAACTACATGATGATTCAGGTTGTATGGTGTAAATTGTCACATTATATTTGCTTTATGGCACTAGGTATTTATTGCTTAAAAGTTCAAACTTATTAAGCCTGCTTTCCCACTTGCACATTTACACTGTTCTATTGGATAATATTCATAGGTGCAAGTGCTTTTCAACTGGGAACTGTATATCCCAAAAGGCAAGTAAGTGTAAAAATAGGTGGATGAAAGTAGCGACGGAGGTATAACATATAACTATAGGTTTATCTGTGCATTTCTAATGGGATTTCTGTTTTAAGGAGAGGATACCCCAAAGCCTTTCCAGGATAAAATATGGTGTCTGGACAAACACTAGGTTGAGACAGTAGTTCAAATGTATAGAGAGGCAGTATGGGTAAAAAGAGACCTTGAAACATATTTGAAGAAGCCCTGGTTTTGGATAACTTGGATGGGACAATAATGCAGTGTTAACAGTACTACATAGTTCATTTGTATGGCATCCTAAATCTACTCAGTGCAGGCTCAATGATATGACATACAATTTACAGACCAATTCTGGGAAACACCAGAGCCGTGTGCTGATTTCCACATATCTTGCTTCACTGAAGCGTTTGGCATCAGTTTGTGGAGTATACACAGACTCTCCTTCTACAATTAAGTTATCTTGGGTCACTGTGTTTCCTTTACTATGTCCAAGAGATGCATGTTAGGCTGACTGGTGAATCTAAATTGGCCCAGTGCGAGTGAGTGAGTGAATGTTCATGACCTAGATTAATTCAATCATGTCTAGAAAATGAAGAAACAAATGAAAAAATGATTATTTTATTAAATAGTTTATTAGTTCTTCTTCTCTAACAAGCAGTAATGAAACCTTTTAAAACTCTGCCAAAGAATTTCACCTGGTTTTAAATGAATATCTACTTTGTAAAATCATGCACCACACTATTCAATGCAAAATCAAATGAAACCATACGAGAACATTATATCTATGAAAGACAGGATGAAAAAATGAAGGAAAGGAAATTAGCAGAAAAGAAAAAAACTAACTAGAAGATAACTTTGATCACTTCTAACTATACACAAAACATAGATCTTACCATAATGAAGTATAGAAAGGGGAAGCTTTTCTGGTCCTTCAGTTTTAAGGAGTAGGTTGGAAAAAAATGTGTTGTATTAGATAAAATATTACAGAAATGTGAAGCAGGATTTCACTGCTTTAGGATTTTAATGAAAGCAAGTTGATTTACTGTATTATAAACCAAGTGGATTGGTGTAAAATATCAAACCCATCATGCTCACTGAAGCAACGGTATGACACAACTTTCAGTTTTCTTTTCTTACCTTCAGGGTGATTGACATTTACTGCATTTATGGGCTATTAACCAATATTAAATTAGTAGTAAGGATTTTGATTAATCACAGAAATATAGATAGTAATAGTCAAATGTGACATTAAAGAAAACAATCTGTTCAACGTTACTCAGTAAGTGATGGTCATTATAAATTAAAATTAATTAAAATGATCTTTCCTGCCATAGTAACACTGGCAACACCAGATGGCTATTATACTGCACTATCTCCTTTATGAACTGAGGACATTAAAAGTTCACAAATTTGCCTTGTCTGTCAATTTTATGCATACAAGCATAAGGCTTTAGAATATTCTTGTTCTTTTGTTTCATTTCTTGAAAAAGGCACTAGGAGAATTAGGGTAAATCAAATTTCCAAAAGCAATGAAGAGCCTCATCTTCTTAGAGACCTATAATTTAAAGCCTCGACATGCATCACCGCTTG
Organism: Polypterus senegalus; assembly: GCF_016835505.1. Taxonomy (NCBI): domain Eukaryota; kingdom Metazoa; phylum Chordata; class Cladistia; order Polypteriformes; family Polypteridae; genus Polypterus; species Polypterus senegalus. The sequence continues at coordinate 125,796,792 of NC_053160.1, read as the reverse complement.
GAAAGCCATTTAATCAATAACATCTGTGAGAGAGAACTTTCATTTTTAGGAATACTACAACTATCTGGATAAACTTTCAGTCCTAAAGCTATTAATGCATAATGATGAGTTATAATTTTTGATGAAAAATATTTTCAGTTTCACCTGGAATAAGATATGTTTTAGGGTTATATAAGTACATTCTATTTATAAACAGGTAAATGCATCATTTTAAGAATCGGATGATTAACCTGAAAGTTTGATACACTAGCAATACATACTGTAGTTTGAATTACTGATTAAGTTAAGCCCTTAGAAATCCACGGCTTGCCTTCTGATTGCAGAAAACAATCTTTTTTTTTTCCTTCCTTGCATCTGCAGAATGATATTGTGGCATCCTGGCTGGGCTGAGGCCTGGAGGTGGCTATTGGATCTAGCAGGGAGGGTGGAGAGTGATGCAGAGGGCTGACGTCGGGGATATTGTTGGAAGTAAAAAAGAAGAAAAGGGGTGGTACCCTGTATAGAGGGGCTGGGAATAGAGGTGGGGACTTCTAGATGGTTCTGGGACAATGAAAAGGTGTGGGTTAGAAAGATAACAGATGACCTCAGGACGGGAGGTGGGATATGTGTGATGAATCGCAGTTTCCTTTGATGGCATCTCTCATGGCCATAATAATGAGACATTCATAGATAATTGTAAACAGTACAAGTTAAAGGTTGCTTGTTTTGTTTTACATTTGTGCATTCCCTTTTTTTTTTCTTTTGACTGTTCCGAATAAACTGTTCTGCAAGCACTTCTTTGCCCTGCTATGTCTTCCTTTTTAAACCTGTTACAGTAGGGTCGCTACAGTATTTTATGTTTATATATTTTTGCTGCAAACTATTTTCCCTCTGAGATAATAAGGTTTATTTACACCTACCTTGTCTCAACTACAAATTGTTCTTGTATAAATGCTAAATAAAAGAGCATTTTAAATTCAGATATTTCATTTTATATAAACTGGGACTATAGGGTATAAATTGGGAGGTCTCTGCATCAATCCATTCATTTAAAGATTTTCTTTATTGAATTCTGAAATATGGGACCTGAGTTCATATTGGCAACATTGATTTCAAGTCATGATGAAACCTTAATTGAGGTTTTAGTCCATCACAGAGCACACTCATGCATTCACCAATAGTCACTAACACCAGCTCAGTTAACAATTGCCAGTTAAACTAACCTGCATATCTTAAGGATGTAGGAAGAAAACTGGAGTACCTGAAAATATACCCACATACAGTATCTATGTGAGAATATGGCTCCAGTTTGGTGGAACTGTGAAGTATCAATACTAAGCACTTTGTGCACATTGTGCTAGCTGGGGGCCTCTGTGCATACTGAATTTTGATAATGCTTTACTCCTCTTGATCCAATCTGACCTTTATAAATTGGTTTTCAAACTACACATTAAAATAAAGAAAACTCTAAGGGATAGAATTAGCAGCTTACCTGTTGCCTTTCTAACTTTTCAAAGATCACAAAAAATGAAAATAAAGGAAGTAGAAAACTTAAAGAAAAAAAAAAATAGATCATGACCTTAGTCACCAAAGGTTATTAAAATCCCTCTCAGAGCTCAAGGGAAAGAAAGGCATTCTTGGAATTCAAACTACTAACACTTACCATTTGAAGTATGTCTTCAATTCTCAGTTGTGCATCATCTTGGTCTTCCAGAGAAAGGGCACTGACAAAAGGATCAATGAGGAATACGATTAACCTCTCTAAGGTCATCCAGCATGATTGCCTTACTGACTATTTTTCCAGTATTACTTGGCTTTTACTCTCACCAAATGCCCTTAATATTTAGTTTCATTTAAGACTTTCAAAATATATTGATATATTACTTTCTGTATCATAGAATAAATACTTTAATTCATTACAAGCATTGTTGGACCATATACCCATAGAGCTACATGTATAATCCATCCATCCATCCATTTTCCAACCCACTGAATCAGAAGACAGGGTCACGGGGGTCTGCTGGAGCCAATCCCAGCCAACACAGGGCACAAGGCAGGAACCAATCCCGGGCAGGGAGCCAACCCACCGCAGTACATGTATAATTCTTTAGATAATATATTGTTTAAAAATTGGAAGAAACAACAGAAACACTAAAGAATTTGTATGTTCTCCCTTTTCATTTTGTGATTTTTCTCTGGGTATCTCTCTTTTCCTCCCTTTCTCCAATAGCAAGCTGATGAATCTGTACTGGCTTAGTGAGCAGGAATGTGGATGTTAGGGTGGCCATTTACAAATTTCCAAAAAGAAGGATGTTGAATATATAAATTTATATATACATATATGAGGGGCCATTCAGGAAAAAGGATTGGTTCATAAATATATAAATTGGCTCAGATATATATTTATATAAGTTCAGATACATTGGTTTGAATATATAAATTTATATATATATATATATATATATATATATATATATATATATATATTGGTTCAGATATATTAGTTGAGATATATATATATATATATATATATATATATAAACTGCTCAAAAAAATTAAAGGAACACTTTGAAAACACATCAGATCTCAATGGGAAAAAGAAATCCTCCTGGATATCTATACTGATATAGACTGGGTAATGTCGAAAACGAAAGGATGCCACATGAAAGGAAATGAAAATGATCAACCTACAGAGCCCTGAATTCAAAGACGCCCCAAAAATCAGAGTGAAAAAATTATGTGGCAGGCTAGTCCATTTTGCCAAAATTTAATTGCAGCAACTCAAAATTGTACGCAGCACTTTGTATGGCCCCTGTGTTCTTGTATACATGCCTGACAACATCGGTGCATGCTTCTAATGAGATGACAGATGGTGTTGTGGGGATCTCCTCCCAGATCTGGACCAGGGCATCACTGAGCTCCTGGACAGTCTGAGGTGCAACCTGGTGGCATTGGATGGACCAAAACATAATGTCCCAGAGGTGTTCTATTGGATTTAGGTCAGGAAAGTGTGGTGGCCAGTCAATGGTATCAATTCCTTCATCCTCCAGGAACTGCCTGCATACTCTCACCACATGAGGCCAGGAATTGTCGTGCACCAGGAGCCACTGTACCAGCATAGGGTCTGACAATGGGTCCAAGGATTTCATCCTGATACCTAATGGCAGCCAAGGTGCCTTTGTCAAGCCTGTAGCGGTCTGTGTGACCCTCCATGGATATGGCTCCCCAGACAATCATTAACCCACCACCAAACTGCTCATGCTGAATGATGTTACAGGCAGCATAATGTTCTCCATGGCTTCTCCAGACCCTTTCACTTCTGTCACATGCTCAGGGTGAACCTGCTCTCATCTGTAAAAAGCACAGGGCACCAGTGGTGCATCTGCTAATTCTGGTATTCTATGGCGAATGCCAATCGAGCTGCATGCTGCTGGGCAGTGAGCTCAGGGCCCGTTAAAGGACATGGGGCCCTTGGGTCACCCTCATGAAGTCTTTCTGGTTGTTTGGTCAGAGACATTCACACCAGTGGCCTGCTGGAGGTCATTTTGTAGGGCTCTGGCAGTGCTCATCCTGTTCCTCCTTGCCCAAAGGAGCAGATACTGGTCCTGCTGATGGGTTATGGACCTTCTATGGCCCTCTCCAGCTCTCCTAGAGTAACTGCTTGTCTCCTAGAATCTCCTCCATGTCCATGAGACTGTGCAGGGAGACACAGCAAACCTTCTGGCAATGACATGTATTGATGTGCCATCCTGGAGAAGTTGGACTACCTGTGCAACCTCTGTAGGGTCCAGGTATCGCCTCATGCTACCAGTAGTGACACTGACTGTAGCCAAATGCAAAACTAGTGAAGAAACAGTCAGAAAAGATGAGGATGGAAAAATGTCAGTGGCCTCCACCTGTTAAACCATTCCTGTTTTGGGGGTCATCTCATTGTTGCCCCTCTAGTGCATCTGTTGTTAATTTCATTAACACCACAGCAGCTGAAACTGATTAACAACCCCCTCTGCTACTTAACTGACCAGATTAATATCCCATAAGTTTCATTGACTTTATGCTATACTCTGATTAAAAAGTGTTCCTTTAATTCTTTTGAGCAGTATATTTTGTGAGCAGTTGGGGGTGTTGAAGCACCCCAAACCTCAGACAGCATCACATAGACACAAATCACAAGTTCAAATACATGAATTATTATCAAAACAGCCTTCATAATGGGTCTCCAATACATACAATGCCTCTTTAATTTCTTTCCTTCCTCTTCTCCACACCTCCTGGCGAGCTTTGTCCTCCTTCCTTCTGACTCCGACTCGCCGAAATATGGCAGGGTGGTTCCTTTTATTTTGAACCCAGAACTACTTCCAGTGACATGGCATAGACTGATGGAAGCATTTCTGGTTCAACTGGAAATACCAGAGAGCTGGAATCACGTATCCCTACAGCACCCCTTGGTGGTACCCATGGGACACGACAAGGCTGCTCTATCGGACTCCAGGTTCCAGTGTGCCTTGCTGGTGTCTACACTGGTAGTGTCACCCAGGGAGGTTGCCATCTATCATGTTGGAGAAGCCTATAGCCTTGTCTCCCTGTCCTTACATCCTACTGGTCTCCTGGCCAGGTAAAGAATCAGAACCCATCCCGACCAGGATGCCTGCAGATGAAAGCTGTCCAACAAAATACATTGGTTGAGATATATACATTGTTTAAAATAGATTGGTCGGGGTATATATATCCGTTCAGATATATAAATTGGTTGAGATACATCTGTGTGAATATATAGGTCAATTCAGATATATAAATTGCTTTGAATAAGAATGGTTGGAATTTACATGTAGGCAGAGAGCAGCCACCTAAGTTTACCATCTCCATTCCACTTCATCACTGTTTCAACATTGTTGTCATTATTATACATATTTTATACAAGAACCATATGTCTGTCAGGTGTGTTTTATTCCTTTCTGAAAACTGGAGCTGTGAAACATAAATGATGTTTAGCAGTGTATAGTTAAACTATAGTGTATATATATATTCAAACCAGTCTATTTGACTGGATATCTGAAATGACACACACACACACACATATATATATATATATATATACATATATATATATATATATATATATATATATATATATATATATTCAAACCAGTGAGGCTCAATTTGATTATCTGTGACTTCTAAAGTTTTTTTTTTCAACAAAAATAAAGTTTTTTTCCCATTCCTGAGTTCTTCAGGTATCATCTTAGCTAACTTTCTTAGATTGCACACTGGAACGCAGTTGTAGAAACTGTATGCAAACTGTAAAAGATAAAACAGCACAATAAGAACATTGTCCAAATACTCACCTTAAAATATTAGCTGCTGCTTTTCTCTCTTGTGGAAGCAGATCAGGGTCACGTAACACTTCTTCTAAGAGAGTAATGACTCCCATTTTTAATTCGTAATTCATCTCAAAATCCTGAAAAATATAATAAAATATCATATTTTTGTTTTACCGTCCAGGACCTGTTCCTGCCCTGTGGCAGGATTAGGGGCCATCGTGAATCAGAATAAGTACATTTTGATAATGAGCAGTAATGAACAGACTATAGTTCCTATCATTAATGCTTTATATTTTTTCAATTTGCAAATTAGCACTCTTTTGGTATTTAAAATATTATAAAAGCATTATAAAGTAGCATTATTGTTTGTGAGGAAGACTGGATAGTACACAATGCAGTATTTGGGATTTGTGGAAAACAAACTCAAAACTGACCTTTCAGGAAAATACATTAAATCTTTAATTTCAGAATATGTTATTTTAAACCTAATTATATAATAATTGTAATTAAAAAGTTTTTCCAGGCAAGATACTTGTTGTTGTGTTCACCTATGCCAGCACTGGCCAGACTGAAAATTTACCCTGAGAACTGTAAAATTTCTACCACATCTTAGCTTGAAGCTCTTGGGCTGAGGAACTGACTGGTAATAATTGGGCATACAGAATAGAAGCTGAGAGAGAGAAAAAGTGTGCCACTGAGCAGTATGATAACCAACTCGCTACAGTAAAGGTCAGAGGCCCAGCTTTCTAGGGTAAGGGGAGAATGCTCTTATTTGTCAGCTGGATAGGATCTTTCTTCTGACCCAGAGCTTCAAAGCTCACATACCACTACTCTCAAAGAGGATGACTAGCAGTGAGTGCAAGAATCACACTAAGTGATTTCTTGCAGGTGACATTTTGGGGCTCTCCAGGGGAGGAGTGAGTGTAATGTGAGGTTAGAGCAGTGCAAGACTGAAAGACACAGCCTTCTGCCACACTGTGTAAGATGATGCCCTGCCTTTATATAGTTGGACATAGGAAAGCTTTCCTTCTGCTTAACAGATAAGTATTTGTTTGTTGGAGGCCACAGGTGTTCCTCTCAGAGTGAGTAAAGTATAATGGAAAGGGGTGTGACCCTGAGCAATTCCTCACTGCTGAGACAGCTGAGCTCATCCATATTATTTTGTCAAATAATTTAATAGGACAGTTTATATAATGACAGACATAGAGATTGTTTTTGTTTCTATTCTCTAGGATAATTACCAGAGGAAGAAGCAGAACTGGCATTAAAGACTTCTCTATTCTATTAAAAGCAGTTATGAGCAGAAGAAATATTCTGCAAAGTACTTTTAGTCCATTGCCTCCTCTACAGGAATCCATGAACATCCATTTCAGTAAATGGAACATAAGTTAAATGTCACCATTACATAATAATACTCAAGCAAATGAGTGGACTTTAAAGTATTTCTGAAGCCAAGGTGAAGTTAGCGTGAATTTAACAAAGGCTCTTGCACAATATAATAACAGTATCCATGGTGGTAGGGACTGCAAAAGAAAACACTAGAATGCAATAAAATGGATAGCAAAAAAGACACATTTTGTGTTCCAAAAGAAAATTAAAAAGGACAGCTCTGCATATATAAGAGAACATCTTCCACTTCAGCACAGAAGTCTTAAAATGGTGAAATTCCTTATCTATTTAGTCTTGCAAAGAATTTATACTGGCTTCATACGTTGCGCATAGGACAAGTTTAGGTTATATTTCATATTGATGCACCATACTAGTGAGAGAATATCCATTGGTAAAAAGAACCATGAGAGAACAGTAGTACTTCTAGATGAAAAAGCACCAAGCAGGTCCAAAAACAATTTCTATGCTGCTGTTTAAAGGTGTATGTTGGTAGAGTTCTTAACAGCACTGTGCAGAGATGAGCAACTAGTTGCATTCCAACTACTGTGAAAAAATATTAAACCTGTTTAGTCCTGAACAGAGGAGACTAAGTGGGGATCTAATCCAGGTCTTCAAAGTTGCAGGAAAATCTGAAACAAACTACTAAGACACTTAGTTGAAGCAGAAAGCTTGACAACCTTTATGAAGTATTTGGATAAGATATTGCGATAGCTTAACTATCATCTAAACAAACAAGCTTGATGGACTGATTGGTCTCCTCTTGTTTGTAAAATTTCTTATGTTCTTATGTAAAGACTCCATTTAAGTATTAGACATAAACAAAAGACCTATGTGTGTGTGTGTGTGTGTGTGTGTGTGTGTGTGTGTATGGAGCAGTCCGCTCTGTTCATGCTCAACCAAAGCCATTAGATGGCACATGAATACACTTTTACATTTTTTCATCATTTATTACGAAAGACCTATGCGCAGCAAACGCAGCCGTGCAACAAGAGTTGTGCTAATGACACAGATGAAGAGACAGAGCGTTGAAATGAAGCAATTGCTGTGGCTCAACAACATGCAAGTGAAACACCTCAGCAAAGGAGGTTTTCTTTTTGAGACAAAGATTAATAGGACTCATATGCCAATGATACGGCTAAGATATGACACAAAGTCAAACCAGTGATACTCAAGGATTCTCCGAAGAGACACAGTACCGAAGAAGTCCAGTATTCGTCTCAGGTCATTAGATAGCGTCCATGTCTTGCAACCATATAGCAAGGCATGATGCATCAGGACTCTAAAGACTTGGAAGTTTGCCCTTTTGCATAGATATCAGGAGTACCACACACCCCTTTCCAGCGACTCCATGACCCCCTATGCTCTTCCTATCCGTCTACTGACTTCATAGGAATATTCACCACAGACATGAATGTCACTGCTGAGGTAAGTAAACCTCTTGACAAGGTCAAAACTTTCTCCCCCAACAGACAAACTGCTGATGGCTGTGCTTAAAAGGTCATTAAAAGCCTGGATCTTGGTTTTTATCTGGGACACTCACAAGCCAACATACTCAGACTCCCCTCTCAGTCTCTTGTGAGCCCTAATCAGAGCCTCCAATGAATACCCTACAAAAAACCTAAAAAAAAGGCTATGGTACTATAGTGTCTCCTGTTGTTTTAACTATACCCTTTCATGAACATCTCTGAGGAAGGAGGTTTTCAGAGATAGGTTATGGTAACTGACCAGGACAAAATAGGCACCATTTAAAAGTAAAAAGCAAATTCATAGTCAGCGGGCAAGTGAGAAGTTCATATACTAGAGGAAAGAACTACAAACACACATTATGTATTGTGGCGGGCGGCCGGTAGCTCATCCCGACTGGAACGCCACTGTGATGGAAGGATGGGGGAAGGCAGCATTTCCAGGACACTGCCTCTCCCAAAATGCTAGACTGCCACTTCCCTGGCATCTGGCGGTACTCCGGATTCCCACAGGGCATCCTGGGACTTGGATTTCAGTTGCACATACCTGTTGGGTGCCGTTGGTGCCACCAAGGGGAGTTGTAAAGGAACAGAAGGACTCATGCCGTATTTATACAGGTCGCGAGGACGGGAGTCCCAATGTACTTCCACTCTGAAGAAAAATACGATTCTCCATCTGACCCAGAAGTGCTAACAAGTCACGTGAGTGGAAGAACAGAAGCACTTCTGGATCAAGGAAAATGTAGAGGACTGTTGGAGACCCAGCAAGCGAGCTGGAGTTGGGAGGTAGAGGACAGAGCTTGCTGGGAGGTTTGGAGGAGAGAATTATTATTATTGTGATCGTTTATTTATGCTGGCTATGGTGCTTGGAACAATATTAATAAGAAGAATAAGAATTAAAACTCTTCTTAGAACTTTTACTTGGTGTCCTGAGTGTTTGTCAGTTTAGAGGAGCAACAGCGACTCCTAGTGTTACAATATATTTGATCTTCCACATCTGCATATCTTTTTCCAGAGCACAATACTCATGAACACACACCCATATATACCAGGCCTTTTACAGCTTCCAGTTCAACTAACATGAACATTTTTGGAATGTGGAAGGAAAACCTGTGCATACATAGGTAGAAAGTGCAAACTCCACACAGGAAGTAGTTGGGTTCAACTTTCAAACCTAGCATTCTGGAGCATTGAGGCAGAAGCTGTAACCATTGTGTTACAGTTCTGTCCACATAAATTAAACAAAATATGATCTCTCTGAAAATACACTATTTCTTGTACTTGTGAAAATAAAATTTCCTATGCTGTATTGTAGTCACAGAGATTAATTTTGCATGTCAATATTTCAAATGTGCAAGTCAGTAATCTGTTAGAAATTGAGATCAGTTTACCTGAGAATGCTTGGAGACCCAATGCCGAAGAACATTTAAAACTCTATTGGTTGCTGCTCTTCGAATTATAAACTCTTTGTCACACATTCTCTCAGAGTTGTTGAAGGCTGCAATTAAAGCAAATGTACAGTAATGTTACAAGGAGTTTTTGAAGGCCAGAAAAGAACACAGATTTCAGAATTCACTTGCAAAGATGAATAAAATGCATTTATAAAACTCACAATAATTAAACTTAATATCTATACTAATAAAAGGCAAAGCCCTTACTGACTCACTGACTGACTGACTCATTCACTCACTAACTCACTCACTCATCACTAATTCATTTCGAAATTCTACGCGTAACGGTCATAACGGTCAACAACGTACACCATGTTAAACTTTCTTATTTATGGCCCCATCTTCACGAAATTTGGTAGGCGGCTTCCCTTCGCTAATCGAAACCGATGTACGTACTTATTTCGGTGGTATGACACCATTGTCAGCCGCCATATTGAACTTTCCAACGGTCTTTGTTACCCATGGGCCCATCTTCAAGAAATTTGGTACGTGGGTTCCCAACACTAACTGAATCCAACTTATGTACATATATACGTCCATAGCCTGCAGCTCGGTCACTGTGTGAGGCAGCGTTGGGTCCCCCATCCCCACGCCTCCCACGTTGTTGGCTGCCTGCCTATATAAGGCAGTCTGTCGCTACGGTCTTTTCATTGCCTTCCTTGCTTCGCCACAGTATTCACGTCTCTCTGCTGATAACTGCAGCCTTTTTATTTAATCCACGGCTTCTCTGCTGTTTTATTGTTCGTTTATTACGATTATAGTTATTGTTTAGGTATTTTAGACTTACTTTACATTGTTTAGGTACCCATTTCCTTTATCGTTCCAACCATACCCCCATTAACATGTCTATCGAGGTGATCACCATAGATCAAAGAACTGTCACTTACCGAGTGGTTTCCACGCCCAGAGATGGTGCCTGCCTTTTCCATTCTCTGTGTTATATATTGCACGGCCATATCCGGCTCACTCTTGATATCCGGAGGAACATTGTGTCTTATGTATTGAATGACTGGGACAGGTTCAAGGTGTGGACTGATGACGGTACAGGAGATAATTATACTACACAGGAGCACTATAAGAGTGAAATGCTTAAGCCTTTCACCTATGGTTCTGCATGTGAGTTGATGGCTGCTGCTGAATTGTTCAGTTGTCACTTTCAAGTGTACCAAAATGGCCAAATATTTTACACCTTTTGGACAACCGCCAATGCCTCTTAAACATCTTAGATTCACAGGTGACGATTTCAGTAGTGGACACTTTGATGTTTATGAATGTTTAAACTCTGAAAAGCTGGATGCGAAGTTATTGATGAAACTGGTTGTATGCTTATGAGAGCAGCAATCCAAGCTGTGAGATTTGAGCCAAGATTGCTTTTCACATGGCCAACTGTACGTTGCATGCTCAAGAGTAAGCTCAGTGCACAGCTTGGTCAGGGCCGAACTGACAACGTGGCATACAAAGAGATCCTTAACAAATGATTATTGGCATATTTTCCCTCAGTTTAAAAAGGTTTACCTTTCTTCTTAATAAAAATTTTAAGGCAGTACTTCGCCACTGCGAAGCGCGGGTATTTTGCTAGTTATAAATAAAGTGAATGATCAATACAGATCTTACACCCTTTAGCCTGAAGCCGATGTCACATTTTAGGTCTAGTTTAGTAGCTGAGTATGTCAGACTACTGATCACAGTTGCTGATCTTGTCACCGGACCAGGTCAGTTTACACAACTGAAAATCAGTGGGTATGTTTAATTTACTGTCTGCAGGCTGACCTTGTGTGCGTCCCTTTTGTGACAGCCAATAGTGTGCTACCTGATGGAGCCAGCACTGTAAAAAGGGTTAATAGCTATAGCAAGTTTAGCAGCAATCTCAGCCCTTTTTCTATCTTTTTCCCATTCAATCTTGGTACATAAAACAGAGACCTCACTTTTAGGTTTAAACCGCACATTTAACATTCCTTGTTGCTACATGTACTTCCAGATGAGAATTCATTGGTTGGCAGATCTGATGCACAAAGCTTGACTGTATGATTAAAGACAAAACTGTTTGATGTTGTTGGAGCAAATTGTGAACTAGCTGAAGTGAGTCACTGGGCATGTCACATTATGTGGCTTCCTTCACAGAAGCGTGCTGCTGGCTGCCTCTGACTTGCTAAGATTATGTAAATGAAGGCAGTGGCTGACAATTGTTAAAAATGTTTCTTGCTTATTTAAATTTCTTAGAAGCAATTACAGTACAGTTGGACATTGTTAACATAAAGAAGGGTTTCTTAATTCTTCTAGGCAACTCAAGTGGAGGCAGATTTTCTTTCTAGCAATACAATATTTTGTTAATAATATATGCTTCTTCTTTTTATATATTCATTGTTTTCATTTTGAAGTACTAAAATATGTACTTTACTTTAAAAATAGTAAAAATACTGGAGCAGATTTCTTATTCTAAAGCATTTAAAATAAGGATATCCCACCAGATACAAACAGGCAAGTTTTCATGTTTACAAGGGATTTATTTTAATACCAATTTTTGACTCATTAAGCATCTTTATCATAGTTATTAGAATCAATGTGGCTTTTCTATTGAGTGCTACAGACAGCTGTAGGAAAAATAGGTACAAGAAATCTTATCCTAATATTTGCTAATCTGCTCCACCTGCTATTGCTGTTGCTGATGGCCAATGCCACATTTAAGGCCTAACTTTCAGCTTCTAGCCAGTCTCATCCTCTTGTTACAAAGGAAAAGAAAGAGGCAGAAGTTGTACATGATCCTGTAATAAAATACAAAGAAATCATTTCCTCTTCCACTCTTTGTTTCTTTCTCCATTACCCTCTCACTCACTCTTTTGCAATCACTACCCAGCTCACAGCAATAATACCTGCTGCCACTCCTGCCATGTCCTATCCTTAATTTCTTTGGCAAACATTACTGATGTTTGGTCTCCTTGTCTTTACTAGGCATGTACTATTTTAATTACATTTTTATTAAAGTAAAAATACTGTAAACAGAACAATGAAGGCCATAAGTTTAATTTCTTTGCTATGTAGTACTATAGATATGGCGCTGGGCGGGCTTGTGGCCTCAGAAACCCCTGCAGATTTTTTTTCTCCAGCCCTCTGGAGTATTTTTGTTTTTTCTGTCCTCCTACTTTTTGCTTTGTTACTTATTATCGCCTAAACTTATTTTTATATTTTTATTTTTTCTTTCTTCATCTTGTAAAGCAGTTTGAACTACATCATTTGTATGAAAATGTGCTATATAAATAAATGTTATTGTTGTTGTTGTTGAAAGAGCTTAATGGTAGCTGATAAACAGTCATGTTGGTGAGTCATTAATGAAGGGATAGAGACTCTACATTGGGTTTTGATAAGTCTTATTAATATTGAAGTGACTGTATTCATTTCACTGGGATTTGTTGTTCTTTTAGAATGTCAAATCAGGAACTCAGGAAGCATACCTTTTTTCCTTTTAAATTAATTTTGATTACATTTTGAATTACAAGATTTCACCTAATGGTTGTTTTTTCAGGGACATATTATGTGCATAAAGATGGCATATTTTTATTCTTATATTTATTTCTTGAAGATGTTTCTTTTGCTGATCACATTGATGAGGATCATTCACAAATACCAATGGTATTTAATGAGCTGGCCATCTTATATGGCATTTTTTACAAAGACATCTGTTAATTCTCTGTACTGTATCTGTTACTTCAGGAGTTTGGAAGCTACACATACATGCAAGGAAATGTATTACAAATACTCACTAATCATACAAACAGCACATCAGAATTTAATATATTTCTTCATTACCTACAGTATGGCCAATCTATTGGCACTTTAAACAATTTTAATCTATTAGGTAAGCCCGGAAAGAGCATAGTGCACTAAAGCTTACAAGTACCTGGTGGACTTCCATGGCCTGCTCCAGCTGTGGCAATTGCAAATGCAGAGGCCGGAGACACAGAACAGCGGGTTGTTTCCACAGATTGCCCTATTGAAAAAGTAAGCAAAACAGAAACAGAAAAAGGGCTTTCAAATGAAAAACACATGCAACAAATACACTATTTTCTACTGTGCTATTGAGATTACATTGACAATTTGGTTGAATTTGATGAGCAGATATTTCCTGTTTTGACTAGAAATGTTATTAAATATATGAACACCCAAAAATTCTATGCAAACTCTGTTAATTTTGACAACACCTCGAGGGAACCAGCAACATACTGGAGAAAAGGGCAGTTTAGTAAGACAAACCAAATTAACCTTTAGACATATCTCAAAATGAATTTCAGATATTTTAAAATGCAGTTCAAATTTTAATATATCTGCAATTTATTTCCAAATATCTCAAAATATTTTAATTTACAGTTTAAGATATTTAGAGTACATTTTAAGATCTCAAATTGACTTGGTGTGCATCTTAGGATATTTGAAATTCATTTTGAAATTTCTTAAAATCACTTCCTGTAAAATATTCCATACTTTCAATGGAACTGCCTATTTTAAGATATCTTAAAATGTAGTTGAGATATCTTGAAATGAGCAGGAAGTAATTTGAAGATAGTTTGAAATGCAGTTCAGATATCTGAAAACATGCAAGAAAATATTTTTAGATATTTTAAACATATTTGAGATATGTAAAATTTCATTGAACATGTCAGAAAATTATATCCAGATATGTCAAAATATGTCTTAAATAGTATCTGAGATATCTTGAAGTAAAGCTCAATGCTACCGTACTTGAGGAGATCATATAGGGAAGTGTATTTTTTAACATATTTTTAAACACAATATCTGTACTCTTCAAAAAGTATATTTATTTAGTAACAACCCTATTTTATTATATTTTGAAGGTTGGTCAATACAAACTTCAGTGATTGGCTAAGTTCACAATTTGGAGTTCACAATGGCCAATTAAAATAAAACTACATGCAAAAATCTTTTGGGGTCCATAGGTCATGATATAAAGGGCGCAAAGTATTTTATTAAATGATGTAATGTCTGTGCAGTTTTTTCATTTTCTCCGGCTCAGTAAGTGGATGCATCTCAGCATATCACGGTGTAATGATTCAGTGTATTGGCCAAGAACTGAGTATACACTGTAGAAGTTACTGCCTTTATCTACTCTGCTGTGACTTTATGTTTCTTTTGCATGTGGAGATACCTGTGTACTAAAAGGTACAGAGGGAAGTTCTGGGTGTAATGGAAAAAAAGACTGTACTATATACCCTTGGTCACATTTAAAAGAGCAGTTCAGTCTCAAGGTTATAAAACAAATTATTTTCATGACGCGATTTAAAGTGTATCCTAAAAACTGTGCAGTTACCTGCATACAAGAACTGTAACTCACATTTACAAAAAAACATGGAAGTAAGTTAATTTTTAAACTAGCAGGATGTTTAAAACACAGCATAAATAACAGAAATCACACTTAACTATACTGAAAAATACTACAGCAAATTTCTGATAATCACTTATTGTTGCAAATTAAACTCTGCTAAAAGGGATAAACTATGATAACAGGCATCATCATTTGAACAAAGATGTTCCACTTTATTGTGTGATATATGTGAGGTGCATTTGGTCTATACTGTACATCATTTCCTAAATGTGCAAAGTGCACATTGGTTTGAAATATTTACCAGTAAACATCTGTATAAGAATATGGGTGCTTACATATTTTTTGGTTTCACCATTTGAACAGTCTTATGTTCAAATGGTGAAATGATTATTTGAAGTCTTGACACTGAGAACTGGTAATTATGGATGCAATTCTGCCTCCCTTTTGTGGTGCATGTGTGTCCTAAGAACTGGCCACACAACGGGCTTAGCAAAAACAAAATCCCTTCCACATATTAACAACACACATGCTGTATTCACCTAACCATATATTTCAAATGAGCAACAACTGACAAAATAGAAATAGTTCTGCTTATGTTCCCATAACTCCTGCACTATCTGCCTCCTGACTCCTTTTCTTAAACTTAAATCTCATTCTGGGCAAAGGGAGTTTGAGACAGTTGATGCATTCGGGATATACTAAAATAGACATACTTTTAGATATCTGAATTTCATTTTAAGATATCTTAAATCAACAAACACAGCGGTTAGCCAAAAGCTGTGGGGGTTTTGTTGTTTGTTTTTTTTTCTTGAATTTGTGTTTATAAAGAACAACCAAGAGTCACAAGTGCAGATCATACGAAAGTTAAATTCAAGTTGGATGCCCAATATGACATGATTTTGTTCTGTTATTTTATCTTGGAGAAATATAAGTTACACCATTTATTAACAGACATTTGTATATATATTGAATATTTTTATGAAATTAACTATTTCATCACCTCATAGATTCTAGACTCCACTTAGATTCCAGGTTATCATATGTCAGACACCTTCCATGTTAATAGAACTTAAATCTCAGAGTCTAAAGATGTGCTGTGAAGTTCATTGTTGCCACTACACTGTAACAATAAATTTGTGTTGGTGTGTGTGGCTGTATTTCTGTTATCTTATGATGGAAGTTCGTCCCATCCATGGGTTTTACCTTTCTTATTCTGGTTGTTATTAAGGAAAACCCCTCCCCAGTTGCACCAGATTTAACAGTCAGAAAATGCAAATTTAGCTTACATTTGCTGTTTGTAATTGCTATCAAGCTGATCATTTCCCTTACCTCCTGACTGCCGATATCGTAGATGTCGTGGCGTGGAAGGAGACCTACAAGGAGAAATATCTCCTGGCTCACTTGTCTGAGGGCTCTCTGGAATAAACTTGTCCAGTGACACAGACTCCAGCACAGCTGTTTAAATTAATATTAACAACAAGAGCAGATCAGATTCTGAGAGGTATATGGGCTTCTTAATGATATAACTATTTTCTTTCTAAAGAGTACACTTAATTCAGGCTATATATGGAAGGAATACAACAGAGAATAAACTTAATAGCTAAAGTATTCACACCATATTGAAATAAAGTTCATGTTTTCATACAAAATATCATATAGCAATTCAACAATGCACTTCATGTTTTAAGGTCTCCATCTTTAATTATAAATAAAGATCCACCACATTTTTGGAAATATTTCAAGTATTTGCCATTACAGAACACATTGCCCTTCTTCTTGAAATATAAACTTAACTAAACCTTTCAAACTGTTTGTAATTATCTTTATGGGGATACAGGGTAGGGTTGACTATCTAAATGCTATATGTTAAAGGTCTGATGTTAGTATTTGTCACCATACAAACTGGTGACAAATACTGCTTATTTGCTGTCTCATGTTTTGTCATGTAAGTTTAGGATGGAGGCTGGAACAGTGGTTACTATTGCTGCTTCAGAGATTCAACATCTTGGGATTGAATCCTGCATCCAGTCATGTTTGCATCTGGGTGCACTCTTCTTGGGGCACTTTGGCCTTCTTCCACCTTCACACGGATGTGTGTTAGGTTTATTAATGACTCTTAATTCACTCCATTTCTGTTTGCTTGGATGGGCTCTATGATGGAGTGGTACCCAGTCCAGGGTTGCTTTCTACCATACACTTAATGTTGCTGTTAATGGTGATGCAACCACTCCTGCAACCCTGAAGTGGATTAAGCAGCTCTGAAAATATTATGTCAATTTAAAATATTATGCATTTTAGAAAATGGTGACTTCATCCTCAAATTAGTTTCCCTTGTTTTAAAAGGGAAAGATTTTAAGAAGGTGAGCTTCACATTTTATTTGTGGATATATGTGAGCTGTACTATAAAATTAAAGTTTTGTGAATATCAATACATAACAAAGTCCCATTATTTAAGGTGCCTTATATTAATGGGACTTAACTGCAAACACAATGATTTGAATTGGCTTCAATAACAGAGATCATATATTGTGAAAGTAAACCTGTATAGTGAAGGGGTTGCCAGCAACAGTCTGGCAGGGGTAAGTAAACTTGTATTGTTGCAGTTAGGAAGGAAAAAGAGTATTATAGCTATAGAGCAAGTATAGCTACTTTCTTCAACAGCTTTTTCACCACTTGCACTCCTTTCTCAGCTAGGCTATTCGACTGATCTAGGTACAGTGTATGTTAAAATTAAGTCATGACTGTTAACTGGTAGCCCATTATCTTTCAAGAAATCTGTGGAGATGTAAAGTTTTGTAATGGTCTCATTGGTTTGTTTGGTAGTTGCTTTTGACAACAATGCAAGATATGCAAAGTGTGATTAATTATTCATACTTGGTAAGATATTTTCTGCCAAACGAGACACGTCTGCTCATACTTTCTTGTGATTCTCTTAACACACACCTTCTTTGGACAATGGAATATTCAATCATTACTATAACTACTTCCATATTTTGGTCATGTATTGCTATTGCATTACATGTTCCCCACTTCTTAATTTTTTAATGCCTATGTGTCCCTCATGAATAAGACTTGTCAATTTTGATTTCATTGAGGAAGGGATAATTATCCCTTTACCTTTTAGCAAGACTCTATCAGTTACTGAGTTTGTCTTGGAAATGCTGTCATGGCTTTACCAGCGTCAACTCTCTAGGGAAATTAATTTTCTTAATGACATCTGTCAAATCACCACGTCTGTGTGTTTCCTTGGAAGTCTATATCCATTTTTCTTAGATACAGGAATCAGTACTCTGACAGTCTTTATGAATCTAAATTCCTTCTTTGCTATCTTGTTGTAGAAGCTCAGTCTGCTGAGAGTGTTACAGTAAGAAATTTAAACTGAAACGTCAGATCATATTTTTGGACATGTGGTATTAGGTACAAAATTCACGGTGTTCCATTCCCATGGTAAATGAGAAGACATTTAAAGATTTATAACACAACAGGTTTCTAACATATACCTGTATTCACATTCATGAAATTTATCATACCCTAACAATGTATCCATTACTTTCTCTCTATGTGTGAATTTCTATGGGTTTCTATATGTAGAAGTATGTTGTTAGAATGTTATAATGTTGTTAGAACAGCAAAATCTTTTGAGTCATTAGTTGTTTCTTTCACTGATTTTCTACTCAGTTCCAAAATATAATACTAATTCTTTAATTAGTCTGTGTGTAAGCACAACCCATTTTTTTTCATGCTTGTATTTATATTGCCACTTTCAGGTGTTCAACAGAATCCTTATGCTGTCTAACAGTCTGCAAGTGAACACTCTAAGCCTAATGCTCTTTGTAGTTGGCACAGGTATTTTGTACTTGTGCACTTAAATATTCTTGGTCAGACTGTAAGCTACCTGAAGATCTATTGTCATTGGACGTAAATAGTTGATTTTAATTGGTGTAAATCTATACTTATCATTTACTTTCAATCCTCCTTTCTTTCCATGAGCCATTACATTTTGCAGATTTTTAACATCTTCTATATTGGTTTTACTATAGAAGACTATGACTGTCATGAAGAAGACTTTTGCACGTTGTACTGTATTCCATCTGCACTTTTACAGTCCTATAAAATACCTCCAGTTTTTAACATATTCCAAAAGCTAAATAAAGGAAACAAAAACTTTCTCGGAAAGCATCTTTACTCAAACTGTTTAGAGAAAACTGAGCAGTGCATCCACCTTTAGAGGAGTGAAGGAGCCTGAATAAAACACTTGTGAGATCTGTTTTTGCCAGGGGTACACGAAATCCCCACAATCATACATCTAACCAAATTCTTTGGGTACACTGAATCCTCACATTCCTTTGTCTCACTCGTTATAAGGAAAATTAACCAATATTTATTTCTTATTATGACAGAATCAATCAGTCCATTCTGTAGGCTCTTCAAAGTTTTTACCTACATCTTTCTGTATTAAAAGTTGACATTCCATTTTAATCTTTTTTTAAAAACTAATAGCACTGTTCTGGCAGGTGGAATTGTTTCTTCGGTTGCATTTTATACTGAAATAAGAAATGGATAATTGCTTTAAAACACATTTAAAATTTTTAGGCTGTGTAGCAGTGTATCCATTGGATGTCACTAGTGTGCCTTCAACTCTTTAAATCATTTCTAGTATTTTGAAAGCTTTTAAACCTAAAATTAGATGTGGGTCTTGTTCTCCTATTTCAAGACATTTCACTTTAGTTTTTGAGATTTGCTTTCATATAACGACATCTTTTGTCAGTAAAATATTCAGCCAGGCACCCGTGACTGTCTTTACAGGTGTATGACCGTTACATAAAAAAAGGAACTCTGCACTAATGCATTCATTTTCGCTGTCTGTCATTGTCTAATTTCTAGGAAAACCTCAATTTTGTGAAGAGTCCTTTTTAATTAGTATTTTGGACAATCCTTGTTTTAAGCCAGGCACAATTTGGGTTCCTGGATATTCCCATATTTCTTACTTTTGGGAAATTTCTTTGAATTTTTTTTTCTGTCCTTTTTGCATTTTTTTGATTAGCATCTTCAACCACTGATACACCTTCAATATTAAAGGACTGGGTTCATTTTATTGTCTGCTTATTTATTTTATTATTTGTGAAAAAATATTTTTAAAAATATTGTATACATTCCTCGACAGCAGAAAATATAATGTAATGCCAATAAAATTGTTATTAGCAGTTTTAATCTCCGTGATAAGGACATATAACTTGATGTCAAGGTTTAATCTTCAGGATATTGATAATAATTTCACAGTATTAGCTCTACTAGATTATAGAGTTATAATATTATATTTAAGTGCATAAACCATAGAAAAACCTAGAAATTATATGTTGGACGTACTGCATTTGCTTTGTATTATGGTTTAGTTTTGCTTGATTATGGTTTGCCTTTATAATTCTTCTTCAGCTAAGGAATATTAATAGTGATGTAATAATTAAAAAAATTGCCCCTAGTTCTGATTGTTATAGATTCATTGTTGGAATGCATTTTCAACAAGGATATTTCTGCCATAGCCATCCTTTTTGTATCAAAAAAAAGTCTCACTTTCAGAAGCACACTTCCTGCTTAACAAAAAAGTAACTAATGATGAAATTTAGTTTAGAGAAATTCTGCTTTTATTTAGATTTAAATGTCAAAATGTCAGCATGACAAGGAGTGGCAACAACATCTATGTCATTCATCAGATTTTAGCATTGGTTTTCTTCTTGCATTCTAGCATTGGTTTGCTCCTGCATTCAAAATTACAGGAGCAAAATAGGAATCATACCCATAATGGGAACATGTCTCCCACACACATAAACGCCCAACCAATTTTTGATTTGCTAAATAGTCTAACATGTTCATGGACAGTGGAAGGAATCTGGGATGATCACAGGAGATCCATGCAATGAAAAAATTAAGCATCTCTTTGGACTGTGTTTAAAGAGGTATTATGTTGAAATAACACCCATTACCTTACCTTGCTGCTCACTATAAAAATAAGGGGAAACTTTACTCAAAATGAATGGTGCTAAAATTCACTGTCAAGGCACAAAATATACACACTCAGAGATTGATAAAATGGTGTGCAAAAACTCAATGTTAAAAATAATTGTGCCCCAGATATTTTTATAGATGACATCATATAGCATCATGCTCCCATATCCATCACATGACATAAAAATACTGCAAGCCATCTTGAATCCAAGAAACAAATAAGAATTCAATTCAAATACTCAATAAGAAAGAACACAAAAAATAAACAAGTAAACATACAGAAACAATGCTAAAAAGTCACCAACTATCTGATACATTTACAAACACCACTTTTATCAAACTTGGCTTTGAAACTGGGCATATATTACAAAAGAACATCTATCTAAGTTTCATGAACATGGCAAGCAAGCCATCTAGGCCTGTACCATTTTTGCTTTGTTGGATTTAACAGTTTATTTGGCTATCAATTAGATTTTTATTAAACAAACTCTCCACATTCATGGAAGCTAGAGAAGTTAGAGAAAATAACATTTTCCTTCAGACACAAAGACAAAATGCCAGACATCAATTACAGGTTTTCCCTAAAAAGGCAAAAACCTGAAAGAAAGTGAAACCTACCAGATATTTTTCTTTTCATTATTGAACAATGGTGTTAAGATTATGGTCAAAGACTTTGCAATTCGAATATAGCAATGAATAATCTTGTATATTTAAACTCAATTTGTTAATTACAGACAATTTTTAATCTGTACCTAATGAGTAAAACAATAAAAGAATTCTGTGTGCTCCTGGAAGCTTTTCACAGGGTTGAATATGGTTACATATTCACATCAGTACTTAAATTGGAATTTGGAAACAATACATGTTCAAGGATTAAGTTATTATATTCTAGGCCTGAATGTTAATTAATGTGAACTATATACACTCTCAATATCTTACTTTTGTATGGTCAGTCAGACATTTTACTTGCAGTCGCTTTTGAACTCCTTACCATCTATTTGGTGCAAACAACCAGAGATTTGGGGATCTGTAAAGGGAGGAGCTGAACAAAAAATATTGCTTTATACAAATGATGTAGTACTCTACACTGCTGATCCAGAACTTGCTTATTTGGTGATTTTTCTGTAGTAAAGGAGTTTTATTAAATCTCAGGGTTCAAGGTTAACTTGATAAGTTCAGCTTTGTACATTATTTGCTTAATTTTCTTTAACTCTCTTGGAGCAGTTTACACTCCTATAAATAACAAATATACATAGTGTTAATGACATGGTCAAAATTACTTTGATGGAACATTATAAAGGAGGTATTATTAATTGTTCAGGTTTTTATCTTATATATTACAAGGGTGAAATAACATTGATAATGGATTACCCCACCCAAAAATGATATTCGTTTTAAATCTTACTAAACCCATTGTGGTTTGTAGTGATGAATGAGAAAAAAATGTGCATCATGTTTCCTACAAATGGAGCTAACAAATTTAAAGCTTTAATGGAACACTGGACAACAGCAAACAGTATCAAATCATCCATGAAAAAAAATCTCATGTTATTCATGTTCCATATTCCAGGTCAAGTCATCCAGTTGTATACTGAAAACTGTTGGTAAATTGATTGCTCTGGCAAAATGAAGGCAGCCCACTATTTGGAACCCCTTTTACATGGGGCTTTTGAATCAAAAACACCACTTTTGGGGGAAGAGGCGAATTTTCCATTTAAAAGCATGACCCCGGTATGAAGGTGTCAGGTTTGCATAGTTCGGTAGCTGTATACCTTTATTCAATAAAATGCAGAGAAACACAAAACTCTGAGAAAGTTTCAATTTAAATTCTTTTTTAAAAAAAACTTTTTAGCTTTTTCTTCATTGCCTTTAACTTTTAAATTTCATTAAAAACTCTTTTTTTTTAACAAAGCTAAAATTCAAAATGATGTTCGTACTTAAGTACGAAGTTAAGTAAACTTCAATTAGCTCACTTTTTTCATTTCAAACAGGTTTCTTTGAGTTTTCACAAAATTACCATGTTAAAATGAACAAAATTCAGCATGTCAGTAAGTTCACATGTCAAGCTTTTTATTCTTTGAGTACATTTGTCAGTGACGAATTGCTCTGATGGTGTCAACAATGCAGGAATACAAAGAAAGTGTCTAACAGACTTGACCAATACAGGAAAACATCTCTTGCTTTCTTATATGAGCTGTGGTTATGAACGGGATAAATAATAAATGCATATGGCTAATCTGCTATGGCTATATCACTAAACTGTACTATCATTTAATTCAGTTAACAATGTAATCTACTCTGATCATATTTTTATTATATGAGGTGAGGTATATATAACAGAAGGTCACAAATCAAGCTATGTATGAAAAGGTTATAGAATGAGCTGTTTGTCTTTAGACTAAGGAACTCATTTATAGTAATAAGCAAAATAACTTTTCAAAATTCAACTTGTAGCAAAGCTCTGTATACAAAAAAAAATGCAAAATAAATTTTGTTTCACCTTTAGTGAAATTCATGCCAGTCACACAAGGTGAAAATTATTTAGTACTTGTCTGGATATGCTTTCATAGATTAATTCCACATGTACATCCCTGTTATTTAGTACTGAAATAAAGATCTCTCATGGAAAAAAATCAATGGAAGTCTGCATATCCTCATCTAGGACAAGTTCGTTGCTAGGTAACATAGGAAGACTCTCTGTTTATTGAGTTTCCCTATGGAAAACACATAATAATGCACATGATGGTGCATTTCACTGTGTATTTATGTGGAAAATGGGCAACATGTCACATTTTTTGTTTAAAAAAAGTACTGCACTCTGCTAGACTGATGTGAATGAGAGACAGGAATTGAATTGATTTTACTGTTGTTACAACTTACATGTATTTTTAACTCAAGTAAACACAGAAGTATGAACCAGGCTTTAGGAAGCAGACTTTACTAACTTCCATCCATTTTCCGAACACAGGGTCATGGGGGTCTGCTGGAGCCAATCCCAGCCAACACAGAGCATAAGGCAGGAACCAATCCTGGGCAGGGTGCCAACCCACCGCAGGACACATACAAACACCAAGCACACACTACAGCCAATTCAGAATTGCCAATCCACCTAACCGGCATGTCTTTGGACATGTGGGAGGAAACCGGAGTGCCCGTAGGAAACCCACGCAGACACGGGGAGAACATGCAAACTCCACGGAGGGAGGACCCGGGAAGCGAACCCAGGTCTCCTAACTGCGAGGCAGCAATGCTACCACTGCGCCACCGTGCCGCCCTTTCCTCTCTTCCACCCAAAAAAAATCTTAAAAACCCCAAAAAACTCTTAAGTAATTTTCCCATTTTGCAGATGTACAAGTGTCTGCAAAACTATATGAGAATTAAAGATTAGTGTCTTCCAGAAATATTGTGAGGTAACTAAAAGACTGGGAGATAAGAAACACAAGGCAAAATTGTAGTAGAAGACCAGCAAGGTCAAAACCAGAAGATCGTAAAGTTATCCGCGCAAACAAAGCACAGGGGCAAAGCAGGAGTCAAAGTCTAAGTCACAAACAGTTCAGAAATGAAATGAAACCTATGCCTACTTGTAATAAAGCTAACTAACACTAAAGATGTTTTATTGGTTGATTATACAACTGAATTTATACTTATTTATACTGTCACTTCTAGGTGACATAACAAATGTGAAGGTTCCAGCCATGTGAAAAGTCTCCCGTGTTTTGTACATAATATAATGGGAATGAAAATTAAAACATAATTACTGTATACTATGATACTTAGCTGTTTTAGACATCACTACCCACTCAATTTAATGACATGGTGAGCAACTGATTGTTTAGTAAACTTTTCTTTGAAGTAGGTAACATGTATTTCTAATTGGGTGATAAGGTTTATTTCTTTTATAATACAGTTCTCTGAAAAGATTGTCATCCATATGTTATACTGCAAATAACACATTAATGTGAACTGTAACTCTAAGCTAACAGACAAATAAGTGGGAGCTTATGATATTCCATTGTCATTAATACTTCTGATTTCTCAGAAAACCTATTCTGATGGCTTGTATTATTTGATAGGATACGGTGAGCTAAATTTGAGCTACAGGTAGTTCAGTTTGCTAGAACACTGCCCATTCCACTGAATGGCATGTATTTTCATTTGTACATTATAAATTAAATTACACCTCCACACCTTTTACTTAGTAAAGTTTCAGATTTGTATCTGGTAAAAGGATCTTTTTTCACAAAGGGGGATTGATAATCAGGCTTTTGGCTTTCTTTTCTTTCGTTACTCTAATTCTGTGGCTACATTGAAGATGATGCTGGGGAGGCAAAGTCTATTTAACATGCCATATTATTCTCTACACCAGGGTGTTTCTTTTAGATGCACAAGTATACAGTTTGTATTACCATGAAGCCAGCCTTATATATTCTGCATGTTACTATTTTATGTTTGATTTAAAAAACATCCCCACACTTCACTTCTTTGTGGATTAACTGCCATTGTTACTTTTGTCTTTAACCAGTTCTTTTGTTACAATGCTAGCAATGCTGAGTTCTATTCATGCTTTGTCATTGGAGGTTGGATGCCTATTTGAAAATGCAAATGAAAAATCTTCAACAGAAATGTTTGTTGACAAATTTTTATTACTGACATTGCTAACAATACTGAATAATTGTTTCAGAAGAGTCTTAACTGACTTACCATACCCGGGGGAAAAGGATATCCTATATCATATAAAAAAAAAAAAAATTCAAATTCTCATTTCATGGACCCTTTTTTCCAATATTAGTAAAGGATGGGACGTCATGTTTGATATCAATAGAATACAGCATTGTATTCTCAATGCTTTGTTGTAACTCTATCACTGTAATAACACAGAATAATGTCCCTGAATCCTCTTAATCAAAATCAGGGTTGCACAGGGCTGGAATATATCTTTGCAGCATTAGGCATAAAGTGACAAAGCAGCCCTAGACAGATACTAATCCATAACATGGCTCATATATGCACACATACACACAGGTCCAATTAACCTAATCAGCACATCATTGAGATTCAAGATTTTATTTTATTTGTTGCATGTACACACACAGGGGTATACAGTGAAATGAACCTCAGTGAGTAGCTGGTAATGTGCAATTAAATAACATTAAAAATAGATATTAAATATTAAAAGATGCAGATTAAAAATACTCAAATGATTGTAAATGTATAACATATATACACATTACAGGTATAATAATTGTTAAAAAATAAATAATAGATAATAAATATAAATAATAGATGGCTATTTTTTTACAACTTGGAAAAATGCCTGACAAGATGACCATTAGTTATCTTTATTACTTAAGAAAATCTCTTTCTCAGTCTTTCTCTTCTTGCTTTGAGGCAGTGCAGGCGACTGCGGGATCTTGACCTTTTAAACTGGCTATAAAAATTGTAAGAGGAGTTCTTCATGATCTTGGCTACCTTCATAGTGCATCTTTTTGTTTATGGGTCCTGTAGGGATGGTAGTGATATCCCCATGATGTGGTTCTTTGGGGAAGTGGGGGGAACCTCAGCTGAAAATCTATTTAGACACAAGGAGAACATACAGAATCCACACTGATAATGACTGGTATGAGAATCAAACCAAGGATACCAGACCTGTGAGACAGCAACAGTATCTACCGGCCTACACTTCTCTCACTATAATGCAACTGAAAATTTCTTAAAAAAAGATTATATACAAAATATTAAGAACAAGAGATTTTGCTGCTGTGCTGCTTATTTATTTTAAATATGTTTAGCTGAATTTTGAACAAAGGGAACAGGAACATTTATATTTATTAAGTATTGTTTGTTTTCTGATTAATTTTGACCACACTAATTTTTCAAATGTGACATCATATTAATTTTTTTAAAGTAGTGTCATGAACATACAGGGTTGGATTTTGTTGGTCCTTCAGAAAGTGATAATGGGGTTGTTTACTGTTTAAGGTTGTCATCCTTCTAGTTGATATTATTGAGAATATAATATTTTATTTGAATGGGTATATCAAAGTTAAATAATTTATAACCCAAACAGAAATCACATGACTTGTAAATCATGAATTCAAAGCTTCATATTATAACCATCTACAGTACCTCTCCTTATGCTCCTTCTCAACTTTCCACAAAGGTCAATTCGTGGCAGATCAGAGTTTTCATCATTTGGCCCAGGGCTGTGTTCAGGTGAAGAGGGTCCCTTGCTAAGATCCAGTGGTGCTTTGGTAGAGACCGGTGGGGGAGACATTGCAGGATTGTAGGTGGATGTAGGACTACTGACCGTTGAGGATGTTGAAAGGTCGAGGGCCCCTTTGCAGTTCACAGGGGAATTCAGTGACAATTTTCTTGTCCTCACAGGAGAAGATGTTCGAGAAATTGATAAGGGAGGAGGGGATGAAAACTTCCTGCATAAACGAGGCGACTTGCTGTTATTTGTTTGTTCACTCCTATTGTTTTGATTTGTAGCAAAGAATATCTCCAGAGACCTAAAAAACAAGACAGTGACTTGATTTTTTATTTAACCATTTCATGCTATGGATAAATAATAATGATCGATTAAAACAGACAATTTCGTTGTAAAATGGTTTTCATTATTAAAAAAAAATTAAGTGAGCCAGTTCATTAAAACCTTTATACAATGCTATTATCCATCCTAATATACACTTAACAGTACAATTAATTAAGTGAATCCATTCAGGTTTGTGTGAGAAGCAATACTATGCAGCCTCTATGGTTGTACTATGTTGTTAATTGAATCAATAACAATTTAGAAAAATCACTCAAATCTTCTGCAGAATCTAATTCTTTGGACGCTCTACTGAGGTTTTAGCCATTTCATGAAAATTTGTTAAATGGGCTCTTACATCTTGCATGTGCGTAACACTGCAACAGAGAAATTCAGTAGACAAACTTGACTCAAGTGACTATATGAACATTTGACGGCAAACAGAAATTCCACATGTACAGTACACTCTCACAAAACAAGTCTTGTTTCGACCAATAAAAGGCTTTACAGACACCAGTGTCAAAAAAAAAAATCAGTGAACAAACTTTGATCCTGCCTTTCTTTCTACTAATTAAAAAGCAATTCCTCATTTTGTTGTTTCTTTACCCCTCTGATACAGGGACATTCTGTCTCACTTCATCATTTCTCTCTTTCTGCAACTAACATTTTAGTGGTCTTTGTGAGCCATGTATCAACAACCTATATGGAGGTTACTGATTACTGTCAAAGTTCTGAACTGGACAAATCTCTATGAAGATATTACACCAAGGATGGCTTGGCGACCCTGGCCTTCTACATGCTACTGTATATCTTTACATTATTTCCTCTGATTTATAAAACTTTTCATTTTAACATTTTTATTTGCCTCACACTAACCAGATTCCCTGAGATTCTCCAGGACTGGATCTTATTCCAAATACATAATGTAGTGTCTACATTCTCATTACACTTAAAGGTGACATTTTCTACCATGTATTTTAACTGAATCTACTGTACTGACCTCTACTCTAAGTAAAGACTCTCTCAAACTTTGTAATTTATCATATATATAACGATTGTGTCATTTATCTTGTTTGTTACACATTAACATCATCTTCTTAATAAACCTGATTGTAATGATATAATTTGTGAAGCATCATAAATAGAACAGGGGTTGATTGATTCACAGAGGCCAAAAATATGCACAGAATTATGAAAGCAGTTTTACTTGGCTACAATAATTTTAGTATTTCAGTTGGCTTTTTGCATCCTACTTGAAACTTTCCAAATACCTAAAAACAAATTTGATTTGCTTCCAATAGGAATTATTTTAAGCATCTTAATGGCACTGCTTCCTCACAGCTCCAGCAGACTGAGTTCAAAATCCAGCTTGCACGTTAATATTAATCAGTGACTTGTTATTAATTCTGCAAATGTGTGTCCATGAAGTACTGGCACCCTTTTTTAGGGCTGAGTACTGCCCTGTCAGTAGACTCCAGCTCTCTTAATTTTCAACTAGAAAAAAATGGTAACAGTAAGTGATATGAGCTGATATTGTACATTTTCTTTTTAAGGGACTAAATAAGAAAATCAGAAGTTTGTATAATTTATTAGAAATTAATGTTTAATTAAGTTGCTATGGTTTGCTGATTAAGAATGACTAAAATAGTACTTGAATGTAAGCATATATTTTTTACAGAATAAGTATAGTACAGTAGAATCTCATCTTACATTGAATATAGTGGAATTTAGCACAGAGTGAAATGTTTAGACAACCACTCACCTTTCTTGTAGAATAGCAGCAAATGTGAATAAATATATACTCATTTATATATATAAATATATATAAATATATAAACTGCTCAAAAGAATTAAAGGAACACTTTTTAATCAGAGTATAGCATAAAGTCAATGAAACTTATGGCATATTAATCTGGTCAGTTAAGTAGCAGAGGGGGTTGTTAATCAGTTTCAGCTGCTGTGGTGTTAATGAAATTAACAACAGATGCACTAGAGGGGCAACAATGAGATGACCCCCAAAACAGGAATGGTTTAACAGGTGGAGGCCACTGACATTTTTCCCTCCTTATCTTTTCTGACTGTTTCTTCACTAGATTTGCATTTGGCTACAGTCAGGGTCACTACTGGTAGCATGAGGTGATACCTGGACCTTATAGAGGTTGCACAGGTGGTCCAACTTCTCCAGGATGGCACATCAATACGTGTCATTGCCAGAAGGTTTGCTGTGTCTCCCTGCAGTCTCAAGGGCATGGAGGAGATTCTAGGAGACAAGCAGTTACGCTAGGAGAGCTGGAGAGGGCCGTAGAAGGTCCATAACCCATCAGCAGGACCAGTATCTGCTCCTTTGGGCAAGGAGGAACAGGATGAGCACTGCCAGAGCCCTACAAAATGACCTCCAGCAGGCCACTGGTGTGAATGTCTCTGACCAAACAACCAGAAAGACTTCATGAGGGTGACCCAAGGGCCCCATGTCCTCTAATGGGCCCTGAGCTCACTGCCCAGCAGCATGCAGCTCGATTGGCATTCGCCATAGAATACCAGAATTGGCAGATGCACCACAGGTGCCCTGTGTTTTTTACAGATGAGAGCAGGTTCACCCTGAGCACGTGACAGAAGTGAAAGGGTCTGGAGAAGCCATGGAGGACATTATGCTGCCTGTAACATCATTCAGCATGAGCAGTTTGGTGGTGGGTTAATGATTGTCTGGGGAGGCATATCCATGGAGGGTCACACAGACCGCTACAGGCTTGACAAAGGCACCTTGGCTGCCATTAGGTATCAGGATGAAATCCTTGGACCCATTGTCAGACCCTATGCTGGTACAGTGGCTCCTGGTGCACGACAATTCCTGGCCTCATGTGGTGAGAGTATGCAGGCAGTTCCTGGAGGATGAAGGAATTGATACCATTGACTGGCCACCACACTTTCCTGACCTAAATCCAATAGAACACCTCTGGGACATTATGTTTTGGCCCATCCAATGCCACCAGGTTGCACCTCAGACTGTCCAGGAGCTCAGTGATGCCCTGGTCCAGATCTGGGAGGAGATCCCCCACAACACCATCTGTCATCTCATTAGAAGCATGCACCGATGTTGTCAGGCATGTATACAAGAACACAGGGGCCATACAAAGTGCTGCGTACAATTTTGAGTTGCTGCAATTAAATTTTGGCAAAATGGACTAGCCTGCCACATAATTTTTTCACTCTGATTTTTGGGGCGTCTTTAAATTCAGGGCTCTGTAGGTTGATCATTTTCATTTCCATGAAACGATGTGGCATCCTTTTGTTCCTAACACATTACCCAGTCTATATCAGTATAGATATCCAGGAGGATTTCTTTTTCCCATTGAGATCTGATGTGTTTTCAAAGTGTTCCTTTAATTTTTGAGCAGTTATATATATATATATATATATATATATATATATATATATATATATATATATATATATATACACACATACATATATACATACAGTATATCAATACAATTATTCATTTGACATTAGCACTTGAGAAAAACAATGCAGTGAGTAAGACAGAGAAACTATACATACCATGTGGTCTGAGGCATGTGAGAGCACAAGAGGGCTGCATCTCAGTGGTGTGAAAAAGAGATACAGAGTATAGCATGTGAATGACTCCCACGTTCTCACACCACTGCACACAAGGTTGAAAAAGACAGTGTGACATTATGTAGTGTAATGCATCTTCAATCTTACCCTCCCACTGTAGAAGATATTGAGTACAGTAGCAAATGTCCCACTTTTTCTCATGCCCCTTTGCACAGCAGAAAGTGTGAGAGAATGAGAGTGCTATGGAGTGTGAATCATGCTCGTTCTCACAGAATACCATTCCACAGTTAGCTAATCACTGCAAGAATACATGGGATTCTTCTCACACTGGTGTGGATGAGAAGAAGTAAGAATTACCTGCAGGTTATCTCCTTTATTCTTACACTTCTCCTTGGAAGATCAAGAGTATGGGAGACACTTTGCACTCTGGGAGACAGCTCAACCTAGGCCCTCTTACATACTGTAGGAAAAGTGCAGGTCATCTTATGCAATGCTAATTTAAAATTTTGAACTGTTTTTCTTTATTATTATTTTTTGTATTCCTCTGTCAGTTCTTGTAAGCTGTGGTTCTACTGTAATTTTTAAATGAAAAAAAGTATGAAACTGTGCGTATTACAGTGGTACCTTGAGATATGAGTGCCCCAACGTATGAGTTTTTTGAGATACGAGCCGTCACTAGGTCGATTTTTTGTCTTGAGTTACGAGCCAAAATTCGAAATACGAGCCATGAATTTAATGACACTTGCCTAACACTTGACTTTATTGAATTTAAACTGATCGTGCAGCGGCGCTATTTAATGACACTTGCCTAACACTTGACTTTATTGAAAAGAAACTCATTGTGCAGCGGCGCTATTTAATGACACTTGCCTAACTCTTTTAAGCATTCTAAAGAGGAGGGCTAAACAAAGCTCCTTGGACAGGTTTCTATTGAAACGCCTTGAAAATGAAAGTGACGAAAGAGTGGCAAAAAAGAAAAAAACTAGTGAAGAAGAAATTAAAATTAAGTTAAGCAAAAGTGAAGTGAAAGAAAAAAACATTACAATACGCTAATCGACTTCCCCAACATCTCTTTATTTCTTTAGATTCTCTTTTATGTATTAGGTTTTATTTTGATTGTATACAATATTTGTTCATTATAAATTCATTTTTCTTATGTTGAAAACAACCAACCAACCAACCATTGTTTAACCCGCTGAATCCGAATAGGGTCACGGGGGTCTGCTGGAGCCAATCCCAGCCAACACAGGGCACAAGGCAGGAACCAATCTTGGGCAGGGTGCCAACCCACCGCAGGACACACACAAACACACCCACACACCAAGCACACACTAGGGCCAATTTAGAATCACCAATCCACCTAACCTGCATGTTTTTGGAATGTGGGAGGAAACCCACGCAGACACGGGGAGAACATGCAAACTCCACGCAGGGAGGACCCGGGAAGCGAACCCAGGTCTCCTAACTGCGAGGCAGCAGCGCTACCACTGCGCCACCGTGTCGCCCACTTTGAAAACACTTAACAAAAAATTGGGGTGGTTTTTTGGGGGTTGGCACGAATTAATCTCATTTCAATTCATTTCAATGGGGAAAATTGATTTGAAATACGAGCATTTTGACTTACGAGATTGGAAAGAATAAAACTCGTATCTCAAGGTATCACTGTATCATGTTGTTTAAAGGATATAGTAATATGCTGTCTTTGTTGCAACAGGTATGCAAAATCATTAAGAAGAATGAGGTCATATATTGGCCTGTGCCTGTTTAACAGAAAAAGGTGGTAATATACTGTACAGGGTACTATTAAAATAGTAAGTGATTTTAGAAACAACACTTGCCCATAAAAATGGTCTGTTCTAATTCACTAGCTTAAAAAGAACAGGTTTCCTCACCCTGTTTTTAATGTACCTGTGGCTCTCTGTTGGTGAAGGATTTTAAAGTATAATTTTTGTGACCATATTAGATGTCCTAAAACCTAATGTTGTGACTATGAATCTCTGCCAGTGAAGGATTTTGGAAAGCTTAATTCTTTCTGACTTTATTTAGACTTAAACTGTTTGACTTTGGACCTTTGTCAGAGATGGAATTTGGAGTGCATAGTTATTTTAATTGTTTTTGGATTTAGTTGTAGCTAAAGTGAATTTCCTTTTGAGCAATTCTCTTTACCTTTCTCCTTTTTTGGAATTTAATTACCGTCAATGGAATTTTCAATATATTTTTATAATTCAAACTAATTGACTCATATAAAATGTAATTCAGTATAACAAAGTCACTGCTACAGGCATTCAAAAAACTTTGAGTCTGGTGAGAGATCATACCACACAAATAGGAAATCCACCCCAGGAATTGTGGTCAGAATTTTGATAAACAGGAAAAATGGCAAAGGTGTTGCAGTGAAGTATTGGTCTTTACCATCGCTTTTGTACTTTAAAAAAAATATTATAGCAAAGTATTGGGTTTTGCTATCACACTCTTGGATATTTCTATATTCATACTAAAATAATAAAAATGAAATACATTTTATATAACACATTAACAGCTACTCCAAGCACTTTACATAGACAGTGAGGAATCCCTTCAGCCACCACTGATGTGTAGCATCAACCTGGATGATATGACATCAGCCATTTTGAAACAGTACACTCACCACAAACTAGCTATTATGTTATGAAGGTGTAAAAGAGATAGCTGGACAATTAAAGACAGGGTATAATTAGACTGCCAGAATGGATAAGGCCATTTTGGGCAATTTAGCCAAGACATTGGGGAGCATGCTACACTTTTCATAAGATGCCCAGTAATCTTTTATGATCACAAAGAGTCAGGACCTCTGTTTCATGTCTCATCTGAAGAATAACACCATTTTTCAGTTTTGGGCATTAGAATCAGCACACAAACCACAGTGTAAGTGGCTCCTACTGGCCACACCAACACCTATTCCAGTAGCAACCTGAGGTTTCCTGGCTGGTTTCCCATGCAAGTACTGGCAAGGCCCAGACATGCTTAGCTTCAGGTGGATTAATTATTCTTAAGTGCATGTGGTATGGCTGATGGCTATGAAAAGAGCTGAGTTAACACTAGAATTATCAGAGCCTACAAAAAAACTCGTAGATCCGTCCCACATTAAAACGCTTTGCACCTCTCCGTCAGCGTCTTTTGTCCTTTAAGCATAACACTTTAAACATGTTGGATTATGTTATGTCATTGCCATATCATGAACATACATATTTTAAAAGCAATGAGCCTTGTTTGTTTGCCATATACAGTATATGCATTATTTCAAGCCAGTGATTTTACATATTTCACTTTTGAGCTGCTTCACACATCTGGATCAAATGAATGATTCTAATTGAAGAAGATTTTAACTCTGGCAATACAAGATGAATTGTCGGCTCTTGGTGTTTTTCTGTTCATTTTGTGAGAAATATTAACTACAATGAAGTGTCATATCACTTGACTGCCCTTATAAAAGAAAGCACTCAATTATGAATGTGAGTTTAGTGGCAACTTAAAGGTTTTTAAACAATGACTTTATTAAAAATGCAGATTTACAAGATATATATTTGCATTAAAAAGTGTGTAAATCTATGTACACACATTTTTCAGAGCAGCAAAATGGAAAAATTAAAACTGTCATACTGAGGCTTGATGGCAATTGGCAAACCAAATCCAAGTAGTAAAAGCTTGTCATGGCATACCCAAGAGGACTCCAGGCCGTAATCACTACTAAAGGTGCTTCAGCAAAGAACTGAGTTAAGGGTCTGAATATTTGTTTCATTGTGACGTTTTTGGACAAAATGCTACCCCACCTTAAATTCAGCAACTATGGAAACGTTTAAAGCAATCTTAAGCATTGCCATTTATTTGAACAATTTACTTATGAATCATAAATTGACTGGACTCTTATCCTTGATTTGTTTCTTTTTTTTTACCCTGAAAAGATTCCCATTGTTTTTTTTAATTAGAAATATCTAATGAAGAAAAAAGTCGTATAGGCACAGACACTCCGAAAATTTCTTAATTCAGTAATTGTTCTCTGGTTTTATATCAAACAAAACCCAATAGGAGAAATGTGTGTGTACTCCCTGAGTCTTTTGGAAATAATGTTTAAATGTTTATAGTATTTTCACAACTTTAACTGCACAATTGTGGTTTATAGTCCATATCACATTACATAACTTTTCTGGCTATTTTCAGTTGCACGCATCATTTAAATAATCTTACTGAACCAGAGACAATTGTGGCACACACCATTAACCATGAGTCATCTACACTGACATAGTCTGTGATTCGTCTCAACCAAATCA
This sequence comes from Polypterus senegalus, assembly GCF_016835505.1. Lineage (NCBI taxonomy): Eukaryota > Metazoa > Chordata > Cladistia > Polypteriformes > Polypteridae > Polypterus > Polypterus senegalus. Next base: position 125,761,439 of record NC_053160.1, on the reverse strand, counting down.
AATTGGCTTGGTTTTTGTCTTAAGTCACAGGGGCAGGCTTATTGTGCATAAGAGGTAACAACGAAGGAGCGCCCACCAGGACACAGAATACACAGAATACGGAGATGAGGAGTAATGACCTTACAAACAAAAGGGAGGCTCATTTTTCTAATGTCTCATCTTCTGATGTCATACTGTACTGGCTTCGTCAGGGATCAGGGTATTGGGTATCAGAAAAAGGGACAATCATGCTGAACTTTGGAAGTGAGGAAGTGTGCTGAAAAGTTGTCATACAGTTGGGTAATTTGACATGCCCACTGATTTCTAGTCAAATAAATTGACATGTTCAGGCAACAAGCTCAGCAAATGTGGTCGTCAAGTCTGACAATTTCTCCAACTTGACGTTGTGCAGTGTGACATCGGCTTTTGCGGTTGCCAATTAGACAATGAGTCTTTTAATGATGAAGCATTTTATCAGCCGTATGCTGCTACTATCTTTGTCATATTTTAGACCCTTTCTTTATACATGAGACTAGCTACTGATGGAGTTATAAAGCACATTTACAGCTAAAACATATGGTAAATAACAATTTTAAAATAAATTAAACTAATTCCAAAAGATAAAACTTATGGAAAACAGTGATGAGAGCTATGAATAAACACAAAAGTAACAACAGATACGGTGGGATATACATTCATGATGACATTGTGGGGAGCTGGTAGTAGTCTCAGAGAAAAAGAATAACTTTACTGATATTTGAGACCACATGCTTAACAATAAAGGCTACATTCCCAGGTAAGACAATGAAATAATGAAAATATTAGATCGAAGTATTGCATGTAAATAAAAAAATAAATAAAATTATACAGGTATATAAAAAATACTGGATCACTTAATAAGTGAGGACACTGATATTGGATTAAAAAGTATTGAGGGAAAGCGCATCTATAGGGCCTTCAGTAAGCTAACAACAAATAAAAGTGACCAAAGTAAATAAAAACAAATAATGAGGAGGGTATGGGTTTGCTTAAATTAGGAGAATCCAAAATGAAGTTACTTTGATGGGTCCTGGAGTACTCTTGTGATCTTCAAGCTGAGGTCAGGAGTGGTAGATGTTAAGAATAAACGATCAGAAGAACGGCAGTGTGTCCTGTGTAACAGGAAGGAGAGGAAGACAACATAGTACACCTTATGATGAAACAAGACAATGAAGACAGTAGACAAGGGTTAATGTTCAAAGTGAGCAATTACAACACAATACAATGGAAGATCAATTTACATTGCTGCATTAATTTCTACCTTCAAGTCTTTGATGCTACTTTTTCACTTAAAGTAATTTTTTGAATAGTTAAAAAAGGATTCCAACACTTTCAAATAAGAAGATGAAGGTGTAATGTAAACAAATAAAGTTTAATGACATACATAGATTTAAAGTATATTAGATGCAGTAAGAAATATATCACATTAGAGAATCACTAGATCTTTTTCATCATAATGCCACCTTATCAGTGTTCATGTGTCCAACAAACAGTCTATTTACATTCTGACCCTTTTAGTTTTTTAAAAATTTTTAGCACCAATGTAATTATTGATGGCAACAAATACATAGCAATAACATAAAACATGAGGTGAAATATACAACAATAAGGTGGTAAAACCCAAATGTAAATATTTAATGATAGTGTTCGGTTCACATGGTAAAATTATGTAATTTGCAAAATCTATTTGAATTGCTCCAAGCAGTTCCAGACATGTCTTGAAAGAAAGGAAAGCTTTTCAGAACAATTCACTATTACTAACCAATCTGTACTTAATTGAAAGCCTAAAAAATCTCATTTAAGGTATGTTTGGAAGTGCATGCACAAAGGCCTACTATCTAGACCTTTGGACATTGTTATCCATGCTCAGATTTGCAAATTATACATTTATATTATTTCTGCTGCGAAGTATATGTGCATAATTGCTTACCAAGCAAGTTTACATAGCTTCCATAATCAATAGGTCAAAAGAGCAAAATGTAAGCTAAGCATTTTACATCTGAAAAGAAGTGATTTTATTTTTTTAACAAGTTCTTTGTTCTTTTAGACAAAACCTTATAAACCATATCCTTACAAGAATTTATACTTGGTCACTTGAAATTCCTCTTATTTATGCATAACTGCACAATATATACAACAATTAAACCAACACACAATTCCACTGCTACTACTGAAGCCTTCCAAAGGGTTAATTCAGGTTCCATATTCATAGCCTCCTCCCCAAGTAAACTCTTTTGGAAATAAAACCGTGAAAGACACATGCATTCACTGGGCATTTCCAAAACATTCTTGTGACATTTTTTGATTTCTGGTGTGTTTCCAGCCAACACATTACCCATTTGATTCAATTATGAACTATGAACTATTCAATTATGAATTATGAAGTTGAAAACTTCTGATTCCATCCATATTCTACAGCAGTAGATCAGATAAGAAAGCAAATAAAAAGACAATAATAATCCTTGATTGTGATTGTAACATGTACAATTCATGAGTAACATGTCTTCATAGATGGTATTTATTATGCAGACTTCATTACTTTCATTTGCTGATCAGAATCAAATCAGGCTGTCCATTTGTTGTAGTCGTGAAACAACCCATACTGTACCTAAACAAAACAAGGTGCAAGGGGCAAGCACACTAACAGTTGCCAGCTTTTCCCTCATTCAAGAAGTGGCATTCAGGTAACAGTGTCGACTACTGACACAAATTCCCACATGGGATTCCCACATGGCAGTCTAAGGCTTATGAATAACCCCAAATCTACCTCAGGGAGTCCATCTGCTGTTGAGGGGATGTTCCATATGCTAGGAGACAATTTCATTTCCAAAGTCTAGTCCATTTGGACTAGCCCACTCACAATGGGCCAAATTAGAGATTTCAGTCAAAGTATTATGTATAATTTGAGTATCTGGGTGAAACCTTCAGGACCTTGACAAACCCATAAGATCATTGGGAGAATGTGAAGACTACAAGTGACCAGATGGGAACTAAGCCCAAGCCTCTTGGACTGAAAGGCAGCAGGACTAATAGCTGTGCTGTCAAAAACTCATTTTGGAAAATGATACATTACGTTAAATATAATATAATATAATATAATATAATATAATATAATATAATATAATATAATATAAAACCACAAAAACATGCTATAACCATAGCATTGCATTTACCAAAAATAAGAAAATGGGAACAAAGGGACTGATGGAGCCTCAAGCCATTAAGTTTATGACTCTGACCATTTCCTCTTTAATGACAACTTTGCTGACCTGAAAAATAAACTTTGCACAAGGCCTGGCATCACCCAGTGTTGCCCACCATTCTTTCCATAACTATGTTTCCACCCTAGAAAGATGACAGACTAAAGACCAAGCAAATACAGAAAACAACAGTCCTGACTGGGGTGTTACCCTTTCCCAGTTGCTGCTGGTAGTGCACCCATTTGTATTTTCTACTTTGTTCATTCATTTCATACAAATTAAACCCTGGCTGGCTCCCAAAATCTTTTTGTTTGTCTAGTAGGCAAGTTATAATACAAACTATAGCCCTTTTTATACAAGAATGATCATTACTACAAGAGCTAGCCTCTGCTTTGCTCCCATTTAGAGTATGCAAATGTCTATGACTAGAAAGAGTAGATGTGATGATAGATAGTTGGATAAATGAATGATTGAATGAATGAGAGTACCTTTGACTGTTAAAGGAAAACACTACCCAAAAATGTTTTAATTTCTTAATTACCCTTTATTGTTTGTAGTTATGGTCATCAAAATTTTCAATCTTATATTTTCTTTAACAGAGATCGCATAATGATACATCATGCATCACTGGAAACCAGCGGGGGGAAATTCTGGACAACAGCAAACAATATTAAAACATCTAACTCACAAAGTGCAAGACGCATTTATTTGTGCTAAAATACTGTTAAATAAATATTCCTGAGGGGGTAGATGGATCTTCAATTCAAAAGCTAAATATTGTTTGAAAACACTTCACGTTCATTCAGTACCCTGATTTTTCATAAATATTTATTTCACAATATTTTATAAAAGCTGCATGCTTTATGGAAGTATAACTGGATAACTAATATGTAGAATATGCGACCTGAGTAACTTGGGATTTTTTCATAAATATTTTAATATCATTTTCTGTTGTTTGGTACTGGCTTGCAACTGGCCCCCATTGCTATGCTTTATATCATAAACTTTGTGATTGCTATGAAAACAAGAGATTACAAATTTATCTTAGCCACCATGACAAACAACATGAGGTAATTAATAGAATGGAAAATTAATTTTTAAACAGTCTCTCCACATTTACAGTAATACCGAATGAAATTAATCCCTTGGATTTTGATTCTGAAATTAATGAGTTTGGAACAAAGTCTATAAACTAGTCATATATTAGTAAAAGCGTACTTTTGCCTAGTAATATATGTTCTTATTGTCAATGTATGTTACACTACAATCACTGTTGTATTCATGCATTTACAAAAAAAATGTATTTATAAAAACAGAGCATTTAAGATTTCTATGCACTCAACAACCAATTTTGATAAGCAATGCATCAATTTAATTTCATTTGTGCTCAACAAATGTACAGATGAAATACAAACTCATCCCTCTCCACAACAGATACCACAGAGCAATTAAGACGTCAAGTAATGTCAGTAGAACGAGTTCTTCTGTATAGATTCTATAATATTTTAGTTGTTCTAAACATTGTGTTAAAGTAAAAAAGAATGAAGTACCTGACTGGAATTGAGGTAAAGGGCTTCTTGTATATGTCGGCTAGCTTCTCCATTACCACAGCAGCAGTAGTAAAGATGCGGTAGGTGTGGAGGAAGGTATTCAGGAAGTCAATGGACAGGAAGCGCAGATCTGTCAGCCTCTCTAGCAATCTCTCAACACTAGCGTATCGAATCTGAGGAACCTTGCAGGAGTTGAGTGTCTTGCTGAAACATATGTCAACATCATCTTTATGGAGACGAGCATCAGATCTAGAAGAGAATACAACCAGGGTCTTCAGACTGAATAAGTGAGCTGAGTGTTATGGCCAGAGAATGTCAGTGAAAACTAAAGAAATGGAGTTGCCTCTGAAGGTGTACTGTTTCAAGAAGGGATAAAATGATTAATTCAATTTTTAAAGAAGTCTTGAACAAAATATGAAAGGTCACAAAGGTGTATCATTTTGGGTGCTTCTAATGCAGTTTACGTGCAGTGAACTACAGAGCAGTTGGACTGTGTGAAAGACGGGGAGTTCAAGGATGGCAGTGGGGCCCAAGGGAGGTTAGAAAAAAAGCTGATGCGAGGGTCACCTCACTCACCGTACAGCTGCCTCCCCCGTGGCTGGCAAGGTGTCCTGCGGACTTTGGCAAGATTGCCTATGGTCCGCGAGGTGGAAAATTATACTGCTGGATGACAGAGTTGGAGGTCGCCATCCATTATCAGCCCTTCTGTGCTGCCTTGGTGATCGAAGTGGTGAGGCAAAGCTTTGATTGAGTAAACCAAGCAAACAGACACATAGATAAATGACATGAAAATACCCACTTGTTTTCATAGCTCTGCATTTACACTATTACTTCAAACTCAAGAAAGGGAAAGGATAAGTTAAAAAGTTGCATGTTCAGAGAACATATGCTGTTCAGCAGAATTGCAAAATATGGTGATGCAACTTCACAGCAGAGAGCGCCTTCTCGGGCAGCCAGCTCTCAGTAGAATTAATTAAGTCTTCCTCTAAATTAATCTCTGGGATTTCCAGCATTTGGTTCCCAGTGCAACCTGCTGCACCCTGAAAAAGAAAAGCCTGGCAAGATGAGTCTTTTTAATTAGAATAATGAAAAGAGTGACCCAATAAAAGGGAATGTCTCTTAAAGGTTTTATTTTCATGAGATCATTTTTTAGTGGCTTCTTAAAGATGGGAACTGCTGTGTGAGGGTAAAAGAAGACGCAGCTGCTGCAGCAGAAATTACATTAGAAGAAACATATAGAGATTTAGAAGTTCAATCTCCTTATACCTGACATTGGGGTACCAAATACTGTATGTTAGTTTGAGTGGTGCAATGAGGATATTGTTATGACATTTACATTGCCAGTAGGAGCTAACATATGAACTGTGCCAATTGTGATTTTTCAATGAAAAAGCAAGAAAATCAATAGACCAAGTAAGAAATGCAAGTCTCCATATAAATCTGCCAGTTTAATTACTTTTGCTTCAAAACTCACCCAAACTGGACACCAACACAGGTTTCTTTGGTGTAAAGCAGCACGCAAAAGCGTAACTAATCCTCCACATGTTTCTGACACTCTACCCAGGCTTCCTGGCTTCAAATTAATTACTTCTTTGAACTAAGAATTATAGGGTTTACCTGGAAGGATCTGAAACTTTTCAAGCTTATATTGTTGTGTTTAGAATATTATTTTTCTGTTTTGTTAGAATTATTTTTTTTATTATTTTCATATTATTACATCATCACATGGTGTGATTGATAATGCAGTTTATTGCCAGCATTCCACAGGTTTCTAGGGACACTTACTGTGAGACTACATGTTTAAGTAAATCAATTTCTGAAGTATTATGCAGTAGTTTATTTGTTAACAAGTGGCCTCTATTACTGGCCAATTAAAGAAAAACTGTTAATGTTCCCTAAAAGAAATACTTAATTAAAATAAGGAATGTAAGATGTTGTGCTTCATATGTTCTCAATTTTTAGATTGTCCTGTTTATGACCATTAGCCCACATGCTTTTACAAGGAATTGCAATAGAGTAAGAGTAAGCGAAATAAACAGCATAACGAATAGTAGGATAAACAAGAAAATTTAACCAGTATTTCTGTGTCATGCAGGCAATTTAATCTGAACTGCTAAAGATCTGTTCATAAGGAGACAAGAGCAAGTAACTAAGTGTATATATTTGGAGTGCAAAAAGATCTTCAAGGCATTAGTGTGGAACATGTAGCAATAGAAATAAAGAGATAATTAAGAACAAATAAATGCTTTAGAAACATCTGTCATATCACTAGTGAATGGACAACAGAGGAGACATTTTATGACAAAAATAACTTTTTTGAATATTGTTCTAGAATAATGGTTCTCAAAGAGCATTGGAAGAGATTCTAAGTGGTATGCAAAGAGAGGAAAATTAATTTTTTCAAGAAAGAAAGAGGATATTACATGCCTAAAAATATCAAAAAAAGATAAAAATGGTGGCCTAGAATTTTTTTTTATTGATATAAACTTAATTTTTGCTTCCAGTGGCTCTTTAGTGCGATTAGTTTCATGTACCATTGTACAATGAAAAATAAAAATATATTTATTGCTTATGTATAAGCTCCAACCACCACCACCATCACTGGTTCAGTCTTGAAAAAACAAGTTGTTTGTATCCTCATATGTCAAATTAAGGCAAATGTTTTTTGAAACTGCAAAAGAACATGAGTCATAAGAGCACTATCTCAGGAAACGGTACATTGTGCACATTAGATAAAGGTTTTAGGATATATTTCCCTCTTCATATGAAATTTTAATGGCAGCTATCCTGCCTATTATCTGCAGAATCGTGGTAAATTCTGTCTTGAAAGAACAGTGCAAGGATACAGCCATATACTGAAAAAAGATGTAAAAGTGACTTACTTGATCATGAATGGCACAGTAACTTTGGAGTTTTCTTCAAACACACTGGTCATAAGCCCATTGCAGCGGATATTATCAATGCACTGGAAAAATAGAGATCTATGTTATTATGAACACCCAACTGGCTTTAAATTGTAACTGTAATCATAAATGTCTACTTTGCAAAGGATTAAAAATTACGTGTCTGATGTTGGCAAGTTTCCATTTGTTCATTAAAATTAAACTTCATAATTTAGAATATTGCTACCTCACTGTTTTCATTATAGCTTGAATTGTATCCTATTGCTCATGAGCTTCCTCTTGAGACTTTTTTATTTTCCTAGAATGCAAAATCGCACTAATAAACTAATCGTTAGTGTGGGTGGTGCTTGTGTGTCCAACCACAGAGTGCCATTCCATCCAAGGCTGGCTGCTGGCTTGTTACTACAATAATAGGATCCAACACCTCAAAAACAGGTTTGTTTTATTAAATTAACTCACATGTTAACCTTATATCATACAGTAGTAAACATTATGGTAGTATATTTGAATTTTATTGCTAAGTGCTATAATTGTGCGTAATCATCACATACTGTGAGACATCATGTATTGGCTGCATAAAGCACTTTATTACGAAAATAAATATAAGACACCATGCATTAACACTAAATTGACTGACATACAGATAATAAAAAAAAATTAGGAAATAATAGATAAGTAATAATGTATGATGCCAGACGCAGTATGTCCAACTGCATTTGGGTTATTGGAAAAATAAAAACAATCCATGTTTTCATGAATATCTCATGAAAAGAGAAAGAAGCTGGTTAGTGATCAGATGGAAAGGACATGATTCTGTACAAAGGCATCTAAGGTAACACGATGAAATTCCTTGCTGAAACTTAAAATTCTTAGAAAATGGAACTAGATGCAAAATCTTAGTTGTAGTCTTATTATGCCAAGACAGCTCTGTTCCAAATGAAGATTTTCGAGGTCTGCATTGTAGCTGGGCTAAAAAGGGTGTTCTACTAAAGTCACCCGTCACATCCTATGATTTTGTTTATTTTCCTAAAAGGGGTGCAGAGAGCCAGTTCCTTTCTTCAAATCAGGTACAAGGCAGGAATTATCTTTGGGCAAAACACTAATCCATTATATGTCACATTCAGTCTTTACTAAATGGTCATATCTGAGACAACTCTGAATGTGAGATTATTTAGGGTGCCTTTTTGCAAAATCCAAGCAGGCGTCCACATGTCTTCTACTGAGAAGAGGATTGTCTGGCCACTCTGTCAAAAAGTCCAGATTGGTGGAGTGTTGCAGTGATGGTTCTCCTTCTGGAAGTTTCGTCCCTCTCCAGACAGGTTCACTGAACCTCAGCCAGTGTGACCACTGGGTTCTTGATGATCTCTCTTACCATGGCCCTTTCTCCCACAATTGCTCAGTTTGGTCAGCTTTATGAAGAGTTGTGGTTGTTCCAGTTTTCCTCCATTTATGCATCATTAATGTGGCGGTGCTCTTGGGAACTTTCAGTGCTGCAGGAATTTTAAGTGTTCCCCAGATCGACACTATTCTGTCTTTACACTCTGCAGAAAGTTAATTTAACCTCATGGCTTGGTTTTAGCTCTGATACACATTGTTAACTGTGGAACCATATATAAACAGGTATGCACCTTTCCTAATCATGAAACATCAATTGAATTGAGCCCAGGTGGACTTCAAACAAGGTGTAAAAAAACATCTTAGTGATGATCAATAGAATAGGATGCACCTGAGCCAAGTTTCAAGTCTCATAGCAAAGGGTTTGAATACTTGTGTCAATGTGATACTTCAGGGATATTTTTGTAGGTTTTTTTTATATAGATTTTCAAAAATTTCTAAAATCCTGTTCATGCTTTGTCATTCTGGGGGAACTGAATGTAGTTTGATGGACAGAAAAATGATTTTAAGTGATTTTAGCACAAGACTGCGAATGCAACAAATGTGCAAAAAGTATCTCAATACTTTCTAAAACTGATGTAAAGCATAAAAGTTTCTAAATAGATCTTCTTAAGTTGGTGGGTTTCTGTTAAATGTTCACATTAACATATTTTTGTGTTCCCTACCTCCTTGGAATTTAAAGAGTGCAGAAGACAAAAGTGAACATCTCCTTGAATTTTAAAATTAGTTAAGTGGGTAGTCAAATTCACCATTATGTGAGAATAATCTGTTTGCAAAACAGCAGTCCCAGGGCAACATAGAGTATTGTCTTTTATTTAATTCTGTTTATAAAGATAAATACACTTCCAGCTTTTGTGCTTCTGACATGCTCAGGTGTACCATAGCATCTACTGCACCCTAACAAGTGAGATGTTTTGTTTCATAATGTAGGTTTTTCAAATTCTTTTGGAATAGGTCATTGTAAAATATCTCTGAAATTTGTGATATATTTATTTAATATATCAGTATATTAAAGATATGAGCAACAATTAATGCATCAGATATGTAAAAACTCATAAAGATTTTTATTTTCATGACCTATGTTAGTGTCATAGTAATTCATGGTGCAATTCAACCATCTATGTTACCTGATGCTTATAGAGTTCTAAATGGTGTTGAAAGTGAAATCTATTTACATATGTAATTGTATTCTGTCTACTGGCTAAAATTGAGCTATATTTAAGGGAATACAACATTTTGAAATTCTAGAGAGCTCTGTAAGCATAACTGCCTAGCACACAAGTTAGCACTGCTGCCTCACTGGTCCAGCTACCTGGATTTGATATGCATCCTGCTCTTCCTTAATTCACTGAAGTTTTGTCTGAGTACATGTGTATTTTCTTACATATGTGGTTAATTTGGTTCAGATACCATGGTAGCATGCATGACTAGGTCGGAGATAGATTGACATACAATTCTGGTTATTCCTGCTTTGTACCCAGTCCTACTGGGTTATGCTTTGTATACTTGAAACTGTAATCGAAATGGTGAGATCTGGAAACTTATGGATGTTGATTTGACCGCAGATTAGACAGGAGTCCCCATGAACTATGATGTTTGCTGATGCTGTTGTGATGTTGTGCTATGAGGAGACCCTGGAGAGGTGGAAATATGCTCTAGAGAGGAGAGGAATGAAGATCAGTAGGAACAAGACAGAATACATGTGTGTTGTGATGTGAAATTTTGCATGCAAGTTGATAAATATTTTGTATGTCTTTTTTCGTAACTTAGACAAATCAGTGTAATATTAGTGTTACATTATTGATAATAACAGCAATGGGTTGATGATTTAAGAACCCCTTCCCCCCTTTTAGGAATGAGTCTCTTTGTAATTTTATGACAGGGTTGGGGGAAGTGCCTCAAACAAGTCTGACGAATATTTCTCTGCTAAAGTCTCTCAGTCAACCCCCACAGGAAAGCCAGGCTGCCTAACTGCCAAGCTTTACCTTAACACATGGTTTGGAGCACAGGTGTGAAGGTATTCTGTCCCCACATTGGTCTGAAATATGGCTGTTTGGAACTGGCTTGTATCAGAAGCCATTAAGTACGATGATGCCATATTGGCTCTAGGGGTTGGACAGAAAACCTATAAATTTGCTTGCTTTACCTAACTCTCTCTCTCTCTTACCAAACTGATGAAAGACCAACTCACACCATGCACTGAAAAGGACAACACAATGAAAAGCACACCTCGGCAGCCATATTGAGACAAGCATGCAGCCTGTTCTGAAGAAAGCTGACCACAAATGATGCCTTAACTAGAGACATTTTAAGTAACTAACAAGTCTGTGTGCCACCTGAATCACATCAACATTTATCAAGTTGTATGGTTGCCAATATTCAAATGTACTTTGCATGTCGTTATTATTAATGAATATTATATATATATAAATATATATTCAAATCCTGTAAATGCCAAAAGGGACACGGCTCTGTTGGGCCCTTGAGCAAGGCCCTTAACCTTCAATTGCTGAGCGCTTTGAGTAGTGAGAAAAGCGCTGTATGCATGCAAAGAATTATTATTATTAATATTATTATTATTATTATCAATAATACATTATTTAATTGGTAACTTAACTCCTGCTTCTCTTTTACTAAACCTAATTCCCTGAGGTTATACTGTACATATAGAAGGGAAGGTGGGGAGAAGTTATATGGTACAATACCTTATAAACTGTGGTAAGTCTGTGAGATTTGAGGCATTCTGACAAAGGCTACATATTAATAATACAAAAGGGGAAAGTAGAGAAATATATTACTCTACCAAGACAAAACAATGTGTGTAAATGAGATGGAGGCCAGAGGAGTGGTGAGGATGCAGGGAGTAGAATTGGTAAAGGTGGATGAGTTTAAATACCTGGGATCAACAGTACAGAGTAAAAGTGTGGAAGAGAGGCGAAGAAAAGAGTGCAGGCAGGGTGGATTGGGTGGAGAAGAGGGTCAGGAGAGATTTGTGACAGACAAGTATCGGCAAGAGTGAAAGTGAAGGTCTACAGGATGGTAATGAGACCCGCTATGTTATATGGGTTGGAGACGGTGGCACTAACCAAACAAATAGGAGACAGAGCTGGAGGTGGCAGAGTTAAAGATGTTAAGATTTGCATTGGGTGTGACAAGGATGGACAGAATTAGAATTAATGAGTACATTAGAGGGTCAGCTCAGTTGGACACTTGGACAGTTTGGAGACAAAGTCAGAGAGGTGACATTGCTTTCGTTTGGACATGTACAGAGGAGAGATGCTGTGTATATTGGGAAAAGGATGCTAAGGACGGAGCTGCCAGGTAAGAGGAAAAGAGAAAGGCCTAAGAGGAGGTTTATAGATGTGGTAAGAGAAGACATGCAAGTTATGGGTGTAATTAACAGATCAAGATGCAGAGGACAGGAAGATAATGGAAAAAGATGATCCCCAGCCCTAATGGGAGCAGCCGAAAGAAGAAGAAGATCTGACTACAGAACACAGATAGCTAAAATCAATATGAAACATCCAAAGATTCCAATTTGTTGTAATGAAACAAAGTCAACTGGGACTTCCAGCCATTCTTACTGTATATATTTTAAATTTAAATCAAATCAATGAGAATGAGTATAAAGAGAGCTAAACTTCAATGCATTTTTTTTAATGAGGGTCTGTGGCTTTTGCTGTTGAACAAAATTCATTGTACAAACAAATGCCATGTTTTTAATCAGTGACATTTGAAAGACTCTTAAACCAATTAAAAGGTAAAATAACTTTGATTAGTAAATGCTTTAGGAAAGGAAATGATTAATACAGCAATTAAATGTTATATGTAATGATGTCAGATTTAATCATTTGTTTAATATCCCTAACCTAATGGATACGAACATTCTCCTGTCATCTACAGGAAGGAAGCATTTACAAGCACATTAAATCAGTACAAATTTAAAAGTGAGCATTAATGTTTGGTAGAGGGTTAAATTTCAGCTGTTGATGGTCCCAAAGGCTACAATGCATGGAGCAAAATGGTGAAAGATTAAAAAAATTCTGCCTGTTTGAATATGAGTTTCTTTTTCTTTAAGCAGGCAGACACAATAAAATTCTAAAAAGCAGACATATAAATTACCTGATTCAGACACACTGCTTATTTTGTTCTCATTTTCTTGACAAGTAAAGCATTTGTTTTATTGTTGCAATTTCTGAGTAAACTGGAAAAACACCTGCGTCTTGTTTGCTTTAATTTAACAATTAAATCAAGAGCAAGGCCTTAATGCAGCTGCAGGCAGGGTGAGCGAGATCCAATCACATCCATAGCAGGTAAACTTATTATAAATTATGTTCACTTTTGCTCCTAAGAAGTAAATATTATTTTCTGACTCCCACATGATAGTTTTTTATATAAGAGAAAAAACAAAATGTTTTCCCACATTACTTGATATTTTGAGTACTGGTCCATTGATCTAATAATAAATATGATTTAAAAATCTCTGCGGTGGTAAAACCTGATGTCTCCAGCTTTATAGGACTTGGTCTAAATCCTGGCCTGGTTATTATCTGTGTCAGGTTCTCTCTATGTTTCCTTGCTTTTCCACCAGATACTCCGATTTTCCACTTAATTCCCAAAGAAGTGTATTAATGTAACTGGAGACTATAAATTTGTCAGGTTTGAGTAAGTGCGATTGTGTTCATGTGTCCTGAATTGGTCTGGCACCCTTATTGTGAGATGGGTGGGGAGGCTTATAAGTAAGTTAGCCAAGGATTATTTAAATTAGGGAATGCAGTGGTAGAATGTCTAGGATAGGACAGGTTTAGTACTGAACATGGAGAGAAGAACAGTAGTGTAAAAACTAATACAGTATGAATTATAATTTCATTTCTAGTCCAAAGTATAATAAGTAACAGAGTAAAATCACTTGCTTGAATGCTTGGAGTATCAAAAGTAAAATAAGAGTTACAGCTGTATGTAGCTGAGCATCATGGTAAGACACATTAGGGGTCTGGGGAGGTTTTTTAATAAAACAGTGAGGCAAATTAATTTGCAAATTGCATTTAATATGCACACAGGGACTTAACACAGCTGACCCTCATCAAGACTCCACAGGTCGTTTGCCACACCCTGCACTCACTGTGGATTAAAGGTGCCTGTGAGTGAGAGCAGGAGATAGGAAGTCAGGAGAATGGGAAAGCCCCTCAGATGGAGCAATGGTGCTCAGAGGAGCATGGAGCATGGAGCATGGAGCATGGAGCATGGAGCATGGAGCATGGAGCATGGAGCATGGAGCATGGAGCATGGAGCATGGAGCAGCTGATGGTGGTGAGACAAGGGAGAAAGGCTCTTTTGTCCCAACAGATATTTAGGGACCATTGTGTGGACATAAGCTGAAGAGAGTTGACCATGCTTGCTGTTTTATTTTCGTCAGCTGAACAAACACCAAGGCTGAGCAGAGGAGACAAGTTTGACAAAGGACACATGGGACTTGAGTTTAGAAATATCAGATCTTGACTTTAACCTTTAAATTGAATTATTTATTGATTGGATTTATCCTCCACATGAACACTGTTTTTATTGTACATAATTTGCATTTATTGTTGAAAAACTGCACTGCACATTATGTCTGGACCCTAAACAAAATGTATAAAGCACTTTTGATGCAATAACTTTGCTTGTTCTCATTGCTCTAGTCCAGGGGTGTCAAACTCTAGGGGCCTCATGTATAAACGGTGCGTACTCGCAGAAATGTTGCGTAAGAATTTTTCCACGTTCAAATTGCGATGTATAAAACCTACACTTGGCGTAAAGCCATGCACTTTTCCACGGTACCTTGTCGTACGCAAGTTCTCCGCTCGGTTTTGCAGACTGGCGGCACCCAGCGTCGAAGCAGTGCTACTGTTCCTGTGTGGTTACACCTTATTTTCCTGACGCGGCTTTATAAATACACTGAAACTAACCGCATATTGTTTATTACTGTGACGCATCTGATTGTAATTAACTTGTAACAATATAATGGTCCAGGGAACAGCCATAGTATTCCAAATACCATAACTGCTTTAGCGTTGTTACTCTCACTTCTCCTTCTTCTTTCAGCTCCTCCCGTTAGGAGTTGCCACAGCGGATCATCTTTTTCCATATAACTCTCACTGCACCACTCGGAGTATTTATATCACTGTATCTGAGTGTGAATCACAGCAGCAGCTGATCGGAAAGAGAATTATCGAAATACAGCTTTAAGGACACGCTGTCTCAGCCACTGCAAAACGTTTTAAAGCCTTTCCTGTACGGACCTCGCGGTTCAGAAACAGTTTCATCCCAAGAACTTTAAATGCACTTAATCAATTGCACCTTGTAGAACTGTTTGTACTTATAAGTACAATCACCCCACTGTAAACTTGCACTATAGTTATAATATTGCACAACCTGATCCACTTTATAAAGCGTGTATTTACATATGACGACAATATCATTTTTAAGGTGAAATGCAGCAAGATATGTTTATTAAATTATACAGATAAAATTTTAACTTCATTTAAATAATCTTTATTCTTCACTGGGAGTGTCGTGAAGGATAGAATAATTAAACATGTACTACGAAGATATTTCAATGTTCCTTAAACGTTTTGAAGAATCGGCGCTAAGCTTACAGATGGCTTAACTTTTATTACAGAGCTGATTGTGTGGCGATCGGTTACTTGGGGAAAGAAAAGCAAGGACTGCAGTGGCGGCTACGCCAATATATATTGAATATAAAACAGAGAAAATAACAACACAGCTAAAAACGCAGCGACAAATTTCGGCAACAGTTAAATGCTCGTGTCATGAGCACGAGGGTGGCTATGCAGTGTCTGCAACGGATGTGGCCATCCACCGTGCATAAGCTACCTTACTGACATTGGCGGGCAAAGGAGCCACCGATTCTTCCTCTGCCCAGTGCCACCACAAGCCTAGAGCCGCCCCTGAGTACTGCTGCAATAAATTATTTCATCGAAGTGAAACTCATGTTTAATAACGTGCTTTAACTCCTATCATCAAAAAAAATGATATCACATATACATCTCAGTATTTTAGTTATTCAGAGGGCTGTAATATCATGAATGTAATGAATTCTGTGTCCTGTCAGAGGAAGAGAACCGGTTTAAGAAGCACATAGTGATTCACACACAAAATAAACTATGTGATTAAAGTGGAAATGCCGAGATTGAAGTTGACATTTCGTGCTTTTTCCCCACTGTGTGCCTTTTTTTCTCTGTACCCTAATAAGCTTTCATATGACACTCAGACACTGGGCTACAACTCGCTTTTTCACGGCGACTTTGATATGTGACTTCTTTTTTATTTCCGGCATGTGCGATTTTGTGAACGTGAGCTTTCAAGTTTCTCCAACACGCTATGTCACTCGATCAACTTCCTTTTGTTGATTATACCACGGTTTATTTGAACAAATAGTATGTTTTTCCTTTGCCTCCACTTGGTATTCGCTGAAATTCTTATATTTTCCCCCGGGCTTTTCCCATTGTCTTTTCACAGAAGGCTGAGCTTAAGGCCGATTTATATTGATTTGCATATTCAAAGAGGCGTAATTCTGGGAGAAGTTGGGGCGTTACATAAAGCGCGTGCACGAGCGTTACTTTTCACTGTGATCGGGATTTATGTAGCGGAAGAACATGGAAGTTGGAGTACACACAGATTCCTGCATCTGGATTTTTCTGTGCGTAAGCACATTTCGGCTTTTGTGCTTACGCCATGTTATAATGCGAGTTCTACGCACGGCATTATACGTGAGGCCCCAGGCCTGGAGGGCCGCAGTGGCTGCAGGTTTTCATTCTGACCCTTTTCCTAATCATTGACCAGTTTTCACTGCTAATTAACTCCTTTTCCATTCATTTTAATAGCCCTGTTTTTAAAGATTCAGTCTTCTGAATTGATTCGTTTCTTCATGAAATGGCAGCCAAACAAAAATGAGACATGAAATAAGCCAACAGATGAGCAGCAAAACTGGGATTTCAAATTCCAACCAATTTCACTCCAACCAATCTATTAATGAGAAGCTGATTCTTGCTGTTAATTAATTAAGCCCATTATTTAATTTTGTCAAAATGTTTTGATGACCTGAGAGATCAACCTTATTGAGACCTTCACTTTTCTTTATTTTCATATATTGTGCGATGGGCACAGGTGAGCTGGTCATGTGGCAGATTGTTTTGTGTCTCATTATTGTTTGGCTGCTAATTAAAAAAAAGAGACAACTATGGGGCTGGAGTCAAGTTAATTAAAACTAAAGCAAAAGAAGTTAATTAGCAGCAGAAACTGATCACTAATGAAGAAGATGGTTAGAATGAAAACCTGCAGCCACTGCAGACCTCCAGGCCTGGAGTTCGACACCTGTGCTCTAGTCCATCCTTGGTTTTATGACTATTGATGACCCTGGATTAATGTGATGCCAGTCATGACCAACCTGGACATCATATACATAATCATGATATAGCAATAAGAAAACATTGCTAAATAACAAAGATGAGGATGAATATAACACAGGATGATGAGCTACATATTAATGAGGATGTATGGGTTCAGCTGGAAAAGAATAAAGGATAGAAGCCTTATTTTAGGAGTGTGTTATAAACCTTCCAAAGGAAGACAGTAATTTAAAATCACATCTTTTTAAAAAATATTAAAGACAAGTTTGCAGAGTGATACTATAGTCATTGGGGATTTTGATTACTCAAGTATTAGCTGGGTTTGCCTTACAAATAGCAGAGTGCAGGAGAAGGAGTTTTAGACGTAATCATTTTTTTAGCACAGCAAGTTAAAGCACCACATAGGGGGAACCCTGCCTAGATTTAGTATTCTGAATTAACCAGGATAGAATTCAGGATGTAATGGTGACTGAGCCACTTAGGTCAAGTGTCTATAATATAATAGAGTTCTTAGTGTTTTGACAGAGCATGGATGGAAAGACTAAAACTTTGGAAGGGTAAATTTTGAACAGATGGGGATAAAGGTGATCAACTGGGATGAGCTTATACATGTTGAGACAGTTGAAAAGCGGTGAAAAAGATTTAAAAATGTTTTACCTATGATATAGGACAGATTCAACATTTGTAAAGAAATTAATAAAATAAATTAATAAAAACTCCACAGTAAGTACATAAGGACATAATAAAGAAGCTGGAAAAGGAAAAAAAACAGCTGTATAAGGAGTGTAATAACTCTAATGTTAATCATAGTGTGTATGAGACCATGAGAGAATCCATTAAAAACAATATTAGGGAAGTTAAAAGGCAGTTACAGAGAGATATTACGGATAAGGTGAAAAGTGACCCAAAGAGATTCTTTCAGTGTTTTAGTAGTAAAAGAATAGTGAAGGAGGTGGTGAAGCATATCAGGAGCAGTAAAGGGGAATTAAAATAATACAGAGTTAAATAGCAAATGCTCTAAACTTGCATTTTTTTCACTTACAAGGAAATGGAAAACCTTCCAGAAGTAACTGGGGCTACTAAGAATGTCATGAATGATTTGGAATTAGTAGAGGGAGAGTGCTGCTTAAATTAAATAGGCTGAAATCTAAAAAAATTACTAGGACCAGATTACATTAAGCTTCAACTAGTTAAGGAGGTTAATGAGTGCATATATAAACCCTTGACACACATTTTTAGAAAGTTACAGAGCATTGGGAACATTTCTAAGGACTGTACAATGGCAAATTTTATCCCATTATATAAAAAGGTGATTGGGCAGATCCAAGTTGGGCATCAAACGTAAAGGAGGTGGGAGTTTAAGGTGAATTGTGTAGATGGGTGCAGAACTGGCTAAACACAGGAAGCAGAAGGTTATGGTGTGATGAACCTTATCAGAATTGGGTGATGTTAACAGTAGTGTCCTTCAGGGGTCATTCCAGGACCACTGTTATTTTTAATATATGTAACTGATTTGGATAGGAATATAAACAACATGCTGGTTATGTTTGCAGATGATACCAATCTAGGTGGATTGGCAGATAATCTAAAATCTATTGAATCATTACAGAAGGACTTGGACAGAATACAGGCTTGGGCAAATTTGTGGTAGTTGAAATTTAAGGTAAGTCAATGTAAGGAATTACACATAGGAAGTACAAATGTTAGATATGAATACACAATGGGAGGTATGAAAATGGAGAGTACTACTGTCAACTTCCAGATAATGTTCACGAGCCATTAAGAAGGCTAAAAGAATGTTAGGTTGTATAGAATGACACATAGAATACAAGTCAAAGGAGGTTATGCTTTAAGCTTTATAACTTATAGAGAGGCCTCATCTGTAGTACTGGGTATAGTTTTGGTATCTGGGAAATAAAAAAAAAAGACATGGCAATGCTAGAAAAAGTCCAGAGAACAGTGACTCGACTGATTCCAGGACTGCAGGGGATGAGTTATGAGGAAAGATTAAAGCAGCTGAACCTTTTCAATTTAAGCAAAAGGTGATTAAGAGGCATGTGTAAAGTGTTCAAAATTATGAAAGGAATTAATACAGAGGATCAAGGATCTTTTTTTAATGAGTTAATCAAGAACAAAAGGACACAGTTGGAAACCTCTTAAGGGTAAATTTCACACAAACATTATGAAGTTTTTCTTCACGCAGAGTACCATAAGCACATGGAATAAGTTACCATGTAGTGTGGTAGACAGTAGGATTTTAGGGACTTCAAAAGTAGGCTTAATGTTATTTTGTAGGAATTAGGTACATATGATTGATTAGCATTGTTGGGCTGAATGGTCTATACTCGCCAAAATATTTCTAATGGTTCTTACTCTAACCCTAATGCTTTCTGAATAAACTGTTTTTTTTGTAAACCCCTTGCACTGTTGTTGACTGTATCTCATTGCCAAAGACATAAATACACATGCTCACTTGGGTTCAAGTGTGACTAAGGCATTCTGGCCATGTAGGTGAGTTGACTCCTTTCCAAAAGAAAGGGAGGTAGACGCAAAGAAGACTTTAGCTTTTGTTCAGGGGCAAATTAGGTTAGGTTATATATTCTTTTCTTATGAAAATAGTGCAGTTTTATTTTAGTTTTTTTTTTTTTTCCTATAAACCAATCGTGTCATGCCAAGCACTCATAGGCCTATTCATGAGAATTCACATTTCACTCTTGAGCCGCTTGTTAAGGTGGCAGTGTCAGCTAAAACTGCAGTTTTCCCATCCCAGAGAAATAAGTTGCCCCTCTGTGTTAAACTGGCTATGTCAAACTGAGCCGAAGCATTCCTGTTCTGTTAAGCCAGCCATCCAAAAAGCAGCCAATGCTCTTTTTTGTTCAATCAGCCATTCAGCAACCTGGCAGTTATTTTACATATACCAAGCTGGTCAGTCATTATGCAGCTGTCTTGTTTTTATTCAGCTATCTTCCAAGCTAGTGGCTGTTATTTGCCCTGCAGACCAATCCTTTAGGCATCTATCTCAGATATTTATCAATTACCACAATTTGGGTGATGACTGTCTTGATTCTGTCCAGGCTGTTTTCTAGCTAAAAGTTACAGCTGTCTTGATTCAGTTCTCTTGGCCTTTCAGCTTATATTATAGGCAGTGGCCACCTTGCTTCACCTATAGTCCATCTATTTCTGTTTTAATTTCTCATTTGTGAATCTAGCCCATTTTCATAGTTCAATGAGCTCATAAATATGTAACTTAGTTCTCAATTTAGTGGGTTCTTAAATTATGTTCTTGTTTTTTATCAGTTCAGGATTTACTCCAAAGAAAAAAAAGTTTTGTTTCTGAAAAGACATCTGTTAATCCCTTGCATTTTGTTCTAACCCAGATTTAATCTAGTGCAGAGATGTCCAGCTCCAATCCTGGAGGGCTATAGTAGCTGCAGGATTTTATTCTATATTCTTAATTAGCAGCAAGTTTTATCTGCTTATTAACTTATTTTTTCTTAATTTTAATTGACTCTGTTTTTAGAACTAGTGCTTACTTGTATTTCTGTTTTTCTCAGTTAGCAGGAGTAATGATATATAAAAGCAGCCAACACACAACGGGATAATCTACATCCATTATGCAATATCTGAATATAAACAAAGGTGAAGGTCTCATGTTGATCTACTCAGATGCACAAAATATTTTGATGGTGCTCTTAGAAAAATGAAAATCCATAGTTTTGGAAATGTCTGCTATGGGAGCAGCAGCAAGCCATGGAATTAAATAACAGGTTAAATTAACAACAAGAATCGGTTTCTAATTAAGAAACTGGTTAGAGCTTGAAGCCCTGAGTCAACTGGTCATTGGCTAGCTCACTTCAAATCTCAGTCTGGTATTTAAGGAAGAAAGAAGCAATGAAGAGGACTGAGTCTTAAAAATAAGGCAATTAAAACGAGGAGAAAAGTAGTCAACTAACACAAGAAATTGTTCACTGATTAAGAAAATGCGGGAAGGAAAATTTGCAGACACTGCAGCCCTCCAGGATCAGAGGCAGACACTCCTAGTTTAATGCCTAGGTAAAGTGAATATCAAAGTCTACACAATCTTATGGAAAAGTTGGAATTTGTTAAAGTAAAATTTAAAAGCAAGATAAATCACATGATTATTTTTTTTCACAATTAAGACGAACAAAACATAAATATTCAGGAAAAAATGTAAAAAGTTTGGTTGCATAAATATCACCCCCTTTAACTAATATTTCATAGAAATTTTTTTACTAGTCCATGTTATGGTGTGAAATTTTGCATTTTAGGAATGAGTCCCTTTGTAATTTTACTCCAGGGTTGGGGGTAAGTGCCTAAAACTAGTTTGGCCAGTGTTTCTCTGCAGGGCTCTCTCAAACAACCCCCACAGGAAAGCCAGACTGCCTAGCTGACAAGTGTCACCTTACCACATGGTTTTGGGGGCAGGTGTGAAGTCTTTCTCTGCTCCATTGGTCTGAAGTATGGCTATTTGGAACTGGCTTGTATCAGAAACCTTAAAGTACGATGATGCCCTATTAGCTCTAGGGGTTGGACAGAAAATCTATAAATTTGCATGCTTTACTCTTCCCTATCTCTCTTGCCAAACTGATGAAAGACCATCTCACCATGAGCTGAAAAGGAAAACATAATGAAGAGCACAGCTCGGCAGTTATATTGAGACTAGCATGCGGTCTGTTCTGAAGAAAGCTGACCAAAAATTATGCCAAAACTAGAGACGATTTAAGTAACTAACAAGTCTGTGTGCCGCCTGCAAATACACATCAACATTTATAGGTTGTATAGTTGCCAATATTCAAATGTACTTTGCATATTGTTGTTACTTATGAACATTATCAATAATACATTATTTAAACTGTAACTTAACTCCTGCTTGTCTTTTACTACACCTAATTGCCTGAGGTTATAAATGTAGAAGGGAAGATCGGGAGTTAAGTTATATGGTACAATACCTTATAAACAGTGGTAAGTGTGGGAGATTTTAGGCATTCTGACAAAGACTACATATTAAATAATACAAAAGGGGAAAGTAGAGTAATATATTACTCTACCAAGATAAAATAGTCCAGTAAGTCTATTTGGACAGCCTTCTATGAACTTAACATACCTGAATTTTACAATTTTATGCCAGTTATATTTTTACAAAAACTGAAATAACATAAAAACTATACTTTTGACATCCTCTTGTCATGACATGTGGAATTTAAATATTCATGTATTTTTTGCTTTGCCATTATAAGAATTTTATATTGCTATTTTCATAACATTTCCGTGACATAATTTTATTTGTTGTTTTTCGATCACAGTAACTGCCATTTTGTGTATTTTTGGGGGCTGAAGCCATATTGCTGTTGGAAACACCTGTTTTCTACTACATACTGTAATGGCTAGAAATGTATGACCACAGCCAGCACATGAAGTACGGAGAAGAGGCAGTATGGTCAGGACAGCATTTTCATTAAGGATGTTTTTTTTTAATATTATAAAATAATCACACTGCGGTGGGCTGGTGCCCTGCCTGGGGTTTGTTTCCTGCCTTACACCCTGGGTTGGCTGGGATTAGCTCCAGCAGACCCCCGTGACCCTGTAGTTAGGATATAACTGATTGGAAAATGGATGGATGGATTGAAAAATGATGGGCGGCACAGTGGTAGCGCTGCTGCCTTGCAGTTAGGAGACCCAGGTTTGCTTCCCGGGTCGTCCCTGCGTGGAGTTTGCATGTTCTCCCAGTGTCTGCATGGGTTTCCTCCGGGTACTCCGGTTTCCTCCCACAGTCCAAAGACATGCAGGTTAGGTGCATTGGTGATTCTAAATTGTGCTTGGTGTATGTGTGTTCCCTGCCAGGGGTTTATTTCCTGCCTTGCTCCCTGTGTTGGCTGGGATTGGCTCCAGCAGACGCCCGTGGCCCTGTAGTTAGGATATAGCAGGTTGGATAATGGATGGATTGATGGAAAATAATCACAAAAAAAAACAAGAGTCAAGTATAAACCATTATGATTGACATACAATACATATTTAGTAGTCTATCATTAATATACTGTCTTTAAACATTGCAAGAAATATTTTGATTTGAATTTTTTCAATTATCTCATTACTGCAGTTTGCACCACTTTGCCACACTGTGAGCTTTGGAGCATCAAAACTGCACATGTACATTTCAAAGCAACATGTCAGTAGTTCATATTGACATTAATTTCCTGCATTTTCACAAACTGCATTGTATACAAAACTGATTGTCATTTTGTACATTTTTTTAAAATTTCTGGAATGTTATTATTATGTCAGTCCCTGGTACAATCTCTACTAAATGTCTGTTATGTTTGCAACACATGTTTTAGTTAGAAAGGGCGGGCACCTTTTAGCTTGTATAGGGCAGAGTTTTGAAACTGCCATGATATTTAGAAAAGTGAGCAGGATAAGAAAAACATCCGAGTTTCATTTTGGGTTCAGTTTCCCCACAGAAAAAATTTAATAAAAATATGTATTTAGGGTCAAAGAGAAGTGCTGAAGAATTTATATATATATATATATATATATATATATATATATATATATATATATATATATATATATATATATATATATATATATATATATATATATTGTTTTAATGTCTATTTTTTGTGTTTTACTGATTTTAACCTAATCTTTTTAATTTCTTTCAAATCTTTTTCCCAAAATAATATTACTTATACTTACCCATTATTTTGGTTATTGTTCCAAGGATATAGTGTATATTGGGAGTATTTTATTATGAAACCTCTGTCACCCTGTGGATTAAATGTATCAACTCAGCCTAGTAAGGAGATATGGTTGCCAAAAATGTTCCTTTCATATTTTATGTATTTTATAAAATGCCACCATGCATTTAACATCATCCAACACTGATTTTTTAAAAACATTTTTCATTAAAATTGTAAGCACCCAATTGTCAATGGATATATATATATATATATATATATATATATATATATATATATATATATATATATATATATATATATAAAATCAAAAAAGACATAAAGCATATAACAGAATAATATCCCACCAGCTACCTCCCTTTCCACCCAAACGCAACCCCCTCCATAACCAGAGCAAAAAAATAAAAGTAAGCCATTGCTGTTTTCAGATTTTCAAGCAACCCTCCTACAGAAGACAGAGCAAAGAAAAAAAAGACTGAAAGACAAAACAGAAACACAAAGTTACATCTATTAAACAGAGGACATCCTGCAGTTATTGTAGTGTTTGACTAAGCAATATGCTCCAAATTTGAAATTGTCTTGCCAGCAGAACCATATATCTGTGCTGCCAACAGTTCTAGTTTAATGAACTTGAGAATAGAAGATCTACAAGAATTAATAGTCATATTACCCAGATTCTTTCAGTTAGAGACCAACAAGATTTTGACAGGAATTGAACATAAAGAAATAACTAACTGATGGACAACAGAAAGAAAATCTTGGAAATCTTGTCCACAATTCAAGATATTGTGCTAAGAAAACACATGTTGTGTACATATCTAAAGTGATTTTGTTAACAAGGCTTGAGTTTGAATTTTCACCCTGGCTTTGACTAGTGTTTTGGATTTGGTATATTTGGTTCTCATTGATTTTTTAAAATTTATTTCAAACCTTTTGCCTGTTCCTGAACATTCTTGTTCCTATTATAATCAGATACTGGTACTTAGATCTTCTGTACCTGTTATTCACAAAATCACAAATACCACTGTATTTAAAAACAACATCTCAGAAGAAAGGGGCTACAAGAGATTTTACATTTTGTGTGCCCAGCTAGATTGTGACCACATGCAGTGCTTTGCTTTGAATTGAACTTAATTGTACTTTCCTATTTACCCATTAATTGTCATAACAGGGTTCCTAAGGATATCCCTCTGAATGCCTCACTTCTGGAACCCTCTGTTTTCTTCTTATTGAGAAGCTTTTGATCCATTTTCATGTTAATACTAATAAGAGTTACATTTAGCTTTTAAATAAATGCTTTTACATTATTATTGGAGATAAATGAGTACATATCCAATATACAAACAATATTGAAAACATCAATTTCAAGAAATAATCAATATATGTATTTTTGCATCTCCCTGCATTGCCCTACTCCTCCTCCTATTTCTAGAAAAACATCCAGTCATCAAATATTTGAAACAGAATTGTCTAGTACTGAATCATTGGTAACAGAGGCCTGTGTAAAACTTAACTGACAAAGGGATTATACAATCCTTAAATATATGAGGGGAAGTCAAAAAGTAAAGGGATTTTTTAATTTCTCTTTTCAGAGTTTGGTAACACTGCTCGTATCCAGCGCTGAATGAGTGTAGTCGCCAACACTTCTATACAACGTGTAACTCTTATTCCCGTGTTATTCGTTCGAGTGTATGGAGAGTAGCAGACCATTAAACATGACAGCTCCATTGTCGATCTGCACCAAGGAGGAATTGAAGGCAGTGATTCGCTTTTTGTTTGAGGAAGGTGTTAAACCTGCGACCCGTTATCGTGGTGAGGGAGATGGATTTTTACAGCAAATCATTACTGTAGATGAAACTTGGGTTCATCATCACGAACCGGAAAGTAAGGCTGTGAGCATGGTTTGGAAACTAAAGGAAGCACTAAGGGGAAGAAGATTTGCAAGTGATGAAGAAGTCCTTGATGCGGTGCAAAATTGGTTGCAGATGCAACCGAAAAACTTTTTTTCCCGACGGAATCAAAAAACTTGTGAAACGTTGAGAAAAGTGCATTGAAGTCCAGGGAGGTTATGTAGAAAAATAAGGTATGTTTCACTTTTCTATCATTAGAATAAATGCCCCTTTTCTCAAATGTCCCTTTACTTTTTGACTTCCCCTTGTACATTCTTGAATGACACATTATATCTTTATTTTCAGACTTTACAGATTCTAGTCTTTACTTCACTGTTTGTGAGAAAAGATGGAGTTGCTGATTTCTGTTTTGGTAAAATAACCTTTTATGTTAAGTTGCAACTAAAAGTTTTGGAAGACCATTAAACGATGCCTTTTGCACTATCCAAAACTCCAATTATCTGGACAACAAATCTAAAACATTTGTTTTGACTGTGTCACTTTTAACTGTTTCTATGCATATTTGTCTCTGTTTCTTTGAATGTCTGTATACTGTAGCTTAACGTTTAATATCAAGAATAGATGTACTGTATGGCTTGTTTATTTTTAGTTACTTAAATACTTTTGTCTCCCTTGTTGTCAATTAAACATTTTGCCATATTTTACTTTTCATCACCTTCTTTCATCTTAAGTGAATGCTCAAAAACGTCTGCCAATTTCCATCCATCCATTATCCAACCCACTATATCCTAACTACAGGGTCACGGGGGTCTGTTGGAGCCAATCCTAGCATTGAAGATTGTTTCTCTGCATGCTGATTTCTCTTCCCAGTAGGCATGTTAATGATGGACTGCAAAAACTGAAAGTGGTAGAGTCATGGCCGAAAGCAAGCATGAGACAATATCTGTAAGCAGAGCTAAAGATGTAGAGTAAAAAGTCTACATTTTTCATTGGACTATCTATATTACTAAATGAAGGTTAATGCTAGAGCCCAGATGCACCGAAAGCGCACAAGCACAGCGCCTCAACGCCCCAGAGTCAAGCCCAGCGACTTCCCAGAGTCAGTAGGTGGAGCCCAAACAACACAACACAACCTGTAAACTAAACGTCAGGTCACAATATAACCACCGCCCGAACGCGAACGCACAAACCACCACATATGCAACCTTCGTTTAGCAATGTTTGTATATATGGACGGATGACAGAGGCCAGTAGCAAGCCGTGCACAATGCAACTGCCGCCCGAACGCGAACGCGCACACCACTGAATATACAATCTTCATTTAGTAATGTAGATCTCCAAGCTGGGATCAGAAGCCAGAAGCGAGCCGTGCACAATACAACTGCCGCCCGAACGCGAACACACACACCACCGCATATACAACCTATTGACGTTGACCAGATAAATAACCAAGTGTTTGGATTGCTTACTGGAGAAAGTCACGTCTTTCTAAGTACAACAACAACAACAACATTTATTTATATAGCACATTTTCATACAAACAGTAGCTCAAAGTGCTTTACATATTAAAGAATAGAAAAATGAAAGACATAATTATAAAAAAATAAATCAACATTAACATCGAATAAGAGTAAGGTTCAATGGCCAGGGGACAGAAAAAACAAAAACTCCAGACGGCTGGAGAAAAAATAAAATCTGTAGGGATTCCAGACCATGATACCGCCCAGTCCCCTCTGGGCACTGTGTACTGTACTGACTGTGTTGATTCTGAACACGAAACTGAGCATCTTAATTTCCCATATATTTAGAATATTTAAATTACTATTAACCTGGCCGGATTACCACAACACAATCTTAACCTTAAAGTAGGGACAATAGTCATGCTATTAAGAAACCTTAATACTAAACAAGGGTTATGCAACGGTACATAGTTGGTCGTGAACAGCATGAGAGAAAATGTTATTGAGGCACAAGTGCTTACGGGATCCCATACTGACAATATTGTTTTGATTCCCAGAAATGACCTTACAAGTTCTGACTTGGAATTACCTTTTAAACTTAAATGACGCCAATTTCCCATTAAGGTTGCATTTGCCATGACGATCAACAAATCCCAAGAACAAACCATGGACAAAGTAAGGATTTACCTATCTGAGCCTGTATTTAGACATGGACAACTTTATGTTGCCTTTTCAAGAGTTCGGCATTCATATGACGTTAAAGTGAAGGTTTTAACTATTCCATACCATGGAGAACTGATTCAACGACAGGAAACCATCTTTACCAAAAATGTTGTTGATAAGGAAATTTTTGATTAACTATTTTGAATTTACCATTTAATGGATTTTTTGTTTCCAATTTACTTCATTTAAACCTTTGCACTTGGATATTTTTTTTACTTAGGAGTTCAACAACTCAAAGAAATTTTGGACTTAAATGATATAACAATTAAATTTCAATTTTAGTTTTAATAAATTGGTTAATTTTAGTTCATATATATTTATTTAATTAAATGAAAACTTTCCCAGGACGCTCTCACCCTCCATGATTTTTCATCCCTCCAAAGATCGGAGGGAACAGAAAGAGGTTGCCATTGTTGGATTTGCGATTCTTTAGAGAATCAGGGGTTTACAGGCAGATAAAGAACATGGACAAAAATACACTGTATAAAAAAGCAGACAGAGGGCAAAGACTGCAATCAAAGATACATTTCTACTATTACATGATATTGAAGAATTGGCATCACTGTATACCTATCCAAAAAAAGACTGGAATGGATAAAGTCATTTGATTAGGATTAAAAGGCACTGATGTGAATCAGTGATTCTCTTGATGTATTTGCTCCTCATCATTCTTAATGTTAAAGCATCTAATTGTATGTCTGCTTTTAAAATTAGTTTGTGTTCACATATTGGCTGAAATTCTAAGTATAACACCCACTTACCAATGGGCAAATGTGCTGAACACTGGTGTTAAAATCATTCAGCTACAGTATATAAAGAGGCATTGTTAATATAAATCAATTCTTAGAATGTTGGCTGCTGGACAAGACTTGGCTATCCATTTGCAGCATGTGGCCAGACTAGCAGAAACTAATTTGTCACATTGTATTTAGGTGCTAACATCCTCCTGTTGTGACAAGATTAGCTGCCTCTTGAACACCTAAATAAAAAATAAGACTAATGCTAGTGTTCTATAAGTACACCATAACAATTTATTACCCATAAGATATTGTTTACAGCAATTTTCCTTCTCATTTCTACAATATTAAGTAGTTTGTCATGGACATCTTATACAGTTCTGCTCTTATCTTATGAATTTCCCCATGTATTTTGAACAATAATTTCCAAGCAAGCATAAGTGTAAAGCATTCCAGAGTACCACTCTTATTAACTTATTACTCTTATTACTACTTCAGTAAACTACTTACTGTAAGTATCACTGTTTTATTTGTTTTATTTTCAAACCCTGGACCACACAGTGACTGTTTTAAAGAAAAGACTGCCAAGAAGAATTACTGCCCATTCTAACATGTAATTAGAAAAAGATTGATCTATTATCCACTCTTTTTCAGGTATCGCTATACATTCTCCTAGATTGGACTTGGCTAGAGACAATAAGTTAAGGCCTTTGAAAAATGGTGCTATTTTTTAAATTGTGATTGATACAGTGGAAACTATTTGAGCCTCTGCTTTTGGCAAGCATTCACTATCAAATAATACCTGGCTGATGTCACTGGTCCATGCTGCTTTCTCCTGTCGTGAAGGTGCCAACAGGACAACAGTAAATGATGGGGCGTCAGAAGGCTCCACAATGATCTTGAAATCTAGATGACCAAATACTTGCCCGGTAACCTTTCCTGTACAGAATAAAGACATGAATTTAATAATGGATTTAGAATACCATAAAATGAGACTGGTGTGTGTAATATTTCTTGAAGTCAATGGGCACACACAAGGTGACACCTGATTTCACCAACCCTGTTATATCTCTCTATTATAAGACAAAATCCTGTGGGTGGGAATGACTAGGAGACGATACGTGATCTTCATGTTAAGATCATGAAAGACAAATGAAAGACCAGCAAGACGAAAGATCGCAGGAATATAGAACATGAGATTCTTGCAAAACACTCCCTACTTACAAGCAATATCAGAGCACGGCCCGCAAAAAAAATCAGTAGTGTAAAGGCACGCAGCACACACAGATACATGGGTCTCAGTGCATATAAAACATATAAAGGAAAATACATTATAAATGAAATGTCGACGAATAAAAGATCGCATTAGTGCAAACAGAAGGAAATTAATCATCAGGACCAGGTGTAATTGAAAAAATAGCAGGACAAAATGAGGTCAGAAATAAAAGGCAAAGAGCAGAAAACAAAGTCTTTTCGCATTCACATTATTCAATGCACAAAACGTAGATTTACACAATAATGGAACATATTCTATGAGAATCTGTGGTCCCGCAACAGTTAAAGCAACAACAAGTTTAATTTCAAAGAAAACACAATTCAGTCAGGTGTATATTTATGATCATGGAGAAGCGAGCACAACACGAGCAGCAGGAACACGAAGTGGCAAAAAGGAGAGCGGGTGTACAGGCTTTAAAATGATCGAAGGGCAGCGAGGCAGCAGCTGCCCCCCCCTTCACAATGCGAGCAGTGTTATACATCCTGCAAGAAAGAGATTTAACCACGCCTGGGGCCGGAAATAAAGGACAATTATTGTTTTTACAACGTCACGTGAGATAAGGCAATGAGCCATCATTTAAAACAAGTCCACAGACATGTAACCTAGCAGTTGTTGGATTGCATTTGGCAGACAAGCATCATGTGCTCCCAGCTCTTAAAACAATGAGAACAGGCAGCACGCAAGCAGCAAAAAGACAGCAGATGATCCAATGGCATCTCCTTATCGTGCGTTCAGCCGACCCCAATTCTAAACGCGAGCAGCGTTATACATCTGGCGTGAAAGAGATGTAATCACACACGGGGCCAGAAATAAAGGACAAGTATTGTTTTTACAAAAGATTTTAAAGTAAAAGTGAAAATAATGCATATGTAACAATTCCCATGAAAATAACAATCTCTTTAAATTGTATATCCGGTAAACCAAACACGGGGGTGGGCGAGCGAAGCAAGCAGGGGCGGAGCCCCTTAGTATTTTAATAATAACATCACAATGTTATTTGTTGTACATCCTCAATAACACAGAACATATCTTGCAAGATAACACTTTGCCTCCATTAGATATGATTTTATGTTTAATTAGCCAAGAACAACACAGTAGGAATTTGAAGAAGGATTCTTGAAGCCTGGCGATGCCAGAATGATGCCTACATTACCTGTGACAGGACTACATAAACCTATATTACTTTTCTGCTTGTTACAGCTTGTACCTGCACTTTAAGCCTACAGTATATGTTATACATGATTTAAAATTTAAAATTCGCTCAGTGAATATGGAGATGCTGTGTAGACTAAAGGAAGAAATACTTCTTCTGCGTCAACAGTATGCCTAGGAACTCCCTTATGTACCATCAAATGTTTTGATCTTAAAAGGGACACAAGAAGTGGATTATTCTTCCTTTTAAAATAGTAACTCAATGAATTAACCCTCAAAAGTCATTATCAAGACTAGTCTCAATGTAAATCATACATTTCAACCATTTCCTCCATAGGTAGACCACTTCAAGCATGATTTTTTTAAAATGTAGTTTACCTTCATCATCGCTTGCATCAGGCTCCTCAATTAGGGTGCACTCAATAAGTGATAAGACACCGCCCTGCTGTAATAAGAAGAAGAAAAAAAGAAAATATGAATTAGAACAGGAGTCAATGCTTATAATCAATCTATTTTCTAAGCCAGGCAGCACGGTGGCGCAGTGGTAGCGCTGCTGCCTTGCAGTTAGGAGACCTGGGTTCACTTCCTGGGTCCTCCCTGCGTGGAGTTTGCATGTTGTCTGCGTGGGTTTCCTCCAGGCACTCCGGTTTCCTCCCACTGTCCAAAGACATGCAGGTTAGGTGGATTGATGATTGTAAATTTGCCCTTGTGTGTGGGTGTGTTTGTGTGTGTCCTGTGCTGGGTTGGCACCCTGCCCGGGATTGGTTCCTGCCTTGTGCCCTGTGTTGGCTGGAACTGGCTCCAGCAGACCCCCGTGACCCTGTGTTCGGATTCAGTGGGTTGGAAAATGGATGGATGGATTTTCTAAGCCAGCTTCCAATGGAAGGCATAATAACATGAAGCACACTCAAGAACAGAGAAAAACCTACCACGGCCATTTAGTGGTACCAATTAACTTAGTAATATACTGGATGTGGAAGGAAAAATTGTAATTAGTGAAACCCAATGAACACAGGGAAAACAAGCAGCCAATATACAGACTGTGAGCACTCTAGTAGTTGAACTCTACTATGAGACACCAATGCTGAAACTATGCCAATGTGCCATCTATAGATAGTAATACTATACTAAGTGGATTTTCATTACAGTCATTATATTATATTTCACAGTCTTATTTTTCAATTTTCACTTTTGCAAGGCTTCGGGAAGTTATTTAGAAAGCAAATATGCAAAGAAATGGTAATTGGCAGGAACTTTATCTTATAAAATGAAACATTATGCTACATTTTTGTTTAATAACCAAAGGAAAAAACCTGCTAAAACACTGAATTGGTTACTGCAATATAACATTCTCAAACGGTCTTAACCCAGTTTAGCATTTTGGATGGCTTGATCCCAAACCAGCAGTTGGGAGACAACCCTTTTCAGGATGCCACTGTTTTCTAGAGCCTACTTACACAAACCCACAGAGGGCCAATTCATCTAACACACACATCTTTGGAGGTGAAGGGGAAAAACTTGAGTACCTGGAGAAAAACCAACACATGGATAATGACCAGATGTGGGATATGAACAAGCATGTTAGATCAGTGATGCAGCTGCACTAATCACCATGTCACAATGCTTCCCAATTGATTAAAAATAATTTTTTTAAAGTTGTCTGTGACACCATGTCACCATCATATGATACATAAAATAGATTGCAAAAGGTTTAGCATTATGCGTATATGTCCAGCATAAAATATATAATATGTGTATATATACACTATATATATATATATATATATATATATATATATATATATATATATATATATATAGTAGTGGACAGCCAGGACCCATGCATGGGGAGCCCCTTCTGTATATGGTCTGGGGGAACAGACATGGGCTGCATAATACCTGGGGATGGCAGCCCCCAGGTTGAAGTGGTGCCTCGGACTCCTGCAGGGCTTCACGGGAGTTGGAGTTGGCTACAGCCCTGTTGGGATCCGAGGGTGCTGTCAGGGAGTGCTCCAACAACTGCTGAGCCCACTTGGGCGGGTTTTCTGCCACACCCGGAAGTGCTGCTGGAAGAAAGTCAATGAGCACCTGGAGCACTTCCGGTGGTGTTATAAAAGGAGCCAGCAGTCGTTACTCTGGGAGCCAGAGTTGGGAGGAGAGGGACTAACCTTGCTGGAGAGGAGTGAAGGACATAAAGAAGAGAGATATGATTTGTGTTTATTTGAGTTTGTGTTTGTGCTTGTGCTTAGTGTGGGACTGTGTTGAGTCTGTGGGTACGGGGAAGACATAGCCCACAGACGAAGAAAATAAAAGTTTATTTCTTTTATAAGTGTGCCTCCTGTGTCTGTCAGTAAAGGGTTGGTGCCCATATAGCGCTTTTTGATTACACTGGCGTAGTTGGCAGGATTCCTGGCCGTCCGTAAGGCAGGGACCTATATTTTTCATTCGTGTGATGACCCGGCACAGCAGTGCAAGGAAAGCACATGGCACAGCAGCGTGAGGAGCGCTCCCTGCGACAGCACAGAGATGCTCTGGTGAACACTGTGCCTGATGGGGAGGAGAAAGTCCGGGCGGTCACATAGGTCGGCAGCCAGACGCGCCCACGCTATACAGGACGATGGGATCCGTAGGGAGGTAGGTGACGGACCCAGGGATGACTGTCCATGGGCGTGTTACTTGGCTTTTCTCTCTACCTACCTCCTAGATGCCAAAGGGCTGGATCCGTGTTGGTGTCTTGGAGACGTCTGTCTGTGACATGACGGTGGGGCAAGCGAGAGTGAGCCAGGTCTGGAGCCCCTTTTCACCGCAAAATAATGGTCGGAGGATGAGAGCCCAGATGATCTCCCTGGCACGGTTTTCCCCACAGAGGAGCAAGGAACCCTCCCCAAGGCAGGTAAGGGGGTGGAGGGTGTGTGTCAGAGTCCTCTTGATAAAACAGTGCAGGCAGGGGTGACTAACCTTCACCCTGAACCCAAAGAACACCTGAGGGTGTGTGCAAGGAAGACGCAGGGCCTTGATGGCTTGCAGTTGGCGGAATCGGACAAGGTAAGACCGAGTCCACCACCAACCAAAGAAGCGGACATGCTTTTGGCTGCATGGGAGCTGGAGGACAACCTGCAACCCGTTCAGTCTCATTACTGGTTTTGTGACTGTTGCAGGAGACGCTCTAGAGGCTGGAGAAAGTCGGCGCGCCTTTAGAGGCCATATTTGGATGGCTGAAGCAGCTCGACGCTAGATTCTCCAGCCTGTGCAATGCAGGTAAGTACCATAAAGAAAGAAATAGGAACGCAGTGCGAAAGGGCAGCAGCATTGGTTAGTTCTGCTTGCCAAGTAGCCACACCTCCTACACAGGACGCTGTTGTGATGACCGATCGCATGGCAAGGGCGGGCACCGGCAGAGGTGCGTGTGAGGAGCTGGCTGGTAAGTGTCGGCTGCCAAACCACCTCGCCCCGACTGATAGCATCGGTCTCACAGATGGCACGGGGTCTCTTTTCTTCCCATAGAGGGACCCAGACCATCGTTGCACCCCAGAGCAAGAGGACGACCTTGAAAAGAAAGACGTAGCCCACAGACGAACAAAATAAATCAGTCTATAAATCAGTTCTGGAGTTAGTGGTGACAATACAGAGCAGTCACAAAACATCACTGTGCTCTCTATCAGCCTCTGCTCCCATTGAACCACTAATTTCTCACTATTAAAGGTCCAGCCAAGATCCAAGACGTGCTGCCTTTATCATTTCATTTCTTAACAGCCTCCTCCTGGAAATCCCTTCTATCACTTATGAAAATAAGGAGCCTGTCTTGGCCTTACTGGAACCTGAACATTTGGAAGTAGTAGTCTAAAGCGCTAAATGCTAGGCACTGACTAAGAATACTGAGCAATATTGATAGCTGGATCTTTGGCTTTATATTATATGTGGCTTGGAAATACAGCCACATGGGCTGCAATAATGATGGAATGTGAAGGAGGAAGTTTTCCTTGCCTGGTAAAATATGTAAACATCATGGATAGGTTTTATAAAATGGAATCTGCTGTTTCTAGCCCTCTATTACCAGTTGCGGGCCCTATTTTAATGATGAATACTTTTACCATTTTTTTAATTTTATGCCTTTTTTATTTAAAGGGAAAAATGTAAATGTATTTCTTATTAATATGCAAACTATTGAATATTGTCTACAATGCTAGCATACAGTATGCTGAGGAGGTTCATTGAATAAGATGGAGGCTTTGGCGATTAAATGGGCAATTACTTAGCTGAGGTACTACCTGTTGGGCTGGGAATTCACCCTTATCACGGACCATGCGCCTTTACAGTGGATGGCCCTGCACAAGGAGTCGAATCCATAGGTCACCAGGTGGTTTCTTGACCTCCAGCCATACAAGTTTATGCTCGTTCATCGTCAGAGCTCTCTTCACGCCAATGCAGATGCTCTTTCTTGGGTTCACGACCTCTCGGTTGGGATTGCCGACTCAATGAGTCTGGACTGAGGGGGGGGCCTTGTCACACACGTGCGCATGGGAGGCAGCTAAAGGGCTTGAGTAAGGGCAATTCCGAATCAGACCGGGATGTGGCAGAGTGCACTGACTCGTTTTCTCCCTTGTCTGTAGACCATTCACCGGAGATCCCACCTGGACCTATTGACGTCACTTCCGGATCCGAGCCTATGGAAGAAGACTTTGCCGGCTCCGGCCCCTATGATGTCACGTCCGGGCTCGAGCCTATGGTTGAAGACCCTTATGAGCCAGACCCCCTGGACCTCAATTCCTGTCTTCCCTTTTAAAAGCCTACACCTTTTCCCTATTCCCTTGGTTCAGTTTGGACTCGGTTCTGTGCACATCAGTGCTGTTTATACTTTTGCAACTTCGCAGCCAGGATACCAAATATACGGGTGGCTGCCCCAAACCTTGTTATGACTCAGAGTGGAGTTTGTGACATTAGCTACAATACTCCTTTTAGTTCTGACTTTCAAAAGCATACAGATGTAATAATGATACATTACACAACCTCAAAACAACATGCTTAGGTCTTATTCAGAAATACATGTTGACATATGCACTGATTCACAAAAAAACTTTATAGTGACAAATATCAAAATATTTCCCTACAAAGTACATAAGCATGGTGTATTCAGAGATACTGATAAATGAGGGCCCGGAAGAAAGATCAATTATTTATTTTATTTTTACATATACAGTACTTTATATAAGAAAATGTAATCTCTACCATAATTCTGAAATACTGTAATTAAAAGCCTAAAGAAACATCATGCTGGTTTTCTTGGAAGCAGTTGTGGTTGCCTACCTTCAGCAAATGGAGTTTTCCTCCTGAACTCCTGGTGCAGATCAGGAAGTGCTTTGTAAAGAGGAAGCATTGCCTTTCACCTTCTTTCTTCAGTGACAATGATCCAAGGCGTACTTTGCTCAATTTTCCACGCTCTACAGAAGGCAACTGGATGAGAGAGCCTTAAACAAAGAAATAGACTGTACTTATTAGTTTTATTCATTAATTTTCTCAGCCCACTATTTAATATCATAATCTTATAACTGTAATATCATAATCTTATAACTGTAGTTTACTCATTTAGGAGTGTCTGATTGTATATTTGAACTCTCATTATACAGTACATTATGATATAAACATAATTTTCTTTGATTTGGAGTATGGTGTATTCAACAAAAAAGATACTGATCTACTGATTATTTTTTTTAAATACTTTTAAGTTAATTATGCAGATGAATTGGTTTTGGGGCGGCACGGTGGCGCAGTGGTAGCGCTGCTGCCTCGCAGTTAGGAGATCCGGGTTTGCTTCCTGGGTCCTCCCTGCGTGGAGTTTGCATGTTCTCCCCATGTCTGCGTGAGTTTCCTCCGGGCGCTCCGGTTTCCTCCCACAATCCAAAGACATGCAGGTTAGGTGGATTGGCGATTCTAAATTGGCCCTAGTGTGTGCTTGGTGTGTGGGTGTGTTTGTGTGTGTCCTGCGGTGGGTTGGCACCCTGCCCACGATTGGTTCCTGCCTTGTGCCCTGTGTTGGCTGGGATTGGCTCCGGCAGACCCCCGTGACCCTGTATTCGGATTCAGCGGGTTAGAAAATGGATGGATGGATGGATGAATTGGTTTTAAAGTATATGTTTACTGTACTTTCACTTGAAAATACAATAACTTGTACACAGTATACTCCCTTTGAAAAAAATAGCCTCCAGAAGCTACTGTATGATCTAAACAAAAGAGTAAGAAATTATTTTAAAATCAAAAAAAGCCTATGCATGGAAATGTTTAGGATAGGATATAATGATCATGATTGGTGATGCAGTGCAAGAAGTGTTAGATCACAGAGATTTACAGGTACCAAATACTGTCAGAAGGAGTGTGATGAACTGCATTTAACATCTAAACAAACTCACAAACGTGATGTGCTGGAGACAACAATGGATGCCGAGATCACTTTAGCATTATCATTAGATGGACACCATTTGTTCAGTTCTCAATAGCTTGCTAACCCATTACATAAAGCTTTTTCCTTTTTATCTACTGAGGTTAAAACAACTTTAAATATGGCAGAAACTGTTGGCATTGACACTGTGATGATGAGGTGCATTATTTGTGTATTATTTCTCTAACTCCCTCAATAAGTATGACACAATTATAATAATCGTCATTACTAACATTTTGATACTATTACATCTATATGACCAACAGTTGTTGCAAAACCGTGGGCTCATGAAGGCACCTATCCAGTCACCATTAAACTCAGTCACATGATTGTTTTGACTGATAAATGTAATTCCAAAGAAATAATGCGTATGAGTGCGGTAAAGGCAATACAAGTGCTCAGAGTTAGGATCACTGTTAATGATAAACCTAGAAACTTTGATAAACAAAACCTGCCCAATTTTCCTCATCTCCCAACTACTTCTATTCCGGAAAAAATATTGATCAGTCTTGAGGTCTCAGACAGCATTTCTGTAATATACAAAAACATTTTAAAGTTCCTCCCTTCCAAATATGCCAGAGTACATTGGGAAAAGGATATCTTACTCAACATTTCAGAAAAGGAATGGAAGGCAGCAATGCACAGAATTCATTCTAGCTCCATATGTGCAAAGCATACAATTATTCAACTTAAAAAATCATTTGTCAAGCACATCTGTCTCATTTAAAATTGTCCAAAATATTTCCAGGGCAAAATCCAACCTGCAAACCTTGCAATCAAGTTCCAGCCTCATTGAGCCATATGTTTTGGGTGTGCACCAAATTAACATCATTTTGGACCAAAATCTTTAAATGCCTTTCAGACAGCCTTGGTGTCACAATCCCCCCTAATTCACTAACAGCTGTGTTTGGTGTACTTCCAAAATGGCTTAAGGTAGAGAAGGACAAACACACTGTAATTGCCTTTACTTCACTATTGGCACATAGAATTATCTTGCTCAATTGGAAGAATCCTAACCCACCTCTTTTAAGTTAGTGGGTAACTGATGTTATATATCAGGGGTCTCCAACCTTTTTTCCCCTGAGAGCTACTTTTACCAAATAAAAATGGCCGAGGGCTACTCATGTTTTCTAATATTTCTTCTCATAGTTCATTTCAACCTAAGCAAACTGAATAAGCTTGTGTTGCCTGAACATTTACAAAATGTTAGTGTCCAAAGCTCACATTTTGCATTAAAACATCACAAAAAATATTTAGTTCACCTGCAAGTGCATTTGTATGTCTGTATGCATTTTCTAGTGTATCTCACACTATTGAATTAAAACATGAATGTTATCAAAACAAAACAATGCAATTACAAATACACAGGTATTACTTATTAATTTGTCATTTTGTTGCATGTCACTGTTTCACGTCACGAGTATTCACATTTCCAGTTGCATGTGTGATGTATTTTTTAGTTAGTAAGATGACTTGCACTGCATGGAGTCAACAAGAGAGGTGTATGGCAGAGTGTAGCCACTTAGGTTCACTCTTATGGAGTAATTTAAATGTTCATCTGTCAGTCTTGTTCTGAACTTTGATTTCATGACATTCACATCAGTAAAGGCAGACTCACAGAGGTATGTAGAGCCAAACAAAGCAGATATTTTCAGAGCTGCTTGGTGAAGATTCTTATAGTTATCTGGCTCTACAAAGCTCCAGAAATGCTGTCGAGACTTTAACTGCACATTATTTTGAAGATTTACTAATATATAATATATAAAATCCAATGTCTGTCTGTCTGTATGTCTGTCCGCTTTTCACAACAGAACTACTTAACGGATTTAGATTGGGTTTTTTTCTATAAATTTGCTTGAACATTGCGGACAATTTTGCGACATCTCTTATTCGCTATATATTATAGTTTGCGTTACTGATTAATTTGCGTGAATCCAAGAAACATGTAGCGAGCTTCGGGGCGTGTTCCTTAACTCCACTTAGCTAGCAAATGAGAGAACAATTGAATTCAACTTTGTTTGCTATTTAAAATTAAGTGTTACTTAGGTCTTGATGAGTTTGAGTTCGGATATTCTCTTAAGTGTATGGCACATTGAAAAGATAGATTGCAATTCAGATAGTGGATCATGATTTTGTGTTAAAAGGATCGTGATATGAATTTTTGGAAAGATCGTCACCCCTAATTTGACTAATCAAGTTTTCAAATTTATGTGGGATTCATTAACCCTTTGGCAAGCTACTTGGAAAGGGGTTGTGAGCTACTGGTAGTTCGCAAGCGACGTGTTGGAGGCCTCACTTAGAGGATCTGTGCAAAACTTTTTAAAAACCTGGTAGGATCTAATCAATAACATTTTAGAATAAACATTTAAATTGAGGAAGTGGATTCTCTTCCCTTATTTATTTCAATTATTTTTATTTATTTATGGATTTATTTACTTATTCTTCCTAATATTAAAGTTTTACTCTGTTGGACTAGCTCTCTTCCTCATGGTTGGGGGTTGATTTGATTTGAACTTAGTTTTGTAAAATTTGATGTGCTTGTATGTAATGTTATTTAGTTTTAATAAATTCAATAAACTGTTTTTTTTTAAAAAATAGATAAAAATAATGATAAACCTGAACTACAGTCCACCATGGGCAGTAAGATGCATGGTGGACATATAAACCTAATCATTTACATACCAGGGGCCTCATTTATAAACAGTGCGTGTACACAAAAATGTTGCGTACTCCCGTTTCCACGCTCAAATCGTGATATATAAAACCTAAACTTGATGTAAAGCCATGCGCATTTTCACAGTAGCTCAAACTCTTTTGCAAACTGGCGGCACCCAGCGTCAAAGAAGTGCTACTCTTCCATTGTGGTTTCCCTTTCTTTTTTAGATCCACATCCCTGACTTGGCTTTATCAAATACATTGAAATTAACCGCTGTGGAGCCGACCCGGACACAGACATGCGGACATGTTGTTACTCAAACACCACACGTTTATTTACAAAACTATTTACACAAATATTGGTCACACAGACCCAGTCCCGTGCACAAAACCCAACAATCACTCAGTCCTGGCCACAAATGTCTTCTTCGGGCTGCCTCCACACCTCCTCTGTGCTTTGTCCTGCCTCCTCCCGACTCCAGCGCTGAATGAATGGAGACGGCCCCTTTTATACAGTCCCCGGATGAGCACCAGGTGTTCCCGGCATTCCTAGCTTGGCCATGCCCCAGCGTGGCAGAAGTGCCAGCTGTCCTCCCGGCAGCTCCCCGGGTGTCTCCCAAAGTCTTCCCCCCAGCACTTCCTGGTGTGGCGGAAGTGCTGGGGCAACAGGTCCCCAAGGCATTGGGGCGCCTCCTGGCGGTGACCACGGGCCCCTACAGGGTAGGCCTTCCATGCCCTCAACCCGTGGCCCCCAGAACAACCAAGAAGGCGGCCCCCACGTGATCCAGGGTGGGCTTTGACCCTCTTCCGGTCCCTCACGGCGTCCTGGCTGGGTCGTTGCCCCTGGCATCCCTGACACCACATACTGTTAATTAGTTTAAGGCATCTGATTGTAATTAACCAGTAACAATATAATGGTCCACAGAATAGCCAAACTATTCCAAATACAATAGCTGCTTAGTGTTGTTACTCTCACTCCACCTTCTTCTTCTTTTAGCTGCTCCCGTTAGGGGTTGCCACAGTGGATCATCTTTTTCCATATTACTCTCACTGCACCACTCAGAGTATTTATATCATTGTATCTAAGTGTGGAATTCTCAGCTCTACAGCAGCTGATGGGAAAGAGAATTATCGGTATACAGCATCTAGCACACGCTGCCTCACCCATGCTGCTTATTTGAACTGCTCTCATGTGACAAACGCTTCAAAGCCTTTCCTGTACGGACCTCGCGGTTCAGAAACAGTTTCATCCCAAGAACTATAAATGCACTAAATCAGTCTATCAAGTGCTCCTTGTAGAACTGTTTGTACTTATAAGTACAAATACCTCACTGTAAACTTGCAATACAGTTATAATATTGCACAACCTGTGCCACTTTATAAAGCGCATATTTACATATGATGATGATATCATTTTTAAGATGAAATGAAGCAAAATATGTTTATTATATTATATAAATAACACTTTAACTCTTTTAAATAATCTATATTGTTAATAATTAAACATGTGAGGACATAGTGTCGCAGCGCTAGCAAGGAGCTTGTATTCTTGCTGGGGCTGGTGCGACAATGGAAGAATAGATGGATAGAATAATTAAACATGTACTACGAAGATATTTCAATGTTCCTTAAAAGTTTTGAAGAATCTGCTTTTTCAGTTTACAGATGGCTTAACGTTTATTACAGAGCTGATTGTGTGGCGATTGGGTATTTGGAGAAAAAAAAGTAAGGACAGGAATTGGGGGTTAGTACGTTTGAAAGAGACAGTACTGCTGCAATAAATTATTTCATTGAATGTCCAACACAGCACAGTATGCATCTTACCGGTGGGGGGGGGAGGTGCAGGAATAATCTCTGGATAGGGCGCTGGCTTTTCACTATCACTGCGTCACCGTGTCCCCATGTTTAATACATGCTTTAATTCCTATCATCATGAATATATCAAGTATACATCTCAGTATTTTAATTATTCAGAGAGCTGTAATATCACGAATGTAATGGATTCTGTGTCCAGTCGGAGGAAGAGAAGCCCGTTTAAGAAGCACGTAGTGATTCACACACACAGAGCACATAGAAGAACACATACAAAACAAAGCATGTAACGTGCTACTTTAGTTATGATGGGATTTGAGAAACTAGTAAATTAAACGATTTTAAGATGAAGTTTATGATGTTCTACTTTAATGACAAAATAAACTATGTGATTAAAGTGGAAATTTCAAAGTTAAAGTTGTCCACTGTGTCCCTATTTTTTTTTCTTTTCTCTGTACCATAATAAGCTTCCATATGACACTCAGACGGTGGGGTACGACTCGCCTTTTCATGGCGACTTTGATATCTGACAACTTCTTTTTTATTTCGGGCACTGTGCGACTTTATAAACTTGAGCTTTCGAGTTTCTCCAACACGTTATGTCACTTGATCAATTTCCTTTTGTTGTTTATACCACTGTTTAAACCAACAAATAGTACATTTTTCCTTGCCTCCACTTGGTGTTCGCTAGAATTCTTCTATTTTCCCCCCGTGCTTTTGTCATTGCCTTTTCACAGAATGCTGAGCTTAAGGGCTATTTATATTGATTTGCATATTCAAAGAGGCGTAATTCTGGGAAGATTTTGGGAGTGGCAGCAGGCGCAATCACGTGCATTACTTTTCACGCTGACTGGGATTTATGGAGCAGAAGAATGTGGAAGTTGGCTAATGCACAGATTTATGCATCTGGATTTATTTGTGCATACGAACATTTCCGCTTTTGTCTGTACACCATGTTTTAGTGTGAATTCTACGCACGGCGTTATGCATGAGGCCCCAGGTCTTGTTGATTCCAAATTCTTTGATCACTGCTTTTGGATGCAAATGTTTTTCATATCAGCCTGTTTCATGGACATTTTATTTAGTGTGAAAATGAAAATGTAATTGTTTACCGCATCAGAAATCATAAGCCACGTCTACTTGTAATGCATTCTTCTTAAATTTGTTTTAGCTATTGTTTTGATTTGACCATCATGTATTACACCTAGCTAAGTTGTCCTTTTTGGTATAAATTGCATGCAGTGCCTAAGCCTTAAGGCTTGTATGGCCTGAATTATATTTGACTTCTTGAAATATATCATTTTTAGACTGTACTGGATTAAAGATGTTCTTAAGAAAATACTTATTTAAATGTCACACTTAATTTTCACACTTTATACTCAGCAGAAATTTTATATAAACCATTCTTCTACTGAATAAAATACTGTGATCAATAGTTGGTTTAAGGTTTCAATTTTAAAACATTTTAAACATGCATTCTCTCACAGACTATTTCTACACCAGTGCAAGCTAAAGAGTTATTTGTTCTGATGTTTAATAAAATATATCAAGTTGTATAATGTTATAAATTTCTAATCAATGCATGGGATACAGCAAATCATTAAGAATCTTCCAGTTTATCAGACCTTGTTTTTGTCCTCTGTTAATCAGAGAGAAAAGAATTTTTTTCCTCAGCAGCATATGTCAATTGTTCAGCTATTTCATTATGGCTTGTAAACATTTGCTTAACATTTTTAAGCTGAGCAGCAATTACTCTACTGTACTTTTACTCTGTAAGTTACTCATATTTTTCATCAATGTTTTCTAGTATTTCTGTAAAGATTGTAGTAAACTTAATACTTAAACATTTCTCCAGGTCTTTTATACCCTGAAGCTGTTTCTCATTTTTCTTGTTTAGGTCCTTTATTTCTTTCTTTCTGTCCTTCTTTATATCATTCTTTATATCATTTTTGCCCTCCTTTGCCCCAACCCCACCC
Organism: Polypterus senegalus; assembly: GCF_016835505.1. Classification (NCBI taxonomy): domain Eukaryota; kingdom Metazoa; phylum Chordata; class Cladistia; order Polypteriformes; family Polypteridae; genus Polypterus; species Polypterus senegalus. The sequence continues at coordinate 125,717,172 of NC_053160.1, read as the reverse complement.
CAGGTGCACAATCATTACCTTCAGCTCAGGCAGTGCGTTTCAGTCTTCTCTGTGTTCTGTAGGTGGATTTGTGAGTCCAGTTGGGGTTGATGCTGCTAACTCATGGGGAGTATTAGCTGCAGTTGATAGCGGGGATAAAAAGGCCATGCTCAGTTCCAATAATCCTCATGGAATCAACGAATCCCTCTTATCTGCCTCACTTGCAGTTTCGCTCCCACTTTCACTCTTGGCTGGAGCCGATGCTGCAGTGTGAGGTCCTGGCATATCTGTTCCTTTGCCCATCTGTTCCAGGTCAGTCTCTAGTAGGCCATACCATGACCAGTTTAGGCTTTGAAGGAACTTTAGTTGCCTTATCCTTTTCCTTCTCTTTCTGGGACCTTTGATTGCTGCGTAGGCTTATTTATACTTGCATACAATGTAAATACAGGATATCTCCGGATGATAATTTAAAAAAAAAGGGTAAAATGACACTTCTGCTAATGGAGCTCCCATGAAAAAGCAAAAGCTGCCAAATCAGAATGTAAAGTTCTTACGGACAAACTGACTACGCTGGAAGATAGATATAGAAGTAACATAAGAACTGAAGGTCTCCCTGAAAAATGTGAAAGTCCAAATCCAGTGAAATTCATAGCTAAACCATTCACTAAAATAACTAGAGAGGACTTCAGATGACATACCGAGATCTCAGCAGCCTACTGTATACATGGATTAAACGCCTCAAAACTGAGAAGCCTGGTTATCCGTTTCGACAAACTACAGGTTAAAGAAAACTTGATGCTTCTTCTCAGAATGAAAGAGGATAGAGAGATATTTGAAAATAACCACATTTGTATTTTTCCAGGTTTCTTCCCTTCAATAGGTGTTAAATGTGCCACATTCAACATATTAAACAGTACCTATGCAATGCTGAAATTAGATACAACCTCTTGCTCATTGTCAAATTGAAACTGGATAATGAAGGTCAGTTTTACATTTTTAGCTCTCCGGAAGAAGCAGAAAAATAGCTAAGAAGACTGATCTCGACATCCTTTTGAAACACAATTATGAGACATGCTGTGTTCTGGCAAGGCAAAGAAGATTCTGCTTGCAACTTGCAACTTGGTCCATTTGTAATGTGACATTTTCCATAACTATACATTCTTTTTCCTTTTCAGCCTCCTTCCTTCTTCTTTTTGTTTTTGGTTAAACTTCAGTCATTATATTGAAATTTCTTCTACCGAGTGCATTTTGAAACCAAAAAGTAAATAGCTATTTACAGCGTGTGTTTTTTTTTTCACATCATACCCTTGGTTTATTGTATCGGGAATGTACTATCATACATTATCTCATTCTCCATGGGAACTCCTTAAATTTATTGTATTGGGACTGTTTAAAATCAAATCCTAGGTTTATTTGATTTGCTTGCTGAGATGTGCGCAAACCTGAATGGAATAATTTATTGCAGCAGTACTGTTTCTGCAAATGTACCAACCTATAATTCCTGTCCTTCCATTTTCTCTCTCCATGTAACAATCTCCACAATATAAGCTATGCAATAAATGTAAAAAAGGCTGTAAGCTTAGAATGCCAATTCTTCAAAACTTTAAGGAACATCCATAGTCCATCCATTCAGAGTCCCGCCAGTCCCAATAAGCATACATCGCGAGGAAGGAACAATCCCTGGATGGAGAGCCAGCTCACTGCTACCGCTGTTTCCCTGACATGTTTAATTATTAACATTATACATTATTTAAATGAAGTTTAAAAATTTAAATGTATCTGTAAAATGTAATATACCTACTTTAACAAATTTCATCATAAAATATGATATCAAGTATACATCCTAACTTTCTAACAGCACACAGCTCCAAGAGGATAGCTCTTGGAAATCAAAATCAACTTAGAAATCATTCATCATCATCTGTAAATACACTCACTCTTCTATTGAATTGAATTGAATTCCTTTATTGTCATTGTATGGTACAATGAGATTCAATATGCAAACCCTCCATAAACTTATTTTCCTATAAAATGATACAATAATAATTGTTAATAATATAATAAAACAATGAAAAATATACAATATGAAAGCATACGTACAATATACATGTACATATAGTGCAGATAATGCAAATGATTCATGGAGTGGCTCAGGTTGTGCAATATTATAGTTGTAGTACAAGTTTACAGCAAGGAGTACTTGATGGTCTGATTGAGTGCATTTATAGTTCTTGGGATGAAACTGTTTCTGAGCCACTATGTCTGTGCACGCAAAGCTCTGATGTGTTTGCCAGATGGGTGAAGTTCAAATAGACTGTACACATGGCTAAGTGGAATCCATGAAGATGTTGGTAGCTTTCCTGAGGCAGTGTGTGCTATAAATGTCCTCCATGGCTTTCTGATCAGCCGATGTACAACTGCGATTCCACACACAGATACAATGGGTTAAAACACTCTGAGTTGTGCACTGACAGTAACAACACTAAAGTAGCTATGGTATTTGGAATAGTTTGGCCATTCCATGCACCATCATATTGTTACAGAATGGCTACAATCGAGTGCCTTAAATGTGCAAACAATATGCAATTAATTTCAATATACAAGATAATTCCCATGTCACTGATGAGAATCTGAAAAAAGGGAGACCACACAGAAACAGTAGCACTGCTTTGACACTGGGTGCCACAAGTTGGCAAAACCAAGCAGAAACATACATACAAAAGGTGAGGGGGTACCATGAAAATGTGCATGGCTTTCGGCCAAATTTAGTTTTGATACATCTTGAAGTGAGTGTGGAAATGGCCGTACACGACATTTTATACATGAGGCCCCTGGACATTGGCACAAATTGATAGATATATACAAGCCTTGTCTTCAATAAATTTAAAATCTTGAGTACTTCTTTATATTCCCTGTTCTCTGTCCCAGTAAATATAAATTATTTTCAATATGCTAATAATCCAGTTACCCTTCATTAACTCAGAATATGGAACCAAAGTAGGAAGCACTTTAAGGCAGAGAAGCTTTTATCTGTTGCATGTCTACATGATATCCACCTTTTCCTACCCTCTCAAAAATTCATAGTATTTAATGTTTGGAAAAATGTCTGGGATTACAACACTTATAGATTTGTATGTAGATAATGTCTTTGCATCCTATGAAATATTAAGCTTCATTTTTTACAGTAACTTCTCATTAGCACAATTTTTCCACTACTTTCAAATTAGAAACTATGCTAAACAGACCCTGCCCAATTCTCCTAACCTCCCACATATTTTTGTTCCAGAAGAAATACTTGTCTTGAATACTCAGATAGCATCTATACCATATAAAAATCTTTTTAAAGTCCCTTTCTTTTAAAGATCCCAGGATACAGTGGAGAAAATACCTTTCAATTAATATTCAGAAAAGAAGTGGAAGGCAGCCAGGCATAGAATACACTCCATATGTGCAACGCATTCAATCATTCAACTTAAAAACTGTTATCAAATGCATTTATCTCATTTAAAATTGTCCAAAATGTATCCAGGGAAAGATTCAATCTGTGAATGTTGTAATCTATCTCCAGCCTCACTGGGCCATATGTTTTGGGTGTGCACCAAATTAACATTATTTTGGACAAAAATCTTTCCATGCCTTTCTGACAGCCTTGGTGTCACAATCTCTCCTAACCCATTAACAGTGGTGTTTGGTGTACTCCAAGATGTGCTTAAAGTGGAAAGGGAAAAATTGATTGTAAATGCTTATCCCACTCTACTGGCACGCAGACTTATCTTGATTAACTGAAAGAATCTTACCCCACCTCTTTTACGTAACTGGCGTCCTATACTATTTGAAATTAGAAAAAATCTAATTCTCACTTAAAGGATCTGTTCAAAACTTTTTAAAAAAGTTAGCAGGATCTAATCAATAACATGTTAGAATAAGCTTCTGTATCAGGGAAAAGGATACTGATCCTTCCTTCCTGCTTTTAAAGATTTGTTTTGTTTGTTGGCTCTCCTCTCTTTCACTTGGGAGAGGGCTGAATTTTGGTTTGCTAATTTGACTTGAATGTTATATGTGTCAAATTAAAATAAATGAAAAAATATTAAATCATTTGGATATGTACTGCACATTTTAAACAGTGATTATCTGAGAATAGTGTTTTTTTTCACAATGTAAAGAAAATATTGGTTCATTTAACCTTATCCTTAAGTCTATTTTCCACTACTTTTATCTAAAGTTGTGAGATTTCAGTTTTCGCCATAATGAAAGTTCTAAAGGCAGAAACGGATGTTATTTCTTTAAGTGGAAGGTATTGATTTCTCCAGGTTTTTGGATCCATTGATGGTGCAGAGTTTGACAATTCAAATTGGAGGCATTGACACCAACATCTTTTACCATTTGTCTTGGGCAACTTGAAACTGAATAATACATTTTAATTAAGTATGTGGACTGTTTTTCATAGAATAACAAAAATGCCTACCTTGCCTTACAAATGTCTGACTGGTGTCCAGTAAGATATCACATCCTTCAACTATCATCCTCTCAATAGCCAGGTTTTTTCGTATGTTCTCAGTGTCACTTACTTCATCGTGCATCACCCTGTGAAAAGTAAAAAAATGAATAAATAAAAAACATTGAACTTAATTTCAGCTTTGAAAAGATAACTGATTATTAGTTGTAATAACTTCTAACTTTTTTCCTGTTTTGTCTTGTCCCTTGGCAGCTCCCACCTGATAAACTCTGTTCCATTTAAAAGAGTAAGCAACACACTGCACTGAAGATTTAATTGTGTTTATGCTTGATTACATTTTTGTGATATTTTTTATTTGTTCTTTTGGAATTTTGAAATTGTTCCTCATTTATTTAAATTCAGATTTTATATTCTTATTTTTTGCCCCAGTTTTAGACTCAGTCCTTGCAAATATTGCATCATTTATCTTTCACTGAGCAGTTTTCAGTTTTAATACTAACCATCAATTTACATATGCATTGTAGCGTATGCAGAAATACATGCAGTAAAAAATCGTCCTGTTTTTGTAAGACCAGAGTTCTCATGTGATAACAACAACAGCAAGGACCATCTTTTTCTGCCAAACTAATACACCGGGAACTTCAGATTATGATAGTATCAAAAGGTTTTAATAAATTCTTATTTATAGCAATGGTGATCTAAGTGAGGGTTCCATTTTGCTTCCTTTTGTTAGTCAATTCAATTTTGTAACTATTCTTTTATGTGCATACAGTACTAAATAACAAAATTACATTATTTTTAATCCGCATTTTTTTTTTATGCAACATTATATTCAACTAAGTGCAAAACAAGGAGCAGGCAATGCATGTTGAAAAATCACTGGAGTTTTCTGGGACAAACAGAGCCCACTTAAGATAAAAACACTCTTGTACAAAGCAAACGTTAGATCTGCTCTAATATAAAGTACATAAACTTGGGCTGTGAAAGAATAAAACTTAAGAAAGGCGGAGATGAAATACTGCAATACTGGCATAACGATTGCAGTCAGAATGTATGATGAAGAAATCAGACAGAAGCTGAAAATAAGGGCTTTTAAAAACAAGATTCAAGCATCAAGTGTGAGATGGGATGGGTATATGCAAAGAATGGAAGAGTGACATTTAATAAAATGGGTAGTGCATCAGAAATGGGAGAGTAAGAGGTAAACCATGGAAAAAGTGGATGGAATGTATCAAGGTTGATAACTGAGACCTGCACATAGCAAAAAAATGTAGAAGTGTAAAGCACAACAATAAGATGACCCAAAGGCTTAACAGGAAAATGGCAGGAAAAAAGACACATTAATACCAGTGTTCCTTGTAAAATATACCAGCAATAAAATGATTTGTTTCCTCAGTTAAGTGGTTGACTTTCTATGTGTAGTTTACCATTTCTGAAGGATGCTTTGAAATTAAAATTTCACGTCACTGGTTTCAACTCTACAGTTGGCTTTCACGTATTATAAATGTTATTAACTGGATCACTGGTTGTGAAAGTTCACCTCACTCCTCCACATCTCAAGGTTAACATTTCATATTGTATTGTTAGTTGATAGATACAACAGGTTACAAAATATGTGGATAGTCAGACTCACCTGGAAAGTTCCTCTAGTTTAGACTTAGCAAATTCCAAGCTCTTACGTTCCACATGTTCATGAGGGGTGTGGGCAAGGAGCTCATGAAGAGTGATAATATACCTCGGAATCTAAAGAGAGATCAGAATATCTAACTTAAAGTTCACTTTGCACACTTTTTTATACATTATATGTAACATTCTAATAGAAAAGTTAATGTTTAGTTTTTAAAAAATATATGTCAGTTTCTTTTGTTTTGTGATGGATTGTTTTCAAAAATAAGCACATTTAAATAACATCATCATCTTTGGAAGGTATATAATTTGTTATCCTGTAAAACAGCAAACAAAATGTTTTAGCTGTTGTGCTCTTTTTAGGTGTGTGCTTGAAGTGGAGCAAGCAGATAAGATATACTGTTGAAAAGTAGACATAGAAGTAAGAAAAACAAAGCCAACAGAGATTAAAAGGGTGGCTGGCCAGAGCTGGTTGGAATGGCAGTCATAGGCCAAAATAACTTGTGATGCTAAGTTAGGTTATCACATAATTCCAGGGGAATGTGCAAGAAGCAAACAAAAAAACAAATAAATAAAAAGTATAAAATGAAAATATTACTATTTTACTTTGAAAATGATTCTTTAATCTTCAAAAAAGGGCAAAAAACTAACATGTTTGATCTTAATGGTCCTGACCTTCTCTCTGCCCAACTTGCAATTTATTTTTCTGTTTCACATACAGTAGGTACAGTAAAAACATCATTCTACCCACAGCAGTTCAACTGCTGCACAGCCAAAGCATACACTCACACTTTGTTTTATTTTTTTAAGTGTCCATTTTCACAATCCTTGCAGCTCCAAAAACAACAATCAGATGTCAAATTGCTTCCAGTGAAAGCCCAGTATAACTTGCATGGCTTTCACGTGAGTAATGTCACCACTGATCTTTTAAAAAATGTATTCTTTCCCACTACACTTCACTTATTATTATTCACTTCAATCATAAATATACATTTTTAAATTGCATACAGTAGAACACTCAGCTTTTTCTGGGAACTAACTAAAAAAGAGAGATAAAGGGAAACAAAGTGTTAAATGTAGAATATTATCACTGATTTGTCTGGACTCATTTCTACAGTTCTAGGTTCTGTGTGTTTAAGTTTTTTACAGTTTCATTAAACATATTTTTATGTTTACTAGTTATGACCCACATGGATAGTGCCCTGATTTGTAAAATTCAATTTATTGAATGAATATGTTCTTTTTTGTTGTTTCAGATTGTTAATCCTTTTCATGAATGCCCCTTTAATGTGAAGAGGAACAGCACCATTAAGTCCGAAGCCCAATTATTGCATGGCACATGCAACCTGCAGCTGAATTACCATTTTTGCACTCTTATGTGCAACAGATCTGTGCTTTGTCTGTAGGAATGAAAAATTTAAGAAGAGATCTCCTTAATACCTTTTTGATTTCTTCTCAACGACAATGAGATCAAAAAGAAATAAAATGGAGTCATTGTCTATTATCTCATGCTTCCCAGATTTTTCTCCTGAGAAAAAAATACCCCAGCATTCTCACAAGGGTCTCATCCTGAGTTTCAGTGGAGAAAAACAAAATGCAAACACAAAGCAAAGTCACACAATGGACTTGTATCTTCCAAGTAGTGTCTTTTGACATTTTTTTTTCTTTGCAGTTTAATGGTATTTGCATTGTGTGCTCAATAATATACAGTGAAATGTATGGATGGTAGTTATCAAAAACTTTACCATGATTACAAAGCTGTAGTCCTTGCTTCTGAATAATTCTATTAGTTGCTGTAATTTACATTGCTGTGCTCCAATTAGATCATACTCATTGTCAAAGAAAGGGCAGGCAGTGTGGCACAATGGTTAAGACTTTGGACCTCAAACTCTGAGGTTATGGATTCAAATCTCACTATAGGCACCACTGTGTGAACTTAAGCTAGTCATGTCATCTGCCTGTGCTGCAATTGGAAAAACACAAGAAAAGTAACCAATCATATTTCAAATGTTGTAAGCAAACTTGGATAAAAGCATCAGACCAATATTAAATATGAAGGCTTGAAAGAGTTTAAAACAAGATAAGAAAGAGATCTCGAAAAATATACCCTGCATTTCAAACCAAATTCTCATTTTTCACTCCTTTTACCTCAGTTATATCTCATATCACCTTTTTACTTCAAGCCGCTCTCCTAAGGAATTTTAGGAGAAACATCTGTGACAAAGTTGCATTCTTTAATGAAACCTAAATTAGAATCTTTTTAAGTTTCAGTGCCATCAAAGATCAACCTTTAAGAAGTAAAATGTTTTAGATAGTTTAATCAGCCAAAAATTGTCAGAGAATCACAGGAAATGATTTACCCTACTGTTGTAGCCACTGCTTTTGTACACAATATCCTGAGATCTCTCACCGTCACCAGTCCTGGCATTACTAGCGTGTCTGCAGGATTCTATGTACAGATACAGCAGCTTTTGAGTTTATCTTCTTTGGCATCATATGTTGACACATTTGCAAACGTTCTACACTGTAACAGTGTGAAGTAGTGTAGTAATCATCATCTGTCTACAGTTATTTACTTTTTGTATCCAGACCACATTCAGGATAAGTATCTTTACACATGCATGTAAGATTTGTATAATTTGTTAAATTACTTTAAACAGCCAAACCCAACAAAAATCTGAATAAAGTATCTTTTAGCAGTGTAAAGAAAAGCTTTAAAATGCCTATTCAAATAACATATATATATTTTAATGTAAACAACTGCATTTGAAAAACATTAAACACAGTAAAACTCTAAGCGAGGGAATATCGTATTATTTCACAAATGTATTATTTCTTTTCAATGAGTAATAAGCCTTTTCATGGACTTTTTTTTTATACTGACTAAGCAAGGATGATGTGGCTAATACAGAAACGGAATTCTACATAGAAAATACTTGATTAGTTTTATAGATTTTTTGATACAGGGTCATAATTAACATATAGGTTGGTTGCAGTGTTTATTGGTTTAATTGCTATGATTGCTGTGACTTTGTGTGTGTGTTATACTGTGCCCAATACATTAGTATGCCTTATAGGATCCATGATACAAACATAGGCAGTTCATATTTTGCCCAATGGGAATATGAACAGGGCTTTAGCAGCAAAATGCATTTAATCCAAAAGCAGAACATTGATAAAATCTAAATCACATAAAAAGAAAGGGAGTGTGCTGCTGAATGAAGGGAAATTTTAATGTAATTACCTGCTCTGATAAATTCAGAAAAGGTTTGGAAAACTATACTCACTGCAGACTTTGGTTTGTGCTAGAAACGGACAAAATATAAATCTTTAAGTAGCCATGGGCATCTATAATGGACTCCAACCATAGTAGGTACAGTATTTCCATCCATTATCCAACCCTCAATATCCTAAAACAGGGTCATGGGGGTCTGCTGGAGCCAATCCCAGCCAACAAGCCCCAGGCAGGGTGCCAGCCCACCGCAGGGCACACACACCAGGACCAATTTAGGATCGCCAATGCACCTAACCTGCATGTCTTTGGACTGTGGGAGGAAACCAGAGCACCCAGAGGAAACACTACGCAGACATGGCAAGAACATGCAAACTCCACACAGGTAAGACCCAGGAAGTGAACCCAGGTCTCCGAACTGTGGGGCAGCAGTGCTACCCACTGCGCCACCATGCCACCCTAGTAGGTATTTGCTTTCTTCATTAAAGGAGCCAAAGCTTATACATATATAATAAAAGCCACACAAAGCATTCAGGAGCAAAGCAAGAAGCAGTTTTTGATGAATCACTCACTCATTACTGGGAACATGAATGGATACAACCACACTCATGGACACATTTCCAATTTGCAGAAAATCAAAAATAAATTATTTATAGCATTAGTATTTCAGAGACAAATCGCTGATTTACTTTTGAAATGTGGTTAGTGTTGCTGCCTCACAATTTTAAAAGTCTGAGTTAAAACCGCAGATTGATCTCTGAGTGCAGTTTGACCATTTTTTCCATGCCTTGCTATTGCCCAGTACTGTTAAGGTTTTTGGCTCTTGATTGTCAACTACATATCTGCTTAATAACTGTCTTGAAAGACAAACTGTGTGTGTGTGTGTGTATGTGTATGTGATGATATAAACAACAATCAACCAAAGTATTTGTGAAATAATGCAATTAAGCTTTATGAAATCAAGTTTTTATGACATAGCAGCATTTTTCTTTTACTGTATGTGGGGTAAAAACTTCTGTACTATATAGAAATAAACATGTCATGAAAATTGTTTTTTACATTTTAGCGTATGAAATATATAAGCCCATTCCTTATTAACCTTTAACAAGTTGAATGTATCCTGTAGACAGCTTAGAACTGGAACTGTGCAATAAAGTGCACATCAAAATACAGTGCATTTCCAAAAGAAGAAAAAAAAAGAAAAACAATCACACAAACAACCTTGTCTGTTTTAAGTGAGCAGCAAGTCTCAGAGGGCTGTGTTATGTTACATGGTGGTGTAAGGAAGTCCGTCAATCTTTGTCTGAACTAAGCTTTGACCTCTGCTTACTGCAAGAATTCCAAAAAGTCAAAAATATTGTCAGTGGTTTATCATGAAGAAGCAAATGAACAGGACCTGTGTAAATGTAGTTGTCACTTGAGACTTTACCTCAATGCACTAAGGAAGTACTTTGCAATACAGTCTCAAATCCAAATCACACCAACAGACCTAACTGGAGGTATGTTTTGGAGAAGAAGTTATAGAAAATCTACTGCACCCTACTTTTTACCTAACTTTCTTAACTACAGACATCATTAATCTGTTAACATGTATAAACTGTTTTTAATAAGAAAGTGAAATAACATCCATCCATTACTCAACCCGCTATATGCTAAAACAGAGTCACGGGGGTCTGCTGGAGCCAATCCCAGCCAACACAGGGTGCAAGGCAGGAAGAAATCCTGGGCAGGGCGCCAGCCCACCTCAGGGCACACACTCACACACACACACCAAGCACACACTAGGGACAATTTAGGATCGCCAATGCACCAAACCTGCATGTCTTTGGACTGTGGGAGGAATCCGGAGCACCCGGAGGAAACCCACGCAGACACTTGGAAAACAGGCAAACTCCACGCAGGGAGGACCCGGAAGCGAACCCAGATCTCCTTACTGCGAGGCATGAAATAACAGAACAGCATAAAATAATATTCTGATTAGAAGGTGACGGATCCTGTCCTGCAAACATTGGGTACAAGGTAGGAACTAGCCACAAAGAGGGCACTAGCCCTTCACAGATAAACTGCATAATTTCACAATGTTCAAGTGAACATGCAGCTGTGCCAGGGTTATTGATCTGCCCTCTGCTACAGTATCAGTTGGACATACTGTACACACAAGCAGGAAAAGGTGTGACAATATGTTCACTGGAAGGAATACTAATCTTACCCAAAGTCTCAGCTGAGTTAGCTCTACCAAATGAACTGTTTGTCATCCTGGATTTGGATGGAGTTTTATGGCAATTTTGGTGTATCTACAACTGCCTTCCTGCTGCAGATGCTTTCCATAGCCCATGACTGAAATAAGTAATTTATTTTAGATTTGTCTATGATATCCTTCATTACATATATTGAAGGACTGTAAGTAATTCAAATGAAACTTTTTTTGTGTTTATTGTCTAGTTGTATACAAAACAGAAATTAAATTAACACTTGGGTAGAAAGGTTTAATAATGTCAATCAGAGTGAGAAGAAAGGTGTGAGCTGGAGGGGAGATGCAGCCATTCACATCTGGATACCAGTGTTCAATATCTTGTGGCAACAGCTGAGAAGAAGTCAAAATAAAAAAAGCAGATCTTCTACAAATACTGTAGATAGGAATAGCAGAAGAAGACAGTTGTAAGGGGACTGGTTAAGAATCTTGTTACTTTTCTGAAGTGGTAATATTTAGGCCAGACATTTTATTATGGTTTAAAAACATCTATACAGTTGTCACGAAAGGGAGAATGTGTAAATATGACATAGGCAATGGCTAAGCTGTAATTTGATCCCATTACTTTGGAGCTGTGATAGAGGAATGCTAAACAAAAGATTGATGATTGAAAAATAATCCTTGGCTATATACTGCACATAAACAAATTACAGAAAAATACAAATGTGCATTTAAATTTATGAAAAAATAAAAATAATACAATTATTTCTGGAAAATGTATCACTAAGTGAAAGGAAAAGTTGTCCTTAAGCCTCTAAAATGTGCTCATAAGGAAACAAGAAAAATTATGTATGCCACCTTATTGTTTTTATTTTTGCTTAAGATTTTTGGCTTTCTAATTAAACAGAAAAAAACTGAAAACAGCTGTAGAGACTGTAGCGGGGGTGAGTGAGAATATATTTACAGTTTGCCTTTTATTTCTGTACAGATTATGCATTAACATATGCACTAATATAAACAGCAAACTTAAATTTCAGAATTGTAATACACAAACATACTTAGCATATGGACAGATTTTTCAGTGATTGATTTCTACACTGAGAGAAAATGTAAAAAAGAAAAAAAGATATGAGGTGCACTGTTTGTGGAATAAAATAGGAGTTACTGGCCAAGTACCCTGAAACTCAGAAATTTGTTTTGCTTTAGTGATAGCTTCCTTTCTGTTGCTGATTTCTTGATAAAAAATAAAAAGGTGCTTCATGGTTATCTCATTTTATTAATTGTGAAGAGGGTGTACATTCAGAGTACACTTTGGCTATTTCAAATATTTTCCATTCTTTATTCAAATTAATGCTGTTAAGTGTGGTCAGCAGTGTTACAATTAGCAGTCTCTGTTAATTTGTTTTAGCTTTTCCTGGATAGATTTTCAAAACCATGTGTATAGTTGGGGTTTTGAACTTCAAGGAATCTGAGAATAACATTGCTTCTTCATTTTATGGTGAAATGAAAAAGTAGAAAATATTTATCATCTTGTCTAATGCCATATTTGTTTGGACGTAGATCCAATGATTTTTTTTTTCTACTGTGGCCTCTGCCTGCACATTCAGACCTCATGCTCAACTTCATACCATTCACTTATGGCTGGCAAAACCATATGCGCTCACTTTCACTAACTCTTTTGCTGGTCTCCATGTACCCAGACCGATGGATTTAAGCAGAGGAGTGGGGCTGGTAAGTGCTGCTCTTGAAGTGCTTAAACCTGTTCCTCACTCACTACACACAGACACGTCCTCTAAGCAGCTTCTCTGGATGGGTCACCCCTTCTTACAGTGTCTCTCTCCCAAGTCCTTATGGTCCCACTATAATTTTCATACCAAAAGCAGCACTGTAGTTAATAATCACAAGAAGTAAAATATTCACTTTCTAGCTCCATATACTACCTTATCTCCCTATCATAATGTCTCATGAAGATGACATTTTAGGACATACACTGTTCATCATAATTTATGAATCATCTTTTTACAATGTTAAATAGTGAATTAAAAATAACATGTTTAAAAAAATGTTGATTAATTATATGCTACAAACTGAGATTTCAACTTGGGACAATAAGATTTGGACACACACTCATCAACAAAATGGGGTTGTTCTGGGCATTTCCCAGAACTCAGAGAATCTGGCCACCTGTTTATAGATAAAAATAGCCCTCTGAGAAAAGAAAATTGTTAGTAATTCAAAAAATATGATGCTTATCAGATAAAGAAAAGCCATACCTGGAACATAGGGTATGTCAGAAATGTTTCTAGCATTCTCCCTTCACATGCAGCATTGGATTCATACTGTTTTAGCAGTTTGTCAAAATCCCTGTTCTGTTTACAGTTTGCCAAAACTTGAAGGCTGTACTGGTGGTTGCGCACAAACTCTTGATAAATGTTCAACATTGGCAATAAAATGTCAAACAGGTCAGCTGAAAAGAGAAAGGGTGATTTTAATTAAAAGCAAGTGATTACACACATTAGCCACAAGCACACACAAACACACACACACAAAAAATATATATTTAACATCCAGTCCAACTATCTACTAAAGGCTAAAACTGAAGTGTTCTCATATGTTTTCCTAATCTTGAGAAAAGAATGAATTAGATCATGTTCTGGCTAATTTTTTTAAATAGTATTTGTTACTGAATTGAACCAAGTATGACTGTAAACTAAGGTACCTAAGTTCAGTTCCAGGCCTGGCCAGTTTCTGAAATAATTCAGTCTCATAGGAACAATTTATTTATTTTTTATTACTGTTTAGCTTTCTATCTGAACAGTGTGTTCTGTTCTTTTTAAAAAAGTAAGAGCAACAGGCACAAGGCAGAAACTAACTGTGTATAGAGCAGTAGTCCATCACATGAAACCATCACTCCCACACCGGCTAATTATTACAAAGCTATTTAACCTACATTATTTGGGTATGAGATGAAAACAAAGTATTAAGAATATCCCCTCTGAGAAATTAAATCAGTCATTTTCCAACCCACTATATCCTGACACAGGAGTCTGCTGGAGCCAATCCCAGCCAGCACAGGGTGCAAGGCAGGAACACATCCACAGGGCACACACACACTAGGGACAATTTAGAATCACCAATGCACTTAACCTGCATGTCTTTGGACTGTTTGAGGAAACCAGAGCACTCGGAGGAAACTCACGCAGACACGGTGAGAACATCCAAACTCCAAGCAGGGAGGACCTGGGAAGTGAACCCAGGTCTCCTAACAACGAGGCATCAGTGCTATCACTGCACCACCATGCTTCCTGAAAAGTTACATTCCCACACAAAATGTGATTTGGTAAGATCTGAAACCAAAGCATAGGAAGCAATCCCTTTATTAACATGCGCTTTATATACTGCTTTCATTCCTGGAGCTGATTTTTCATTTCAAGTATTCATCTTTAGACCTTTGTTACTTTAGTTGACATAAAAAAGAAAAAATGACCTACATATTTTTTCACGTAGCTTGCCTAGCATATAAAAAACTGTCATTTGCTGGTAGAAGAATATTCAAATTCATTATTCAAGAAGATAATGGTGTTGCAGAGAGGGGTAATCCAACACTGCACAAAACGAGACCTGAGAACTTTCAAGAAGTGAAATCTTAAATACAAGTGTGCATGATGACAATATGCAGTAGAGGATTACTGCTCCAAAGTATGCCTAATGTAAAATGCCTACCAGAATCAAAAACCATAGTAAATAGAAATCGAGAAGGTTAAGTGATTTTAATGGATCATCACTTCTCTGAGAGATTATTGTAAGCACTCATCAATCCTCTTTTAATTTATGCAATAAGAACTTTAATTGAGTTAGCAAGAGAATTACAGATCCTGATCACTGAAGAGCAACCTTGCTACTTCTGGGTCACAGTTGTTACAGGAATGGTTCATTTGCATTTAATATGTTTTTATAATAATAATTATAAGAAGATGATGAAGAACGCATATTATGATAATTTTACTTGTGCATCCATTATCAAACCCTTTTTAACCAGTTCAGTGTTGTGGTGGCAGGTATTTCTAATAATAGCATACAGCAAAAAGCAGGAACCAGTCCTGAACATGGTGCCAGTTCATTACAGGGCACAATCATGCACACACTCATCAAATCAAAACCAATAATCCTCTCTTGGAGATGTGGGAGGAAAACTGAAGTGCATGAAAAAATACATCATTATTATTCAAAATATATTCTGGGATAGTCTCATTGTTATCACCTGTATTGAGCCTAGGCCAAGACATTTGGCAATTTTATGTTGTGTGTGTGTGTGTGTGCGTGTGTGTGTGTGTGTATGTTGTTGTGTTTGTATGAAGGAATTTCCTCATTATGTGACATATATTTACAACGACTGCTTTCTGTAGTTTTATGTATGTGCATTAGTTTATATTTAATGTCAGAAGGCTTTTGTGTAGTGTATTTGGGATGACATCAGTTTTTAGATACAACAATAATTACACAATGATTACTTTGTCTATTCTCCACAAGTAACGTGTTTCTTTTATCAGTTCTGTGTACTTCTGTATTTTATTTGTGTGTATATTTTATAAGCTGTGTGTTTGTTATGGCAATATCAGTAAAATATATGTAATTTTATTTTATTAGTCTACCATTGTCACATCTGGTCTGTTAAGCTGGATAGTTTTGCCTGTCAGTATAGTTCTGTCACAGCATAATTCATGTGTGTCGCTTTCTAGTATTGTGTGGGGGTGTATTTTTAATATATACCGCCCACAATCCATCACATACAATATGGTTTGTATGTATCTTCTAGTTTGTGTTGTACTGATAGTTCTTGATGTCTAATATTTGTCATCTGATTGTGTCTGTGCATTTCTGTCTATGTCCGTATCACCACGGCTTAGCTACCTATTTGACACAATCTTTTCCATATAAGGCTGATCAAGTTCATGAGGATGTCTACCATGCCATATGTTTATGGGTCCATGGTTGTGTTTTAAGTGGTGTGTTTGTTATGTCAACCATGATATTGTCTGTAATTTATTTGTTAAGTGGTGTGTAGTTTGTGTCTGCAAATTGTTGCTTTGTGTAGTTTTAATGTATGCTGTTTTGGATAGAAGATTTTTCTAAAATTATTAATCTACATGTTATGTCCATCCATCCATTATCCAACTCACTATATCCTAGCTACAGGGTCACGGGGGTCTGCTGGAGCCAATCTCAGCCAACACAGGGCAGTACATGTTATGCAACTTACTTATATCTATGAGATCCCTTCCTCCCTTAGCATGGGTAAGATCGACTCATTACAATATATGGCTTCTTTGGGGTAGTGTTGTTTGTATTTTGCGAGTACTGTTAATGTTTTCCTTTGGAGTTGTTGTAGGTCTGTTTGGGACCAATGTATAACTCCAAAGGAATAAGTTGAGTATTGGTATGACATATTTATTGCTAGCTTAAATTCTGTGGCATTCATCCTAGTGTTTTTTTAGCATTTGTGAAAGGTGTGATGTATAATTTTGTGCAAGAGTATGTTCAATTTGTTTATGTTCTGTAAGTTTGTCCACTTAGATCCCAAGGTATTTGTATAGTTAACCATCTGCCACAGCCTTGATTCAGTTGTCATTTTAAAGGGTATACCCACCTTATTTAAGGAATCACTTTTCTATATTAATCATTTTACATTTGACCAGTCCAAACTTTATGTGTATGTCTTGTGAATACGTTTTCATTATTTCTACTAAATGCTGTAATTGTTTGTTTGTACCTGCATATATCTTTATACTATCCATGCAGAATATATTTGGTGGAGTGTATTGCTGGTATTGGTTTTGGCTTGTATCAATATTGTGTGCTGTTTAATCTGTTTGATAATAGGTTGAGAGCAAGACAGAACCAAAAGAAGGCAAAATAAATCTTCTTGGAAGATGCCTTGTCTTATTGCTATTGAGTATGTGTGTTTATGGTTTGGTGATACATACATATGGTGTTCTCTACTATCCCATTACTGTTTGTAGGCACTGTATGACTATGGGATGTATCTTCTATATGTATAATAATTGTAGTAGCCGTGTGCAGGGCACTGTCAAATGCTTTTATGCAGTCAATGGATCCTCTGTGTAGGTTTCATTTTATTTTTTTTTTTTGTATGCCTGTTGTTAGTGACACAGAGTCAATTGAAAGACATTCCTTGCCAGCCATGTGTTGCCTCTGGCAACCTTTTTTTTTGTTGTGCTGTAAGTATATCATTATCTGTAATGAATGTGTATATTGTGTTTGTTGTGTAGCAAGTTAAGTATTTGGTAGAGCATAGGCAGACATGTGATTGGTCTGTAGTTTTGGGAATCTGTGGTGTCATTTGACTTGGGTTTCATGTAAATGATATCTTCTGTTAAAACCAGGAGTGTCTATTGTGAGTTGTGTATAACATATGTCAGTTTGTCTGTAAGTACCAATTGCAGAGTGGTGAACCTTTTACACCAGAAATTTTGAACTCCATATAAGTCTGGTGTCTTCCAGTTATATGTTTTCCTTATTGCTTCTGTGTGATCTGTTAAGATGATTTGTGTTTAAGGGCATTGGAATTATGTTGCCCATGATTTTCTGCTGTTCCTTGATTCAAACTGTTGTGCTATTATGCAGAACTGCATTAGATCACAGGGAAAACCAGTATTGTGTAAGATTTTCCTATCTTGGCATGTCATTTCCCCTTGGGATTAATAAAGTATCTATCTATCTATCTATCTATCTATCTATCTATCTATTGGTTTCTAATGTATTTTTCAGTATGTGACTGTAAAATACCATTCCATTGTTTTATAATTGTAAGTTATGTTGTTTTCATTATATAGCATAATTTGCAGTTTTATCCTCTGTTTGTTAACTACAGTAATCCCTCGCTATATCGCGCTTCGACTTTCGCGGCTTCACTCTATCGCGGATTTTAAATGTAAGCACATCTAAATATATATCACGGATTTTTCGCTGGTTCGCCGCTTTCTGCGGACAATGGGTCTTTTAATTTAGGTTACATGCTTCCACAGTTTGATTGCCCAGTTGATTTCATACAAGGGACGCTATTGGCGGATGGCTTAGAAGCTACCCAATCAGAGCATGTATTACATATTAACTTAAACTCCTCAATGCTATAAGATATGATTCCCGCGTGGTGCTTGTTTTGTTTGCTTCTCTCTGTCTCTCTCATTCTCTCTGCCTGACGGAGGGGGTGTGAGCAGAGGGGGCTGTTTACACAGTGGCTGTTTGCCTAGAAGATAGGACGGTCCTCTACAAAATGCCGCTTTATCGCAGTGCTTCTGTATACTTAAAAGCACGTATTGATTTTTTGATTGTTTGCTTTTCTAAGTGAGCGCTCTCTCTGACATTATCTGTGCTCCTTTGAAGATAAGATATGTTTGCATTCTTTTAATTGTGAGAAAGAACTGCCATCTCTGTCTTGTAATGAAGCACAGTTTAAACGTTTGACTAAAGGGTGTTATTTCATGTCTAGAGGGCTCTAATAATGTTAACAGTGTGGGAGAGTTTATAAGGGCTTAAAATATATAAAAATAACCATACAAACATATGGTTTCAACTTCGAGGATTTTCACCTATCGCGGGGGGGGGTCTGGAACGCAACCCCCGCGATCGAGGAGGGATTATTGTATTTAGAAGGTCGTAAACAGGTTTTCTATGCTCTAACTGCAAAAATATTCGATTTATAAATAAAGTATCCTTCTTCGCGGAAATTCATTTATCGCGGCAGAGTCTGGAACGGATTAACCGCGATAAATGAGGGTTGACTGTACAGGTTTTTGTTTACATGTACCTAAGTATGTGTCTATATGTTGATTGTGCTTTTCAAATTTTGTGTGTTTTTATTCAATTAAATACTGATGAAGGATTCTTTGCAGTATTGATGTGTTTTACTTCTTGCACTATGTTAATCGGCCTAAGCTACTTCTAATGCTCTTAATCTGTGTTTCTAGTTGGCGGTCCCAGGCGCGTTTCTTGGGTTGGTGTGATGTTCTTGTTTTTGGTCTATCTCATGTTTTCATTCCAATGTGGGTGACATTGGAGACTGTAGATGCATATATTATATAGTGTATGCACATTTGTTAATATTTTAACTTTATCTTTGTATTGTGGAAGAATACTGTATTTTCATTAATGTGTTTTGTTCTTGGTAACAGTTTCTTTCTGTTCAGTGATTTTGGTATAAGAGGATACAAAATAGGTTCTGTTCCTGTGCATTGTATGAGTGTTCTCTCAATGTCCTCTGTCAATTGGTGTAGTTGTATATAATCTTCAATGGATGGTGTCTTGGTGGGTTCGTTGGTGTCAATATCAGTTGTTGTAGTTTCCACTGTTCTAGGGTGCATATTGCTGAATGTGTTATCTGTCCATGTGTTGAATGGGACCGTGCTGTTATTGGTATTTCCCGTTTATTTCTTTAAGTTAACAGCAACTTCCTGTTTCATTTATTCAAGTCTTATTTGTGGAATGAAATTATGAGGATGGCTCATAACTGACCTGTGTTTCTTTGTTCTGTAATTTGTATGTTTGGTTATTTTTGTGTAAAGGATGTGTAATTGTGTTTCTAATATGTTGTGTCTTTTCTAATTCTTATATTATGTAATATGTACTTCATGATTTATGTCATTGTTATATTTTGCCAATTGCATACACTCGCAGATCTTAACTGCTTTGGTGGTCAGGAATTTTAAAGTTGCTGAAATAGCCATAGTAGTTTGAATCTGGTGATCAGGCCCACTACTCCGTGGAATGATCATTGCAGTACCCATACTTCAGCGGCTCCCACCTACTTGTTCCATACTTGCTATTTTCTTCACCATTAGCCAGGGATGATTGTAGCTCACTTTTTGAACATAGGCCTCTACCTTATGAATGTAGTTCTTTTTACTTGGGTTACAACCAAACAAATATGAATTCTGTTTCTTGATAACACCATTTTTAATATCTCTGCTGGAGTGGGTAGTGCTGTACCTTTAGCCTGGCCCTATCCCCTCAGCATTACTGGCATGGATGGCCCTACTAGAAGCATAAATCTCATACTGGCATTGCTCATTGCAAGCCACCCAATCATGACAAGGTGGTAGACCTTGAAATGGGATGTTGTTTTATTATTATTATTATTATTATTATTATTATTATTATTATTATTATAGTAGTAGTAGTAGTAGTAGTAGTAGTAGTAGTAGCAGCAGTAGTAGTAGTAATAGAATATCATAGAGGTCTTTGCAAAAAATGCAAAACCAGAAATGGTACAGTAAGTACAGAAAATTACTAACAACAAAGGATAACCAAAATAACTAAAACAACCAGTCATTTATTAATATTCTGACTGAAAAAGAGAGTAGAAACATTAATCAAACCAGCATGGGGCAGTGCCATCACAAAGCTGGGTCATTTAAGACCTTAATTCAAATTTGAAAAAGCATATGTATGTATTTTCACTTCCCCAATTCAATGGAGAGCAGTATATTTTAACTCTGCAAATGTACTGAGGAGAATAGCTTGTCTGGCCTTCCCTATTTCATATGTATGATGAAGGGAACATACAATATTTTTTGCTACCTGGGGCCATGGAATTATTTAGTTCAGGAAGGCTGGAAGCAATCGAGGGCTGTGATTTAAATAGCCTTACATTGGCAAGGAAGAATGGACATTTGAGTTAGCTGGTGCCAAGGGCTCAACTAAAAAGAGGGATAAATGAGGGCCAGAGGCGTGAATAACATAATTTTTAAGGGACTCATACAGGGTAGAAATAATTGTACTTGTTTGTTGTCAGCAGTGCATTTGTGTAGGTAGGCTTTGCAGGCATAAGTTGTAATTTGCCCAATGTTTGTGTTCTTTTCATCTTTTGTTATTAAACCCAATTTAATGTGCTACTTTAGTCCCCTGTGAATGTCTTTGAGTTCAGCCTCTGCTTATGACTGCCCTTATAATGCAACATGTTTGCTTATTCTAGATCAAGGAGACATAGAACCAGTGCTCATTACAGCTGCATCAGGAATAAAGCCCAAACCATACCTGGAGGAGTTCTACTCATAAGTAAAATCTAAAGAAACAGGCATTGGCAATTGATGAATGTGAATCTTAACAATAGCTTCAGTGAACTTTTTAAAAAATTTCCCTTAGGCCTCTCACTGGGGTCACAGTGATTTCAAATGGGAAGCTGCCTTGCTGATATAGTTAGTTTAGTGTTTTACATTTTAAAATTATGGAATTGAGGCACAGGTGAGAAGAGCAGCAACTTCACTACTCTTAAATGATTTTCAGTGAACTACAATATATTTAAAGTTGCACAATATAACTCGTAATAGTGGCCAACTTCACCATACAGATAATAGAAACATTCGCTACGGTATACACACTCAGTAGCTGCTTTACTAGAAGTACCTAAAAAAACCTGTGAGTCTGTCACCCATTTTCCCTTAATGTAGGATAAATTCACTGAGGTGTGGACTGAAGATGATAATGAGGAAAGAGGCATATATTTATATTAATGGGCAAGTACCATACTACAGTTTCAATTAATTTCAAATTGCCTGCCAGTTCAAAGATTTGGAATAGCATTCAATGTGTTCTTGCATCAACTTAAGTACTGGTCATGGGAGTCTAGCTTTGGATGGTTCATCACATTATGAGGCGGCAGTGTTACCACTGCACCACTGTACTGCCCTCATCATAAAATGGACCTGAATATATACATGTGCATTTGAAATTTACCAATGATCTGCTGGTATCATTGCAAACGTGCGCTCTAGCTTGTCTCAACTGTCTCTTGGACAGGCTATAGACTTGGGTACGTCACAGGAAGAGTAAACAGCATCTGAAGGCTACCTTGCATTTAACAAGACCTGGACATTTTAAGAATCACTGAGAAACTGTATTAAATGTTTCTGTGATTAGCTGTTGTCTTGTGATCTTATGCCTAAGCAGCTCTATTTCACCCTACCACAGGGATTGTTTGTCCGGGGGCAGATAAGGTACAGAACTGGAGCAAGAATAAGAGCAACAAAGAAAGGATTCAGAACAGGTCAGCTACACATTCTCATGGGCAATGTTTGGTTGCTCTCTAGGAATATGGATGAATTATGTACTCTCAGAGCAGGTCATGGCACATACAAGTACTGTGGCATTTTGTGCGTGACAGAGAGCTGGCTGAAATCTGATATGCCTGACACTATTTTTAATGCAGAACAGATTTAATCTTATTTGAGGAGACAGTGACTCATTGCAGTGTGGAAAAAAAGGCAGGTGTGGGGTCTAGTTGCCTGTGTGAAACAGAAATGGTATAAAATGGAGCATACAGTATTACAGTTATAACTATAGTCTGTAATACAGAAATTGAAATTCTGGCGGCTGGAATTCATCTAATTCATTTGCCAAGAAAGATAAGTTACATCATCCTTATTAATGTTAAAATTTATTCTGTTACCATAACTGTATTGATTAATTATTCTGACCCTGCAGTTATAAAAAGTAGTGACTTCAACCACGTCACATTGGAGGGAACAATGAAAAATATTCACCATTATGTGTCATGTTCGACTCAAGGAAACAACAGAGCTGCTCTATTCATATGTTAAACAGAGGTAAACACAACTACTAAGGAGATACTGGGGGATCTGGAAATTGTAGAGGGAGAAGTGCTGCTCAGATTAAGTACGCTGAAATCAAACAAATCACTAGGACAAGATAATATTTATCCTCATGATCTTAAGGAGGCTAGTGAGTACATATATAAACCCTTGACACATGTTTTTAGGAAGTCACTGCGCACTGGAGTGATTCCAAAGGACTGAAAATTGGCAAATATCATCCCATTATATAAAAAGGGTGAGAGTGTAGATCCAAGCAACTATAGGCCAGTAAGCTTAACATGCATCACAGGAAATTAATGGAAGGAATTATTAAGGATAAGATTGAGCAACACCTGGCAAGGACAGGAGTTATTCTGAACAGTCAGCATGGGTTCAGAAAAGGGAGGTCATGTTTTACTAACATGCTGGAATTCTATCAGGAGGCTACAAAAGGATACGATCAAAGTGGAGCATATGATATTATTTATCTGGACTTTCAGAAGGCATTTGATAAGGTGCCACATGAGAGGTTGGGCATCAAGTTAAAAGAAGTGGGAGTTCAGGGTGATGTTTTTAGATGGGTGCAGAATTGGCTCAGACACAGAAAGCAGAGGGTGATGGTGCTAGGAACCTCATCAGTACTGGCTGATGTTAAGACTGGTGTTCCACAGGGGTGAGTGCTTGGGCCGCTGCTATTTTCAATATATATAAATGATTTAGATAGGAATATAAGTAACAAGATGGTTAAGTTTGCAGATGATACCAAGATAGGTGGATTAGCAGATAATTTGGAATCTGTTATATAATTACAGAAGGACTTGGATAGCATACAGGCTTGGGCAGATTTGTGGCAGATGAAATTTAATATCAGTAAATTTAAAGCATTACACATAGGAAGTAAAAATGTTAGGTTTGAATATACAATGGGCGGTCGGAAAATCGAGAGTACACCTTAAGAGAAGTATTTAGGAGTCATAGTGGACTCAAAGCTATCGACTTTCTGACAGTATTCAGAAGCCATTGAGAAGGCTAACAGAATGTTAGGTTATATAGCACGATGTGTGGAGTACAAGTCCAAGGAGGTTATGCTCATCCTTTATAATGCACTGGTGAGGCCTCATCTTGAGTACTGTGTGCAGCTTTGGTCTCCAGACTACAAGAAGGACATAGCAGTACTAGAAAAGGTTCAGAGAAGAGCAACTAGGCTGATTCCAGGACTACAGGGGTTGAATTATGAGGAAAGATTAAAAGAGCTGAGCCTATAAATTTTAAGCAAAAGAAGATTAAGAGGTGACATGATTGAAGTGTTTAAAAGGAATTAAAGGAAATTTTAAGGGAATTAGGACAATGGATCAAGACTGTTATTTTAAAATGAGTTCATCAAGAACATGGGGACACAGTTGGAAACTTGTTAAAGGTGAATTTCGCACAAAAATTGGGAAGTTTTCTTTTACACAAAGAACGATAGACACCTGGAATAAGTTATCAAGAAGTGTGGTAGACAGTAAGATGTTGGGGACTTTCAAAACTCGACTTGATGTTTTTTGGAAGAAATAAGTGGATAGGACTGGCAAGCTTTGTTGGGCTGAATGGCCTGTTCTCGTCTAGAGTGTTCTAATGTTCTAATTCCTTTAAATGTAATTCTATGGCACCTTTGGACAGATCTGACCATAATCTGATCCATTTTATTCCCATGTACAAGCCTTTTATTAAATGGTAACCTATTACCACCAGCATAATGAAGAAGTACAGCCTGGAAGCTGAAATGACTCTTAATAACTGCTTCCAAAAGACAGACTGGGAAATGATGTGTGAGTCACACAGAAGTAATATCGAGAATTTCAGTCACTGCATCACAGACTCCATTAACATCTGTTTTGACACAATTATATCCTCAAAAATAGTGGGTAGCTTTCCAAACAAAAAGCCCTGGACTACCAAGGAGCTAAAAAGTCTCTTGAATGAAAATAATTTGCATTCAGATCTGGGGATAGAGAGGCTATAAAGGTATTAAGATATAAAATACTCAAGAAAAAGCTGAGTGACTGGAAGGAAACTTGAAGAGAAAAAAAAAAACTCACTCAGAAATCAGGGCTTGAAGGGAATGTAGACAAGGTTAACACCCTGAACCACTTTTTAAATAGATTTTCTCTCCATTCACCACCACTTTCTTTCAATGACCAGTCTCCCCACACTCTCCATATTTTATCAAAAATTCCTACCACTTCAGTTAGCATGGCCTATGATTACATCAGCAAAACATTTTTTTCCTAGTAGGCTAAGCTCCTTTAAAGTGGTACTGGAATATTTTACTTGCTGTACAATTCTGTGATGGCCAGTGCAATATTCTACGCTATGGTGTGCTGGGTTGGTAACAGCACTTCAAGAGAGGCCCACAGAATCAACAAGCTAATTATAAAGTCAAGCTCTGTAATGGGACGTGCTCTCAACCTACTGGAGGTGGGGATTTGTGTGTGTGTGGAAGGGGAATGTAGCGTGCAGAAGCGAAGAAACAACCACATTGTTTTTTATCAAAAACTCATTGACCGACAGTCCAGTGTGTGCAGGTATATAGTCATACTACAAACTTTTTCCTTTTGCTGTCCTGTAGACAGCTCACTATTTCATTGTGATGGCACTGATTAACAGTATGTTTATGGAGAACAAACTCTGTATGAACATGTCCTTCAATGTTGAAAAACATGATCATTATTATCTCTTGAAAGTCTGCCCTGGTAGCTTGGAGAGAAAAAAATGGCCAAAGTCACCTGCAGAATAAGCAAAAGAAATATGCACTTGATCAACTCAACACAATGCTACTTGACAGACTGATTAAGCACTTTTCAAGCAAACAATAGCTAGCAGCATATTCAATAACTACACCCTACTCTTATGCTATTGACAGATTATGTGAATTTTTGGGAATTTTATTCAATAATATCATTTTCAGATGTTTATTTTAAGAGAAAAAGGAAATAGTAAGTAAGGTTTAAGCTTGCAAATCAAAGGCTTACTTGTTCAGTGCTGTAGTGCAATGGAAATGTAAAAACTCTCTGGCTTTGTTACATTGCAAAGCTTGAATTGGATAAGAGATGCAGGTGTCAAAAACGCATCAAAAATGCAGGCCCCAAGAGGTGACTTGAGGACATGCTTGTTTACCTGATAAACTTGAAATAGAGGGAGTGACCTCCCCACTCTTGTGGTGGGCAGATAAAAGCAAAAGATATGGAAGGGAACATCAACACACCAAATAGTAGAACAAATGATGGATGGACACCATCACTTTTGATCTGTTAATATATTTAAAACATTAATAATTAAATGTATTAATAAAGTATGATACAGACCCTGTTTAATATGGGTAGGCACAGGTATCCTCTGATGAAACACTGCTGCGGCACAGAGAGAGTTGTTACAGCTTGCCTACAGCCTCCAACACTCTGTGGCACCCAACCAAGGTGCAGGATGGACAGTATAAGCTATTGGGCTATCTGGGCTCTTGTACCTCATTAAGGTTGCTATTTATCCTTTCGGAAAGTATCTTTAAACACTCATGATTACAGAGAAGGACAGCGCTAGTATTGTGCAAATATTTTAGAAAAGGTTTTATCTCTGGTAAGTAGGCTGGGGGACCTAAAGGGGGATAACTAGAGAAAACCATTGTGATGACGTACTATGCCAAAATTAAACAATTGATCAAATAAATACAAATATATTTTTAGTATGATATGCGGGGGTTGCACAAATCACATAAATGTATAAATGAATCCTCAAAAATAATTTTGTGATGTGCATTTACTATAGTTAATACAGACACTGGCCCATTATTTCTTCAGGTTTTTAAGAAAAGAAGCCAATTAAACAATAAGCAGATCAGGAAAGTAAATTACATACACATAAACAATATATTATGTTAAAATGAATTCAAGATTAGTGATAGCTTCATGAAAACTAAATGTCACAGATAAATCTGTCCCAGCTCATGGATACTTCAAATGATAACTGTTTGTTACCCATTAATATCAGACAAAAAATAAGTATGTCTTATAGGAACATTAACCTAGAGAAGATCCAGATGCTTTATAAGTTACTGAGCTAAAATAATACAATGTATCAAAGTTATGACCAAAATAACTCCATAAAGGATGCACACTTTATATCAACATATATGTATTCATTCAAACAAATAACCAAACCTACTAATGGTAAACCTGATTTCAAGAATAGACTTTAAATTCTTATGATTTTGCAAACTTTAGTAATTTTTTCTATATTTAACAACTACAGCTTTTCAGGGGCTCTGGATCACTGAGAATCCAAACAAATCATTACTTCCATTTTGTATGGTCTCTGTTTTGTATTTATTGTGTTAATATTTTATTTTTAATGAGCACTGCCATTTTGTAAATCCATTGCCATTTTAAGACAGATTGTTGCTAGGGGGCATCATTCTTGTAAGTTGGCCACGTGACATCAGTCATGCTATACTTTATAAAGCAGTGCCATATGCCAGGTAAAGTCCATGATTGTGGATATCTGCTAAAAGACTTTACTGTGCAAATCTCTGTAGTTGACTCTACTTCAATTTATGGCTGAGATTATTTTGACTTTGATATTTGGATAAAATATTGGCACTGATGAATGAAATACAGTGCAGACCTACTGGTTGTGACACTTAAAATGTTTTTGACGTTTGTCTCTTGGTCTTTCTCTTCCTTTGTGATCTGCCTTTATTCTATTTTTGTGGCTATACTCTATTATTACCTGTTTAACTGTGTACTAAAATTAATTCCAATTTTATTTTATTTTCACTGAGATAAATAGTTCATTTATATTATCATGTTATTATGCTGGATTATTCAAAAATTAAAATAAAAACAGATTGTTTGCCTTAATTACTTGTTTAATTCATCAAAAGAATATTTCCAGACTTACCTAAAACTAATGTAGGCCAATTAGCAATCCTAGCCTTGAGGCCTTGATGGAATATTTCATGAAGAAACATAATTGTCTCACTGAAAAAAAGAGAAAAAAAAAAATAAAACAATTGTACTTCTATTCAAAGAAACAAATTGTAACAGCACCATACCCATTCGAACAACAAAAAGCAATCGAGACAGCAGGCTTTCTGTGCTTCAGATATTCTGTGCAGTTATGCATTTTGTTAATGACACTTCACTGTACATAATTTATATGTATCTGAAGAAGCACTGGCTGTCAAAGATATGCTACTGTATCCGAGTGGTGAAAGTCAAAAGATGCAGGCACAGTATTTCATCATTTCTCTAATATTCCTGTGTTATCTGATATGGATGTGAGCAACATTGGAACAACACAAGGATCAGTCTTGTCTCCTTTTATCATCATGTTGTACACCTCTGACTATAAATAAAACACCAGGTCATTTCACTTGCAAGAATTCTCAGATGAACATGCATTTATGGGATGTATTAATAAAGGGGATGAGACAGAGTATAGGAGTCAGGTAGAGAAATTTGTTTCTTAGCGCAAAGACAATTATCTGCAAAACCAATTAACTGGTTATTGACTTTTTTGGCACCAAAGAGACTCTATGTTTCTATGTCCGATTGCTATTCAAGGAGTGGATGTAGAGATGGTCCACTTTTAGAATTACTTGGAGGTGCACATTAAAGTCAGGTCAAACTGGTCTCAGAACACAGAGGAACTATATAAGAAAGGGCAAAGCAGTGAGTATCATCGTTCACATCTTCTACAACCAGTGGCCAGTGCAATTTTCTATGCTGTGGTGTGTGTAGGTTAGTAACATCACTTCAAGAGAGGCACACTGAGTTAACAAGCTAACTAAAAGGGCAGAGTCAGTTTTGGGACACACTCTCGATCACCTGGAGGTAAAAGTAAAGGAGAGGATTAAAACAACACTGAGCACCACTATGAACAATGCTGCACATCCTCAGACACGCTAACACTAAGGATTTTTAGCCAACAAATTATTCAGTAGAAGTGTGGCAAAAAATGTTACTGGAGCTTCTTTATAACAACAGCACTACGCCTGCATAATGCCTCACTGTGACTGTAACTTCCAAGTCAGAAGTTTTCTTTTCTTTCTTTTTATTTTTTTCCCTTTTTACTCATTCAGGCATTTCTTCAGACCATAGTGTGTGTATATAAACATATTTATTTATTTAAAGAGTTTCTGCAAAAAGCCAAAATTCCTCTTGTGGACAAATAAAGTTCTGTCTATGAGTTTTATGTAACATTTTTGTAAAACAAAGGTTTGAAAATTACGTATATAACCCTGAATACATTTTAGACACAGCAATAAAACTGGGAAGTAAAGCAGTAGGTATCTTTGCTGGTTGTTATGAAATATTATAGTAAGAAATATTATTATTTGTGGACATTACACAATCTCTTTGTTCATTGTCTATATAATATATACTGTGCATGTACTGTATAATTGGCAAATTAATCCATCACATATGACAATAAAAAATCACATTCAGGATCATCTTGCGATATGTATTTTACATCTATCTTCTAAACCTGCTTTATCATTAGCAGGTTGATGGAGAAGCTGGAGCCGATCCCTGCAACCATAGGGCACAAGGCAGGAATAATCCTTGGGAAGTGTGTGATTTTACACATGAAACATAATTATGACAAAACTTAGTTTACAGTAAATTACATTCAGTTCTAAATTTGGTTTTGACTATGTCAGGAGCACATTAATTATTCATTTCTGACTTGGTTTTAATGTGCAATTAATTTTATCATTTATTTTTACAATTTTTGTTCTCATACAGGAAACATCACTGCATCACCATTTTCAGACTTTTTCTGTGAGAAGTCCCATTTGGTGTGTCTGGCTGTTATTTATGTGTTCACAGGTACATTAGAACAATTGTGATAAGATCAAGCCATTTAACCCAGCAAAGCTTGCCAATGCTATCCACTTAGTTTCTCCAACAAAAACATCTGGTTGAGATTCGGAGGTCTCTAAAGTCTAACTCTCTACCAAACTATCTGGTAATGTATTATATGTGTATATGATTCTTTATGTGACGAAAAACATTCTTACATTTGTGTAACATTTATCTTTAACAAGTTTACTGTTGAAGTAAGTATTTGAAAGCTTTGATCCATGGTACTAAATCCCTTCATGATTTTAAACACTACAATCATGTCATCTCTTATTTCTGTTTGCTTAAACCAAAAAGGTTCAACTACATCATATTCATCTCATACCTTATACCTCTCAGTCCTGGAATCAGCCTAGTTGCTTTCATCCAAACATTACTGTGTGCTTTTGTAATATATAGACTAACCTGGAGCACACAATATTCCAAGAGAGGCTTCACTAGTGCATTATATAGCTTAAGTGTAACCTTCTTCAGCTTATACTTCACATATTGCAGGTGCTATATAAGCTAACATTCTAATAGCTTTCTTGATTATATAATCGCGTCAGTCCACTGTCCAGATGCAGACACTGTATCTTGTCACAATAGTAGTAAGTCTACTATGAGTCATAAACTTCTCATAAATAGTACTAACCTCCCATTGTGGATTTAAATCTCACATTTCTACTTCCTACATGTAAAAATACATGCACAACTGAATTTTCTTTTTTTTTTTTTTTTTTGGCCAAGTAACTACTGGTTGAGCAAATAACTAATTTTGGAAAGAATTTTGATTTTGTCTTAGTTTTTTTAGCTATTAATTTTGGTTTTACCGATTTAAATTTTATGATCTAACAGTGTATGTTATGACTGATTGCTAACATCCTTGACTGCTTGAAAATCTAAAAGAAAGATGTTTATCCATTCATACTATTCATTACAACAAAGTGTTTGGACACTTTCCTTAAATATAAACAAGATAGATGTAGCTTTGTTTTAAAAATAGTTTTTGTTGTTAACCAGTGACTTTTGGTGGTTGTTCCCTGCCCTTAGTGTAGCAGCTCATGCTGCAACTGATGATTATTCTAATATTATCTTAAAAATATATATAAATGATGTTTGCCACCCTTTTTAATACTGTCCATCTGGAATTAAATAGAACGTTCTAAATGGGGGTGACATTAATTTGGACTTTTAACAGTCAATGATCCAGAGGTTCAAAGGCTCGTATTTAAAATAGCAGCAGTGCAAAATAAAGTAAATAATCTGCAGGTAGAAGTCTAATATTGTGAACTAACGTGTGCTTGAGTTTAGGGATCTGAAGGAAAAATCTAGGTGCTGCTGCTGCTACTACTACATCTATATAAAGTAGCATTAATTAAATAGCCTCAGAATTCATAACCAGAACATTATTTAGCTGATAGGGACATCCTAACTCAGCCTAAATTTAGTTTCAAACACCCTTCTGTTTTAATTTGGATTTTTTGATAATTTCTCTTGTTTGTTTATGCCCTTCCTGATGTTTTTTTTTCTTGATGGGAATTTATAGTATAATCCAGTTCTACAATTTTGAGTCACCCTTTAATGATCTTTAATGATGTTAAAAACATTTTACTATGTAGCATAATGCTATTATGACTGCTGACACTTTGTGAACCTTTTGCTTAATGTTGCCATAGTGTTTTTGTGCTCGGACAATTAGAGATGCATAACACTTGACATCACTAATTTGACAAGATAAAGGTTGGTGCTTCTTGGTTACCAGAAATTACAGACACAGTGTGTGATCTTGTGTTTACTAGACCTTCTGTTTAATAAACACTTGCTTGTTTACTCTGATGACTCAATTTAATGTCCTCCAGATTTTTCAATCTTTGAGTAGGTTAAAATGAAGCTTCATCTCCTGCTCTTTACACATTATATGAACTTCAAAATTTGCTTTACTTCTTTCCCCGGCAGAACACTGTTTTATACTTATGGTACTGAAAAACCTGAAATTGCACTTATAATCTCAATTTTCAGTGGGAACCCACTGGAATGGGAAACCATTATGTTTCTTAGGTGAAATTTGCTCAGTTTTTAGTCCTTTGAGAGCAAGGTTGTTGCTATTAGAAGACTGCTAAATTTAGAACAGGGTTAAAATAATAAATGTGAATACTATATTTTATACGTTCAAATCCCTTTTAGCTGATTCAGGATGGAATCACAATAATTTTAGTTTTTTTAGAAACAACCTTTTAGAGGAAATGAAACATATTGTGGCAGATTTCTTGGATGAATTACTTAAGCAATAAGCAAACAAATGAACAATACTCATGTGATGTAATAACGTACATTAAGAGAGTTTTGGATTAAATTAGATACTCAATCATTCTGCAATGTAACATATCTATGAATGACTTATTAGTTGTTGAAAACTGAATGGTTAAAACAATGTTGGCATGTCTACAAAGTATTGCATTAACTAATTGTATTTTTTGCATTTTCACATTAAATAAATAAGCAAAGACCATTTCTAAGTTTTAAAATATTTTAAATATGAATGTTAAAAAGACTACTTCTGTCCTTCTTCTCTAGTTCTTTATTTTTGTGAGTTCATTTTAGTTCATTATTTGTATCTATACTGCAATGGTCACTGTCCGTATTATTGCATTAAAGATGTTTCTATCGTTGATGTTTTTCAAGTGGACCCTGAAAGAGACCAGATTCTCTTAGCGGACCTGGCATACTTTTTTTAGATTACATACATATTTCGTTAGACCTGTGCTGTCTGATGCAGCCATCATTTTAAAACCAAGGAAAAGATACAGCTCTAGATTATCACAACTTAATGAGGTGCTTGTTGTCCTCAAGACTGATAGATATTGTTAGGTGATATCAATATATTTAACAGTGATATATTATAGGGTTGAAGAAGAAATATATTTCATATGATTTGACATAGTTATCTATTTGCTTCTTAATCATTTTTCTCCCTTGTCCAGAAGAAATATACTCATCCCTGTTACCATTTTAATGCTGCATCTGTTCTATATCTAGTACTTCTCTCATAAATGGGCCAATCAAGGAGGAAATGGTGGTGTGTTCATTACTGATAAAGGCACAAATATAATTGATCCTGGATGATTTTAAATAGCTTTAACATCTTTAATCACCACAACTACTGGAAACTTATTTTTCAAGAAAGCATTCATGTTAATGATGAAAAGTACATGACCAGTCCTTTTAAATAGCCATCTTAGTAGTCTCTGCCTTTGACTATATATTAAGATGCTGCTTTGACACTCATAAAGTAAAGTTCTGTATTTTGAAAAGACTCATGCAAACACAAGTAGTTAAAACAACACACTAAAAAAATATTTTTTTTCTGTATACACAAAGCTCTGTGTGATTTATAATTATATACAGTTTTATCACAGCCACTAAAGTAACTTTGTTACAGACGCACATTGTCTTTTCTTTCATATTTTACCTGTTGAGGAAAATACTGCTCACATCATCATGGCTAATGGGTGGTTTCTTTGAGCTGGCCGCCATTCTTAATGGTCGCAGGAAAAAGTTGACTAGAATATAGAGCTGTTGAACATACTCTGTCTCAGCCTCCACCATGTTAAAAACAATCTGGTTTCTTTTTCTCATGCTTTCAGCATGGGGAGAACAGATGTAATCCTGGACAATAGTCTTCCACTTTCGCCTACATAACCAACCTCTCATGAAGCTCTGAACCTAAAAGAGACAAGAAATAACAGTGTTGTTAAAGGATAAGTCTGGTATTTTTCATAGCAATTTTATTTCTTCACAATCATAGTATATATTAATTTGTCACATAAAAATGCATTATAAGTTGAAGCTTTTTGTTAATTAAAAAAATAACTTGTTTATTCTTGCAGCTTACTATCATATAAGATGAGGGATACATGAGTCCAAACATGACAAAAAGGCTTACATTTATCAAATACAAAGGCAAGAATGTTATCATATATTGCTCCATGTCTTGAAAGTGCACACTTATTGTAAAAAAGTGTATTCATATTGCTTGAGAGAGAGAGAGTGAGAGGTTGGGAGCACTGCTTTAGTAAAAAAAAGGCATATGTTAGATTCAGCCATGTTAAAACAAAACTGTTTATGCACTTCATCTTGCCATTTGTCTACCCCTCCCCACAACCTTTCATTCCTTCAGGGGTGTGGTTTCCTCTAACTCGTTTTGTGAATGCTGCACATGACATTTTCATTTTGAAAATCAATTCTTTA
Source organism: Polypterus senegalus (assembly GCF_016835505.1). Taxonomy (NCBI): domain Eukaryota; kingdom Metazoa; phylum Chordata; class Cladistia; order Polypteriformes; family Polypteridae; genus Polypterus; species Polypterus senegalus. The sequence goes on along the minus strand of NC_053160.1, from coordinate 125,682,947 downwards.
TAGGTTTGAATTATTTCAGCATTAAGAAAAATATACTATCATTTGAAATATTCCACTATGAAGATAGGTATACATTTAACATAATCGCAGAACTGTATTTGTACAAGTCAGAATATACTGATGAGGAGCTTGAAGAGATCGAAGAGAAAAGAACAGAGAGGAGAGCAGAATTAGAGAGACAAAAAGAGAACAATAAGCAATTGGAAGATCTGGCAATACAACAAGGAAGTAGTGATTGGTGGTACACGTGTGGAAAATGTGAAGTAATAGCCACTGAGGAAGAGTGCCTTTATTGCAGAAACTCTGATGTGTTGCCTCCTCTGCTGGAGAACATAAGCATGTCGGGGATGAGCTCGCTTTTTTACACATTGCTGTAGTATATGATACTGACAAAGACGAATTTTTAGCTATCATTAATCACAAAGTTATGGAGACATTTTTCCAGTTTCTAAAATTAAACTGAAAGAAATGATTAAAACTTGAAGGACCAAATGGAATGCTTTCATTAGAGTAAGTTTTGTTTATTAATCTTATTTTTTGCTGTGTTAAATGTTTTCATAGTATTCATGAGATTTGAATGAGTATATGGAGATTATTTTTATTTACATGGACAAGGACAAATCACTCAAATTTTGTGCTGATCACTTTTTACTTATTTCTAAACTCCATTCTTTGCAGCGGCTGTGAGCAGACAAGTGAACGGGAAATGTATTCTTACCTGAAATAAATAGTTCAAGGAATCAGTGATAAAATAATTACTCCTAATTATCTTTCCTTATCACAAAAATGCCTCATAAAAACAGAAGCAACATTTCTTACATCAAAGCCTTTGCTGCTTTAAAGTGGAGATATTTGGTACGTTTAAAGTCTTTTTCTATCACTTTTGTACTAATGTGCCCTTGAGACCCATTGTAAGCTGCAAGATCGAACAAAGTAATTTTAAAATTTATGAAAAAGCTACACTTTAGAACACAATTTTATGTGGCAAATTAATATCTGCCATGACTGTGAAGAAATCATTTTTACGTGAAACATATCAAACTTATCCTTTCAGGTATTCAGAATTCTATTCAGAGAGATATTGAAATTTACTGTCAAGCAGCAGCCAACATTAATTCCAGCTGTTGATTCCTCTAAATTGAGGATAATAATGCAAATAATGCTCAGTAATAGTTGTAAAAATTTAGGTTAACAGATATACTATAATAACAGGGCCATTTTGTGAGATATTCTTACACTTTTCTTTTCTTTTGTCCACTGAAATGTTCAGTGTGTTTTTTTTTTATATATACATAAGCCTTGTTCAACAAAGTGTAATTTGGTGTAGTTTTCAAATTGTGCATTGCTAGTAAGAGTATTGTGTTACTAGCCCACTCTGCTCACTCAAACGGATTGACTAGCTTTGATCTGTATTAAAATTAAGTTCACATTTAGGATAAAAATCTCTATCGTCTTGAGGTTAGGCAAAAAAGAAGCCAATGGTAAAGGTCCTGGAGAATTGTTTTTTTGTGGAAAATCAATTAAATTATGAACATGACAGTTAGGAGTAGTGTCCCCACCAATCCCATAAAAGAGTTAGTGATAAGCAAAAGTGCAATAATTTTCCAGAAAACTGTTACAATGCAAACTAACAATGATTTCTGCACAAAACCACACCTATTTAATTGACAAATGACAGTTATTAGAGGTCAAAATAGACAGATGGTAAACCAAAAAAGATTTACTGTATTTGGAGAATGGCAGAGATCCGCTAATATTTTGTTGACTCTTGTCTTGTGTGTTACTTTCAGTTTTGATGCTTTTTGTTCTCTCAACTTAAATTCCTGGTTGTCTCTTTGGGCTTCAGTTTCATTTTGTTAACACCCTTGTAATTGTTTTGTTGTATTATGTGCATCTTCCAGTCAGACTATAAAGCTTATCTGTTAGTGTGCTGACAGAACAGGTTTCATCTAGATTGACTGGCTCCTTCCATTAAATCTCAAGTGAACTGGTGCAGAATGTATGCCTTTCCTGACATCAAATTCCTTTAGTTGAGTTTTACAACAAACAACATAGACGGTGACTTTATCCTAATAAAAGGTCACAGAGGTATTGTTTGGATATAAATTTAGGTCCAGATTAACCATATGAGCAATCTGGAAAGTGCTTAGGAGAACCAGGATATTAGAGGGTGCTGGCACCATAAAACCTAAAGTTGACTCACAGTTCATTCATTTCACAAGAATCTTCATGGTTATCTGTGTTCATTCGCATTTGCCATTAAAACAGCAACAAATAATATATTAAAAAAACACTTCACAAAAAATAACAAAATATTGGGTGCTAGGCACATATTTTCTGTATATAATGTGGTGATCCAAATTAAAGATAACAAAATGAACAGGTGTCAACTTAGTGGGTATATTAAAAAATGAAGGTTATAGAAATGCAGCCACATTAAATTGATTTTGTCTAGGATTTTTACTTAGAAAAGATGAAGCCTTGCAAACATAAGATTGGCACGTTAGCTAACAAAGACTTGGGCTTTGGCCTATTTTTCTATTTCCTTCTTCAGCACTTTATTCACAATTATACTGAATATTATCCTGCGTTTATAAAAATAGCTACAATGTGTTGGGTTTTGCCTTATTTGGTTGATTTGCTATTACTGTAGTAATTATAGTTCATTTTCTATGCAATGTCTTGTGCACTTTGTTCCGATTTTATTACCTTACTTTAGTACATACACTTACAAGGGATGTGTGTTTGTTTTTCTATTTTTGGGCAAAAAAGAACTGGATAAATTACTTGAAGAACATTTTTAAAAAGCCAAAGGCAATAATTTCAAACAAAGAAAACTGTGAAACAAAGAAAAAAAATTAAACTTTCTGTATGTTGGAAATAACAGCAAGATTTTTTTATTCACAGATCTTAACAATTGTGGTTGATTACACATATTCTAATAGCAACCTGCTAACATTGGCCTTCATTTACATCCTAAGACATTTTATACAGAACCTAGTTTTCTGTCTTTTGGATTTTGATCACCTTTAATCCAAGATTATTAAATTATTTTATTGTATTGTATATTTGAATCATCTGTGCATTTGAGACACTGAAGCTGTAATATATACTGTTCGTCTGGAGACAACCATGAGAAAACTTTGCTTAAAAGTGGGTGAAAACAATTAGATGGCTCACTGAGTGTTACATTTTTAAACCAATCCAATGCCTCATGAAGACAATGCTCAAATAAGAGGCAATGATTTTGAACTTCAAAGAACAATGATGTTCTTGTTAACCCAGTCCAAAAGACAGCAAGCTTCTAATTATAATAAATTATCTACCACCGACAAGTCTCCTAAAAAGACCACTATTAAACACATAAATATACATTGGATGTGTTAAAAATGAACAAATGTTGCAAGAAAAAACATTTCTGTCATCACCTCAATGCCAATTTTAAACTAGCTTTCATCCCCTACAATATCCAGACATCAGCACTCTGTAGCCCATGAATATACTTTGGTTCATTTCACACAGTCATTAAGATGGTCACCTAAATTATAATTTTGGACATGCTCCTGTGACTGGCGGCAACTACACACCATGCGTGTAATTATTCCAGTTTCTTCCCCTAAGGATTGTGCCTTCTGCCTTGAATGTTTCAAACCATTACCACTGCTTCGATTTAGGATTGGTTTGTGCCAACATTTCAACATTATCAACTCTGATTCTAACATTAACCATTTAAGAACTAGATTGCTTTTCTGTTGTATCTATGGATTTTGTCTTTGTAATTTGTCTTCTGCACCTTCTTCTTTTGGCTGCTCCCATTAGGGGTTGCCACAACGGATCATCATTTTCCATTTCTTTTTGTCCTCTGTATCTTGCTCTGTTACACCCACTAACTGCAGGTCCTCTCTCACCACATCCATAAACCTCCTCTTAGGCCTTCCTCTTTTCCTTTTCCTGACAGCTCTATCCTTAACATCCCTCTCCCAATATACTCAACATCTCTCCTCTGCACATATCCAAACCAGTGCAATCTTGCCTCTCTGACTTTGTCTCCCAACCGTCCAACCTGAGCTGACCCTCTAATGTACTTATTTCTAATCCTGTCCATCCTCGTCACACCCAATGCAAATTTCAGCATCTTTAACTCTGTTACATCCAGCTTTGTCTCCTGCTTTCTGGTCAGTGCCACCTTCTCCAACCCATATAACATAGCTGGTCTCACTACTGTCCTGTAGACCTTCCCTTTTACTCTTGTTGGTACCTGTCTGTCACAAATTACTTCTGGCACTCTTCTTCACCCATTCCACCCTGTCTGCACTCTCTTTTCACCTCTCTTCTCACCATCTCAGTACTCTGTACTGTTGATCCCAACTATTTAAACTCATCCACCTTCGCCAACTCTGCTCCCTGCATCCCCACCATTCCACTGACCTCCCTCTCATTTACACACATGTATTCTGTCTTGTTCCTACTGTCCTTCATTCCTCTCCTCTCCAGAACATATCTCCACCTCTCAAGGGTCTCCTCAACCTGCTTCCTACTATTGCTACAGATCACAATGTCATCAGTAAACATCTTAGTCCATGGGGACTCCTGTCTAATCACATCTGTCAACCTGTCCATCACCATTGCAAATAAGAAAGGGTTCAGAGCCGATCCCTGATGTAATCCCACCTCCACACTGAATTCATCCATCACTCTTACCACAGACCTCACCACTGTCACACTTCCCTCATACATATCCTGTACAACTCTTACGTACTTCTCTGCCACTCCGAACTTCCTCATACAATACCACAGCTTCTCTCAAGTCACCCTGTTATATGCTTTCTCCAGGTTCACAAATACACAATGCAACTGCTTCTGGCCTTCTCTGTACTTCTCCATCAACATCCTCAGAGCAAACATTGCATCTGTGGTGCTCTTTCTTGGCCTGAAACCATACTGCTGCTCACTAATCATTACCTCACTTCTTAACCTAGCTTCCACTACTCTTTCCCATAACTTCATTCTGTGGCTCATCAATTTTATCTCCCTGTAGTTACTATAGTTCTGCACAGCCCCTTAATCTTAAATATTGTCACCAGTACACTTCTTCTCCACTCCTCAGGCATCCTCTCACTTTCCAAGATTCCATTAAACAATCTAGTTAAAAACACCACTGCCATCTCTCCTAAACACCTCCATGCTTCCACAGGTATGTCATCTGGACCAACAGCCTTTCCTTTCTTCATTCTCTTCATAGGTAACCTTCTGCCTCTCTCGTTCTCTTCATTCATCAACCTCTTAAAGTACTCTTTCCATCTGCTCAACACACTCTCCTCGCTTGTGAGTCACTTCCATCTTTATCCTTTATCACCTTAACTTGCTGCACATCTTTCCCAGCTTGGTCCCTCTGTCTAGCCAATCGGTACAGGCCCCTTTTCCCCCTCCTTAGTGTCCAACCTCTCATACAACTCATCATACGCCTTTTCTTTAGCCTTCGCCACCTCTCTCTTCACATTGCACTTTATCTCCTTGTACTCTTGCCTACTTTCTGCATCTCTATGACTATCCCACTTCTTCTTCGCTATCCTCTTCTTCTGTATAATCTCCTGTACTTCCCAATTCCACCACCAGGTTTCCTTTTCCTCCTTCCTCTGTCTAGTTGTCATGCAAAGCACCCTTCTTGATGTCACCCTTACTACATCTTCTGTAATTGCCCAACTGTCTGGTAACTCTTCACTGCCACCCAGTGCCTGTCTCACATCCATCATAAACTCAACCTAGCAGTCTTCCTTTTTCAACTTCCACCATTTGATCATTGGCTCTGCCCTCACTCTCTTCCTCTTCTTGATCTCCAAAGACATCCTGCAGACCACCATCCTATGCTGCTTAACTACACTTTCCCCTGCAGCCACTTTGCAGTCTTCAATCTCCCTCAGATTGACTCTTCTACAAAGGATATAATCTACCTGTGTGCATCTTCCTCCATTCTTGTAGATCACCCTATGTTCCATCCTCTTCTTAAAATACGTATTCACCACAGCGATGTCCATCCTTTTGGCAAATCCTTCATTCCTCTCCTTGACACCATACCTAGCTATCTCCTCCTCGTCTCCTCTTTTCCCTTCACCAACATGTCAATTGAATTTCGCTCCAATCACCACTTTCTGTCCCTTGGGAACACTGTTCATCACTTTATCCAACTCACTCCAAAAATCTTGTTTTCCTCCATTGCACACCCAACTTGCGGGGCATATGCACTAACAACATTTATCATCACATCTCCACTTTCCACTTTCATAATCATTACTCTGACACTCTTTTCACCTCCAAAACACTCTTGCCATACTGTCCCTTCAGAATAACCCCTACCCCGTTTCTTCTCCCCTCCACACCATGATAGAACAATTTGAATCCACCTCCGATTAACCTGTCATTACTTCCCTTCCATTTAGTCTCTTGCCCGCACAATATATCAACCTTCCTTCTCTCCATCATATCTGCTAACTATCTCCCCTTACCAATCATACTGCCAATATTCAAAGTTTACCCTCAGTTCCACTTTCTTTACTTTCCTCCTCTCCTCCTGCCTTCGGTCACATCTCCTCCCTCTTCTTCTCCTTCTTCGGCCAACAGCAGGTCAATTTCCGTCAGCATCCTTTGTTAACTGAGGGCTTGACCGATCCGGTATTGAAATTTGTATTGTCTGCATATTGATTCGGCAAAATTTTACACCAGATGCCCTTCCTGATGTAACCCTCCCATTTACCCGGGCTTGGGACTGGCACGAAGAAACACACTGGTTTGTGCATCCCCTGTGTCTTTGTAATTTGCACGTTATATATATATGTTGGGGTGGTAGGGTTTTGGTGGCGAATAAATGTTTTTTGCTTTGCTTATGTTCTCATGTGGTCTGCAAATTTGAATGCTTGTTTGTTTTGAAAAAAAACATACTTTATATATATATATATATATATATATATATATATATATATATATATATATATATATATATATATATATATATATATATATATATATACACAGTATATATATTGTCACACATGTGCGATTAGGAGCTGAGTGGACAAAGTGGAGATAATTACCCACCAGGCCAGGCAGTGGAGTAGTGCGCTAAACCTACTTATGTTATCTCTGTAGGCCAAATACAGGAAAACCTGCCTGATTTAACGGCACTTCTGGTCCCGGCGCCACGACATATGTAATTTCTGGGCATTGCCTTTAAATTTGCCATCTTTTCCTCAGTCACAACAATTCAGTCTGTAACTCTACCTATACACATCAGTGCTCATTACAAGACCCTTTTGCAGCCAGGGACAGTATATGGGTGGCTGCCCCAAATCGTTTTCTGTGTGTTGGGACTATTACTTTCACTATATATGTATATTAATAAAGCCCTCACTGACTGACTGACTGACTGATTAACTCACTCATCACTAATTCTCCAACTTCCCATGTAGGTAGAAGGTTGAAATTTGGCAGGCTCATTCCTTATAGGTTACTTACAAAAGTTAAGCAGGTTTCATTTAGAAATTCTACACATAACGGTCATAACTGAATACTACTTATGTACATATATATGGCCATAGCCTTCAGCTCGGTCGCCTTGTGAGGCGGAGTTGCGTCCCCCATCACCACGCCTCCCACGTAGTTGGCTGCCTGCCTATATTGCGTCCTCCATCCGCATGCCTCCCATGTAATTGACTGCCTGCCCATATAAGGCCATCCATCAGCAGCACTAATCTCTTATTTATAAACAGCGCAAATATATTACAACTATATACACATATAAATTAGACACCCAGACACACACAATCCCCACACGTTCCCCAGTCCTTTATCTGAACTTTCTTTCAAAATTTTATAATCACACAGCCTGGGAAGTCTGCAGTGAATCCGACAACCAATCCTGATGTGCACCGTGGACGCTTTTACTTAATTTACATGTAAAGAAGCGATCTCACCGGCTCGGTGACAGTTCCTTTATTGAAGAATGAAGTCCATCTCACCCGGGTGACTCAGTGTTAGTGTCCATCCATGGCCGACGCCTGCTCCACAACAGACTAGTAAAGCTGTCAGCTCCGAATATCCCTTTTAGGTTAGCAGGCACCCCTTTTACGTGCACCCAACCGTCCTTATTACGGATTCTTCCTTGCTTTACCACTGGTTATGTTATTTTTAAAATGTTTCCTTTTCTTTTCATAACTTCTTTAACACACTTCTTCTCCGCTGCGAAGCACGAGTATTTTGCTTCCTTTTCTTTTCATAACTTCTTTAACACACTTCTTCTCCGCTGCGAAGCACGAGTATTTTGCTATCTACACATATAAAAGGTAACGCCCTCACTGACTCATCACTAATTCTCCCACTTTCCATATATGTGGGAAGCTGAAATTTTGCATGCTCATTCCTTGCAGTGTACTTATAAAAGTTAGGTATGTTTCATGTCCTATTACAACACCCAAGGGGGGGGAAATGAGTGTACCCCTAAACTGTATATATAGATAGGGGAAACCCCTCCTTACTATTTCTGCTACTTCCAGTTTTCCCATGCTCATCCTTTGCACTGTACTTACAAACATTAAGCATGTTTCATTTGTGTTGTGCCCCGTAATGAACTTTTGAAAATAACATCTTCTTTTTGGCGGTTCTCACCATTACGCCATAAGGAAGTTTAGGAACTGAGCTCTCCTTTTGGCGGTTTCATTCCTTATTTCCATTAAAAGAGGATTTATTTCACACACAAGGGCCACCCCCGGTCCCCCTTCCTTTTTCCACATGGTCGTTGTCCACACACCTACCATGTGGTTAGCTCCCTGCCTACATACATTAACGACATCCCGTGCTCATGTGCCTCCTCACTCTCTTCCTTACTGTCCTCAGCTGTTTGTGCTCACAGCTCCCTTCTTCTTTACTCCACCGCTTTAAGCCTGTTATTGTTTGCCTTGCTTCACGTCTGCCTACTGGTGACACCTAACTTTTCGTTTACTCCACCGTTTAACTACGAAACTTACAACCACCAAAACTTTGTAATGGCACCAGGCTTTAGATCGAATCTCTGCACAAGAACCTAATTGGGGCAACTGTCTTCACTGAAACAGGCTTAGAGAAGACTGTATTTATTTCTCACATCCCTCTCATACCCTCTGACCTCCCATTCCAGTTCAAACGCCTCCAATTTTCAGTAAGGGTCTGCTTCGCTATGACAATAAATGAGTCACAGGGCCAGACTCTAAAAAAGGTCGGCATTGACTTGACACAAGATTGCTTCTCACAAGGCCAACTGTACGTTGCATGCTCAAGAGTAAGCTCAGCAGACATTTTACAGCCTGAGGGCAGAACTACAAGCGTTGTTTACAAAGAGATCCTTACATCCTAAAAATGTGTATTTCTCATACACAACATTTACAATCATACTCATCATTCTCAATACTAAAATAAGCCTACGACAATTACATTGATAATCACGTTACGTTATTTTTAAAAAGTTACCTTATTTTTCATAACTTCCTTAACACACTACTTCTCCGCTGCGAAGCACGGGTATTTTGCTAGTATATATATATATATGGCTGAATATCTATACTGATACGGACTGGGTAATGTGTTAGGAATTAAGGAATGCCATATTGTTTAATGGAAATGAAAATTATCAACCTACAGAAGACTGAATTCAAAGACACCCCAAAAATCAAAGTGAAAAAATGATGCGGAAGGCAAGTCCATTTTGCAGAAATTTCATTGCAGCAACTCAGAATCGTACTCAGTAGATTGTATGGCCCCAGCGTGCTTGTATGCATGACTGACAACATCAGGGCATCGGGGGATCTCCTCCCAGATCTGGACCAGGGCATCACTGAGCTCCTGAACAGTCTGAGGTGCAATCTGGCAGCGTCGGATGGACTGAAACATAGTCCCAGAGGTATTGGATTTAGGTCAGGCGAGCATGAGGGCCACTCAATGGTATCAATTCCTTCATCCTCCAGGAGCTCCCTGCATACTCTCACCAGATGAGACCAGGCATTGTCAGATGAGACCAGGCATTGTCATGCACCAGGAGGAACCCAGGTGCACCAGCATAGGGTCTGACAATGAGTCCAAGGATTTCATCCCGATACCTAATGGTAGTCAAGGTTCCATTGTCTAGCCTGTAGAAGTCTGTGCATCCCTCCATGAATATGCCTCCCCAGACGATCACTGGCCCACCACCAAACCAGTCATGCTAATTGATGTTACAGGCAGCATAACGTTCTCCAAGGCTTCTCCAGACCCTTCCACGTCTGTCACATGTACTCAGGGTGAACCTCTGTGAAAAGCACAGGGCGCCAGTGGTGGACCTGCCAATTCTGGTACTCAACTTCCTGGAGAACCGCTGTAGGGTCTAGGTATCACCTCATGCTACCTGTAGTGACACTAACCATAGCCAAATGCAAAACTAGTGAAAAAACAGCCAGAAAAGATGAGGAGGGAAAATGTTAGTGGCCTCCACCTGTTATACCATACTTGTTATGGGGGTAGTCTGATCGTTGCCCCTCTAGTGCACCATTTGTTAATTTCATTAACACCAAAGCAACTGAAACTAATTAATAACCTCCTCTGCTACTTAACTGACCAGATCAACACCCCAGATGTCTCACTATGATTAAAAAGTGTTCCTTTAATTTTTTTGAGCAGTTATATATACATATTTTTTGTTTGTTTGTTGTATATAATATTATATATTCATTACATAATACAGTATATATATTGACTGTTTGTGAGAAAATCCAAAATCCTGTTGCAAAGTATTTTGTTCACCAGTGTTTGGGGGATAATGGTGTTAATGGCAGAGGTAAAATCCAAGATGATTAATTTGACAAAGGAGTTCTTTCTATCCTGGTGGGTGAGAGCCAGATGAATAACAGAAGAAATGGTGTTAATAGTGAGCGGTTCTTCCTAAAAGCATTTTGATGGGAGTCCACTGTTACATCGATGGTCTTTTTTATCTCTGCCATTACCTGCCTCTCCAAGCACTTTGAGATTATAGGAGTGAGAGTGACCAGACAGTTTCTTTTGCAGTCTCCCTTTCTTTTCATAGTTGGCTTACATATTTATCTTATCCAGTTGGAAAAAAGCTCTTTTTTTGGTACAATGCAACCCTGGCTGTTTTGAGTGCCTGGATTGGATAAAAATGAGGATGTATTTTTAGGAAGAAACCCCATGGACAGAGCCTTTTCAGAGGTGGCTTTCACTGCTGTCCCCAGATAAAATTCTCATTTAAGAATTGCATCTGGCCATGCAAGACTATCAAAGGTGTTGATGATCAAGGGTACCATAAAGTTATAATCCTGCCCTGTATGCATGTGTGAATTCTAAAATTGAAACACATATGAAATATCTGCAAAATGTAACAGTCCGTTGGAAGCCGGATTTCAGCAGTCACCATTGTGGTTTAACATTCATTGTCCTAAATACTTTGAAGTACAAAAATAACAATTGTCACACACGTGCGAATAGGAGGCAGCTAAACGGCTTGACTAATTGTAATACCACATCAGACTAGGGGGTGGTAGGATATGCTGACTGTCTTTCTCATTTCCTTGCAGACCATTCCCGGGAAATCACACCAGGTTTCGGCACATTGGATGATTTCACTTCCCGTTCCAGCCCCGATGACGTCACTTTCTCTATGAGCCTTTAAAGCCTCCAACTTACTTCCAGTCAGACAGTTCTGGTTTGGACTCAGTCTTGTGAACATCTCTGTTCAATTATTTAAAACTTTTGCAGCCAGGAAATAATATACGGGTGACTGCCCCAAACCTTTATGATGTCTGGAGTGAATTACTTGTCACAGTGGTGTATCCGGCAAGATTTTGGTTCCCTGAAGAAACCGGGACAGGACCTGAGAATTAACCAGGTGGGAAAGTACCAGGTGTGGAGATCATCCGGGGGTCAGAAGTAACTAAATATGAAACCGGGCTAGTATTTTCTCAAAGGGAGAATATGAATGAGACATACAGATGTGTGCTGGTTCCTGTGGAGGAAACAAAGAGGGCTCATTATGTTCTCTCGGAGGAGAGAGCTGAGCCTTCCATGGGGGTTGAGATCCCAGGTAAATATTGGCTTTCCCCAGACCAGCAGGTAGAAAACCTGAAAAACTGGGAGTTAGATCCTGAGAGATCAACCCAGGAGCAGGCAGACACTGTCTGGGAGCAAGGAGCAGAATGTCTAAGGCCATTTGAGCTTACAACATTTCAAATAGTGCAGCAGGTAGCCTGCTTGTTTCTGTTAAAGGGACTCCCCAAATATTTTGCCCAGCCGGTCTGGGGAGACTACCACAATATGGAGAAGCTTATACAGCTCCTAGAAGCATCAAAGCCAGCCTTACAATCTGAGTGAGCAGAACGGTCCCCTGGGGGATTCTGTGGGGATTACGTCACACAAACTCTGTCTTGTTCATGTAAACCAGAGCCTGTTCCAGAGTTCCCAGGCCCTGGGGTGTGCAACCTGCCCGGGGATGAGCAGGGATGCAGGTGGACAGAGATTGGTGGTTTATGTGCACTTGTCAACCCCCTGTCACTAGTACATACAGGAGTAGTAATCATCAATGGATACAAAGTTGAAGCACTCCTTGATTCGGGCAGCAACATTTCCATTGTTGCTTGCCGATACATATTACAGTGACAATGGATAAAAGTAAAGACCAGTGTTACATGTGTACATGGCAAAGTCCATAAATATAAAACCGGCTTATGTTTCATCAGCTATGGAGGAACGATGAAAAAAGTCCCCGTGGCGGTCCTCCTGAATCCACCCTTTGCTGATTCAGGGGCGGGACTGGTCTGTTAATAAAAGCGGTGTACTAATTACTACTCCCGAATAAAACGTAAGCCTAGCAATAGACGGGGATCACTTGACTCAAGCTGTCTCCACGGTGTGTAACCAGCCGGCAGAGAGAGATATGGGAGTCCAAGAGGCCATCACAGGAGGAAAGAATCCCCAACCCTTGAGGTCAGACTGGACCCTCTCTCTGAGATACATTTTCAGTTTAAATAACTGCCGGCTTCTTTCAAAAGGAAGTACTGGCAGATTCCTTTAATGGACTCCGCTAAGGTCAAGACAGCATTTAGCACCCCTAATGGACATTGGCAATATTGTGTCCTTCCATTCAGGTTACACGGGGACCCTGCGACTTTCCAACATCTGTTGGACAATGTGCTCTGACCCCATAATGCGTATAGTGCTACCGACCAAGATGACATTGTCATCTATTCTAGCACATGGAAGGTATATGTACAGCAGGTGAAAGTGGTATTGTGGGCGCTAGGTGAAGCCGGGTTTCAAATGAATCCGAAGAAGTGTTTCTTTGGATTGAAAGAGGCTAAATATTTAGGCTACCTGGTGGGTCGGAAACCGTCAAACCACAATGTTCAATGGTATAAGCCATTCTGAAATGGCCCCGTCTGCAAACCAAGCGGCAGGTCCAAGTATTTCTCGGACTGGCCAGGTACTACTTCAGAGAGAGTGGCACCCTTGACAGATTTGACAAAGAAGAGGTCTCTCAACACTGTGATATAATATACGAGTGACTGCCTCAAACCTTTAGGATGTCTGGAGTGAATTACTTGTCACACCATTTTGAACCTGACTTTGAATTTATTAGTGTCAGCTTTAAGGAGGCTATTTCCTATAGATGACTATATTAAAAATGGATTAGAAATTAAGATATTCAGTAATGTATATTGTTTTTCCATTATTATAAGGTTTTTTTATCTTGTTTAGGTTTTAAAAATCCCTTGTAGCCAAGTTAAGTCATTAAAATACATCATTTTAATGAGGATTTCAACTCCGTGGAATTTCTAAAGTACTAATGGTGTTCAACTAATGTGAAGCGTATATCTGAAATGTGGAAGGAAATTAGAGTTCTTTAAGAATAACCATGTGAATATGTGGATGACTAAAATCTCATAGAAGGCTTCTCAGTATCTCAATCAGAAGATGAACTAGAGTGTAAGATATAGTACCTGCATCTACACATGCCATCCTCAATCTCCTCAAGTGCATAGAGGAAATGTGCGTAAGAACACCAGTTGCAATATATTAATGGAAAGAGCTTAAGAGAATGAAGTTAAAAATGAGAAACTGAAGCTTTCAGGGAATATAAGGGAGACTTGGTTCCCTGGGAGAGCTTTAAACTTGTGAAAGAATTTGCAAACAGATGGCTTCATCAGTTACCCAAAATATGAGTGAGTGGGATTGTTCAACATGAGAATGAGACAGGGAATGTGACTGCACGTCTTTTAAATGAACAGCAAAGCTTGCAACTTTATTTTTGAGACTGAGAAGGCTCTCATCTGTTGCATATTGCTCCCTTCAGAAAACAGTTTCAACAACAGCCCTACTTTTGAAATCTGTTATAAAACTCTCTCATATTTACTCAAGATCCTAATGCAAACCTCCACAATCTTTTGGAATACATGTCAGTTTGCAGTAATAGAGTACATTTGGCAGCATTTGCATTTATATTGTTAGATCTATAATTAAATTATTTCTTTGATGTATTGACTTTTTTAACATAACCAATGCAATTGCATCTTTTAGAATGAAATACATATGCTGTAAGTGGAAATGAACAGCTTCAACAAATAATACTAGCATAACACACTGTCCTGTACTGAAAAATCTTGTCAGGCTCTAAAAGTTACCTTTTTTATCTTCTTTATATCTGGATCCTCATCTTCTTGATTGGCCTGGTAAGGACGCATTCGCTCCTTTGTCTTATTGAGAGCAACAATCTGAGAAAAAAAATTAAAATAATTGAAACATGGGATATACACTGAATTCAACAAACAGGAAAAAAAATTATAAATCATTAGTTTTATATATGTATTGTAGCAGATAGAGGCGTGGTCCACCTCTAACACCCTCAGGTACCACTCTGAATACCAGGTGAAAGTATAATAATTATTATTCTTTATTATAATCACAATGTGCACCAAGCACTCTACACTACTCATAAACCACAAACAACAATACTACAATTTTCTCTCCTCCTCGCCCAGACACTTCGCCCTCCTACCTCCCAGCTCAGCTCACTGTCTGGGCCTTCCCACAATCCTTTTATACACCCTGACCCAGAGGTGTTCCTGTCCAATAGTCCACAATTCCTTATTCCTTCCGCGTCAGGGCAAACAGTCCTTTTCTTCACCCCGGGAGCACGTCGTTTCTTCCCGTCACATGACTATGATGTACTCCCGGGTTGTAGGGCACATGCGAGCCTATGAGCCCGCCTACAGTAACGCCTGGTGTCCCCCAAGGTATCCAGCAGGGCTGTGTAAAAACACTACAAAGTCCATGATGCCCTGCTGGAACTCGGGGCATGATCATGCTGTCGGGAGGGCTCTTCCTGGCGGCCTGGGGTTGAGGGCCAGAGTAACATGCCGGCAATCCACCACAGTATGTACCCTGAGTCACATGGTGATGCAATGGTTAGCATCACAGGAGTCTTCCAAGGCTTCTTTTTTTTGTCAGGGGACTCCTTTGTCCTTTCATAATCCAAAGATGTTCAGGTTAGGCTGATTGTTAACTGTTGTCCTGGGCCGACGGATTGTTGGTTTACAGTGGATTAAGAAAGTATTCAGATCCCTTTACTTTTTTCACATTTTGTTATGTTGCAGCATTGAGCTAAAACCATTTAAGTTAATTTGTTCCCACATCAAACAACACTCAGTACCTCAAAATAACAAAGTGAAAACAGGATTTTAGAAATTTTTACAAATATATAAAAAAATCCAAAAACTCAAATGTCGTATTGTCATGTGCAATGTCAGACCCTTTACTCAGTACTTTGTTGAAGTACATTTGATAGCGATTCCAGCCTTGAGTCTTCTTGGGTATAACACAACAACCTTTGCACACCTAAATTTTGTTTTTTTTGCCATTCTTCTGTGTGGATCCTTTCAAGTTTTGGAGACTGTTGATGGAGGGCTTTTTTCAAGTCTCCCCAGAGATGTTCGAGTAGCTTCATTCACCATATTTTGTAATCCATGAAAATATTTTTATTTGTCCATTGCATTATCTTCAGTTTTTAATAATGTTATTTTTTTGTCACCATTTTGAAAACGGCTTAGATGACTTCATTTTGTGATGACTTTTCCTGTGTCCCATGCAATATCTTTTTCTCTTTTTAGTATCCTGGTTAATTTTCATTTTGTCCTTATAAGGACAAGCCTATGTTTTCACCAAAGGCATAACACCTTCCAGCTCCTGACTCATATAGCACTCTGCCACGTGAACCTCAACCTTTGCCAATCCCACAAATCACTTGCAGGGTCACAAAATCCTGTGAGTCTTTCATACTTCTTTAAAAGTTAGGTTTCTCATTTGGGACCTTTTTTTACACTTAGGAGTCACTCAGGTCTCCTACCAGCTCTCTGTTACATGCATCTTTTGCTCTAAATAAACTGATCCCTGCTTTATCAAGATGAAACACTTTACTGACTCTTAATAGCCAGGAGGTGCCTGCCTCTAGGATGCGGGGGAGTATTACATTTTTCCAGGCAGGTAGCTTCTCTTTCTTTTGCTCCTACACAGTTAATTTGTTTACTATTGTACTTCCAGTGTTCTCATGTTTAGTAGCTCTCTCCCTGAAAGTGTGGATTATATTTTTCTAGAAGTTTTCTGCAAGACTTTCAATTGTTCTATGGCATTAGGATGATGCCTTTGCCAAAGGAAACCTAAAATGGAAGCTAAAGGAAGTTATGAGTCATTGCAGGTGCAAGGCATACTCACACTGGGCCATGTAATAACAACAAACAAGAAAACTCAACACAGAAGTCTACCTAGTTACAAATCAAACTGATGGTGTCCAGACTCTCAGACCATTTAACAATGTCTCCAATGTGTTGCCATCATGCATTAAAAGACACTAGCCAACCCGCGGGGTACCATACGCCGCATAATCAGGCCGGTTTATTAATGATTTTTAAGCACAGGGAGAAAATTAACATTTGAATAATCAGTAATGTAATAAATCAGCAAGAAAAGCAACATTGTAACAATGCACGGAACGAACCAACACACAATCGTCCGTGACTGAAAACTGCCGGACCGCCATTGCTCATGTGCCCACCTCCAACTTGTCACTTGAGTCATTGTCGTCTTTGCACTGTCTAGATGCACCTGTGACTCACATAGACTTTCCGTCTTCCTGCAGGAGCATCTAAGAAGACGCATGTTTGTCGCAGATGTGAATTGCTGTATGTAGCGTGTAAAACAGTTTGCTATGTTGCACGCAGTCGTGCGTCGTAACCGAAAACTCGGTTTTTAAAGACTGCTTACTTCATTGTGTTTTAACCTCGGCTCTGCGAGTTGTCGTCGTATCCAATGGTCTTATAGTTTGTGGGAGTGGCTCCTTCCTGCGTGCGCCATAGGTGTCTTACTTTCGGCGGCTTAGTGAATCCACGCCCCTTCCGGTGTGCTTTCCATGGGTGTCTTGCCTCAGTGAATTATATATATAGATTTTGACCTCATGCAAATATATATTTTATTCAATATAAACATCTTTAACTCAGTTTCAGATTTTTCTCTTAACATTACTAAAGATGTGATAAAATGCTTTCAAAAGATATCTTTAAATGATATTTTGTTAAGTAGCTTATGCCAAATTATCATTAACATGCATGTTTCTACTTAAATGATTTTTACATACTTACACCAGGGGGCGTACCAGCCACCCAACCTGACACAGGAGGCACACTTGTTAAAGCACACGGTTTCTATTTCTTTTTCCTTTGTGGGAAATGCCTTCCCCGTTCCCCATAAGTCTAGCACAGTCCCCAAAAGCACAATACTCTCTTTCTCTATTCTTACTCTTTTCATTCTCCTCCACTCCCCGTCGGCAAGCTTCGTCTCTCTCCCCTCCTGAATCTGGCTCACCGAGCAGTGTCTGCTGATCTCTTATATAAGGCATCTAGAAGTGCTCCAGGTGCTCGGGTGTGGCTCAGCATCTGCTGCAGCAGCCCTGGTGGCGTCCACGGACCCCAACAGGGCTGTATTAAACTCCATCTCCAGATGGAGCTCTGCGGGAGTCCAAGACACCGATATCGTCCAGGGCGGCTGCCACCTTGTGTTCCGGGGAAGTTAATGCACCGGCCACATCTCCTCCCCTGATCCTTCCGGTATGGAGGCGTACTGGCGGGGCAAGGATCCCAGTTGTCCATGACAATACATAAGATGTTTTTGACTATTAAGTTTGTTATTCTGACTCTTGGCCATTTTTAGTTCATTTTCTATACCAGCCATTTCCTGCTATAAGCCTTTGGTAATCAAAGCCAGTCTTAGCATTAAGAAACACTACACAGGACCCAGCAGTAAAAGGGATGACAGTGTAACTTGCACACACCAGGTTAATTTATAATTACCAATAAACCATCAGAAGAAAATACAGAAAGAAACTTGAAACCTCAGTGAAAACCCATTTAAACATTGGTAGAATAAGAAAACTTCACACAGAAGGTATGTTGATTAGGAACTAATTATTTGACAAAGAGACACAGAAGATAATCAAGTACAATATTCAAAACTTTAAAAACAGTAGTGCATAAAAAGGGCGTAATACACTAATCTAATGGAATATCACTGAAAGTCAAGAATTGTAAACAATTTTCTTTCTTTTTATTATTCTTTTCCAAAGTAACATATTCAATTTATATTTCACATCTTCTGATCTTGTGTAATTTTACGCAAAAAAAAGAAATACTATCTTTACTGTGCACATCTGTTGCTACCCCCCTCTATATGCTTTTTTTGGTCACATTTCACCTGGGAGGAGTTGTCAGTGGCTGAAGCAGCTTTTAAAAAACTGTATTCCACTAATTTATATGTAGTTAAAATAGAAATCTGTTTGGCAAACGTATAAGCAAAAAATGTAAGTCATATTTGTTTATAAATATGACTGCATGTATTGATGGTGTTCCGCACCATCACCACCAACTGATTCAGCATAGTCTATTGATACATGTTTAACAAATTTGCCGGTGACTGATCAACAATTTTCGCTTTAATTTGTTTGACTTCATAATTTCTCTGTGCCAGGATTGCCCGTGTACTCATTTCTTCTGTTGATTACTCTTCGGGATGAAATTCTTCAATAAGATTTGGACATAATAAGTCTTCTTTTAATGGGAACTTAAATTGAGGAAAACATAAAAATTTATAAGAGCTGAGAGCACAGGAACTGTGTCTGACAAAAGCATTCACACGAATGAGAGGTGAGAGTACCGTAGATGTGGGCTGTTAACCATAAATGGTTGAGAGGAGGGCGGGACTTGAAAAAATCTCTTGCCAATAGTCTTGTCTCATGGGACTTCAAAAAATCCCTTGGCAATAGCCTTGCCTTAAATTTTTTTTTTATAATAGAGAGATTATTAATATTATAAATTTTTTAGATAATATATTATTTGTCTTACAAATGATGTGTACTCTTGGAAAAGTTTTTACTAAGCAAAACATTGAATAATGAAAGTATTTGTTTTAACATTTTTTCCAAGAATATTCTTGTGCAGTCTCCATCAACAAGCTCAGACTCAACAGGTACTCACATATCAAAGAAATAACACCAAATAAACACAGTTGTTAACTTGGTCCCATCCTATACCTTACAGGCCTCATGTCATACGTTTGTACATAGAGTTTGTTATTTGAAATACAATAGGGTGATTTTTTTAGCAGTCATGGTCATAAAACTCATGATCATGACACTTGTTTGTTAATATCACTGTAGCAGAAGCTGAAAGATATGAACACTTGTGAAAAGGTAAAGACATAAAAAATGTAAATTATCAGACTGCAATAGCGTACATCACTAATATGAAGTGTTTCTTGCACAATTAACACTGCTGGAAAGAGAACAGCCAAAACAGAATTAAATTAGATGCACTTGAAAATAAATATAGTATGAATGGGAGAAATAAAAAAACAAAAAAACAGGCACAGATCTAAAACCAATTTAAAGTCTTAATATCCCTAACAGGTAAACCACAAAATAATATCCAAAAATCAAACTCAGAATATTACAACTCTGATCTATGTCATTTCCTTGACTTCTGAGTGCTGAGGTAAACAACTTCCAAACTGGAATGAGGAAATTAAGCCTGAAATTTATGGTTAGTCTTAACTTTTTTGACCTATCCTAGAAGGGGCCTGAGTTGCCTAAAAAGCTTGCATATTGTAATCTTTTTAGTTATCCAATAAAAGATTTCATTTTGCTTGACTTTACTATACTATACTGTATATAACAAGGTAATGGAGTAATTAATAGAGAATTTACACCATTTTAGCTTTCACTGGAAATGAAGACTCATTTTTAATCTGAACAGTTTTTTTTACAACACCTAGATTCCTGTTAAGGAAACCTTTTTATAATTTTTTCATTTTATCAATTTTGTACCTTAAAGGAACATCAGAACTAATCTACACACAAAAAAAGAACACTACTGCCAGTCTGATTCTTAACATTTGTAGTTGTATGTGCTGATGACTGGAAAGTTCCATAAATGACATGTTGTTAGTTTTAATATGTAATTGTACCTTTTTATATATATATATGTTTAAAAATACTGGGATGAGATGTAACTTTTTCAGAGAGATACTTTCACATCCCACGAGACAAGACTTTGTGCCAAGAGATTTAACCATGCTCGGGGCTGGAAGTAAAAGACAAATAGTGGATGTAAGTTACTGCGATACACATGCAGAGCAGGTTACAGATAATGAAAGTACTAAAATTCAAAAGCCTCAAAAAATGATAGTAAAGTAGATCGTCTAATTCATGTTGCCATCATGGAAAAGTAGTGTTCCTTCCAAATGAAGAAGTAAACCCGCGAGAATTAAAAGATTTGTTGTTTGGTGAAAGTGAAATCCACATACGGGAGTGGCAGAGATGCAAAGTGACTGGCGCGTAGCGCAAGCCGGGGTTGGCAAGCAAAGGGCAAAGCCCCCTAGTATATATATATGTATATATACCAGCTTTGTAAGCCCGCGCTGTAAAAAGCCCGGGCTTCTAGAAACCATGGATTCTGGCACTTCGAACAATCAATCGCATCGGTTGTGCATTAGCAGCTAAGTGAGGTTTTGTTTCCTCTGTGGTTTTGTTTTGCCGGCATTCTTGCCTCTGTTGTCTATCAGCGGCTAAGCAAGTTTCCCTCTTCTGGTAGGTTCTGTTTTGCTGATGTGCTCGCCTCACTTATGTATTAGTGGCTAAGCGAGTTTCTCTTTTCTCGGCAGTTTCAATTTAAAACAACAACAACATTTATTTATATAGCACATTTTCATACAAATGATGTAGCTCAAAGTGCTTTACATGATGAGGAAAGAGAAAAACGATAAAATAAAATTAGGGAACACTAATTAACATAACAGAATAAAAGTAAGGTCCAATGGCCAGGGAGGGCAGAAAAAAATTTAAAAACTCCAGACGGCTGGAGAAAAAAATAAAATCTGCAGGGGTTCTGAGGCCACGAGACCGCCAAGCCCCATCTAGGCACTTCATGGCTCCTCTTTGAGCTTCATGCCGTACCTTTGCACTTCCAGGCCGCCTCGACGCACACACTTCCACACGTAGATGTTTATATATAAGATATTTGTATAATACAGGTGGATAGCCGATGCAAGAACTTCCAAATCTATAAATCATTTATCCATTAAAACATAGTTTATGCATATAGTATATAATATCTTGAGTCTGCATTTTAAACTGCATGCAATACTATGTCAATATGCTTCTAAGGAAATCAGTCAATTAGTTTAGAGTAGTAAGTGATCAAGCAGTTAACTACTGCCATGTACTACAATACAACACGGATCTGCTAATGTAGACAGCTCCCACAGAAGTGGCAATGTCCAATTTTAATAATGGCCAACAATGAAAATGCAGAGTTGGTATTTGTGTTGCCCTTGCTGTGGAGACAGAGGAAACATGTTTATTTGTTAATTAAGCTAAAGTGATTCTACTGTGACTACATCATTTAAGATTTAGAATGCAAGTTGTAATATCACTCACTCACTCAACTGAGTCCTGTTGCATTTGCATCATACAACAGCACGTAAACTGTCTGCCAGAATGTACTTCAGTTAATTAATACAGAGATAACAAAACATAATTTTGCCATTGAGAGTTTCATAAACTTTCTAAATAGATTAGGATCTGATAGGGTTGCAAGAAAGGTTCAGAGTGACTTTTCTAAAGCATTTGAGCCAACATCTAGGAAGAAAAGTGTGACAGCTCCCAGACCCAATATAAAAACATATGTGACTAAAACAAGAAAGTTAAAATTATTTCAGTACATGAGAGACAATAAGGACATCTCCAGAATTTACAAAGAAGGATCATGCAGAAAGTCAATCTAAAGATAATGAAACTGAGTTCTTCCATTTACTGAATATCATTGAGTATTTTTCGACCATGCCATGGAAAAATATTTTCTCTATTTCTGATTTCCATTATTATTATTATTATTATTATTATTATTATTATTTTAGATTAAAGGTTCCTGAGTCAACAAAGAACAGAGTCCTTCTCTTAATGAATTTCTTTTATCCAATGAACAACATTGTCCCGCACCAACTGGCACTTGTATGAAGCACTAATTGCCCAGTCCCCATCAAAGTGATCATTAGAGTCAGCTGATTGAACACAGCCAGACTTGACTACAGACAGCTTTCCTCAATATACATTTCACTTATTTTGACCCTTCTAATCAGTAGATTTGATAGCGCAAAGATTTAAAAAGCACAAAGAGCCAAAAATCAGAAAATAAATCCAGAAGAGATCTAGAAAAAGTAGATATTGATCAATCTGGAAAGAGCTACAAACCCCTTTCTAAATACTTCACCAAACCACAGTGAGAGGCATAAATTCTGAATGGAAAACACTTGAAACAGTAATCAGTCTTTCCAACGTGTCTGGCCTGCAAAACGTATCATATAAGTGTGGCTTGAAATCATCCCAGAAGTCACAAATGATCTTTAAAACATCCAGTGAACTGTAGGCTTCTTTTGCCTTAGCAAAGAACGATGTTCACATTCCCATAATTACAAAGTCAATTGGCAATAATGGGCTTCAATGGTGAACAACAATGTATATACCACAGTTAACTGTCTCTTATTTCATAGGCAGAACGTGTGAGGTATCCTAGCCTTTTGAAAAAATATTCTTTGGATAAATGAGAAAAAAAGTGGATCACTCTGGATAACAAATGTAAAACAAAGCAAACACAGCATTTCACAGCAAGACCTCAGTGAGATCATTGTGGTGGCAGTATAATAGTGTGGGAATGCTTTTTTGCCTCAGGACCCCGATGACTTGCTATTACCTGAAATTATGAATTCTGCTCAGCATAATTAGACATACTGTATATAAACAAAAGGCCTGTGTGTGTGGAACAGTCCACTTTGTTCACACTCAACCACAGCCACTAGATGGCCCATGCATGCACTTTTAAATTGTTTTGGCTCTTGCATGCACCTCAGTTCTGTGAAACCCCAGGCAAGAACACTGTTGTATAATTCCTGACTTGGGGTGCCAATAGACAAGACTGAGCAACCAAGGAATGGAGTATGAGAGACTCAGATTGAAAAAAGACTATTCAAAGACAGGATTCTGTTTTATTCCAGCTGTGTCCAAACTATTTACAAACAAATGTCTTGCAAAAATATTTACAAAGTCCAATACAAAGACACATCCAAAACAAAAGAAAATCAGTGCAGGTGCAAGTTATACACCTTACAAACACATAAGTGCAACTTACTGTATACACACAACTTACAGTGGCTTCCAAAACAAAAGTGAAGAAAAAACAAACAGACAAACCAAAAAAAAACTCTTCCTCCTCCTTCAAAAAGCTACAAGATAGTTTACGAAGAAAAGGCTGAAAAATTAATAAAAAAAAAACTACCATATTCATAAAGGTCAGTACGTATCTTTTCTCAGGAGCTAGGCAATTCAGTAGAACAAATCTACACTTAACACCAAAGACCTGCTAAAATGACAACCCCTTTATAACCTGAGCCCTTTTGTTTATCCAATCTTAATTTACATTACCCGCAGACTTCCAATAAACCATCACGTCGGGATGTGCACCATAGACATATATAGGTAGACACTGCATGACCAGCAGCATTGTATTTCAACGTTGCCGCCATATTGCGAGTGGCACTGCTGTGGAGTGAAGTAGTGGATAAAGATGCTTCACGCATGTGCTGCTTGGGATTGTACAAACCGCTGTATGCTCCAAACCAGATCCTAGGGGATTACATTTCATAGGTAAAGGCTGAACAATTGTTTTGGTTATATCTGGCCATTAGAAAATCCTTTTTTATAATCTTAGCCAGGCTAAGCTAGCAAAGCTATGCATTCATGTGCTGTGTTACCATGGTAATTGCATTGTCTTTACGAGGTGTGGCAGAAAAGTAATGAGACTGGCAACACTGCAAGCGATCTGGTAACGCTGCGCTGTTGTCTTTGATAGAGCACGTGTATCAGTACCCTTCCATAGCTCAGTGCGAGTTTCAACTCCTTCCGTTAACTACGTGATTATTGTGACTGCTATTAGCGAAGTTGTGTTTTTGGTTGTGCGTCACGCAAATTGGAACAGCGGAATTTAGAGCAACGTTGTGCCATTACACGGCAAGTGTGACGTTTGAAAAGTTAAAACAGGCCTATGGGGAACATTCTTTATCCCAAGCTCAAGTTTTTCGCTGGCACAAATAATTTTTGGAAGGCAGAAAACACGTTGAAGATGAACGCCTTTGTTAACAACCCTTCAGCTGGTCAGTTCCAGGCCATTTTCCATCGTCTCATGGTTCGGTGTAGTGCCTCTCCAAGCACATCTGGAAACTTGGCAGCGCAGGATGAGTTCTGGAAATGTGGCAGCACAGGATGAGACTGTCTCCCTGTCTGCTGTTGAGATGTCCTCTGCACCAGCAGCAGCAGAAGAAGAGCTTCCATCCCCTTTTGCAAATATCCCTGCAATTGTGTGTGACCATAGCTACTTACAAACCCACTTTGGTGGCCTTGTGGAAAAATGCCCTTGTTTACATCTCAGAGTTTGTCATTCGACATATTTTTAGAAAGTTGTCCTGTGATGTGTGCTGTGCTAGTTTGGTAACAGGTGCTGTACCGGCATCATATGATTAAAGCTACCACTTGCTCACATTAAAAAACAAAGGAGGTTTGATGATTCCTTCTGAGGGTATAGTCAAGGTGGTCAAAGTAGCTGAGCGTGTTATCCGACAGTCACCATTAGGGCAAGCTGTCAGTGTATCTTTGATCAATCAGTTTGTTCGGACTGAGATTGGTTCAGATGATGTGTTTTTTCTCAAGGAGAAACTGACAACCATCATTTTATGCTAATGTCTGAAGTTGTATCTGTCTTCCACAAGCTAAGGCTGCATCATATTGCCAGACTGAATGCTCTCAAATTACAGAGTGGCAACACATGGAAAAAGCTATGTAAGACAGTTCTGTTTCAAGGATTTTAGATCCTATCCTGTATACAGTGGACCCTAGACTTACAAACTCAATTTGTTCTTGAGGGCTGGTTGTAATTCAAGTTGGTTGTAAGTCAAGACTATTTTTGCCATAAGAAATAATGGAAATACCCATCATGTGCTCCGAACCTCCCACAGCAACACTTACTTAACCTTTTCATAATAAAAAACGTTTGTATAATGTGCATAATTTACCAAAACACCAATAATTTTTCTAATGTCCTAACCAAAAAGTTATAAAAAGTGCCTAGCCTACCAGAAACAACAATTTCATACTGTACTCACCATTTACTTTGACATCTTTGGGCTGCAGGAAGAGAGGAGGAGAATGAAACGGAAGGTGGTTATTGTTTAGAAGGAACCTCCTTATGCAAATCTTTTCTTTGTAAAATTGTCGAGATGGTGGATTTCGACATGCTGTACATATTAGCGAGATCGGTCACAAACGCCACTCTCATATTTCCGCACAATTTCCTTCTTCGTTTCGATTGTGATCACTTTCTCAAGTTAATAATGACAGTAGTCGAGCACTCAGTTCAAAGCTGGCCGTGTTGTGAACTGCTGTAATAATACACTCCAAAGCAAGCCGGTGCTGACTCAGCCTGATGACATCATCATGTGCTGTGCCAGCCCGCTAGCTAACATCCCTTAACAATCGCTTTCTTTACCTTCGTTACCTTCTCTTCCTTCCTTAGCAATTATGCTTCTTGCTTGCCATGGTCTTAGTGAATTATATATATAGATAAATCACTGCACTGACCGAAATTACATCCACAAACACATGTATCTGGGATCCAACTGACGCTTACGAACGCTCTTGACTGTTTGTTTACAATCGTACAAGCGGATACACGTGACCGCATTCGGGTCGTAACGCAAGATGTTGGTCGTAAATCAAAACAAAAATTTTGGTCGTAAATCAAGTTGTTCGTATGTCAGGCCGGTCATATGTCAAGGGTTGACTGTATAATTAAGTAGCCACATTGTGTTTGTGTGCATGTGTGTGTGTGTGAGGGGGAGAAAGAGATTGAGAGAGGAATGAGTGAAATGTTTTCAGAAATTATTAAGCCAATTTGTATACAATAAAATAGTTTATTTTTTTCATTGAATGTATCATTTCACTGTTAAAAGAAATACCACACTGCCAGTTGCAGTCTTACTATTTTGACTTTCAGACATTGGTCAAGTTTTCAGCTCAATAATTGCCATTATTAGTGTATAAATGGATATAAGTAATTGCATTTAAATGATTCGCTAAAATCTGCTGTACGTAAATGATACTGTTATAAACATTATTGTTTTTTCATCAAAAAACCCGGTTTCCACATCTACCTGTATTAGTTTAAATGGCACTTTTGCCACTCGCAATATAACAGACATGTTGACACATCGTGTCGACTGGGCAACACAGTGAATGCAGTGTCTACCTATATATGTCTATGATGCGCAGCGCTCATCAACACCTGATCACTCCACCCTATTTAAATGTTTCTGCACTCGTGCGCGCATTCTTGTCTGTCTTGGTGTGGTATAGCGGGCCCACAGCTCCTGTCAAAGGCCAGTTTTAAAATGTTTGTGTGGCTGAAGCGGATCTCAGGGCGATTCGTGATGTGGGCGTTTCTCACCTAAGTGCACAGTTAAGAGACTGTCCACATCCATGACTGTTCCTGGGGCTGCTGATTTGCCACAGCTGTCATGCCCTCTAGTTAAATAGAAGCGCGAATCGGCTAAGGAGAAAAGAAAGAGAAAGGAAAGAGAACGAGAGGTTGCAGGAGGAAAAAAGAAAGAATGGACGGGAGGTTGCAGGATGAAAGCAGGAAGCAGAAAGCAGTGAGGAAAGAGAGAAAATCGGTGCAGGAGAACAAGCGAGCGAGTGCAGGCTCGCGGCAGCTGTGCAGGAAGCCTGCGTGTTTGGCCGACACCCGGGGAGTAGTAGTTGTGGTTGCTCCCACAGAGTTTGTTTTTATGAAGGACAGGAGTGACCGGAAGGCGGATGACTCTCTGCAAAAGACCGTGGAAGGCAGCAGGAGTTGGGGCTTGGGACATCGTGTCCCCAGCGTGAGAGCCTTGGTCGTTGGGGAACCCCAAGTCGCTGTTCAGTGGTGCCTACCAGAGCCAGGGATCGGTAACCAGTTAGGAGCAGAGAGAAGGCCAGCTGCAAGTAGGGCGACTCCCCTATTGAGAAGCCCAGACAGGGGAAGCAGGGGAGTCGCAGGTAAAAAGGCACCGGGATGTTGTTGTTTGTAAAAGACTGCTTCCTACAGTATTGTAACCTCATTGTTTTTAAGAAGACTTTTTCTATTTATTGGTTTTAACCTCCACGTGTCACTTCTGCTTTTATGGATTATTTATTTGAAGAATTTTGAGTGCACTGCACTTTATTTTGAACACTTTGTTTTTGTTGTTGTTTTTAAATAAAAGCACTTGACACTTTTGCATCATCCCCTTGCTATGTTGTTGCCTCACTGCTAAGCTCATCGGTGACATTACCGACGGTGACAGGTTCAAGGGCTCCCAGACAGAAGATGGGAGCATGTATTGAACCCGCATCGTCACACTTGGTGACGTGAAGGCTCCTAGTTCAGTCTCTATTAAGCGAGTGTTGTTTTATTTTCTCCTACTTTCACTTCTGTTCCCCTCTGCTGGCTACTCTGAAACTATGGTCTCTATCCTTCTGACCTGTTCCTCTGAATTTAAACATAACACTTTCACCCTCCTCTCCTGCAGCGGTTATGGGAGCACGACTCCACACTCACAAGATGGCTTCAGATGCAGCTCATTCAGCAACCTTGTGTTCAAACACCGGTGAAACTTTGTTCCACTGCCGTGTTCTTCTGGGAAGGGGGTGCTAAAAACAGGTAAATAACAGCTTTATTCCTCCAACCCTTTTTCCCCAATGTCCGTGACAAGTCAAGCGGCTGTCTCTATACCACTGAACTTGGCTTATCACAACTTATCACTACAAAAGAGCGGCATGCAGCAAACGCCACCGCACAACAATGACATCCTGCTAATGACACAGATGAAGAAACACAAAGTCAAAAGGAAGCAAACGCTAAGGCTGAAAAGTGTGCAAGTGAAACACCTCAGCAACAGAAGGCACGACTTGAAGTTTGCACTAAAAACATTTTCTATCTGGAGGTACTTTCTTGAGACAAAGATTAATAGGACTCCAATGCCAGCGATACACCTAAGATATGGTATCATCAGTGTCTTGAAAAAGCCAGTGGGGCAGCAAGCACAGGTGGGTCCACATTCTGTGCAGTGGGTAATTCCTAAGAATTAAGAGGTGGCTGATGCCTCTACAAGTTTACTAATATAGTAAACCTGCTAGGGTTTGTGTCCTACCTGAAAGGCAGATCTATGTCTGTTAAAATAGATGGGAATTTCTCTCAGCCAGCTACTCTAACACAAGGCGTGTAATCAAACGAAAATAAAGCAGAAGTCATTATTTTTGGTGCTACCACATCTGCAGTTGAAATCGGCATGCACTTAGGACCTTTGGCAGCAATGATTCATAATGATGTCAGAAACCTCGGTATCATCTTTGAGTCATCACTAAGTTTTGAAAAACAAATCTCCATGGTAGTAAAGTCCAGTTTTTACCAACTGAGGCAAATTTCTAAACTAAAGTCCTTTCTATCACAGAAGGACTTGGAAACAGTCATTCATACCTTTATTACATTTCGACTAGATTATTGTAATTCCTTATACGTGGGTCTGCCAAAATCTGCTCTGTTGCGCCTTCAGCTGGTTCAGAATGCTGCAGCTAGATTTTTGATTGGTTCAAGAAAAAGGGATCACATTTCCCTCCTTTAAGCGTCTCTCCACTGGCTACAGTTTATGAATTTCCCCTTGGGATTAATAAAGTATCTATATATTTGTCTATCTATCTATCTACAGGTGAGGTGTCCCATTGATTTTAAAATCTTGTTGTTTGTTTTTAAAGGCTTGCATGGTCTCGCTCCTTCACCCCTATGTGCTACGAAGAGCACTGAGGTCATCTGGACGACTGCTCCTTGTAGTGCCAAGATCTTGGCTGAAGTCTAGGGGAGATACATCTTTTTCAGTTGTTGCTCCTAGGCTTTGGAATGACTTGCATCTGCACATCAGGGGCCTCATGTATAAACGGTGTGTACGCACAGAAATGTTGCGTAAGAACGTTTCCATGTTCAAATCGCGATGTATAAAACCTAAACCTGGCGTAAAGCCATGCACATTTCCACGGTACCTCTTACCCTGTCGTACGCAAGTTCTCCGCTCAGTTTTACAGACTGGCGGCACCCAGCGTCACAGCAGTGATTCACATCTCAAACGCAGCTTTATAAATACACTAAAATTAACCGCATATTGTTTATTAGTCTAAGGCATCTGATTGTAATTAACCTGTAACAATATAATGGTCCACAGAATGGTCAAACTATTCTTAAATACAATAGCTGATTTAGCGTTGTTACTCTCACTGTACCTTCTTCTTCTCATTTCAGCTGCTCCTGTTAGGGGTTGCCACATCGGATCATCTTTTTCCATATTACTCTCACTGCACCACTCGGAGTATTCATATCACTGTATCTGAGTGTGAATCACAGCAACACCTGATCGGAAAGAGAATTATCGGTATACAGCATCAAGCACACGCTGCCTCAGCCATTCGCTATTTGAAATGGTCTCATCTGACCAACGCTTCAGAGCCTTTCCTGTTCGGACCTTGCGGTTCACAAACAGTTTCATCTCAAGAACTATACACACACTCAATCAGTCCATCAAGTGCTCCTTGTAGAATGCTTTGTACTTATAAGTACAATTACCTCACTGTAAACTTGCGATACAGTTATAATATTGCACAACCTGAGCCACTTTATAAAGCGCGTATTTACATATGATGATGATATCATTTTTAAGATGAAATGCAACAAAATGTTTATTATATTATACAGATAAAACTTTAACTATATTTAAATAATCTATATTGTTGATAATTAAACATGTGAGGACACGGTGCCGCAGTGCTAGCGAGGAGCTGACGCTCTGTTTACAGATTACTCCTGCCTTGTGCTGTATTCCTACTGGGACTGGCGCAACACTGGAAGGATAGATGGATAGAATAATTAAACATGTAATACGAAGATATTTCAATGTTCCTTAAAAGTTTTTAAGAATCAGCGCTCTAAGCTTACAGATGGCTTAACGTCCATTACAGAGCTGATTGTGTGGCGATTGGGTATTTGGAGGAAGAAAAGGAAGGACAGGAATTGGAGGTTAGTATGTTTGGAAAAGACAGTACTTCTGTAATAAAACATTTCATCGCAGGTCACACATGGCGCAGCAGGCATCTTCCGTCGAGACATGAACAATCACTGCGCCACCCTGTTCCCATGTTTAATAACATGCTTTAACTCCTATCATCATGAAAATGATATCACATATGCTTCTCAGTACTTTAATTATACAGAGAGTTATAATTTCATAAATGTAATGGATTCTGTGTCCTGACAGACGAAGAGAAAGCCCATTTAAGAAGCAAGTAGTGATTCACACACATAGACCACACAGAACATCAAATACAAAACAAACCATTAAACGTGCTACTTTAGTTACAATGGGATTTGAGAAACTAGTAAATTAAACGATTTTAAGATGAAGTTTATGATGTTCTACTTTAATGACAAAATAAACTACATGATTAAAGTGGAAACATCAAGATTAAAGTTCACATTTTGTGCTTTTTTCACATTGTGTGCCTTTTTTTTCTCTGTATCCTAATAAGCTTTCATATGACACTCAGACGGTGGGCTACAACTTGCCTTCTCACAGCAACTTTGATATTTGACAACTTTTTTTTTTATTTCAGGCAATGTGCGACTTTGTGAACTTGAGCTTTCGAGTGTCTCCGACACACTATATCATTCGATCAACTTCCTTTTGTTGTTTATATTACTTTTTATACCAACAAATAGTACGTTTTCCTTGCCGCCACTTGGTATTCGCTGAAATTCTTATATTTTCCCCCATGCTTTTCCCATTGTCTTTTCACAGAACGCTGAACTTAAGGGCTATTTATATTGATTTGCATATTCAAAGAGGTGTAATTCTGAGAGGAGACGAGGCGGGACAGCAGGCACGTGCACGAGCATTACTTTTCACGCTGATCTGGATTTATGTAGCGGAAGAACGCAGACGTGGGCGAACGCACAGATTTATACATCTGGATTTTTCTGTGCATGAGCACATTTCGGCCTTTGTGCTTACGTCATGTTATAGTGCAAATTCTACGCACGGTGTTATGCATGAGGCCCAAGGTCTTCATCCTCAATCAAGGTTTTTATAAGTCAGCTTAAGACCTACTTGTTTCCTTCTGTCTTTCATTGTGTATGATGAGATTGTGGTGGATGTTACAATTGGTTGTTTTATTAATTTGCTTTTGCATGATTTTTTATATTGTGTTTATTTTAATGCTTTTTTGTACAGCACTTTGGTGCAACCTCTGTTGTTTTAAATGTGCTTTTTTAAATAAACAATCTAATCTAATCTAGGGATTCTTTGGGTTGTTTTTTGTCCCGAAGACCACACGCAGCTAGTAAAATTATAATGAAGAATGTCTGGCCATCCATTTAGGAACTGGAGGTAAAGCATAGTTTTGTTATCCAGCAATACAATAATACAAAAAACAAAGGCAAGTCTAAATCACAATTGCTAAAAAGTAGCAAAATTATAGTTTTAGACTGGACAAGTCAATGTCCAGACCTAAAGCCGATTATAGTAGTTGCAGGACTTGATATATGCAGTTCATGCTCAGAAAACTACCAGTGCTTCTGATATAAAGTAGTTCTTCCAGGAAGAGTGAGATCAATGCCTTGTGCCCTGTGTTGGCTGGGATTGGCTCCAGCAGACCCCCGTGACCCTGTGGATGGATGGATGGATTTAGTTGGAGACACTGCACCTGAAAATGGCACAACCAGTTATGAAGTGTTCATTTTTAACACAGTGCCAGACAGTGTTGGATATATTATGGATTCAAAAAATACATTTTAAAAATGTGCTATTTGCTCACACTGGTGTCCTTTATGTAATATTACATTTTGAGTGATTTGTCAAAAATGTGAAATAGGATGAGAAATCACAAAGTGATACTTTTTAACTGCATTGTATCACTAATTTGTCATGGTAACTAATTGTCTGTGGTCTCATGCCTCATTCGCTATAGGATTTAGAGTAGAAATACAGTGGCTAGTAGTGAATACAATGGCGTTTGTCACTGCCCCTAATTTAACATTGTTTTATGGTAAAGTAGGAAAAGAAAAGGATGATTTTCATTAGTGACACTAAAATATTCAAAGGTACATTATAACCTCAGCTTTTTTTTCCCCAAAGGATTTTCTTGTTAATTTACATTCAAGTTCTGAAAATAACTCACTTTATAGTTATCTTGTTATAATTAATGTTATTGTTTAATAAATAATTTTTAGCCATGCTTTATGTGGTGTTGCTTGTTGGTGATGGATCCATTTAGTTATATGGATGGCTGTATTGTGATGACACTAAAAGGTTATCCTCATTTATTCATTAGCCACTGGATGAATATCTGTACAAAAGTAGAATGTGGTGAACAGAGACAGGCAACTGTAACTTGATGTGTAAATATGAACGTGGGGCTTTCAGCTCCAGAAAAACTAGAAAAATTGAGACCTCTTCATACCAGGAGGACAGCTGAGCTTAAACCACAAAAAAGACTAAAGCAAGGTGTCATAAGGGAATAATCGAAATGTCCAAAACACAGCAGGTGTATGAAAGGTTTGAAAAGACTAAAGTCAAACATGAGTTTTCTAAATATGTTTTTTTTTTTATTTTATTTTAGAAAGTGTTTAAGTTGAAGGTGACGGTAGCCTGTCCTGGCAGCATCGGCACAATGCAGAAACCCAGATCTGAATGGAGAACCAGTTAATACCTAAAAAGGAAAGCTTATTGAAAAGGCCATACTAACTTATGGTTGGCCAGTTTAGAGCTGTCAAATAAACCTGACTTGCATATTTATGGAATGGTGCAGAAAACCCACAGAAATTCCATTAAGACAAAATGAGCAGCAATGAAATTCTGCACATGCAGGACATACCAAGAATGCACTGTAATTTGAATCCAGAACTCTGGTGCTGAGAGGAAGCAGCTGGTAACAAAGTACAGTGTCACCATATCTCCCTTGACTGGCTGTTCTGGTCGCTGCACTGTAGCAGACCTATCAGTGCATCTCTCGATGTTTCGTGCCTATTTTATTGTTCTTAAATCGTGAAAAATTGTTTTCTTTTAATAGTGTATTTATTTCTATAAGATGCTTTATAACATTTGCAAAAGTTTTTTTTTACTTTTGATCATTATCACCTTTCTAATCCAACATGACACTTACACTCTACCTGCACAGGAAACCCCAGGTCTGTAGTCGGCACTGTTCATTTACATCCGGGATGCGCTTTCACTGAGACCAGCTACCTATTACTCTCCGTGTACTACTAATATACCGGACGAATTAAAAGCTTTCAAACTCAGAAAGCTAGGAAAGAGAGGTGGTCTTTGAGTACATCTGAGACTGAAAAGTTTTAAGACCCCTCTGCCAATTATCATTATGAGCAATGCATAGTCCTTGCGGAATAAACTTGACGAGCTGAGAACATATGCGCGATACCTCCATGAGTACCGAGAAAACTGTCTGATGTGCTTTACTGAGACCTGGTTTAAAAACACCAACTCAGGTACAGCCGTTGAAGGGGATGCATTTGATTGTGTACGGAAAGGCAGAAATCCAGTTTCTGGTAAGCAGATGGGTAGTGGGGTCTGCCTTTACATTAATAAAAAAAGTGGTGCAAGAATATCATTGTAAAAAAATCGCATATGTACATCGAATATTGAACTACTCACCACCAGACTTCACCCTTACTATTTACCACGGTAGTTTAATCAGTTTATTTGTGACCGTAGTTTACATACCGCCGCATACTGATGTAGGATCTGCAGCTGAAACGATTCATGAAACTGTTCAGACACTAAAAACCAAATCCCCTGGCTCTTTCAAACTTGTGATGGGTGATTTTAATTTATGCACTCTGGAATCAGTATTACCACATTACCATCAGTACATGAATACTAATACTAGAGGGGACAAAACACTAGGAAATGTTCCTAGCACCTACATATCATATCATAGGGCAGCCCTGAGTGCATCTGACCACATCGTTGTTCACCTACTACTGTACAAACAGAAAATGAAACAAAAAAAAAAAAGCCAAACAAAAAACACAAAATCGGTACAAGGACAGTATAGTGGAACTGCGAGAATGCTTCTCCTGTACTGACTGGGATATGCTGACATCCTCACAGTCACTTAATGAGGCCACTTTCACCGTAAGTGAATATATGAAATTTTGTGAATCAATGATCATTAAGGAAAAAACTGTCAAGGTGTACCCCATCATAAAACAATGGATCACTAAAGAGGTTAAAGCGATACTACTGGAAAAATATCATGCTTATTAAAAAAATAAGACAGAAGAAAAACTAATTTCACAGAAAGAATTTACTGGTTATCCAAACAAAATAAAAAGATGTATGGGGAAAAAATCAAGAGGTGGTTTAATGATAACAGTCCAAAGCAGTTTTTGAAAGGTCTACAGCCAATCACAGGACTGGGTTCTAAAACGAATGTGCACTTTCCAGTTGATAAAGACCAGAAGCTTTTAGCAGATGAACTTAACTTTTTTTTACCAGATCTGAAACCAGCAATTTCAGCACCCAAAATGCAGAAGAAAAGGAAATGCTTTATAAAAACACCAGGAATTCTGCTGTGATAGGGTTCAGTTTATCTGAAGTGGAGAAAGGCTTGTGGTGGGCTAAAACAAACAGGGCATTGGGGCCAGATGGCATATCAGGTCTGCTCTTAAAGTCCTGGTTTAAGCAACTCTCTTCAGTTTTTCATTTGCTTTTCTCTGACCTGTAGTATTGTACTTAAGCTGTGGAAACAATCAGTCATTACCCCTGTTTCTAACATTTCCAGGCCAAGCTGTCTGAATGACTACAGACCAGTGGTACTCACCTCTGTTCCAATGAAATGCTTTGAACATTTAGTGAAATCCATTTTAATGACAGAGACAAAGTCTATTCAAAATAACCACCAATTTGTTTACTGTGCAGGCAAAAGTGTTGAAGATGCTCTGCTTGTTATCTTACATCAAATCTATACTTATCTTGATCAGCCTGGTACATATGTCAAAGCACTATTTCTGTATTTTTCTTCAGCGTTCAATACCATACAGCCTCACATACTGATTGGAAAACCGAATAGTATGAATGTAAACCCATTTATCACATTATGGATTCAAGACTTTCTTTTAAATCGTTCACAGACAGTCAAGGTATAGGACGCTTTTTCAAAAGTCATTCATTCAAACACAGGAAGTCCACAGGGGTGTGTCTTATCACCATTACTATTTACTCTGTACAAAAGTGACCTGAGACAGAACAATGACCACTGCTCCATTGTCAAGTATGCAGAAGACACCATGCTCATAGGATGCATTTAGTTAGCCAATAAAAGCTTTCATTTTACTTGAATTCTCACTACATTCATAATGGCTAACACGGTAGAACACCCTAGTACTAGGGAGGAAGAAAGCCACTATCTAAATCAAGTGGACTGTATGGTAAACTGGTGTAATAAAATCTTTTTCACTCCGAATGTAAAAAAAGACTAAATAAATAATATTTGATTTCAGGAGACAGAAATCTGTATGTTCACCCATTGTTGTTCTGGGGTAGGAGGTACAAATAGTAAATGAATATAAATACTTAGGAACTAACTTAGATAACAATCTTAACTGGAATGCAAATACAAAAAAAAAAAAAATTCTCTAAATGCAATCAGCATTTATTTCTCCTCCGTAAACTCAAACTATTTAAAGCAGACAAGTAAATCATGTTGTCCTTTTATTGCAATGTGATCCAGTCTGTTATCACTTTCAACTTCATTGGCTGGGTTTAGTGGTCTAACAAACCAAAATTTATAAAAGCTCCAGCAGATTATTAAGCAAGCAGCCAAAGTTATTGAGACTGATGCAGATGATCTGGCAAGTGTTTGTTAGAGGATAATGCTAAAGAAACTAGAAATAATCTCAACTGACGCCAGACATTCATTACATGTGGATCTTAACCTCAGTAAATCAAGAAGAATTTTCACTTTGAAAACCCAGAAATTTGTTTCTTCCTAGTGCCATACAACGTTTTAATAAGGAATATTGGAGATAGTGATTAAGATATGTATCCTGTAACAATTATTGTGTAAAAATGCATTATCAAACCGCCTTACCTTAACCTGTCTTGTCTCTATTTGTTTTGTTTCATTTCTTTCTGTCTTGTTATTAGCTGCAACTGAGATTGCATCTTGTGTAAGCATGACTAAATAAAGTAAGCTTGAATCTTAACCAGTAGTTTACATAAAATACATTCTTAGTAAAAGAATTTTACAGATGTTTAATTGATTGTAGGGTTTAGTGTAATGCATGAAAGCAGCATCTTTGTAATTGGGGCTGGCTCTACCATATAGGTAAACAAGGTGATCAGCTAGGGTGAAAAAGTTTTTTGGGTGGTGGCATTTAGTTAACTGGGTGTATAAATGCCAAGGTTACAAACAGGGGCCCCCCTATCAAGCACCCTACCACCCTCACACTTGGTTAAACAATCAATTGTTCACACCCTGGAATCTTCAAAGGGGGCCTCCTTAGCCCATTTGATTAAATGATCAAGCATTTGCTTGCCAAAAACACCAAGTGGGATCCCTCCATAAAGTGTTAAATGTCTTCACATCACCCCTGTGGAGGATGGTCGGCTGTTCAACCCGGCCGATACCCCCAAGCCGCCAGGTGGAGCCCTCTTTGCAGCATGGAGGTCCCCAGAAGACCAGCAGGGCATCATGGACAATGTGGTTTTTATGCACAGCCCTGCTGGATGCCATGGGGGCCACAAGAGGGAGCTGCAGGGAGGACCGAGGACTTCTTCGTGCCCTATGACCCGGAAGTTCGTCATAGGAAGAGCGACGGGCTTCCGGGTTGAAGAGAAGAGCTTTTTCCTGACCTGGAAGTGATTGAGTATCACATGGACTGGGGATTGGGAACACTTCCGGGTCAGGAGATATAAAAGGACTGTGGGAGCTCCCAGACGGAGAGCTGAGCTGGGTGGAAGGGTGGCAACGTGTCTGGGAGCTGGAGGATTGTATTATTGTTAGTATTAGTGATTTATATGAGTATTGTGGAGGAGAGTGTGCTTTGTACACTGTGGCAATTGAATAAAGTTGATTTGAGGACTTTTACCTGGTGTCTGGAGTCATGGACAGGGGTTCAAGGGAGCAAGAGCGCCCCCTATCTACCACACCCCCCTGCTCAATTAAACAATCCATCAAACCTGCATGTCTTTGGACTGTGGGAGGAAAACCACATGGACATCGGGAAAGCCCATGATGTGAATCCTGAACTCCTTGAAAAAGTGACACCACTGTACTGTCCACTTTAGAGTATAGTTACATAAGCAACTATTTTGCACATTTAATAATTACATATTTCATCAAACACCCCTCATTTAAAATTTAGAATTAAGTTTTATAACTTATTTATGATCAATGTGTTTGTTATCACCCTTCCAATAGCTAAATGCTTTCTCAAAAAGGTAACTGGATGAAGGCAGTGCCAGTTTTCTTGCTGCCGCTTTAAACAATAAGGGAGACGCTGTTAGACTGTTCTGACCATCACAGATAATCAAGATGCGGTTCGGTGAAACTAAAGCACTGCACCTTTTCGCTTTATTTCTGTTTGTGCGTTTTGCTTTTTATGGTATGATATAAACAGCTCTGATTTACTACTATCCTTGTTTGGGTCTTGCTGTTTATTTAACCACAATTATCACTAGTAAACAAAAGTATATATGGAAATACTGAAGGTAGTTATACAAGGAAAAAAAAAACTTTAAATAGTGATTTAAAAAAAACTCTGGTAAAATTAGCAGATTATAAATATACTTGTACATATTAAGCAGTATAAATGAAGGTGATTTTTTCTAACGACAGCCACACAACGGGTTTAGACATTGACTGCTAAAGTTCATAGACACAGAAGAATCACTATGGCGTAAGTGTGTAACATTCTGGAATACAGTAATACATTTCTGAAAATCTGTAAAGTACATGGGAAGTTTGTGCAATAGAAAATTGTGTTAATTCTGTAGAATTAATTAATGGTATTTCATAACATCAGGTCATTCTGCATTTAAGTAAATAAAATCAGGCAGCATAAAATGAAGTCTTCATGCCTAGCATTTAAGTTATGAGCTGTCTCTTGCTGTTATGTTTGGTATTTCATGTAATTATTCAGGAATTATTTTATTTTTTGTCTTGTTAAGATGGGGTAACGTCTTTTCTGATAATCTGACATAATCGGCAATCACAAACATGTATTTTTCCCATGGTTGTGAATATTAAAATGCCTGTAGCATTGCATACAATTTTCCAGTGAAATTAAAACCACAGAATTAAAGGAGGCACTAGTATATGATAAATCCATTCTTGTAAAGTTCCCCTTCTTGCCCACCAAAAGATCTGTGAAAATCACTGCTCTTCACCTAACATCCAAAAAATGTATTGATATGACAGCCATAGGTTTTACTGTATACCTTTGGCAGTGCTTAACTTGTATGATGTTTGTTTTTAGTATTCAAAATTTTCTCCCATGAAACAAATCAAAGTTGCCACGTTACAGTGAAATGGAGCAAGGGTTATGGGTGTGAGCTCTCCACTTTGACATGCAGCCAATGACTTAAAAAATTAAAGCAATCTTAACCCTGATATCACTTACTTTATATTAAGCATATAAACGTCTTAGCCAGCTAAACATTATCTAATTCATGTGACTTGGATAGCATACTGTAATGTCTTAGTACTTCTAAAAAACAGACGGTCCTTTGACATTGGCCATAACACCTGCAGTCTTGCACAGAACTTAATGGGACATCATTTTCTGTGTACAACAAAGCATTTGTGGCACTTTTCTCTGCAGCAACTCATAGCATGACTTTGTGGCATGATGGAATCTCACTTGGATTGGCAGTTTATGAAGTTGGCAGAATAAAAAGACTATATATGTGTCATACTCACACCCCACGTGGCCAGTGTGTGACTTGAATCAAGCAGGAGACTGCAAATCATTTTAGAGAAGAGCTATTTTTTAAAACGGGGTTGGCTGAGCTGACAAATGGCCAAGGAGAGAGAGGAATGGTATATAAATGAGAAGAATACAATTTGAAAAGTAATAATTATAGCTGTATAACATGGTACCTTGTAAGTCATTTTTCTTAGGTAAGAGTCAAGTTACAAGTCATCAATAAGCAAGCCGAAGACAGGTTAAACTATGTCACAAGTCAGAAAAATTAATACTTGACTACTGGATAACCTAAAGTGGTACTAAGGTAAGTGGTAAACCGCCAGAGGCTAAAAAAAAAAAGTTTCGGTTACCAAAAACTGAAAACAAATGTAGTGCTTCATGTCATAATATTGAGTGACCAGTTGTGCATAAGTATATTGAGCACATACTTCTGCACACACAAACATACACAGCCAGAAGAACGTAAGTGTCTCTTTCCCTCTCCTGCTCCTTTGCTTTATGATACTACCGTCGCAAGTATCATATCACACCCCCTTTTTCAAAATAAAGAATAGATGCAATTTCAGTTTTCCATGACTAACAGACAGAATTTCACTGTTTAGAATATTCAGCTGACTGGAATTTGGGCACTAACTGGAGATATTTCTCCATGATCAGTTTTAATGATATATGACCTAGGTGTCATGCTTCCATGCACAACAACTGCAGAATTGGTCCTGTTTCTTCAGACTTAGTTTTGCAGGTACCTTACCCCATTAAGCCTGTTAGAGTAAAAGGCTTGTTTTGACTTTTTTTCTGCATCCTTGCAGCCTAATATTCTTTTTGATATCGACATTTGGGTTAAAGGTTTTTCTCCAGGATGGGTGGAGTTCTTCTAATCATTCGCCTCTGGGGTGGCCCTGGTGGTGACAAATGGTGTTGACCTATAGCATGTAAGGGCGACCAGAGGGTCATTCTGCTTAAGGATTCTTTTTGCAGTTTGCCCTGTCCGCTCTGCTTGACTGTTACCTTGTGGATTGTGAAGACTTGATGTAGTATGCTCGAAGAAATCACTCACAACCTCTTCTGGGATTCTAAACCTAGAAAAAATTGCTTTCAGTTTTAATGTTTGCTTGTGGTTGATGGTACATGTAGAATCTCAATAAGCCTTGAATAACAAACAAATAAATTTGTTTATCATGTTCACAGAGGTCTACAGCATTTTTCATCTCATGACTGGTCAGTTAGTGAAGTGTAGATATTAAAGGCACTCTTTTTTATGCACCTTTTTCAGTTCACAACTGACATAACTTTGTCGTGGATGTCTGATGGTATCATGGCCACCATACTGAGGTTTTGGCACATTCCCTGCATTTAATCAGGCCTTGATGCCCATCATATATCCTCTTCAAAATGTCTGCTCTTATAGTCTGGTCTACAATATTCCACTTCATTTATGCCATTGTACACTGACAGCTCTCCTCACAATAGGAAGAAATAGAGTACATAACTATCACTTGGGTATTACACATATGCTTTGGCCACCCAGAACGAATTAACGTAATTACTGCCTGCAGTTTCTCATCTGTTGTGGCTGCTCGAGTGCATTCCATTTTCTGATGAGTTGCACATATGCCCTCCATAACTGCTGCCACAAAATACTCAACCTCTTCATGTGTCTGTTTGTTAATCAGAGCAACATTCAGGACTCTGCTATAGCGTGTCTCCCCCAGTGAGAGTATTCCCTGGTGCTGTTGGCCTAAACCTCATTAGCTGCATGAGAAGTCTTTGGTAACGTTGTGAAAATTTATCCAAGTCTTTGCTGTTGATGAGAGGCACTAAAGGTTTATGATCAGTCACCATCTTGTAGTCTTCCAGGTACTTTTCAAACTTTTTCACAGGCCCAGACTCACGCCAGACATTCCTTTTATATTTGTGCATAGCATCTTTTAGCTTCTGTGTGTCGCCTGGAACAATATGCCACTGACTTCCATTTTTTTCCATGGAGATGAAGTAACACTCCACCAATTCCATAGCTGTCTGCATCAGCTGAAACTGCAATGGCTCTGTTAGTTTCATAATAAACGGGAATTGGTGCTGTTGTTAACAGCTCTTTAAGGTGCTTGAATGCTGCTTGCTGTGCTTGATACCATGTCCATGCTTGGTTAGAAGGATCAGATCGTACACCTGTCTGATCAATGCTGTGACCAAGGAAGCATAAATGTGTTTGTAATTGAAAACATTTTTCTTTTTTCAGCTTCAAATCAGCTGGAGCATTTGTTACTCTAAACAGTAAACTATGGAAAGATAATCTGGCAAATTAAGTAATAAATGTGGTCAGCTTATAAATGTGGTCTTGATGAACAGAACTTTGGAATAATCTCCTCTGGGGTGGAAAGAATAAATCTTTCAAATCAACATAAATGTGCACCTCCCCAATTCTATGTCTGTGTTCCCTGCTAAATAATGCCATTGTTGTTTGTCATCTTGCTGAGCTCCTCATTGACTTTTTTCATCAGTGGTAAGTGAACCCTGTGAGCCATGTGCACTTTATAAGGTTGTGCCTTCTCTTTTAACTGAATTTTTACAGGCTCAGTTTTCAGTGTGCCACACTCACCAAATACCTTATGGACCTCTTCAGTTCTTTTTACAAGGTCTATATCTGCTGCTGTTGGCCTGTTTAGTACATTATTCCAGTTGTGTGCTTGAACCACATAGACTGGGAAGGGGTAAAGATTGCCTTTAAACTCTATGCTGACTTGCAACTGACCTAAGTACTCCAACTGACCCCCAGAGCTATAAAGTGAGATGTTTGATGACTGCAGAGCTCTTTCTGCAATAAGAATGTTAAGTCTCTTCACACATTATAATAGCATCTGCACGCGTATCAGTCTCAAATCTCTGTGGACTGGCACCCATGTGAAGTTACACTGCTCACTGCTATTCACCACTATCTAAATTACTCACGGATCCCAATGAAGTTTCTCTCTGATCTGTGACTTCACTATCTATTTTGCTCTTACACACTCTTGCCCAGTGTCCAGTTTTGTGATGCTTATTATAAGTTGACTTCATTGCAGGCCACCTTTTTTGCTTTCTGTGTTGTATTTTTTCCACATTTACGTAATTTATTTTTTTTCTGTTCTGTTTATAGCATGACTGTAGTATACCTTGGTCTACCTGGACACATTCTTGTTTTCCTATATGTGCATGTAATTTAAAGCACATAAGCCGACACCTCGTCTAGCAGGCTAAATCAATATGTAACCTCCTCTGGCTGACAAACTGCTTGTACTATTTGAGCCAATATGAGATCTGACATTAATTGTAATTTGTGAAGACAGCTCTTTATCCAAAATGCCCACCACTATGCGATATTGAATAGTCTCATCCCTACTCACATCGAAGCCAAAGTGCTCTGATAGTTTGTAAAGGGCTTAGATAAAAGTCTCAGCCTTTTCGCCATGCCATTGCACTCTCAGATGAAAGCAGGTGCACTTTTGAATTGCTTGCGTTTTGGGCTAAAGTGTTCGTCAAACTTTTGTAACACTACACCAAAGTCCATTTTCTCTCTCTCCTCTGTAAACATGAACAGTCGGAAAATGTTTTCTACTTTGCTGCCCATCACTTAAGTTAAACAACTGACTTACACATCTCTGTTATCCTTCTCCAATTTAGTAGCAGTCCTAAGTCTCAGCAAGTATTGTTTTCAGTCCAGTCATTCTGTTGACTTGTCAAATGAAAGTTTTGATGGTGGGTTAAACTTTGCTGTGCCCTTTTATGTTCTATTTTTTTTTCCTTGATTAATATTATATTAGTGGAAGGTCATGCACAAGTAGTAATTTCTGACACCATGTCTTAACATTCAATGTCCAATTGGAGTTAAGCCTATTGAACATAAACTTTTATTGAATGCCACACACACACAAACATACACAACCAGCAGAATATAAGTGTTCCCTTCCCTCTATTGCTCAGCCACAAACCCCTTTCCTTTACAATATTACTGTTGT
The DNA here is from genome assembly GCF_016835505.1 of Polypterus senegalus. Lineage (NCBI taxonomy): Eukaryota > Metazoa > Chordata > Cladistia > Polypteriformes > Polypteridae > Polypterus > Polypterus senegalus. Next base: position 125,639,239 of record NC_053160.1, on the reverse strand, counting down.
AAGTGTCGGTATTTGCCACTTTGTATGTGAAGAAATCACTTTATTCAGCCTAACACATCTCATATATCTTACCTAACACTTTGTATGTGAAAAAGCACATCAGAAAAAGCTTTCTTAAAGCAGAAACTACTGCACAACATTTTATTCAGTTTAACACATCTCACATCTCTCACCTGACAACATATGACTTGTGCTTTTAAGGTTGTACGGTACACTCAGCCCTTATAATTCAAAAGCATGGGCATTGTTAACTTGGTCTGGGCACACACTATGCACCCTTTCAGAGTGCATGTATGTAGGTTTGGGACTGGAGTTGGGTGAATTATTGTATGTCTGTGAGCTCTATAGACATAGGGTCATCGCAAGCGGTAGGGGCCTGCCTGCGGTTGAGCAGAGGAAAAACTTTGAAACGGATCCTGCAGAGCAGACTTGAGGTGAACTATTGAGATTGAGATTACGCATTGTTTGGCACCTTTGTCAAGTATAAATGTCTTATCTGCTTGCTCCAAGAACTGGAAAGATGCAGGGCATCATGTGGTAATTTTGGTGTGCCTCATGCTGGACAAACACATGCTTTGCTGACAACAGATGGCATGGAAGCCAGGTTTGAGGTAAGCCTTGATGGGTTGCAGGAAGCAGTTTGAATGCTTCCTCTGTGCCCAACAGAGTAAAGAGGTGCTGAGAACATGCTCAGGGGGAAAACGATAAGAAATTAAAAATTCAGGTACGCAGAGTGTTTGCACATACACCAGTCTAGCAGAGCAGGCTTGAAGGTCTCCCTTTGGGATTGTCCTTAACCCTGTTAATAATTGTGGTTTGTTAGTGGTCTATTGTCAATCCCAGCCCTTACCCTGATCTTAATCCCTTTAAACAGGGCCCTGAGGTTAAGGATGTATTCATCACTCAGGGCCCTGATGTTAAAGTTTTGTTTCTTGTCTTGTTATGGTCTACTCTAGCCCTTACCCTTATCTTAACCCCTTTAAACAGGGCCCTGAGGTTAAAAACAAATTGTTGCCCTGGGACCTGATGTTAAAGTGTGCGTTTTTCAATGGTTTATTGTCTTTCCCATTCCTTATCCTGATCTTAACCCCTTTAAAACAGGGCCCTGAGTTTAAAAACAACATTGTTGCCCAGGTCCCTGATGTGAAAGTGTTTGTTTCTGGTTTCTTATTGTCAATCCCATTCCTTACCCTTATCTTAACCCCTTTAAACAGGGCCCTGAGGTTAAGGATAAATTTATTACTCAGGTCCCTAATGTTAAAGCTTTATTTCTTGTCGATTGTGTATTTGGAGTATTGTGAGTTTTGTTTGGCCTGGTTGTGTGTCATGCGTCTTTAGTGTATATATTTTATTTTAGCACAGGGATCCTAGTTATGGCCACCAGGAGTGATAGGGAGTGGGGCAGTAAAGTTACTGTATCCCAGTATTTTTTTTTTAGTGGTTGTTTTTTTAAAAGGAATAGTATTATTTTAATTATTTATGGTCTGTTGTTGGTGTTCTTTTTATATCCAGGTTGAAAAAAAATTTTAAGATCCATATTAATTATTATTTTTAAATATTTTAATTTTGACTAATAGGGGGGATTATTTTATAAGAATCAAAAATCTAAAATAATATTTTAATAATGTCGTGGATATATTTTAATTTACATTTTAGGATATTTTTAGAACTGATGGATAGACTTTTTAATAATATGACTATTATTGTACAATTTGTAGGATGGGTGGGACCTGTAAAATAAAGAGTTTTATAATTGGAGTATGTGTACCCATGCGCTTTTGATACAGCCTTCGGGCTGGTATCCCCTACCCTAAACCTAACAGTGTCCACAGTTGACAGTTGCTCCAGTTGTCACTGGTAAGTGAAGGCTGGAGGGCTAACTTGAAGGTGTTAGATGGTGGTATGGTCCAGTGTTGTCCCATGGTTCTGCAACACTTCAGCCCATTGCTGCAAAGTAAACTGTACACTCTGGTCATATGTGATGTTGGTGGTTGGTGTGAATCATGAAACCCAGAGACTACTGGATGCTCTGGCCATATTGGTGGTTATCATGGATATTAAAGGAACCGCTTATGGCCACCTGGTAGTCCTGTTCAGTAACCACAGCAAACAGAGTGTATGAGCCCTCACTTGTATTAGTCAAGAAACAGGAAAGAGTGGTTGCAAGTTAACAGCTGGGAGGGAAGCATGTGAATTTCCATGTAGTGAGCTTTCCTGCAGAGAAAACACAGTGATTTGCACAATGGTGCGCTTTGGTGTGTCTTCTTGAGGAAAATATGCAGCATGTCACATTTATGAAATCATACTGCACCTCAGTGGTGATGTGAATAATACACACAAATAGATTTGGTTTTCCAAGTGTGTAGGTGATTGCCTGTATTACTCAACTATGAAAAGAAGTGTCTTTAAGGAACAATATTCCTTGTTGTCTACCCCCCAAAAAGCTTTAAAATCCCTCACAATCTCTTTTAAGTGTGTTTCACATTTATGAAATAGGCAGCAAACTGAATTTTAGTGTCAGTATCATTAAACTGTATGCATATTTAAACTTTCAATTCATTGTCACAGAATCCTTTTTAAACATTCCATTGAAATAGATGATTATTTCAAACCAAGTGACATGTGTCATAAATCTCCAATTAAAAGACAAACATGGCACATGACAATTACAACAAAAAATGTATGCATAAACTAGATAAAATGTATTAAATTACAATAATTATCATCCATAGATGAATAGCTGCAGTAAGAGACAAGACTGCATGTGTTGTACCAGACGTTCTTAGTGAAGTAGCACCTATTCAGTTAGATGGAGCTCTTCATTTACTCTATGATCATTAGATGTCAGTAAAATTAAGAGTGAATGACTTCTTGGGCTCACTATTTTAGGTAGGATGAGGGGCTTAAGAATTTCAGCTAATTTTGAAAGAAGCCAACTGATTTTAACTGTGTTTGTAAGTACGAAGAGCAAGGGGAAGAATGAAAATTCCATAACCCTGACCAGAATAAAAAGTGTAAATAAGGTGAAATGGTTCTACATTAATAATGTTTGAAAGAGGAACAGTATTACTTTGAATTCTGACTTTTTTAGTCTTTGGTCTGGTCATCCATTCACTTGCAATAAAGTACTTGACATATGTCATTTTTCTGAAGTTAAAGAAGTAACTAGACATTGTTATAGTCATGACTTGTCTTATTTATATCAAGCACTTGCAGCTATGTCTCCTTCTTATAAATGTATGTATGCAAACATTCAACCATCATTTACTTTATTCTTTGGATAGGACCTCAGTGCCTACAGGTTTTCATTCTAACCATTTTCTTAATTATTGAACAGTTTTTTTTGCTAATTTAATTGAATTGCTATTTAAGACTCAGACCCTTTAAATCAGGGTAGAGCAACATTGGCCTTGGAGGGCCACAGTGACTGCAGGTTTTTGTTCCAATCCAATTACCTCATTAAAATTCATTTATTGCTGATAAAGCATTTATTACTGAAGTAACATTTTTCTGATTCATTTTAGTTGACTCACTTGTTAAGATTTGGAACCCTTAATTGCTTATTTTAGTCTTAAACACCTGTTTTGACCGATTTTTATTGCTTCTTTTTAACAATAACATGCAAATGACAAAGGAACCAGCAGTTCTCTGTCTAGCTTGTTTCGATTTATACTTGTGTTTTCATCTTTTGCTTTTCAGTTTATTAAACTACTCAGAAGGAAACTGAATAGAAAGTGAAGAACTGAAAATCACTCATCCATTTTAGGCTTACAATCATTTGTACCACTAGACAGGAAAAAAATGTATGAAAGATCTAACTTTGTAGAGTTAAAATACTAACCAGTGATATTAAATAAGACCTGTTATTGGCAAGGATTGTTTTCAAATTGTGCAACTTGGTTGGAACAAAAACCTGCAGCCACTGTGGCCCTCCAGGACTGATGTTGATTAACCATTGCAATACGATGTGTAATACAATGTGCTCAAATGCGCTGCATTGTAAATCCAGGTGTATTCTATTACCCATACCATTCATGTACAATTACAGAAAAAATGCTTAGTTAGAATAATGCAGGAATTCTAAGTCTGAATCCTGAGACAACCGAATGATAAACCCTGAACCCAATGACAAACATTAAAGATAATTTACATATATACACAAAATAACTCATTAATAGGTGTCATAAAAATTAAATATCAATATTTCCAAAAATACTTAAATCAGACAAAGGGAAATGCATTTTCTGTACTTGCTTTGTCCAGTTCAGGGTTACAGGTGTCCGAGTCTATAATAATGTAATCAAAAATATGCATGTGAGTGCCCCATGATGTGCCAATGTGCCTTAAAGAGGTTGGTTCCTCCTGTTTCTCTTGTGTACCCAATGCTACCAGAATACACTCAGATATAATTTGACCCAATTGTTGCATAAACTACTTCAGAAAATGAATGGATTGATAGGTAAAAGTTTCAGAAAGCCATAAGATGAAATGCTAAATGGGAAATGGCTTTTAAACAAATTATGTCATTTACCCCTTCAGCTGTAACACCTGCAAGTATAGTTATAACCCAGAGTTATTTTAGAAAGGATTTCTCAAGCACTCAAAAATTCAAACTACACAAAAAAGGGCTTGAAATGAGTTGTGTTCCGCCTGTGTGCACTGCAAAAGCTTCCAGCATGTGAAAGCCAGAAAATCACTTATCCCGTGTGTGAATTAGTAAGCCAAAACCATTATGTCATTTCTGTCTTAAAGGCATGACTGACTGTGAATAAATATTCACTTTAGAATTGTTTAGTTTGGATGATAAATTTTTAGTATAAGGACCTTACTGTACCGTATATTACTTTGTTTACTAAAGAGAGATATTTTGTGATTAGGGAATGCCCTTCACCTGAAACAAATAACACATTTAAATAAAACAAAAGCAGTTTCTAGTACGGACTGCGGTGTAGAAGCTTCCCTAAAAAGCTCTGTATATACATTTAAGTGATTAATGATCCTCTGCTGGAAAATGGGCTTCAGTTCCTGAAGTTAAACTTCACTTGTCTCATTAAATTAAAGCAATTGTACACATTATTAAACAGCAATGTGTACTTTAAAAGTAAAACAAAGATGACACTCAATTATTTTTTATGTCTGCCTATTTTCCCCTTGTAATTTCAGGCAGAGCCAAGAGTTTATTTGGAATAAAGGAGGAATAGTACACTTCTGAATCAAAGTAGGAAGTTTTTATTACAGTCCTTCAGATACTATAGGTCCTGAAATTTACCACAGTCGTGGATTATTTCATATAACCATTCATTCATTTTCTAAGCCCACTTATTTTAATACAAGATATTAGTGAGCAGGAGACCATTTTAACAGTATTGTGCATAATGTAGATGCTTATGCATAGTGCAGGAGCAAAAAAGTAGACAAGACATCAGTTCAATATAGTGGACACTCAAACAACATCCGTCTTTTTAACATACAAATCATTGGAATGGGAAAGCATATTACAGGGGATTTGCAAAAAACTAAAATGGAGAATGTGCAAACTCCAAATGGAGACTGCGCAATCCAACATTGTGAAATATTATTTTCTGTACAATGATACAAATATGCATTTATTCATCTATTTAAAGTAACTACTAAATCCAGTAAATGGTGGTGAGGAACTGAAGCCTACACTAAAAGAATTTGGCATAAAACAAAAAGGAGTTCTGAAGAGGATGCTAGCCCATTGCAATGCACAGTGACATATATATATATATATACACTCACCTAAAGGATTATTAGGAACACCATACTAATACGGTGTTTGACCCCCTTTCGCCTTCAGAACTGCCTTAATTCTACATGGCATTGATTCAACAAGGTACTGAAAGCATTCTTTAGAAATGTTGGCCCATATTGATAGGATAGCATCTTGCAGTTGATGGAGATTTGTGGGATGCACATCCAGGGCACGAAGCTCCCGTTCTACCACATCCCAAAGATGCTCTATTGGGTTGAGATCTGGAGACTGTGGGGGCCATTTTAGTACAGTGAACTCATTGTCATGCTCAAGAAACCAATTTGAAACGATTCGAGCTTTGTGACATGATGCATTATCCTGCTGGAAGTAGCCATCAGAGAATGGGTACATGGTGGTCATGAAGGGATGGACATGGTCAGAAACAATGCTCAGGTAGCCCGTGGCATTTAAACGATGCCCAATTGGTACTAAGGAGCCATTTGAATTTCTCAACAGAAATCAAGACTCATCAGACCAGGCAACATTTTTCCAGTCTTCAATTGTCCAATTTTGGTGAGCTTGTGCAAATTGTAGCCTCTTTTTCCTTTTTGTAGTGGAAATGAGTGGTACCCAGTGGGGTCTTCTGCTGTTATAGCCCATCCGCCTCATGGTTTGCTGCATACCCTTGGTTGTAACGAGTGGTTATTTCAGTCAAAGTTGCTCTTCTATCAGCTTGAATCAGTCGGCCCATTCTCCTCTGACCTCTAGCATCAACAAGGCATTTTCGCCCACAAGACTGCCGCATACTGGATGTTTTTCCCTTTTCACACCATTCTTTGTGAACCCTAGAAATGGTTGTGCGTGAAAATCCCAGTAACTTAGCAGATTGTGAAATACTCAGACCGGCCCGTCTGGCACCAACAACCATGCCACGATCAAAATTGCTTAAATCACCTTTCTTTCCCATTCTGACATTCAGTTTGGAGTTCAGGAGATTGTCTTGACCAGGACCACACCCCTAAATGCATTGAAACAACTGCCATGTGATTGGTTGATTAGATAATTGCATTAATGAGAAATTGAACAGGTGTTCCTAATAATCCTTTAGGTGAGTGTGTATATATATATATATATATATATATATATATATATATTGTGAGATGTCATGTCATCCCGGCCAATACCCCCAGGCCGCCAGATGAAGCCTTCCCTGCAGTATGGAGGTGCCCCGAAGACCAGCTAGGAATCATGGACGCTGTAGTTTTTACAGTTTTTACCTCAGGGGCTGCAAGAGGGTGCTGCAGGGAGGACCGAGGACTCATTTATGCTGTGTTCTCATCTCAGTTCATGATCCTCAATCACTTCCGGTCAGGTAAAGTTCTTTCTTCACCCGGAAGCCCGTCGCTCTTCCTTTGATGAACTTCCGGGGTGAAGAAAAGAACTTTTACCTGACCCGGAAGTGATTGAGGATCACATGGACTGGGGATTGAGAACACTTCCAGGTCAGGGAATATACTGTGGGAGCTCCCAGACGGCGAGCTGAGCTGGGTGGAAGGGTGGCAACGCGTCTGGGAGCAGGGGGATTGGTTTATTATTATTGTGATTAGTGATTGATTTATATGAGTATTGTGGTGGAGAGTGTGCTTTGTGCACTGTGGCGAATTAATAAAGTCAACTGTTGGACTTTTACCTGGTGTTTGGAGTCGTGGACAGGGGTTCAAGGGAGCGAGAGCGCCCCCTATCGACCACAATATATATATATATATATATATATAATATATATATCTATACTAATAAAAGGCAAAGCCCTCACTCACTCACTCACTCACTCACTCACTCACTCACTGACTCACTCACTGACTCACTCACTGACTCATCACTAATTCTCCAACTTCCCGTGTGGGTGGAAGGCTGAAATTTGGCAGGTTCATTCCTTACAGCTTCCTTACAAAAGTTGGGCAGGTTTTATATCGAAATTCTACGCGTAATGGTCATAACTGGAAGCAGTTTTCTCCATTTACTGTAATGGAGATGAGCTTCAACGCCGGGCGGAGTTTCGTGTGACATCATCACGCCTCCCACGTAATCACGCAGTACATAGAAAACCAGGAAGACCTCCAAAAGCGCCAAGAAAACATGCATTATATAATTGAGAAGGCAGCTAAACAATAAGAAGCGAGCGAAAGTGACATATACAACCATATTCATGAGTTCTGCTACTTCGGAAACAAAGCACGATGTAAACCTACACTTTAAATTAAGTTCATAGACAGGCTGCTGCTGGCGTTTGTAATTTAGTGCCTGCCCATATAAGGCCGTCCGTCAGCGCAATCCAATAGCAAACTGCCACGGGTAAATATTCACGGGTGAAGGACTGTGCTTATGGAGAGGAAGATGAGATGGTCAGGGTGGTGTTTGACACAAACTCAGCTAAACTGCGAGAGAAAGTTTTAAGTGCCAGGACTAAGGTAACATTAAATAAAGCTATGGACATAGCACCAGATGGCACCAGCACAGCTGGGAACCTTCGTTGCAAGTACACCGAGTGGCTCACGGAACTGACGAGTGCACAGATAAAAGCAACAGTTCCAAAGAGCGCTGAACAAAACCGAATTACACAATTGAAAAGGCAGCAAAAATATGAAGCGCCTGATAAGCATATTCATAAATGCAGCTACTGCGGAAACAAAGCACACGGTGGAAAAAGTCAATGTCCCGCTAAAGGAAGACAGTGTAAAAACCCGTGCATGCAGTGTGTCAGGTCTCAGATAAAGAAGAAGACGAGCTGTTTATTGATGCAGTAAGAAACGAATCGATGAATGAAACCTGTCATCTTTACAACGATTGACAAACACGGAATGTAACTTGAACACAACACATCCTACAAATACGAACCTGATTGAAAGAAATAATGATAATCAAATCCTTGATGACAGCAACACTCAGTAACACTCACAAAACAAATACTGTATATTGAAAGTCATGTTACGCTATTTTTAAAATGTTCCCTTTTCTTTTCTACCTTTTTAACACACTACTTCTCCATGATACGCTGGTATATATATATGTATATATATATATATCCCGCTCTACATACTCGAATAATGGATACTTTATTCGCCATCAATGATTGTTTTGGTAAAGCCATACTCAGTGTATTCATTAGATGAACGGTAAAAAAGTAAGAGCGAGGGAGGATGACTCATTGAGGCATGCAGGCTGTAGTCTTGCGTCAACTCTATCTGAATTGCGCGATCACATTTGAAAAATATATCTTTTCAAGTTCTATTTAGTCCATATGTGTCAAACTCAAGGGCCGCGGGCCACATCCGGCCCGCGAGATCATTTTATATACTGTATTATTGTTATTAAAGCCCGGATATATGAAGCGCTGGTAACACAATAAACTACAGATCCCATAATGCAGCGCTTGGCTAGAGTTATTAGCACTGAGTTTGCACGGCGCTTTGGTGACTTTGAAGAACAAAAAGTCTGTCTACATGCGGCTCGAACCTTGTGCATGTTTGGTAGCACATATCTGTGTGAGAAGCTCTTCTCAGTGATAAAGACTAACAAAACAGCACACAGGAGTCGCCTCACTGATGAGCACCTGCAATCCATCCTGAGAATCTCCACAACACAGAACCTCACACCAAACAGAAACGAACTTGTGGCCAAAAAGATGCCAGGCGCCCAGCTCTAAAATGACATATGAGCAAAGACAACTGAATGATTTGATTTGTTATTGCACGTAAGAGCGGGAGTCAACCGTTTTAACAAACAGCGTATTGCACTGATACGAAATGGCTGTGTGTGTATATATGTAGATATGTATGTATATGTATATATATGTTTATATATGTGTGTGTGTATGTATGTATATATATATATATATGTATTTGTGTGTATATATGTGTGTGTATGTATGTATATGTGTGTATATATGTGTGTGTATATATGTAGTGTGACGGACAACCGGGTCCCATGCCCGGCCAGGACGCCTCTGATGCATATGTCCCGGGGGAGCCATCATGGACTTTGCAATACCTCCCCTGGGGCGCTTGGGGGCAGTCTCCCTGGCACTGGATTCCTCCTCAATCTCCCCGTGGCTCCATGGGACATGGAGTCCACCACAGCAGCCCGGTTGGGAGATGGGGTGGCCGCTAGGGGGTGCTGCAGAGATCCAGCCGCCACACTGGACGGTTTATCAGCCCCACCCGGAGGTGCAATTAAGACCAGCTGGTCAGGCACCTGGATCACTCCCGGGTGGGGCATAAAGGGCCTGCCTCCCAGCAATCGAGGCCAGAATCGGGAGGAAGAGGTTGCCTGGGAGGAGTTGTGGTGCCAGGAAGCGTTGGTTTGTGTGAGTTTTGGTGCTTGAACTCTGTTGGGCCTGTGGGACACGGGGAAGACGTGTGCCCACGGCTGAAGAAACAAAAATAAAGCCCTTTGAGTGTGAACACGTGCCTCTGCGTAGTCTGTGCCGGGTCGGGCGCTATATAGCGCTTGTTTACACTGGCGTAGTCGGCAGGATCCCGCCCGCCCATTTGGGTCGGAACCTGCGTTAAAATCTCTTGCTGACCCGCATAGCGGCGCAACAGCTGGGCACGGTTCTCGGCTCAGCGGCGCCGGAGAGCGCGCCCCGACGCAGCTATAGGCAAGCAGTCAGGCAGGACTGCACAGCACAGCGCACTGAAGCGCGACACGCGTACAGCGCGAAGAGCGCACACGCCGCAGGGGCCGCAAGCAGGCACGCGCAAGCCAGCGCGGAGTACCCAACTGAGGCCGCCAAGGAGCTGCTGTAGGCGTTTTGCAATGGGGAAGAAAAAAGCCGGGCGGACACAGAGGCCAACTGACAGACGCCGCCACGCCAGTCCGCCGCACGGGATGCCACCGGAGGTAGGTGACGGGCCGCGGGTTTGTTTTTCCGCATGTGGGTCGACCTGCCTCCTGGACGCCGAGGGGCGAAGCACCCGGTGCGGGCAGGGGGACGGGTGTCCATGGCGTGACGGGCGGAGCCAGCTCGGAGGTGAGCGAGGCGGAGCTGTGTCTTCCCTTCGGCCTGAGCCAGCGGCTGACGGAGGAGAGCCCGGACGAGCTTCCCAGCGCGGCACCCCTGCAAGTGGGGCAGGAGCGGCTCCGCGAAGCAGGTAAACGGGGACGTGTGTCAATCACCCGCCGAGGAGGATCGGCAGGCGGGATGACGGACGCCTTCCTCTCCTCCAGACTACCCAAGGGGCCTGTGGGGATCCACAGGGTCTTCTTGGCACGCGGTCGGCGGAGGGCACACGGAGAGCCCAAATCCACCGCCGCCGCCACTATTAATGTTTCTTGGGCTGTAGGGGAGGTGAAGTCCATTGTCCTCGCCCTACAGTCCCTTTTACAAGTTTTTCAGGTCCTGTCGGAGGCGAAGGTGGGGCTGGAGAAGAAGCTCGGTATCCCGTGCGGGCCCTGGCTGAATGGCTTCGTGACGGCGGGTGGCCAGCCTCCCACCGGCAGGACAGAGCGGTGCAGGTAAGTGAAGCCGGCACCGCAGAGAAAAGGGGGCGGGACGCGACGGCAGCAGTGTTGCTTAGTACTGCCTGTCAGGCGGACCCGCCCACCACACGAGAGGCTGCTGTGATGACTGACAGCAAGGCGGACGAGCGTGCGGGGAGGCAGCAGGTGGAAACCGGCTGCCAAACAACCCGCCCGACCGCTAGCGCCAGTCTTGCGGCAGTCCAAAGGGACGAGGCGGTGCGGGTCCCTCCTTTCTCATAGGGGACTCAGACCGCCAGTGCGACCCAAAGGAAAAGGGGGAACCGGAAGAGGAAACCGGAAACCCCGTACATAGAGCAGTGTATGCCTGACGGCTTGGAGCCGAAGGAGGGCTGCACTGCAGAGGGGCGGAACTGTCACAAGCCCTCCTCGGAGGGGCGAAGGGCAGATGTTCCCTGCCTGCTTCCGCATGCAGAGGGGCCGTACTGGAGGGAGTCGGCGGTGTTATGACTGTGGCCGCGGTGGCCATGTCTGGCGGGCTCGTCCCGAGGGACGTTGGGGCAACGCCCCCAGACCTGTTTATTCTGTTTTGACAGGGCGCAGCCGCGGAACCAGGAATGCCGACTCCCCGTCCTGGAGAAGACCGGCCCTGGCGGGGCTGGCCGATGAGCCCCACAAGCTTCATCTGAGGGAGGGGCCATGTGACGGACAACCGGGTCCCATGCCCGGCCAGGACGCCTCTGATGCATATGTCCCGGGGGAGCCATCATGGACTTTGCAATACCTCCCCTGGGGCGCTTGGGGGCAGTCTCCCTGGCACTGGATTCCTCCTCAATCTCCCCCGTGGCTCCATGGGACATGGAGTCCACCACAGCAGCCCGGTTGGGAGATGGGGTGGCCGCTAGGGGGTGCTGCAGAGATCCAGCCGCCACACTGGACGGTTTATCAGCCCCACCCGGAGGTGCAATTAAGACCAGCTGGTCAGGCACCTGGATCACTCCCGGGTGGGGCATAAAGGGCCTGCCTCCCAGCAATCGAAGCCAGAATCGGGAGGAAGAGGTTGCCTGGGAGGAGTTGTGGTGCCAGGAAGCGGTTGGTTTGTGTGAGTTTTGGTGCTTGAACTCTGTTGGGCCTGTGGGACACGGGGAAGACGTGTGCCCACGGCTGAAGAAACAAAAATAAAGCCCTTTGAGTGTGAACACGTGCCTCTGCGTAGTCTGTGCCGGGTCGGGCGCTATATAGCGCTTGTTTACACTGGCGTAGTCGGCAGGATCCCGGCCCGTCCATTTGGGTCGGAACCTGCGTTAAAATCTCTTGCTGACCCGGCATAGCAAAGCGCAACAGCGCGGGGCACGGTTCTCGGCTCAGCGGCGTCGGAGAGCGCGCTCCCGACGCAGCTATAGGCAAGCAGTCAGGCAGGACTGCACAGCACAGCGCACTGAAGCGCGCACACGCGGCAGGAGCCGCAAGCCAGCACACGCGGTACAGCGCGAAGAGCGCACACGCGGCAGGGGCCGCAAGCAGGCACGCGCAAGCCAGCGCGGAGTACCCAACTGAGGCCGCCAAGGAGCTGCTGTAGGCGTTTTGCAATGGGGAAGAAAAAAGCCGGGCGGACACAGAGGCCAACTGACAGACGCCGCCACGCCAGTCCGCCGCACGGGATGCCACCGGAGGTAGGTGACGGGCCGCGGGTTTGTTTTTCCGCATGTGGGTCGACCTGCCTCCTGGACGCCGAGGGGCGAAGCACCCGGTGCGGGCAGGGGGACGGGTGTCCATGGCGTGACGGCGGAGCCAGCTCGGAGGTGAGCGAGGCGGAGCTGTGTCTTCCCTTCGGCCTGAGCCAGCGGCTGACGGAGGAGAGCCCGGACGAGGCTTCCCAGCGGCACCCTGCAAGTGGGGCAGGAGCGCTCGCGGCAGGTAAACGGGGACGTGTGTCAATCACCCGCCGAGGAGGATCGGCAGGCGGGATGACGGACGCCTTCCCTCTCCTCCAGACTACCCGAAGGGGCCTGTGGGGGATCCACAGGGTCTTCTTGGCACGCGGTCGGCGGAGGGCGACACGGAGAGCCCAAATCCACCGCCGGCCGCCACTATTAATGTTTCTTGGGCTGTAGGGGAGGTGAAGTCCATTGTCCTCGCCCTACAGTCCCTTTTACAAGTTTTTCAGGTCCTGTCGGAGGCGAAGGTGGGGCTGGAGAAGAAGCTCGGTATCCCGCGGGCCCTGGCTGAATGGCCGGACGGCGGGTGGCCAGCCTCCCACCGGCAGGACAGAGCGGTGCAGGTAAGTGAAGCCGGCACCACAGAGAAAAGGGGCGGACGCGACGGCAGCAGTGTTGCTTAGTACTGCCTGTCAGGCGGACCCGCCCACCACACGAGAGGCTGCTGTGATGACTGACAGCAAGGCGGACAGCGCGGGAGGCAGCTGGTGGAAACCGGCTGCCAAACAACCCGCCCCGACCGCTAGCGCCAGTCTTGCGGCAGTCCAAAGGGACGAGGCGGTGCGGGGTCCCTCTTTTCTCATAGGGGACTCAGACCGCCAGTGCGACCCAAAGGAAAAGGGGGAACCGGAAGAGGAAACCGGAAACCCCGTACATAGAGCAGTGTATGCCTGACGGCTTGGAGCCGAAGGAGGGCTGCACTGCAGAGGGGCGGAACCGTCACAAGCCCTCCTCGGAGGGGGCGAAGGGGCAGATGTTCCCTGCCTGCTTCCGCATGCAGAGGGGCCGTACTGGAGGGAGTCGGCGGTGTTATGACTGTGGCCGCGGTGGCCATGTCTGGCGGGCTCGTCCCGAGGGACGTTGGGGCAACGCCCCCAGACCTGTTTATTCTGTTTTGACAGGGCGCAGCCGCGGAACCAGGAATGCCGACTCCCCGTCCTGGAGAAGACCGGCCCTGGCGGGGCTGGCCGATGAGCCCCACAAGCTCCATCTGAGGGAGGGGCCATGTGACGGACAACCGGGTCCCATGCCCGCCAGGACGCCTCTGATGCATATGTCCCGGGGGAGCCATCATGGACTTTGCAATACCTCCCCTGGGGCGCTTGGGGCAGTCTCCTGGCACTGGATTCCTCCTCAATCTCCCCCGTGGCTCCATGGGACATGGAGTCCACCACAGCAGCCCGGTTGGGAGATGGGGTGGCCGCTAGGGGGTGCTGCAGAGATCCAGCCGCCACACTGGACGGTTTATCAGCCCCACCCGGAGGTGCAATTAAGACCAGCTGGTCAGGCACCTGGATCACTCCCGGGTGGGGCATAAAAGGGCCTGCCTCCCAGCAATCGAAGCCAGAATCGGGAGGAAGAGGTTGCCTGGGAGGAGTTGTGGTGCCAGGAAGCGGTTGGTTTGTGTGAGTTTTGGTGCTTGAACTCTGTTGGGCCTGTGGGACACGGGGAAGACGTGTGCCCACGGCTGAAGAAACAAAAATAAAGCCCTTTGAGTGTGAACACGCGCCTCTCGTAGTCTGTGCGGGTCGGGCGCTATATAGCGCTTGTTTACAGTAGATATATATGTATGTATATATGTGTATATGTATAGATATGTATATATATATATATATATGTTTATGTGTGTGTGTGTAAAATATATATATATATATATATATATATATATATATATATATATATGACAACAACACTCATCACTCACAACAGTGACAAAACAATTACATTGACAATCAGGTTACGTTATTTTCAAAATGTTTCCTTTTCTTTTCATTGCTTCTTTAACACACTACTTCTCCGCAGCGAAGCGCGGGTATTTTGCTAGTATATATATATATATATATATAAGTGCACGCCCTCTCACCTGTTATATATGCCTTTGTATGATAGGAAACTGGTGTGCCCAGACTTTTGTAATGCAGTTTTAATTTTTATTTGCATAGTTTCCTGTGATAGCATATTTTAATTTATTTGGATTATCCACTTTTTCCAGTGACATAGAGACATGCCATATTGTCTCTCTACTGTTATTAGATTAAATAACTTGGAAAAGTTCCATCAAGATAGTTTTAGAAAGCAGAACTGTTGTGACAGCTATGGAGATCGGAGTAAAGATGACTTGGAGAAATGACAGAAGATACTGTCACTGGAAAAGCATTAGTAAGAATTAGACATTACATTTTGATCACAATTTCTGCATTCAGTTACAGATTTTGAATCTAGTTTTGTTTGTATTTTTTTCTACATTTGTTTTATTGTTTTATCTGCTAGTAATCTTTCTTTTTTGATGGCCCAAAATGGTGACCTAACAGAGCATTATTTTGAAACACAGTGTGCATGGCACCATTGGTTGGAGGACTGCATTTTTAGTAATTTTATTTCATTGTTTTAGTAGTTTTTTTGGCACGCACTTTATTTTGTGCATGAGTTTTTGCTTTTGATTTTTAAGAACAATTTAATATTTGGGGGTTAGACAGAGTAGGCCTGTGCTCACATGAGAAAAACTTTGACAAAAAACACAATGTTGAGCCCAATACAGCTTATTGACTCTTACTTACAATGATTTAAAAGTCTCCAACATACTGTTTCTTCAAAACTATTTGGCAACTTATTCTGCATATCCATGGTTATCCTAGCAAAGAAAAACTTTGTAACGTTTGTACTAAAATTTATCCTTAACCACCTTCCTTCAATGTTATCACATTTTAGTTAAATGTACTATTTCCCTACATATTTCTGAAACTTTTATTATGTGCCCTCTTAATCTCCTGCTTACACTGAAAGGACTGCACTCTTTCAGTCTTTCCTCGTAGTTCACACCCCACAGTCCTGGAGAAAGTTTAGTTTATCTTCTCTGGATTTTGTCTAATGCTGTTCTTGTAAAATGGAGACCAGAACTATATACAGGTAAAATTCCGTTACAACGAACTACCAGGGACCTAAAAAATATTTCATTGTAATGAAAATTTTGTAGTAATGAGATTCTGTATTTGTTACTATAGTGCTTTCTTTCACTTGTGTCCAGGCATTTGCAATCATTTCAATAGCTTCTTTCACATTAATTTTCATCTCCTCCTGTCTGCAAGTTATGCTGATGAAAATATTTCTCAATATTTCCTTGCGATTTAAACTTTCAGGGTGCGAATGATGCCCAAATCCAATGGCTGAAGTACTGCTGTGCAATTGGGTGGGAGGAATGCAATGCGAAAATTATCTAAATGTGGAAGCATGTTGTGGGAAGCACAGTTATCAATCAGAAGCCCAATAATCCTTTTCTTCTTCTTCATATTGTGAGGTTTCTGAACTCTTTTGGGATCCCCCCCACCCCCATCCAACGGGGTGACATGCCGAAGTGCATCCAGAAACGTGATTTCTGCGTCTGTGGAAGATTGTTTGTCCGTTGCCAGGGCAGAGCAACAGCAAGCTCACAGCGGTGCAGTGAAGCACCACAGAAGCAAATCATAAAAGAGCGGGGTTGCGCTATAAGTCCCTGTCTTGCACCCCAAAACATGAGGCGTAGTCTCAGTGCTTCAGCAAAACCAGTTTTATTCAGCTTGAAACAAGAACAGCAGGGCTATTTATTGTAGCGCGATCTGCCACACTCCTATACACAGACACAGCAGTCAGGCAGGGTCGTGGCCAGATCAGTGGCCAAGTAATCCTGTGCCCTGCATTTACAATGTTCCTTGCATCACCCATCGAGATCTTTTCTGTTTGCTTTGGTGGAGAGATGCAGCACAGACTCGGTGATCGCACTTCGGGATACTCTTTAGCGTGTTGTCCAGTTTGGGGAGGTCCCAAGAGAGTTTAGAAACCCCACCTTTTCTTGAATGAGTGCCACATTAATAGGAATGTTTCTTGAACAAGCATCACTGAACCACATAAAAACTGCTTTTTCGACGTCTTCAAATGCAGCAGTTCACATATGTTTGCAACCTGAGGTTTTCCTTCTTTTTTTGCTCTGTCTTTCAAGAAAGTTGACAGTGTCAATGGCAAAATTCTGAATTCACTAGTAATGTCTTTTTTCTTTTTGCTGCAATCGAGAGCTGCAAAAAAGTTTTTTTTTTCTAATATGAACTGTTATCGTATTTTCGTGTCTGCCGTTTCTATAGGAGAGTGACAATGAGTTAAATTCCAATGGATGTTTTTCAGATGTTGATGAGCAACAAGCAAAAGGTATCACTGAAAACCGCAGGAAACAAAAAAAGGCAAAAAAAAAAAAACAGTACGAGGAAAGTTCGAAGAAAGAATTTTTTTTTACAATGTTTCTGTTTTGGGATCGTTGTGCACAACTGAGCTGTGGCCACAGAACTAACTGCTCTGTGGATGATTCATTCAGGCATTTCAAGGTCTTTTGGGCACTTTGTTGTAATGAAAGTATCTGCTGAATGTACTTCATAGTAACAAGATTTCTATAGACTCTGTCGTTACTATAAAAATACTTCATTGTAATGAAAATTTTGTTGTAAAGATATTTGTTGTAATGGAATTTTACCTTCATACATAATGCTTAAGAATAGCTTCTATTGAATACCCTAAACATTGTGTGGTATTAGTCTTCTAACATGCCTGGACTTACACTGTCTGTATGTAGACAATGATGAGTCAACCATGACTTGCAAGTCCTTTTCATCAGGTGTACTTTTTTTAACATTATAATTTATTGAATTCATTAAAATCAAATAACATTCCATACAAGCAAGTCAAATTTTACAAAACTAAGTTTGAATCAAATCAACCCCCACCCATGAGAAAGAGAGCTTGGCCAACAGAGTAAAACTTTAATAGTAGTAAAAATAAGTAAGTAAATAGTAAAGTAAGAGAATCCGCTTCCTCAATTTAAATTATTCTAAAATGTTATTGATTTTAAAAAAGTTTTGCACAGATCCTCTAAGTGAGAATTAGATTTTTTCCAATTTTAAATAATATATAACATCAGTTAGCCACTGACTTAAAAGAGGTGAGTTAGGATTCTTCCAGTTGAGCAAGATAAGTCTACGTGTCAATAGTGAAGTAAAGGCAGTTACAGTTTGTTTGTCTTTCTCCACTTTAAGCCCATTCGGAAGTACACCACACACAGCTGTTAGTGGATTAGGAGGGATTGTAACTCAAAGGCAGTCTGAAAAGCATTTAAAGATTTTGGTCCAAAATGATGTTAATTTGGTGCAGGCCCAAAACATGTGGCTCAATGAGGCTGGAATTTGATTGCAGCATTCGCAGGTTGGATCTTAACCTGGAAAAATTTTGGACAATTTTAAACGAGACAGATGTGCTCGATAGATAATTTTAAGTTGAATAATTGTATGCTTTGGGCATATGGAGCTAAAGTGAATTCTGTGCATTGCTACCTTCCACTCCTTTTCTGAAATGTTAAGTGAGAGATACATTTCCCACTGTACTCTGGGATCTTTGAAAGGAAGGGACATTAAAATGTTTTTATATATCACTGAAATGTTGTCTGAGTCCTCAAGACTAATCAATATTTTTCCTAGAATAGAGGTAGGTGAGAGATGAGGAAAATTGGGCAGGTTTTGTTTAGAAACGTTTCTAATTTGTTAACTTTATTAACTTAAATGTTAAGGAGTAATCTCATGATGCAGTTATTTCTAAATAATATTTAGTGAAACAAACATGTTGCCGTAAAATTACATTTGGAGTGTAATTGTTCGTAGGAATGTGAAGACGTTGTCTATGTACAGATCTCTAAGTGATTTAATCCCAAATGTTTTCCAGGCATTTAAAACTGCGTACGTTTGAGAGGGTGGAAAAAGTTGGTTATCTTGCAGAGGTGCCACAGATATAAGCTTCTCTATCTTGAAGTACTTCCTACATCAGTTTGATATTCTAAGTGAATGAAGCATAATTGGGTTGTTACTACATTGGCAATAATTTGTATTTATTGGGGTACAAAGCACAGAATATAAAGAAGTACTGCAGGATTTTATTTCTATGACCAAGCCTGTGTATGTTCATCTGATTGTGTCAATGTCCAGGTTTTTATAGCTTGTATATTTGCTGCCAAGTAATAAAATAAAAGTTAGGTAGAAAAAGTTAGGTAGAGCCATGCCACCTTCTGCCTTAAGTCTTTGTAGGACTGCCCTTTGGATAAGTGGATGTTTTGAATTCCAAATAAATGAGATTATGATTGAGTCTAACTTCTTAAAAAATTATTTATTAATATACACTGGAATGCTTTGAAATAGAAAAAGAAGCTTAGGAAGGATATTCATTTTGACCGTGTTAATTCTTCCAGCTAAAGTGAGATAAAGTTTTTCCATGCAGACAGCAACATTTTGTTGATAAAGAGCTTAAGGTTTATTTGTGATGTTTACCACTAGGTATTTAAACTGATCTGTGATTATAAAAGGGAAGGTGTCCAATCTAATATTGTGTGCTTGAGAGTTCACTGGAAACAGCACAATTTTTTTCAAATTAATTCTAAGACCAGAAATCTTTTGAAATTCTGTTAGTGCTGTTAGGACTGCAGGCACAGTATTTTTTGGATCTGATATATATAATATCATAATATCATCTGCATATACAGTAGTCAAATTTTCGGTTCAAGTCCTCAGGTGTACTTTCGAGTTGATACCCGCTGTGGTGGATGGCTGAGGCTCCTACCTGGCCAAAATGCCCATTTAGTGAAAGGACTGGGGAAGAGAACACATACAGGGCATTATCACACCAGGAGTGGTAGATGGCAGCCCCTAGGTTGCAGCAGTGCCACGGACTCCCACAGGGCTCCATGTAAGTTTGGCACAGCCCTGCTGGGTTCCGTGGGTGCCACCAGAAGATGCTGCAGGGACGGCAGATCCTTACTTTGCCAGGCTTCCTCTCTCCCAGTGGTGCTACGGATCATGTTAATGGGCCACTGGAAGTGGTCCTGAGTGTGACATAAAAGGAGCCAGAGTCTGGAGATGGAAGACAAAGGTTGCTGGAGGAGAAGTGGAGACAGAAGACAGAGAGAGAGACAAAGAAGAGAAGGCAAAGACAAAGAGCTAGGTGCTTTATTACTGTGCTAATTTGTACTTTGGATTGCGTACTGTGCTGGACTGGTAGGAAATTCCTGAGAAGCGTTTCCCACAAGAAAATAAAAAGTATGTTGTTGAACTGTGTCTGTCTGTGTAAGGTTTGAGGAGCTGGTGTGCCCCTGCAGGCCACACCCCATTGTATAATTATATTTAACATTTTACTTCCTATATGTTAAAGTTTACATTTATTTACAATAAAGTTCTCCTGCAGAATATCTGCCCAAGTGTGAATTCCATGCATGTCTACCTGTAATGTTTTTCTGACTATAGGGCAGCCACCCTTTCTGTTAGTTTACTTTTCTTTGTGACATTCTATCATTTATTTGAATCCATAGGATCTTAAACTTTCATCTTCTTTTAGTTTGCTACTTTACCTCTCATATTTTATCTCTTATCAAAACATTTTTCAAAATCAAAAAATAATATTGCATGCACCCTTCTCATTGAATGCTTTTGTTTACTTCTTATAGAATTTTAGCATATAGTGCAAATAGGTGGAGAGTTGACCTACAGTAAGTCTCTCGCACTGTAATATTTTTTTTCTATATTCCTGTTTTACAATTTTTATTTCCAATGGACAGGTATTGCTGGTTTACATTTATGTTTAATTAGTTTCTACCTTATTCTTTTTATGTTTTAATGAATCTTAATTTATACGTGTGTCAGTTCTGTATTTAGTAATTATTATAATTGAAACTTGTATTTAACTGGGAATTTTTACAGTGCACTGTGCCTGCAGTCAGAGAAGAATGCTATACAAAAATTAAGTTGTATTGTATTGCATTACTGTGGTGGGCTGGCGCCCTGCCCGGGGTTTGTTTCCTGCCTTGCGCCCTGTGTTGGCTGGGATTGGCTCCAGCAGACCCCTGTGACCCTGTAGTTAGGATATAGCGGGTTGGATAATGGATGGATGGATAGTTTAGTTTACTTGCTATAGTCATTAGGATCAGCTTGATCACCTAATTCATATAATGAGTCAACATTTATTAACTTAAATGTTAAGGAGTAATCTCATGATGCAGTTATTTCTAAACAATATTTGTGAATTACAGTATTTATAAGTGTACTTTTTGAGCACTTTTGAGTAAATTTTATACAGTCCTGGAAATGTATTTTATTTTATCCTTTTTAGTCTTAGTAACACATCTCTTAATATAATTTCCAAATCACTGAGTACATCCCTAATAGTGTCTGTATCTACTGAGAGGTTAATCAATTTCGAAAACTATAAACTGAGAGTGTTTTATATTTGCTTCACTGTATATTTTATTTTACACTTACTATTCCTATTGCACTTCATTTGTGAGACCATTCTCCTACTACTAAAATGAAGTAAGAACCCCTTCAGTTCATCATTTGAATTGGGTCATTCCTAATAAAAATTTAAACTGTAGCTCTCATTTTCCCATAAGGACTATGTTCAGTGTGGGAATTGTTCGAGATATGCCGATTATGCTGCTACTTTTCTTTTCCATTTGTTTATGATAGCTATATATTTTTCCACTGCACTGAGTTCTCGTAAATTTGCTATTGCTTCTTCATTTTGGAATAACCTTCTCTTGCATTGTATGTTGTGTACTTTTAAACCAACTCCAATGCTTCCTTATCTCCATTTTTAGGTTTATTCAAATTGGTCTCATTTAGAGTTTTCTGAATCTGATGAAAATGTGCTTAATTTTTTGTACATATAATCTGCTAAATCACAGTGAAACATATTACTCAAGATGATTACAAACAAGAAGAGACTATTCAGGCCAAGAAGCCCATTTGGGTAGCTAAAAGCTAAGTTTTCCCAGTGTCTATTGATCTTTTTTGAAAGCTGTCAGGATTTCCACTTCAACTACATGACTCAGTGATGTTACATTATGATCACTAGAACTTAACAGCTGCCAGAATCTTAACTAGGAAATGAAAATCCGAGCACTTGTTTCCTGTGCCATTTAGAATTGACTTTAAAATACTGCTTTTGGTTTACAGAGCCTTAAATAATCTCACTCCATCCCATATTTGGAATGCCTTTCACTTTACACTACAAATCATAATCTTAGATCTTCAAATAAGTGTCTGCTTATAATTCCAAGAGCTAAACTTGGAAAGTGGTGAGGTATCCTTTTGCTGTTATGCACCTAAAATCTGGAACAGTTTACCGATAGAAATTCACCAGGCTAATACGGTGTAGCACTTTAAAAAAAAAATGCTAAAAACCCATTATTTCAACATGGCTATCTTATACCTTCATTTTAGTGTACCCCTGATATTCTGTATATGTATTTAATTATCATTTTTATCATGGTTCCACAATCCGTATTAACCCCTAATTTCTCTGCTGTTCTTTTACCGGTTTTCTATGGTGGTAATCTGCGCCACCACCACCTGATCAAGGCACCATGCAGTCCCTACATTGATGGATTGAAGGCCAAATGTTCACATGACCATCATCATCTAATTCTTCTACGTGAAGCCTGAAAACCATGAGGACTGATTTAGATCATTTATGTTAGGTAGAATGCCCAGAGGGGGCTAGGTGGAATTGTGGCCTCAGAACCCCTACAGATTTTGTTTCTTTTCTCCAGCCCTCTAGATTTTCTTTCTTTCTCCTGGCCATCAGACATTATTTTATTCTGTATTACTTAGTATTGCCTAATCTTATATTCATATTTTTATTTCTTTATAAACTTTTCTTTCTTCATCTTGTAAAGTACTTTGAGCTACATCATTTGTATGAAAACATGCTATAAAAATAATTATTGTTGTTAACGTTCCAGTTACTTCTACCCCCTGAGTTCTTTCCTGACCATTTTAAAATATTAAATCCAGAAAGGCTTTTCCTGTTGATAAAATTTGAATATACTGACTACAGCTATGTAATTATACACTGTATTGTTTTTCCCATTAAAACCTGAATAATAAACATCTCCTATTACTACAAAATCACCATATAAACTTGTTTTTTTTTGACATTTTTACAACGTTCTAGGTTGACATTGTTACTGGGATTAAGTCATTTTTCAGCTACTGCATCAAATTCATGCATAAATACACATTACATTTGTAAACTCTGTCTTACATTTTCTGTTCTGCCTGTTACTGTTTTATGAACAACCTAACTCATATCTGTCCAGTTCACCAGTGCCCAATTTGTGATCCAAAATGAAAAATCCAAAACACTAAAAGCACATTTTAAAACCCCCAAAAAGACAAAATTGAATGATCAAAATATTGCAAGCTTTGAAGGAGGCAGGCATGAAAGGAAGCACAGCATAGCTGAAAAACAAATGGTACTATATAAGGAGCAGTAGGGATGGCATGTTTGATACCAAGACTTCGAAGCTTGTATCACTTTAATGAAGCCCACTGTTTTACCGCAATGTATCAAAGCCTGTATCAAAGCTTCATTACTATATGATTGATTTCCAAAGCTTCAAAAATCACTGAAGCACTGTGAACACTCTGATTGCTTCAAAGCTTTGCACTACTTCACATGCCATGAAAGGGGATTTGAAACTAACAATGTATTGTATACAGAAGATACTGAATTATATATGGAGTTCAGAAGTGTGGAACTGGTTGCCTAATAACAAAGTAAATACCATACTATACAGTTCTTTTGTACTTGGACTTCTACTGTAGGCACATTCTTTAAACCTCCTTATCCATGGTCAGTTCCACAAGGACATTTCTTAAACCTCGTTAAGATTAAGATTGCAAGAATTATTACAAGAACAAGAAAATATGAACACATAACTCCAGTTCTTAAATCCTTACACTGGCTCCCGGTTAAGTTTAGGGCAGATTTCAAAATTCTCCTTTTAACATATAAAGCATTAAATGGCCAAGGTCCGGCATATTGTCTGAACTTATCATGACTTACAAACCTGAGCGCACATTAAGATCTCAAGATGCCGGTCTGCTTATGATTCCAAGGATTAATAAAATAACAGTGGGAGGTCGAGCTTTTAGTTACAGGGCCCCTAAACTGTGGAATGGTCTTCCTGCTTCTATAAGAGATGCCCCTTCGGTCTCAGCTTTTAAATCCTGGCTGAAGACTCACTACTTCAGTTTAGCATATCCTGACTAGAGCTGCTGATTAACTGTACAGACTGCATCTCTGTTGTTAGTCATTAGCACTAAAACATAAGTAACATGATTGTTAGAATTTGTTACTAACCCTCACCTATTCTGTTTCTGTTCTCGGTACTCAAATGTGGCAATTAGTGCCACGGCCCACCTGACAAGTTGTTTGCCTGCCAGTGGTAAAGTCATCCCTGATGGAGGATCACAGGAATCATGGGAAAAAGGGGTCCTTTCATTGGATTGGCTGGCCGAGCAACGTTTCAGCTGTGGAATGGCCAAATGAGGAGGCAGCTTGATGGATGAGGTCTCCAGGACTCTAAAAATATCCAAATCTTATTATGTGATATCATCTACTGTTAAATTCTGCTTCGTACTTCTAAAATTTGTATTATTATGCTGTATTAAGGATTTGTTCTGATCTGTGTATTGTATTGTATTGACCCCCTTCTTTTGACACCCACTGCACGCCCAACCTACCTGGAAGGGGTCTCTCCTTGAACTGCCTTTCCCAAGGTTTCTTCCATTTTTCCCTACAAGGTTTTTTTTGGGAGTTTTTCCTTGTCTTCTCAGAGAGTCAAGAATGGGGGGCTGTCAAGAGGCAGGGCCTGTTAAAGCCCATTGTGGCACTCCTTGTGTGATTTTGGGCTATACAAAAATAAATTGTATTGTATTGCATTGTAAATTGTAATGATAAATGCATCTGCCTCACTGCCAGTCGTCTGTTTCTTGTGGTTTCTAGTCATGTCCTGAAAGAGTCAGAAGAAGTGATAGGCTGTCCAGCCCACTCAGCCTTAGAACAAAAATATCAGAAATACTTTGCTCTGTTTTCATAAGAATTTGGCTGACCAGTTTGGAGAACCACTGTATTGTATTGTATTCTCTTTGCCCTTTAGTGCAATTTTTCCACAAACACTAATGGAAAAATATTAACTTCATATTGTTTCACACCTAAAGTCCCCTGATGAGAAAACGTTTTCACATAATTATTAATAAGTGGTAGATAATATATTGTAGCATCTCTCCAATGCTGGCTTTTAGTGCTGTTGAATTCTTGTTGTTTATATTGCTATCATAAAGCTGCTGACAAACTGCATCACTATTACTTGGCATTTCACCATACAGATAAGTAGCTTTACTGCCAGCTGCAGTGGAGCCAATAAAAATGGCAAGCCTGCCAAAGTCACATATTAATTCCAACAAGTGTGGCAACAGTAAGCAGTCCTTCTAACGCTACTTGAAAGATTGATAGAAAGAGCAAAGAATTCATTAGTGTTTGTTACAGGTAAGCACAGTATGGTGGTACAATATTCATGATGACAATAAGTTCATTTTTTGGACAACATATTTAAACATTTTATCCTAGAAAACTGTCACCCATTCTAACATATACATTTACTGCAACATTTTAATGACAACCTAATTATCATAAGATCAAAATAAACACACAAAGTGTTCACTTAGCCTTTTAGTGCACCTGTCTGATTGAAACTATGTGATCAACAAGGGTTTATGTGTGCACTTTGTCTGCTGGCTGCCTTGAACTCACGGCTGCTATGATTTTTTTAAATCACTACACTATTGTAACTATTTGTAAAGCCTTGAAGCTTTAGATCTTTTTTTTTTTGGCAACAAAAGAAGAAGCATCAATTGGGCTTTGCCCACCCGTCACTAAGAAGCAGTGGCCACAAGTTCTTTAAATGTCCCTCAGGTGCTGCAGCTATCTAACTGCAGCACCTGATCGCTGTTACCTAGTTAGGTGGCTGGTCCCTCTACAGTGATGGTAACTTGAATGTTGCCGGTTCGATTCCTGGCAGTGACAGAAGGAATAATATCCATTGGGTCTTTGAGCAAGGCCCCTAACCTGCAGG
Source organism: Polypterus senegalus (assembly GCF_016835505.1). NCBI lineage: Eukaryota > Metazoa > Chordata > Cladistia > Polypteriformes > Polypteridae > Polypterus > Polypterus senegalus. Next base: position 125,613,135 of record NC_053160.1, on the reverse strand, counting down.
TGCTCCAGGGGTGCTTAACAAAGACCCTGCACTCTGACCCCAAAACTTTGTGTGTGTCTCTGTGAGTAAATTAGGGTATACAAATAAATGACAAATTCAAGAAATTGTATATGGACAATAAAGGATTAAATCACTATAAATAAACACAGACATGTAACACAGCACATAAGTGAATTAACTAAGTTAACAAAGGAATTTAAAGGAAAGTAACAAATGTAAAGAAATTAACCATGCAACAACTAAATGGGCAAATTTAAAATAAAATAAAAATAAAATAGAAGCAGATGGCAGACCCTTGAAAAATCTTGACAGGCTGAAGTCTCCTCCAGTCCCACTTTAGGGTTATACACTGTTTTTCTATAGGAGACCTGGGCAAGTCCCATTTATTCTATACAGTATTGCAATATAGTCTAGATATTTGCTTCCTCAAAATAAGCAACCCTCAACTCAAGGTTCTGGACAAACTAGCATCTCTTGCAGACGTAAACCTCCTGGAAGCAAGATTTTGTGAATGGAAACATCAGGCAGGGCATAATTTATAATAGCATCTCATTAACAATTCCTGGGTGTAACTTTAAACGTAGGTATGTACATTGCAAGAATTGATGCTGTATAGCGCCCGACCCGACACAGATTGGACACGGGTGGCACATGTAAAATAAAACAAATACAATACTTTTTATTTTCTTCCCTGTGGGCGCACGTCTTCCCTGTGACCCACAGGCAATACACAGTCCCAAGCACAAGCACACCACTAATACACCACACTTTCTCTTCCTCCTTGGCACCACCACTCCTTCCAAGCAACCTTGTCTTCCTCCACCCAACTCTGGCCGCTGAATGGTGGTCGCTGGTTCCTTTTATAGTTCACTTGAAAGTGCTTCAGGTGTTTGATCACAGCTGCACTTCCGGGTGTGATGCATATGCTGCCTACATGGGCTCAGGAGTCTCAAACACAGCACCCCCTGGCGGTGCCTGCAGGACCCAACAGGGTACCCCCAACTCCAATTCCCAGGGAGCCCTGTGGGAAACCGAGGCACTGCTCCACCCCAGGGGTGCAGCTTTCTAGCATCCAGGGGGAGGTATTGCAGTGTCCAGGGCTGCTCCTCCTGAATATAGTGTGCAGGGGCGCCAGCCGCCTGCCACAACATACAGTATAACTGTATAGCAAATGCTGTAATTCTTTTACATCTACTATAATAATTATAATGATTTTATTTGCTCTTCTTGTTACTTACATCCTTGTACCTGTCTGCTATGAGACATTCTCTGCTCTAAAATACAGTAAATGTCAAATGTCTCTAGGCTTTACCATTTCCCTACTTTTTTTTTCTTTTCCTGCTTGCATTCCCAAATGACTTTCTCTCATTACACAAAGTCAACACTTTGTTTTCTCTTTTATTTTTTAGCATGAATGCCACTGTTCACATTATAGTGTATAAAATGTTTTCACGCTGTTAACAAGGTAAGCTTTGCCATCGCTCCATAGGAAGCTTAATTAGATGCTGGCTTGAACATAACCTAATGGATATTTCCTAATATACCTTTTTAACTATCATTTATTTTTTATAAGATTATACATTTACTTTTAAATTAAGTAAAACTGCAACAGTTGTGATGAAATGCATAATTTTTAACAGCTGTCTTTTCTGCCCCTCTTGCATTTGTTTCATAGCAAATAAAGTCCCTTCAGTTGCTTTTACTCACACTCTCGGTCTTACTACTGTGAAGCTAAAAAATAACAAAAAAACTTCTATAGGAAAATGAAAATCTGTTTTAGATGGAACGCTACAAATAAAATTGAACTTGCACATACATATAGTAAGTAACAAGCCAACTTCAGTATTCAACCACTAAAAGGTATGATGTTAGCAGGAGAAGAAAAAGACACTAGCCAGACCTTTGCAGGGTTAGGTGAGTAAAGAAAGCTTTAGGAAGCTCATTGTAAGTCTTCTGATCTCTCACAAGTTTCAGAATCTATTATTTTCGATTTGGATATAAAAGGAACCAATGACTATCATTTCTGAGGAACAGCTGACTGGTAGGCAGCTGGCACTAACAAGAATAGTCTGATAAATGATGATGCAGCTTTAATTGGCAGGAGATCAGCTAGCTGTGTACTGTCAAGCTCTTGAGAATGCTCTTCTGAATGCAACACAAAAATAAGTCACAGTCATCCAAAAGCTTAATAAAGTAGAAAATGCACTCATCACCCCCAAAATCTTGACATTCATGAAGAACTGTTAATTGAAATCATCAAAGTGGGGGCACCTAACACCAGATGCACTGCTATTCAGGTAACAGCCATTGGTGTGACACATCCAGAAGTACTAGGATGAACTTGTATCCTAATCCTGTTAACAATATTTTTCTGTGTAAGGAGGGAACAAAGAAAACATTTGTCAATTTATAAAATCTTTATCTCCTTTCTTTTTTATTCTTTAATATTCTCTACCAATAAAGCAAGATACTAATAAAATGCTTTATTTTATTGACTGAGGAAACGTGTGTGAGGTTTTGACTGTTGTATTGGGTTTATTTTAATTACCAGGTATGCCTAAATTATAAAAAGGCATTTCAAGTTAGTCAAGGGAAAAAAGTATATGCACAAATAAGTAAGTCAGAAAATTCTTCTCAAAAGTTTGCAGCAGCATTTCCTACCAGAAATCAATTATTAAGAATTGGGATGTTTGTGAAAATCCATCGAAAATGAATAAAAAGCTATTTTTTTTCAAGCCCTCCCATAGCAAGCTTTACTTTTAAGTTTAATATTTTTTCTTTTCCTGATGTTTTATGTTGATTATGGTGTTTGCAAGAAACATTACGCAATTAAAAATTTCATTGTACATTGTATATGTAACAATAAAAAACACCTAGACCTAGTCTTGTGCAAAGCATAATCCAGGAATAGAGTAAAACTGCTAAAACATGTTTGAAGCATGCTTTATAAAATGGCTGGGGCAACATGGGGCTCACTTAATCTTTCGTTGATAATCTGCATGTTTCTGCCATCCCTTTTCTATACAGGTACAACATAAATTTCTTAACCTTCATCAAATAGCAATTTTTAAGCTAAAACTAAACTGAAAGAATGTTCACAAAAAACACAACAACAGGTAGACGAGGTACAGTAAGCCAATAGTAACAAACCTAAAACAGCAGTGGTCAAATCATGAATGAATAAACTAGTGTTTCCCAACCTCGTTCCTGTGGACCCCCTGTGAGCGTCAGATCGGGTGTAAATTTATGCTGGTGCTGTTAGTTAGAGTCAGATCATAGGGGGCGAGGGAGAGTGTGAACATGAGAAAGTGAGAAAAGCTATCTTTTACAAGTATCATAAATTTACAACCGATCTGTTCGTTTTCAAATAATATTGCATTAGTGCGAAGATGTTTTCTGATTGTTACTATTCAGGTCATACAATGATTTCTTCAAAATGTCACATGTATTTGTCTCTTTCTTTTTTTCTCTAGTGCCATGTTGACATCACACACCAGAAGGCATGAGCTTATTCAGTGCAAGCGGGTGGCCGGTTGTTTGTGCTATACGAAGCTAGATCTGGCGGCGATCAACACACATGTGCTGTGAAAGGCATGTACGTGTGTTCATGGCTCACCTTGCAGAGGAACTTACTTTCCTCTACATGTCCTGGAGTACAAAAGAAACAGCACTATGCACCAAAATGTGGAGACTGAACAAGATCGGAATATGTGCATACTAATTCAACGTAAGCAGGAACACTCAATAAAACTGAATAAAAAAAATCAAGTGACAATGAGATACGAAGATGGCAGATTCACCAGCGTTTGTGGGTCAACTTTTATCCATCCAGATCAGAGAATTTCCAATTCGATTGTTTTAAAACACCACTCACATCCACAGTTATTCCCAGTTTCAAATAAACAGCGTCAGATTCCTCGGGTTTGCAGGGCGGTAGTATGTATCATAACTGAGTGAATAAAAGTGACTGAAAAAATGCTAACTTTTACAAGTACTATAAAATTACACCGGCTGTTACAGACACAAATCAAATTTTTGTGTGTTTATTGTATAATATTAACAATAAGTGCAGCTCACTACTCAAAACGGTAAATATAACAGGCAGTCAGGATCGAACTGGGGGACTCTTGATTACATCAGCAATTCTTACCACTGCGCCACAGAAGCTGTTGTATCATCCTTGAACCTTTTGTGAAAGTGTTTATGTGATCTTTGGACTCCAGGCTTTACACATTATATAGTTTATGTCTACATTTTGTCATTTATTGCTAAAATATGAAAAATGTTTCTGTTTTAACAATGTGTTCATACACATTATTGTAGAAACGGAGCACACGTGAAATGCATGTGTTCCAAATAACGATCTATTATTTCCATTCAAAAACTCCAGCAATTCACTCCCAGGTAATTAAGGCATGAGCTGGGAGAGCTTTGTGCTCATTCTGTGGCGGTGGGGGGATGGAATAGTAGGCTGCTTGCTGGTTGTCTTGATCGGCACATTTACAAGACAAAAGATGCTGATGAAGAGGTGCAAAGGGATTTAAGGTGGGCCGGATTTACAAGTTTTTTCGTAGGCTTTGGTAATTCTAGTGTTAATCCATTATTTAATAATTAGTAGGGCTGCAACAATTAGTTAACGTAATTGATGATGTCGACTACAAAAAATCATTGACACAGATTTTTTATTGTCGAAGCGTCATAAACAGAACCTTCAATAGAGGCTCCAGTCACAAGGAACCACATTGGTTTTTGTAACTGCAATGCACTACATGAACGTCTGGGAGCAGTATAATTTGTTATTGTTTGTCAAGACTGCACACAGTCCTACCAACGAAGAAGAACGTCTAAGCAGAAGAAGAATGTAGAGGAAAATAAATGTGGTTGCAATGGTCAAATAGAGGAGGGGGAAGGAGATGGAAAAAAATTGAGACAGAAACTTTTTAACTCTGTTAGGGCGGATGTCGACTTTTGTCGACAGGAGGGGTTGAGGGTGAATGTCGACTAAAGTCGACATCCAGGGATAGAGGGCGATAATCAGATGTTAATGTCACGTCACAGGCATTCCCTCTGTGCTTGGAGGAATGCTAGACTCATTGACTCGGCAACTAATCCTTGCATGAGTTGCGAAATGTAAACAATGGCAAGATGGCATCGAAATGTGACAAGGGAGCGAAGCGAGTGCAGAAAAGAAAACACTCGGCAGACAATGTTTTGCGCATTATCGTGGAGTCGGGCTCTGATTTTTCAGAATCGGATTTTATTGACAGTGATCAGGAGATCGAGCAAGAGAGTGAGAAGCCGGCATCAGCTGATCAAACACCAGCCGATGCCGCGCCAGTGGATCTGCTGCCAGTTGAGCGCCTTCGCGCATCCGATGCATCTGCGGCAAGGTTCGCGTGGGATAAATACAGAAACATTGATCCGTTGAAAGCCGATCTGGCTGCTGGACTTCACAAGACGTCATGGCTTGCTGTTGGACACGACAGATCACCAGCTGCTGTACTTCAGGCTGCTCTCTCCTGATGCTGCTTTTCAGCTACCGTCAGACGAGACAAACAGGTAGGCAGAGAAATTTTTTGAATCGTGGGCTGCGTTTGCATCGCGTTCTCATTTTTCAAAGTGTAAACCCACAACAAAAGACGAGATGAAGCGTGCTGTGGTATTACAAATAGAGATGGGACAGAACTGGTGATATAACTTCAGGGAGCATTGGTCCAAACGTGCTTTGTCCCCTGGTGGCTTTGGACAGGTTATGCAGCATGGTGATAGGTACGTGCTGCTGCAAAGTTTTATTCACTTCTGTAATAAACAGAAGCAAATCCCATGGGGTGAGCCAGGCTATAATGCCATGCATAAAGTTCATAAAGTTTCAGAAGATGAAAAGAGGTGACAATATGGTTTTCATGCGGGCAGAAAACTTGGTGGCAGTGGAATGGCACAATGGCAAAAGGGTGACTTGTCTCTCTACAGTACACACTAACAATATATGTGAGAAAGTGCAGCAACAGACAATTGAAAAGTAGGCACCAAAGCAACACGTATTGTAAGCAGTGCAATGTGGCAATAACTGAAATTAAGTGCTTTAAGCAAGATCAGACTGCGCAAGACTTTGCTGTGTAAAATGTATGTGATATGTATGTGAAATCATAGAGTATGCAGGCTCATACAACATGCAAGACAGTAACATTTGTCAAAAGTTAATTTTTTTGTTGATTTGATATGTTAAACAATTGCTTTGTGTTCTTTTTTAAAAAATGTTAGTTTTTGGAAAAATATTCAGCCCTGGGAGATAAGAAACAAAAAAAAAATTAGCCCTAAAAGAGTTAAAGTGTGGGAGCACTTCACCGAAAAAAAAAAAAAATGTTGAATGCAGATTATGCAAAGTGGAGCTTTCTTTTCACGACAGCACCACCGCGATGCATGAGCATCTGAAACGCAAGCATCCTGGAGCTGTGATGCCGCCGTCTCTTGAGAATTTATGCTGGTGCTGTTAGTTAGTTAGTTAGTTAGTTAGTTAGGTTCAGATTAGGAGGGGAGGGAGAGCGTGAATGAGAATGAGAAAATAAAAGTAAAAAAACTTTTACAAGTAACAAATTTACACCCTATCTGTTCGTTTTCAAATAATATTGCATGACTGCAAATATGTTTTCTGATTGGTACTATTTAGGTGATACAATGATTTTTTTAAAATTTCACATATATTTGTCTCTTTCTTTTTTTCCCCCGATGCTGTGCGCTGACACCAGAAGGCTAGCAGGAGCACGCAGGTGGCCGGTTGCTTGTGCTATAGCAAGCTTGACCTGGCGGTGATCAAAGCACATGTACTGTGCAAGGCATTGTATGGGATCCACTGAGAAAAGAAGAGCGTTCATGACTCACCTTGCAGAGGAACGTTTTTTCCACTGCATGTCCTGGAGTCCTGTGCAGACTGGGAAAGATTGGGGGGAAAAAAAAACGTGGTCACTGATTACAACCGCAAGAAGGTACACAAATGAATAGGAATAATGTTGCATCAGTGCCTCAATGTTTTCTAAAATGTACTATAAGGTCATAAAATGAATAATTCCAAATATCATATACTAGCAGGAATACCCGGCGTTGCCCAGGAATCTATAACCGGTGAATTTCCAAAATGAGAGAAACAGAATATAGAAATAGAACAAACGGTTTTCTGATTCACATTTTATTGTAATAGGTAATATAAGTGCTCATTCTAGAGCCTTTGGATATACTATATTTTTTGTTTTCCCTTGTGGTGAGAAAATGAACAAATTCTGAGGATTGCCCACTCTAGAACATGCAACGTAGAGTTGTTCATGTGAAAAGCACGGATTTTCAAAATTGGTGCATGCAACTTGTATTGATCGCCCTTTAGCATTATTAATTGACATAGCAAAATCCAAATGAACAGGAATTTGGAGCAATTTGAAATCAAAGAGTTAATCATTTGGAATCAATGGTATTTTTGGTATGAAAATATGTTTATGTCTTGCGCAATGTGTCATGATAGTTGCCTTAATAATATTTGGATAGAGAGTCTTGACACAAAGGGGAGTGGTATTACATAGTAAGGAGCGTCTGTGTTGAACCATGTTGCTATCTAATGGATGTTGGTGATGGTAACTACAGAGAGAAGTGACATACAACCGTTGCTGCATGTGTGGAAAATGGCTGGGGAAGGATGCTGTCTTTTTAAGGCGAGTCTCTGTTCAAACGTGCATCCGACGTTGCCCGGAAATCTATAACCGGTGAATTTCCCAAATGAAAGAAACAGAACATAGAAATAGAAGAAACAGTTTTCTGATTGACATTTTATTGTAAGTTCCTCCACTCTGGATTCTGTGTGCTGTGGTGTTTCAGACGCCCTAGAAATAGACTTTCTTGTGGCATGTGAAGTGGACCTTCCAATTCTACGTCTTTTTTTCGGTGGCATGGGTATATTAGCGAAAAGCAGGACAATTATAACATGTTACATGGTATTATGTACAGAATAAGCACCACAGTGAGATGAACTTTCGTTATTTACAATACTTTGTAAAGCGAACAAATAGCACCAGTCAGTCAGAAAGAGTAACACTGAAATTGTACTGTCAGTCTGAAAGCGAGGAAATAGAACCACAAATACGGAAAGCCAGTGAGAAAGAGTAGCACTGAAACCGTACTGGGAAAAATGGCGGGGAGGGGTGCTCTCTTTGTAAGGAGCGTCTGCATTGAACCATGATGCCATGTAAAGGACGTTGGCAATGGTAAGTACAGAGAGAAGTGGCATACAATCGGTGCTGCATTTGGGGAAAATGGTGGGGGAAGGATGCTGGCTTTTTAAGGCGAGTCTTTGCTCAAATGTGCTTTTATATAACGGACGTTGGCAAATGAAATACAGCACTATCAGTGCGTGTGGGAGTGTGACGTGCGGAAATGCGGCTGTGTCAGCCAGTTACGCGCACTGGGTCTTTCACGTTATACATCTATATGGCAGTTCATTTTCACCCGATCAAAGTAGTTGGCCTTCTCATACTTGAACACTTCTGCCATCTCTTGGCAATTTAAAGAAACATGGGTAAACAGCGACGCACAGAGACCAAAGCTGCCACTAGATGGCGCCGCAGTGAAGTTCTGTTACAACGTGCCGCCATCTTAAGTATGGGGACGTGTGCCGAATATTGTGTCGGTGAAAAGGTGCCCTGCGGTTCACCATAAACATTTTTCCAAACCAAACATACCCCATGACCTTCTCCTGGTCACAAAGGAGCCCCATGCCCAGTTTGGTGGCGATTGGATGCCAGGTGCAGATTTGTATGGCGGACAAACAAACATACATCGACTCTGCTTTATTATCGTATACAGTATACCTATGTCTCTGTTTTTTTGTCAGTGCGGCTTTGACCTCACGGGCCATAAGGAGCAAACTAATTCAGCGTAGCAGGAACACTCAATAAAATCGAATAAAAAAAAATCAGTGATAATGAGATACGAATAAGGCAGATTCACCAGTGTTTCTGTGTCAGCTTTTATCCATCCAGGTCAGAGAATTTCAAGTTCGATTGTCTAAAAACACCACTCACATCTACAGTTATTCCCAGTTTCAGATAAAAAGTAACAGCGTCAGATCCCTGGGGGGGCGGTAGTATGTATCGTGATTGTGACTGAGAGAATAAAAGTAAAAAAAAAAGGTAAATTTTACAAGTAGTGTTTATTTGACCTGTGCAATTCAGGCTTTACACATTATATAGTTTATGTCTACATTTTGTCAGTTATTACTAAAATATGAAAAACGTTTCAGTTTTAACGATGTGTTTTTTGGTTAAGTTAAATGCACTTTTTGTGTTTAAAGGCTATGTGCACTTTAATTTGTATTGATTAATGTATTTTTTTTTATTGTGATGGTCACACTAACATAAAAACATCTGATTATTTTCAAATTCATATGTTTCACTGCTTGTTATTTTAATTTGATTATTATTAATTTTAATCGTGTTAATGCAGAGACATCAGGATGACATTCACAGGTTGACAGATATGAGCAGAAGAGGTAAGACATGCACTGGAGCCCGGGACAGAATGTGCAACCACAGGTCGCAGGCATCAAAATAGTTAGGCATGAAATAATCGTGACTAATCGACTAATCAAAAAAAATAAATTGAACGATTAGTCGACTACCAAAATAATCATTAGTTGCACCCCTTACTAATTAGTGGGTCTGATGCTAAAGTATTTGTAGCCTTTGATTATTCAGTGTTGTTTGCCAGCATGTTTGCGTTTGCTCTGCTCACTTTTAATTGTCATTAATAAGATACAATGAAGGAGAAAAAATGCACAGAGAAAGGGCAAAATATAATGAAATCAACAAAAGAGAGTTAAGCATAAAGCAGAAATATTTGTAAATGTCTTATAAATGTAAAAATCATGCTACTGTGATTTTCTGAACGTAGAATAAAAGAAAAATAATACCAGCTAATAAAATGAGATCAGTGATATCAGGTGTTGTCACTGATTAGGAATCTTTTTGGAACAAAAACCCAAAAACCTGCAGTCACGGGGGGCCACAGAACTGAGGTTGGCACACACTGAAATAAACAGAAACTAAACGAAATCAAATGAAGGTTAAAAAATATATAGATAAAAAAAAAAGACAATCTTGCTCATGAACCATTTGGCAAAATGGGTTTTAATGTTTATAAGCTTTATTTTGCTTACTATGCAGTCGTAACATGCTACACCAATGCAGTCATATTGCCTTTCAACACACTGCGTCCATGTCCACTGGATAACAATAAAATATTTAAAAAATGAAAATAAAATGAATAAGATATTGGACATAAGGTGGAATGATCTACTTGGGTATCAGTCATGTTGCAAATTGTACTGTTTTCTCTCTATCTGCTTTGCACATTATAAAGTCATGTTTCTGAAACTCCTTATTAAAAGTTTTTATTGTTACAATCTTGAGGCAGCAGGACAATAAACATCACTTTGCATTCCTTTTACAGTGACATTGTCTGTATTTGGTTTCTATGATAGTTGCAGCCTCTGTCAGAATACAGTGGAATTTCAACTTGTCAATACCAAAATTATAATAGACCATTAACCAGGAAAGACGAATACAATAAAAGCAATAATTTTCCTGGCAAAATTTTGTCTTAAAATGTTCTTCATTTTCACAGTGCTAAAAACAGTGGAAGGAAAAAATTTAAAAAACAAATACAGAAATAAGAGGACTAAAGCATTTTATATATGCATCCTAAAAAAAACATTTATTTAAATATCATTTGAAATAATTCAAATATTTTAAGAAATATTCAATAATTAATATAACCAATTGAAAACTTGTTTAAGTAAAGTTGGGCTACTTCCTATTGTAGTAATACACTTGTGTGTAGCCAATGAACTTAACTGTATGTCTCAAAACTAAACATACCAATTAAAACCCCTATAGAACCATTACTTTAAAAAGAGAATGACTGAACCTTTCACTTAGGCCTGATTCCTGTGTTTTAGGTGTTTTTTTATTAAACATTTCTAGTGTATGCAATCTGAGTATGTCAATGTTTAGTACTCTCAAAATCCAACATTGCAGCAACATTATTTTATCACTTCTTGTTTAAAAGCAAAAAAACAAACAAACAATTAGACTTCAATTTCTCTTTACATTTTATTGTAGCTGAATTATTTAGAGAGAAGATAATGAAATTAAATTAATTAAATTAAGGTTTTATTTTTATCAGCAATAAACAGCATTCATATCCATGGCGTTATTTCAGTGCCACTATTCTGAGCGACGTAAAAATATTGCAAGTGCAAGTGTTGCATTTTGAGGAGAAATTTATTTTGAGCGTACAAAAGCTGAATTTGAGTGAACAAAATTCATTGCTGCGTGTAAAAAATGTATTTCAGTGTTTGCGCTTATCCATATACACACACACAATAGCACCCTCTCGCTCAGTTTTTCATTTGCTTGCTCACAATGTGTTGCTTGCGCCACAACATTCTCTGCTACGAGCCAACTCTCTGTACACCGTTATAAGTGTGCACAAAACCAACCAATCACAGACTTGGTTTCAAAATTTTGATTGGCTCTTACGGTCTCCAATCAGCTCGCTAGCTGCTGCATTCGAAACAGTCCAAATGTAGCTAAATCCAGCTAAACTCAATTAAACCCCAATTTGCGGATAATATCTTTAATTATTTTATTTTAAAATATATTATTTGTTAAGACTATCGTTGGTGTAGTACTCTCCCAGTCAATGCCTGGATCCTGAAGCTCCTTCAAATCCACAAACATATATAATAGTCATTATTCCAGAATAGGTACTTTTGGGAGTAATGTTATTTTGTGTAAGCGTTTTTCCAATAAATACAACAATTTAAAAAGAATGCCTTTGTTTTCATGTTCTTCTTACTGTGATTTACATTAGTGGTAATTGATAGGCAAGAATGTATAAAATCACCAGAAGCATCTCGCAGATGTGCCACAATGAATGCAGCAGCTAGCGAGCTGATTGGAGACCGTAAGAGCCAATCAGAATTTTTGAAACCAAGTCTGTGATTGGTTGGTTTTGTGGCACACTTATAACGGTGTACAGAGAGTTGAGCGCTTGCAGCAGAGAATGTTGTGAGCGCAAGCAACACATTGCGAGCAAGCAAATGAAAAACTGAGCGAGAGGGGTGCTATTGTGTGTGTGTGTATATGGATAAGTGCAAACACTGAAATACATTTTTTGCACGCAGCAATGAATTTTGTTCACTCAAATTCAGCTTTTGTACGCTCAAAATAAATTTCTCCTCAAAATGCAACACTTGCACTTGCAATATTTTTTTACGTGTGCTCAGAATAGTGGCACTGAAATAACGCCATACATATCCTTCTAAATTAGTTATAAAAGAAACAGAAAATAAACTGATCTGATATATTTTAAGATTCCATATTGTGACAAAAGCATTTCATTGCTGATCCAATAATATATTAGTGGGTCTCCAAACAGGTCAGCCAAATTCTTATAAAAACAGAGCAAAGTATTTCTGATATTTTTGTTCTAAGGCTGAGTGGGCTGGACAGTCTATCACTTCTTCTGACTCTTTCAGGACATGACTAGAAACCACAAGAAACAGACGACTGGCAGTGAGGCAGATGCATTTATCATTACAATTTACAATGCAATACAATACAATTTATTTTTGTATAGCCCAAAATCACACAAGAAGTGTTGCAATGGGCTTTAACAGGCCCTGCCTCTTGACAGCCCCTCAGCCTTGACTTTATAAGAAAACAAGGAAAAAACATCCTAAAAAAAAACCCTTGTAGGGAAAAAAAAATGGAAGAAACCTTGGGAAAGGCAGTTCAAAAAGAGACCCCTTTCCAGGTAGGTTGGGCGTGAAGTGGGTGTCAGAAACAAGGGGGCAATACAATACAATACACAGAAGAGAACAAATCCTCAATACAGTATAAAAATAAATCTTTTACAAGTACGGAGCAGAATTTAACAGTAGATGATATCACATAATAGGATTTGCACTTGTTTAGAGTCCTGGAGACCTCAGCCATCAAGCTGCCTCCCCCATTTGGCCATTCCACAGCTGAAACAGAGCTGGGCCAGCCAATCCGATGAAAGGACCCCAATACCCCACGAGTCTTGTGATCCTTCATCAGGGATGACTCGTTAGTATTTCATACACACAGCACAGAGAAGTTTCTGTCTTCATTATTTCATGACTTATTTTAAAGAATGCTCAATCTTGAATATGTTTCTGCAGGGGTTCAGTTATTGTTGCTGTAAATCTAATTTGTCAAAAGCAGATGCATGGAGATGAAATATTAATTTCATTATCAATGGTTAATGCAGTAAGTTTGCTTTTGATTTATTAAATGCATTGAAAGTTGATTTATTTCTGTAGTTTTTGGAAAATTACAATATTTTTCACATAACACTGATATTACCAAATTCATTTAGGAACTTCAATACTAACACCATTTCTCTAACAATAATGTTCTTTCCAGTATGTAATAAAGTGCACAAACACTTCTAAGATGAAAAACATAAAGTGTCTCTTCTTTGAAATCCCAAATGATGAAATTATTAAAGTATTTATCATAGTTTAAGGAAGTTGCAACTTCTAATTCTAAATGTTAAAAAACAGAGCAAAAACCAACAGAGACAATACTAAAATAGTTTAAATTTGACTTCATCCTAATAAACAAAGGAATAACAACGTGGACATGCTTTACTAATTAAAACTGGACGTACCAGTTAAAACCCCAATAGAACCATTACTTTAAAAAGAGAATGACTAAACCTTAGTGTGTCTTTCCAGAAAACAAAATTAACTTTTCCTCTGTAATGTTTATTCACACATTTATTACTGTGTCTAGTATCATACTTTACAAATTTGTTTCAACACACATGGAGGAAAAAACAACCAAAAGCTATAATCCATCATTGATACTGAAAGTTAAATATGAAGTATCCTACAACCTGTTGCATGAGGGAGCAATACTGAAACATATGTAATAGTACTAGACCAAGCCAATGCTTGAACATAATTAATGAGATCTTGAAATTCTGGTAACCTTGATTTTCACCTAAAATACAGACATTAGAACTGAGTGCTGTTTGTTCATTAAAACTCACATTAAGACTTTAACAAGAATGTTCTGTTTGCATCGTAGAAGGAAATAAATTAGTTTACTGATTTCCAAGCAAATATTGGATTAACTTAAAAAAAAACTGCATTAACATTAACATGCAGATACTGAATGAAAAACTTGGATAATTCTATTAAAAGGAAATCATTTAATTCAGGCTGCCAAATCTGACTAGCGTAACCAGTTCACTGCAATCTAGGTAGAGATCCCATTTTTAGTTTAGTTTTGAGTTTTAACTCCTGAAATATAAAAGAATTTACTCAGTTGAAAGAGCATTAAGTTCAAACTAACTTCTGCTTGTGGATACATTCAGAAAGTGCTGTATCATATTTTTTTCTAAAATTGCACTCTTCAATGATTTTGTTATATCAGTGGGTCACCACATGTAAATGAGATCAATGCCATCCAACAAAGAGGTAAGATGTATTTTCTCTGCTTTGATGTGGTGATAATCTTTACATTTTACTACATTTCAGGTTAGAGTAAATGACTTACCACTTAAAGCGTTAATTTAACACTGGCTATTTTTACTGTGTGGAGCACTCGTCAGAATAAGAAACCTTTTTAAAGATTTTTACAAGTGAAGTCTTAAGAGTGGGAAACAGATCCAGTCTTATAAAATTGTACAACCCAGATGGCCGCATATTACATTATTCTCTGATTCCCTTTTTTAATTGATTAAATAGTGTACCTTGACATAAATTATTATATGGAAGGCATTCTTAATGCATTGTTTTCTAGATTGTCAGATCATTAATTTTTTATCATTACCATTAATATTTTACTGTGGTTTCTTACACCCTCTGTCCTATAGGAATCACTGATAATACACAATGTATTTAAGTCAAGTGAATTATGCACACTGCCAATAAAATGACTTCTCAGCTATCATTAACATGAACTTGTGCTTGAGTATAGCACGACTAGAGATATTCTTTGTTCTTTCATGATTATTCATCTATCCATTTCTGAATTTGCTTATCCATTACAGTGTTACAGCCAAATAGAGCCACTGCAAGTGGCAGTGGGTGTAATTCATGAGCCAATCCTGCACTGGACACTAATCCACCACAAGAGACACCTGCTAAATTAGAGTTACTGATAATGTGACATAAAGAAATCATAGCACTGGGATAAAAATCAACAAAGAAAATATCCACAATTAGAAGCAAAGCTAGTCTCCGGATCTGTGATTAAACAATTTTTTGTAATTTACATAACCAACCAAAATCTCATTTGTGAAAGATGTTAATACACAAATACGTTTTAAAGCTGAAAAGGTGAATCTTATTGATCTTCTGATTATGAGCAAGAGTAAGCAAGAAGCTTTTTCCAGAAAAATCGTTAGTGAACACAAGATATCACAACACATAGCTAAACACTAATTATCCTAATTCCCCTACCCTGTGCTAACTGAAAATAAATGTATCATGAGGGATCAATAGATTGCCTGCAACTGTTTTCACAATGCCTGCCCTACAAGATGCACTCTCAATGATGGAAGACTGTTTTGTCACTTTGACTCCAAAGGTTCTAATTTATCTTTGTTTTTTATTGCTCATTTGTTAAGAAATATACCTCCCTGAGACTCAGGTCTCCGAGTCAATGGTTGGTTTGTGCCTGGTGCTTTCCTATTTCAAATAAATGAGGACATGATTCTGTCTAATGGTTTTAGGAATGATATACTTATGTGCAGAGCATAGGAATATATTCAGAGAGATACAGCCACTTTGAAATATTATTCATTCTAGTTGTATTATGCCTTTATTTTGGTTTTCTCAGAGGGTTCAAGCAGAGGATTCAAATTTTGTTGGATATATTTTTAAAGGTTTGTGTAACCTTTAAAAATAATACTTAGCACTTAAATGGATAGGAATGATTCAAATTTAGGATGTATTCACTTGCTAAGGGAGTTTTCGAAGTCAGCATTTACAATGTTATTGATGCCTATTTTGCTATGCATGTTTAATCAGAGTTTTGGAAGAAGCATAAAAGTACTGTTTGATGCTTGATCTGCATGCAAAATAATAAAAGTTTGGCTCTGTTTTTCATTTGAGTAAGAAACCAGTGAAATACTTAAAGTGGTTATCACTTTTCTTCAGATACAGGGCAACCAAAATACAGTGCTAGCATTTGCCACACAAATTTTAGTTGCCTCAAGGACTACTCAGATGAAAAGTTTACTAGTCCTAGAAAATCTTTTAATAGCTCTTTACTGAAAAACACCTCAGACAATTATCAAGATAAACAAAAAAGGTTTTATCATCACACATACTGTCCCAAAGTTCTTCCACTAATCTGATATTCGGTATCTCCATCTTGTAGGTTGCACTCCCAGTTTGGAGTCTTGCTCTCCCTGACTATGCAGTTTATTCTCTCTACTAAGAGATAAAAAAGATTTATGCCAAATGATGTGTGTTTCATGCTCTCAACAAATTATTAATGTGTAGGTCTAGAATACTTATGCAAACACTAACTTTTGACTTTTTCTTCTTTAGTTAAATATTTACAAAAAATGTTTTATGTTGACTCTGGAAATGTATTGTTACAGTATAAGAGTTCCCATTAAAAATACTGAGAGAGCAAACACAATATGTATACAAATTATTTGTCATGCAGAAAATTATGATTTTCAAGGGGATTTAATACTTTTGTATGCCACTGCACAAAACCTTAAGGTTTTAAATCATTATTTGCACTGCAGTTTTGTTGCCATCAAAACATACATTTCTGTTATTTAGATGTTTGTTTTTTACTCTACTTTATAATGTACCAGCTAGATAGTCCTAAATTTTGAGGTGCATTTATAAATGGACTAACCGTAATATACAGCATGAGTAACAGGCTAACATTCTTAAAAAGTTTACAAGTAAAACAAAACAGAATTAGCATAAGCTGCCCTAATTTGGGATATTCATAAGAAATATAATGATTTACTTCGTTAGGCAGAAGTGCAGTACATAATGAAAAAGAATAGTTGGGTCAAATATTTCAAATATTAAAATATGCACTTGAATTTAAATGTTTTACGTCTAAATACTGTCGATTCTAATAAAACCTTGTCATTTTGCACAATCTGTTTGAGGTCCATAAGAGCAAGATCCCCAGTAAAGGGTCTAAAATCACTTATAACATTATATTTGTAATTACTGACCTTGAAATAGTCTAAACAATACCCTACATGCTTATGTTTGACATTTGTCATTTAAACCTTTTAGGAGTGGCTTTCAGAGGGCTTGGACCAGTGGTAAAATATTCTAATATTCAAAATATTATATTTGTGACTAGAAAACTCGAAATAGCATAAAATGGCATTCCACATGCCTATATTAACAATCTGCAAGCTTTGTGAAAAGGGGTAACTTTGACATCTTTTGTCCCCTTAGGGATGAATCCCTGGGGTTCATTGATGTGGCATTCACAACTTCACGTACATCTAAACGTTTTTTCTGGGGACACTTACTGGTGTTCTCTTCATCATAATGGTGCAATTTCCTGCACAAAATATGGTCCAAAAGTGGCCTAAAATTATGTTTGTTGGGTAAAGATGGACACAAATATGGGGAAATTCCAAAAAGCCAAATGGCGTATCATATATGGGTGTTTTTCTCATACCGGTGAGTCAGGAGGTGCCAGACAAAAAACAAACAAACAAAAAAAAAAAACCCTGAAATGATTTCAAAGGATTAAGAAGTAATTCTTATGAATACAATAGACACGTTTCACTTTTAAGCTAACAAGCCTTTTTTTATGCAATCAAATAATAGTAATCAATTTCAAATTCTTTTTTATCTGTTCAGTTTCAAATAAAAAATGTGAGCTACTATGTTGAACACAGTCTCACTCACCATCTACACTCAGGAAAGTGGTGTTCCTTATAATTAAAGGACAAAATAAAAAGGTCTAAATTCATTAAAGCACCTTTTCTTGCAGTTTGTCTAATTTCACACCATGAGTCATTCAATTCCATTTTCTCAGTTTCTTACTCCACTTTCTCAAATGTAAAAGCCAATATCTTGCACTGCTCTCTGTGATAAAGTCTGCCTGGCTATCCTCTGTTTACAGGAATTTCTCACAACAAACAAGACATTTATGCAGTCTCACTGCCATACTACTTTAAGTAAAGGAGTATGACAACTTAGTTACTTTAAAGCTTAGAAAAACAAACACAGTAAAAAAAAGCTTTTTTGGGATCTGCAAATGTATAAACCGCTGTTTGAGTATTTTGCTGTGACAATTGGCTGATTTAGATTGGTGGCTGATTGATAGGGGCATCAATGATATATATATATATATATATATATATATATATATATATAATACAGAATTGTTACCTTCCTGCTAATGGCCATGGGAAGCCCTTCCTAAAGTAGCAGTTACTAACTAGCTGTGGATATAAGCCGTGGTCACTCTTCCATTATTCCACTTGTCTTCCAGTTTGGCATGCTGTGCATCTCTCAGTGATCCCCCTTATCTTCTGTGAGGATCAATTTATCTAGTGCCCCAGAAGTCTCCACCTGTCTTCATGAACCTTCCCAGAGTTATAAAATGTAAGACAAATGTTCCAGAGCAGGGGTCCCCATCACCTCGCTCGCGAGCTACCGGTAGCTCACAACCCCTTTCCAAGTAGTTTGCCAAAGTGTTAATGAATCCTACATAAATTTAAAAACTTGATTAGTCAAATTAGGGGTGGGTGAACTTTCCAAAAAACCATATCACGATCCTTTTAACACAAAATCACTATCCACAATCTGGATTGCTATCTATCTTTTCAATGTGGCACATACACTTAAGAGAATATCCAGACTCAAACTCATCAAGACATAAGTAACACTTTATTTTAAATATCGGACAATGTTGAATTCAATTGTTCTCTCATTCGCTAGCTAAGCAGAGTTAAAGAATACGCCCCGAAGCTGGTGAGTAAGTGAGGAAGGCCCCACCCCAATGCCCATTGCATGGATCTCGGATTCGTGCAAATAAATCAGTACCGCAAGCAAACTATGATACATGGCAAAATGAGGGAAGTCGCAAAATCAACCGGAATGTTCAAGCAAATTATAGAAAAAACCCGATCTAAATCCGTTAAGTAGTTCTTTCGTGAAAAGTGGACAGACATACAGACAGAGAGAGACATTGGATTTTATATATTATGTGTTAGTAAACCATCAAAATAATGTGCAGTTAAAGTTTCAACAACATTCTCATTTCTGAAGCTTAGTAGAGCCAGATAAGTATAAGAATCTTCACCAAGTAGATCTGAAAATGTCTGCTTTGTTTGGGTCTACATAACTCTGTGAGTCTGTCTTTTCTGACAAGAATGTCATGAAATCAATGTTCAGAATAAGACTGACAGATGAACATTTTAATTACTCCATAAGAGTGAACCTAAGTAGCTACACTCCACCATACACCTCTATTGTTGACTCCATGCTGTGCCAGTCATCTCACTAACTGAAAAACACATCACACATGCAATTAAACACGTGAATACTCTTGTGAAGTGAAACAGTGACATGTAACAAAATGACAAACTGAATAAGTAATATCTGTGTATTTGTAATTGCATTGTTTTGTTTTGACAACATTCATGATTTAATTCATTCATACAAAATGCACTTGCAGGTGAACTAAATATTTTTGTGATGTTTTAATGCAAAATATGAGTTGTGTACACCAACATTTTGTACATGCTCAGGCAAAACAAGCTTATTCAGTTTGTTTGGGTTGAAATAAGCTATGAGAATAAACGTTAGAAAACATGAGTAGCTCTCAGTCATTTTCATTTTATAAAAGTAGCTCTCAGAGGTAAAAAGGTGGGAGACTCCTGTTCCAGGGATTCATGAAATGCAAAGCTCAGCATACCTGTATGACATTTGCTGTCAATCACCCATCCAGCCCCATTTATCCTTAAGAGTATAACTCTGGCTACTACAGAAAAGTTTATATCAGTGCTCACCTGTACACTGATATTATGATATTGCTTGCGATTGATACATGCATGCTCAAATATACTTTGGTCAATGCTCTTTATCTGCATGCCAATTTACATGAATGCAGCTTGCATTAATATTAACTCGTGTGGTGGGGAAATGTACTACCTTACATGTTATAAAAGCATTCAAAGTCTGTTGCAAAGTTTGAGAAATGGCTGGTTATGACATATAGAAATCAT
This sequence comes from Polypterus senegalus, assembly GCF_016835505.1. NCBI lineage: Eukaryota > Metazoa > Chordata > Cladistia > Polypteriformes > Polypteridae > Polypterus > Polypterus senegalus. The sequence continues at coordinate 125,592,822 of NC_053160.1, read as the reverse complement.
CGCTATTGCAAAGCTGTGGCCAAAACATTACCAACACTGTCATTTTGGCTGACAAGGCATGGCTTCTCCATGCAGAATGGATCAATCACATAATAAACAAAACTTGCAATGGATATTATTCCATCTTTGTCAGATGGATATATCTTTTCAGGAGTTTAGTGTTTGTGGGATGTATGTGCTAATCTTTACCTGAACACCATCTTCTGGCAGCTCATAGGGACTCAGGATAGTTCACAAGCTGTCCTAAATCCTAGTAAAGTTATGAGTAGTTCCCTAAATTAAGAAAATTAGTAACATGCTTTTACTCCTACTCTTAAGAGAAATTTGCATTTTTCTACTCTGAGACGCTGAGCTGAATTTGGCAGGCCTCAGTAGCCATTGGTGTTGGACCAAAAATTAATAATCTGTAACATTTTCAAATTAACCTGTAGCAATAAGTGTGGACAATGATTTCATATTTTTTCAAAGAATATTGAGGGTTTTTTTATCCATGGGAAAGTGGAAACAACTATCAAAAATGTAAAATTAATTTTAAGGCAAATTAAAATTTAAGGCATTCTGTATTTGATTGGTTAAGGTACATTTTCACTTTCTTTGGACATCATCTTTGTAACTTCTTTCTGGTTAAAGAAACAAATTTCAATCACTGTGCTGTAATTCTGGAAACACGAAATGTTCAAATGGGTGAGACCCACACAAACCAGACAGAATCATGACTAGCCTGCCCAAAACAGCTCTCACCCCAAAGCATACCTAATCATAGGGAGGCTAGCAGGCTCCAGGCCTGTCTAGGCCTCAGAATGAAGAACAGAAAATCAAAAATCACAACAGAGCCCCAGATAAGTCTCACTAGAAGGAAACCATTTAAAACTCTGGCTTTTATACAGAGAAGTCCCACAAGAATCTTTATTTATGAGGATTTTAGTCACAATAAGGAAAAATACAAGAAAAAGCTAAAATGAGCAAATAACAGTTACCATGAAGGCAATTCTAAGGCAAACACATCCCCACACAATCCTAACAATTAATTCAAGGGCAGAGCAGAAAATAATCAAAAACCTGAGAATGCAGCAAGAAAAAAAACAATAGAGACAAAAAACAAACATACACAATAAACAACAAGGAACTCACTTTCCAGCCTGCTTTTTATAGGCTGGGGCAATCCTTAGCAGAAATGTTCCACCCACAAAATACAGGGAACATAGGATAACAATGTCACACACATGGAAACTTTGTAATAAATAAATAAAACAGTATTAGAAGAAAATACATAATAAAAATAAATATTTGACAAAGAATCTTTAAATAAAAAAACAATAATAAAACAATATAAACATAACACAGTAGAATTTTCAATTTAAAAATGTCTGATATATTCATTGTTTCCTTTTAAGATGTTTAAATAGATTAAACATGTAAGGTGTCTAAATTCTTTTTAAAGTATTATTAGAATATTAGCATATGCTGCCTAATTGAGGTTAATATAAATTTTGAAAACTTTCTGAATATTTTTCAATATGGATGTTTTATTTCATGTTACTGATTTAATGTTTTCGCTTTTATTATATGTTGTGCTTTCCTCTGAGTGCTAGTAAAATTGTAGTATTTAGAATTAAGAAAAAATAATTAGCATAGAAATGGAAGATTATTTTCTAGGTTAGGTTATGCTAGATTAGGCCTGGCAGACTTTATTATCCCAAGGGGAAATTTATTTGCAGCAGGAATGTACAAAGACATACAAATTGTTCCACAGATACAAGTTAACAAGCCAAGAGACAAGAACTGATATCCATTGTTACAATCAGAACAGGCACCTAGGATTTCTACAAATAGTTTTGAATTCTTTCGTACATTTTGTTAATTTACAGTTCAAAATACTCCAGGTAACCACTAGAATTTAAAAAAAGAGTTTGAAACTTTGTAGATAATGAATGCTACTGTCACACAATTAGGGTAGTACTCTTTGCAAACTGGTTGTAATTCATCTGAGGGGAAAAGAACTGCTACAAACCATTATTGTTACTACTCATTGACAATGATGTTGAAAAATGTTTTGTTCTTTAATTTAAGAAGCCTAAATTAACATAAAACAGCAAGTACTGTACATCAAAAAAATCTAAAAAAAAAAAATCTTCAAAACAATTCAGCTACCTTACTAACTACAGTAGTTTCTTCCTCTTGTTTTCTGAAAAACAGAATCCAATACCTATATATTACAAACCCATCTATATTAATCAGTATATCGGATTCCAATGTTCAAATCCAGCTAATTAAGAAAATACAACATAGACTAGAATTAAAAGGCTATAACAGAATTGAAAGTAACATTTAATCAGTCTAACGTGAGGTTTACAATTAGGTGTAGAAAAAAAAATTAAATGCCAGCTTTCAGTGCTGAGATGTTTTGTTGGCTTGATTTAATTTCTTATTAGGTTATACTTAAGTCTCAAGGGTGAAGGTTAAGGAAACAGTTTTAAATGAATTAAATAAAAATTTAGTAACCAACTCTACAATGTTCATTTGCTCAAAATATTGGTACCTATTAATAAAAAATTAATAAAAAAATGAAACAAAGAACAACAAGCATGTAGTGTCAAGGTTAGGGGTGGTGAGTCTTGAATAGCCCACCATAAGAAGAGTAATCCCATAATGAGCAGAGCAAGAGCAGATAATAAGAGTATGGACAGGCACAAAACAACAGAGACAGAGTCTGACATTAAGAAAACATATACATTATCTAAACCTGTTTATCCAGAGTAGGACTGCAAAACTTACAAGGGTTAAAGACTAACGGCAAGAGCATTTATTCAAAAATTAAAACTAAAAATATTTGAGTAAATTATTATTTTATTTCAGTTAGTCTTTCCAGCTACTTTAATAGTTTCATTTAGTTTTAGTTTTTAATTTTGGTTTTGTTAATTATTTTATTTCAGTTTACGAAAATGCTTTTTAAATAATAGTTTCAGTTTTGATGTTAGTTTTTGTTAACTATAATAACCTTGCTGCCAAGGGTTGACTAGCCAGGGCTAGTACGATGGTCATTACTGGGCACTGTGTAGCAGAGACAGAGCAATAATTAATGCCTGAACTGGGAGGAAATATGTTATGGTTCCTGTTAAGAAACCAGAGGCATGCAGCCCTAAAATTATTCTTGAGAATTCATGTTGTCTATCAAACACATTCAAGTGACTACAGTATGTCCAAGTTGGAGCCTTTGGATGAGGGACACCAGGCTAGACATCCACCTAGTACTTGTATCAGGGATCAATGAACTACCATGATTTTGTGCCACTTTAAGGCCAATGTTATGTCTGGGGATGAAAGGGCACCAGAAAATACTATGTTCAACTCTAGACTTCAACTTGGACATACCTGTGAGAACATTGCTGTATTTTTCAATCAAAAAATTAATGATATTAGAGATAACATAGTATATCTCCCCAACACTGCAGAACCTCCAAAGCCCCGGTACTCCATTGTAAACAAATTAAATGCTTTCACCAGGATAGATTTACCTGAATTACATAGTATAATCTCTCAACTGAAACCCTGGACCTGCGTCCTTGACCCAATACCAACCAGGTTTTTCAAAGAAATATCAGGCGTGCTAATTGACAATATTCTGGACATAGTTAATTCATCATTAGATACGGGGGTCTTTCCAGACTGTCTTAAGACTGCTGTAGTTAAACCCCTTCTTAAGAAACATAATCTTGACCCCTCTGCCTTTGAAAATTTTAGACCCATCTCTAACCTGCCCTTCTTAAGTAAAATTCTAGAGAAGGCAGTCATTTTGCAATTAAATGACCACCTCAATAAACATGCTATTCTTGATACATTTCAGTCAGGCCTCAGAACAAATCACAGCACAGAAACTGCACTCGTTAAAGTAGTAAATGACTTGCGGGTAAATGCAGACAGAGGCCATTTATCTGTTCTCATCCTCTTAGATCTGAGTGCTGCATTTGACACCATTGATCACAATATTCTTAGAAATCGCCTTAGTCAATGGGTGGGCCTCTCTGGCAGTGTCTTAAATTGGTTTGAATCCTACCTGGCAGGTAGAAAATTCTTTGTGAGTTGTGGTAATCACATCTCAAAGACACATGATATCCGATATGGTGTTCCACAAGGCTCTATCCTGGGTCCGCTGTTATTCTCAATCTACATGCTTCCGTTAGGTCAGATTATCTCAGGTTACAACGTGAGTTACCACAGCTATGCTGATGACACACAGCTGTACTTATCAATAGCACCTGATGACTCCGACTCTCTTGATTCACTATCACAATGTCTTACTGGTATTTCTGAATGGATGAATAGTAATTTTCTCAAACTAAATAAAGAGAAAACTGAAATTTTAGTAATTGTCAATAATGGATTCAATGAGGTTATCAGAAATAAACTTGATGCACTAGGGTTAAAAGTTAAGACGGAAATAAAAAATTTAGGGGTAACCGTTGACTGTAATCTGAATTTTAAATCGCATATTCATCAGACCACTAGGACAGCATTTTTTCACTTAAGAAACATAGCTAAAGTTAGACCTCTTATATCATTGAAAGATGCGGAGAAATTAATTCACGCTTTTGTTTTCAGTAGACTAGATTACTGTAACGCACTCCTCTCAGGACTACCCAAAAAAGACATAAATCACTTGCATCGAGTGCAGAATGCAGCTGCTAGAATCCTAACTGGGAAAAAAAAATCTGAACACATTTCTCCAGTTTTGATGTCACTACACTGGTTGCCTGTGTCTTTCAGGATTGACTTTAAAATACTGCTTATGGTTTATAAAGCCTTAAATAATCTCGCTCCATCTTATATATCGGAATGCCTGACACGTTATATTCCAAATCGTAGCCTTAGATCTTCAAATGAGTGTCTCCTTATAATTCCAAAAGCTAAACTTAAAAGAAGTGGTGAGGCGGCCTTCTGCTGTTATGCACCTAAAATCTGGAATAGCCTGCCAATAGGAATTCGCCAGGCAAATACAGTGGAGCACTTTAAAACACTGCTGAAAACACATTACTTTAACATGGCCTTTTTATAACTTCACTTTAACTTAATACTGATACTCTGTATGTTCAATTCATCATAATAACTATTCACAGTGGCTCCAAAATCCATACTGACCCCTACTCTCTCTTCTGTTTCTTTTCCGGTTTTCTTTGTGGTGGCGGCCTGCCAAGTCCACAGAGGCAGTAGATTTATTGTTTACCTTCTGTTTGTTTGCTGCTTTGAGTTCTCCCTCTTTTTATTAATGTTACTAGTTCACCAGTAAATCACCATTAGTACTACTTTGTCATTTATTATGGGTACAAAAATAAGGGCCCTTAAGCTACCAGAAATAATGTACATACAGTAGTGAGCTTTATGTCACAACCTTGAATTAGGTAACAGTTTTATAGCTGGCACAAAAGCAGTTTGCCCTCTAATCTTTCTGAAAAAAGAACTCAGAAGAAAAGATGAAAGCAAACATATTAATTTGGGAAACAGATCAGAAAATGGGAGCTGACTCTCAGCATATCAAAATTTCCAGTGACAAGCAAAACTTTGCTACTTGGCAGAGTTTAGGTACTTAGAGAGACCAAAAGGTGAGACCACCAAATTAAGTTGGTTACAGTGGAAACAGCATTTGTCAATGACAGATTTCAGCTTAGTAGATACCATGTGGTGTTATAAACCAACAAAACACATTTATTTGGTTCAGATACATGAACCAAGTAGTTTTGTAATCTTTATTATAAAACAGATTTTTACTTCTATAACATAAGAGATTCAAATAAACATCCACTTTCACATTCTCTATAAATAACTGCCCTAAGGTCTGATGTAGACTCATGGAAAGTAGATGTGTCCAAATAAGAAAGCATTCGTTTTCTTTTAAGATTTTCATTGAGAAGATGCCAGATAGGAGTTAGAGAGTGTGGTCTACAAACTTAGACTTTACAGTAACATCTATGTTTTCTTCAGCAGGTCTAAATAAACTTTTGTTGGTAGACTGACTGTCAAAACATGCAGTTGGCTTGCTTTCGTTTAATTACATTTCTGGCAGTGAGCTGCTATTCTCTGCTTCAGATTACCAAGTTTATGGGAAGGCAATGTCACCCCATGGCCCCAGAGATATGAGTTTGTATCCCAGCCTGAGAACTGCCTATGTGGTATTTGCATATTCTCCCTGTCTGCATTTCTTTACACATCTCAGACACATTAGATTGGTTTTGTACTATGTGTGTTTGTTGGGGGGATCATGGAGGAATAACCTACATCTGAAATTAATCTGGATTGGCAAATAGATGGTTGAAAAGTAACACTTAAAAGCTGATTGGGGGATAAGTTGTATTCCATTTTAGTGTTCATGTACATAAGGTGTAGTTGTCCTCATTTGAGGAGCTATATTTGTTTCATTAACCCATCTGAAGAGAGTGAAGTTCTACTTCTGTATCCAGCTTGGACAGTAATTTAAAATCAGATAAGAGGTATGCCACCTGTATCACTTTCTCACTGTTTCTAACCTGACCTATTGGTAGGATCAAACTGCTCACTTTTATCTTGGGGTTTTTACATAATTCACATTATTCAGAAGTTTCACATCTCCTTTGACTTTCCAACTTACTAATGCTTTTTGCACTGCAAATAATTAAATTAGAATGGTCTCACTATTTTATATATATAATGTATGTTAGTTGGTTGGGTGGCAACTGTGAGAACTATGTTTTGTATGAAATTGTGAATAGAAAGAGTATGACTTATTATTCTACACTTGTTTTTTTGGTTCACCGACAAAAGCGCAATAGACATATGAACGCCGACAAAACCGCAACGGACAAATGAGCGCCGACAAACCTGCTAATTGGTTTTCGACAAATGCGTGCCGACAAAATCGCGAGAGAGGCCAAAAGAGTGGGATACGTACGTGCGCATTATGCACACATTATGTGCTATGTTATAACTGTTATAACTGCTGATGGCATACCACAAACAAATAACTCAGTCAAGGGTTGGCATAACACGTCGTATAGGCCTACAAAGCGGAATTACCAGCAGTCAGGCAGCCAGCAAGTCTAAATACGCTCAACTATCAAGATGTCTTGCTGCAATTCTTCCTACATATGCAGGGTGTGATCTTAAGGACTATCTGTGTGCCGTGCTGATGGCATGCCGCGTCTCATAATATTGACTTCTAAAATAAACATTATTATATTATATACTAGCAAAATACCCGCGCTTCGCAGCAGAGAAGTAGTGTGTTAAAGAAGTAATGAAAAAGAAAAGGAAACATTTTGAAAATAACATAACATAATTGTCAATGTAATTGTTTTGTCCTGTTGCAAGTGATGAGTGTTGCTGTCATATATATATATATATATATATATATATATATATATATATATATACACACACACACACACACATAAACATATATATATACATATCCATACATATATACATATACACATATATATACACACACACATATATACATACAAATACATATATACATACACACCTACATATATATAAACATATATATACATATACATACATTTTTACATATATACATATATATATATATATATATATATATATATATATTGTGAACGATAGGGGACGCTCTCGCTCCCTTGAACCCCTGTCCACGACTCCAGACACCAGGTAAAAGTCCTCAAGTTGACTTTATTTTGTCGCCACAGTGCACAAAGCACACTCTCCACCACAATACTCATAAATCACCAATACAATCAATAAACACAATCCTCCAGCTCCCAGGACGTTGCCACCCTTCCACCCAGCTCAGCTCATTGTCTGTGAGTTCCCATAGTCCTTTTATACCTCCTGACCCAGAAGTGTTTCTGCCCAATAGTCCACAAGTCCTTATTCCTTCCGGGTCAGGGTAAATAGTCCCTTTCTTCAACCCGGAAGTCTGTCGCTCTTCCTGTGACGAACCTCCGGGTCACAGGGCACGAAGAAGCCCTTGGTCCTCCCTGCAGCTCCCTCCTGTGGCCCCCACGGCATCCAGCAGGGCTTTGCATGAAATCTCCAATGTCCATGATGCCCTGCTGGTCTTCTGGGGACCTCCACGCTGCAAGGAGGGCTCCACCTGGCGGCTTGGGGGTATTGGCCGGGATAAATGGCCGGCCATCCATCACAATATATATAGTGTATATATGTGTATATATATATGTAGATATGTATATATATATATATATATATATACTGTATATATACACTCTTTGGGGTGCGAGCAACTGTTGCTGGGTGTGACAGAATCCATCAAAGAAGAAAAATGAAAAACATTATTTGTACAAAATCTTAATTTATTTATCCATTCCTAAATAATTAAATGGGCAGGCTATTTCGTATCAGTGCAATACACTGTTTGTTAAAACGGATGACTCACGCTCTTACGTGCAAGTCTGCGTGGATATTATGTACTATCGTATCTGTTTTTTAAAGTTTAAATAGAAGGAAGTTTTATTCAGTCGACAGAAATATCTTTGGTTGGAATGTAAGTTAAATGTAGGCATCATTGCATAAATTCTTCTTCACCATACAAATGTAAAGCGTAAATTCGCCTTACATTCCAACCAAAAATATTTGTGTCGACTAAATCAGGGGTGTCAAACAAAATCCAAAACACACTTTAGGTCGCGGGCCGAACAGGATAAACATTTATTGAACACACTAAAACTAAACTTTTAAAACTTTAAAACTTTTAAAACTTAACTTTTTTGAACATAAATATGAATAAAAACAATATTATTCCGGAATAAATCAACTCAAACCTTAAATAACTTATAATATTTTGCTCTCCATAAAAATATATCCTGTCTAAATTATGCAAGTTAGAAATAAAGTAAACGTTAAAAGAACAAACATTCAAATTTCTTTACTCTTATGTAATTTTATATAAAAAGTAAACTTACATTTTAAATATCCCAAAAGATTTTGCTCTCCATAAAAATATATCCTGTCAAAATTATACAAATTCAAATATGAACATGCTGCATAACAAAACCTGGAAATATAAATAAAATGTGTTCTTTTCAGCAATAACAAATCAAATCATTCAGTTGTCTTTGCTCTTATGTCATTTTATCAGAGCTGGACGCCTGGCATTTTTTTTTGGCAAGAAGTTCAATTATGTTTGGTGTGAGGTTCTGTGTTGTGGAGATTCTCAGGATGGACTGCAGGTGTTCATCAGTGAGGCGACTCCTGTGTGCTGTTTTGTTAGTCTTTATCACTGAGAAGAGCTTAACACACAGATATGTGCTACCAAACATGCACAAGGTTCGAGCCGCATGTAGACGGAGGTGGAGCATTTCTGCAGGAATGGAGTGAATAAACTGTGCGGCCCTGCAGTATCGTACTTTGCCTTCAGTGTGCCATTACACTGCAGCTCAATCACCTCCATGTGAATCTGCACAGATGCAGTTTCCACATCGACGGCAAATGGGTTGCGAAACAACTCAAAATTCTTTTTTTGTTCTTCAAAGTCACCAAAGCGATGTGCAAACTCAGTGCGCAGTGTGCTCAGTTTATCAGCAAAGTGTGTATTTGGGAACACCGTTGTGCCGACTTGGTTCAACATTATTTGGCAACAGGGAAAGTGGGGCAAGTTGCACTGGTGCATTTGTGTCTCCCATAAAAGCAGCTTTACTTGAAATCACTTTGTGATTTTGCATGGGTAAAAACGTCTGCTGAAGTGTCAGATTCTTCTTTAACTCTTCTGCTTTCTCTATCTTCTGCATTGCATTCAGGTCTTTCAGGTTATCCTGATGTTTTGTCTCATAGTGCCGTCTTAGATTAAATTCTGTAATTACAGCCATATTAGCTCCACAAATGAGACCCATGGGTTTACCAGCAATGTCAGTAAATATATACTCAGCCTCCCATCGGTTTTTAAAGGCTCTATTTTCAGAATCAACTTTTCTCTTCAGCATCGTGGGCTAGCTCGCAATAACTTGCAGCATCATAAGCTAGACTTGATTAAAGCTGTAAGTGTTCGGCAAGGCAGCTGAAGCGCTGCATTATGGGATCTGTAGTTTATTGTGTTACCAGCGCTTCATATCCCCGGGCAATTAATAACAATAATATATAAAATGATCTCGCGGGCTGGATATAATTACACGCCGGGCCGGATGTGGCCCGCAGGCCTTGAGTTTGACACATATGGACTAAATAGAACTCCGCCTCCCACGGCTATCGAGCTGCATTCTATTACAGTATATATGGCCGAAAATACCTTCCAGTTATGACCATTACGCGTAGAATTTCAAAATGACTTACTTTTGTAAGTAAGCTGTAAGGAATGAGCCTGCCAAATTTCAGCCTTCTACCTACACGGGAAGTTGTAGAATTAGTGATGATTGAGTGAGTCAGTGAGTGAGTCAGTGAGGGCTTTGCCTTTTATTAGTATAGATGCTTTAAACTAGTAATTCATATTTAATGAAACTTTCGCAATTTTGTCTGCGCTATTTTGACGCCGCGTTTTAATCGGCGCTATTTTGTCGGCGCTCATATGTCTATCACGCAAATGTCGGGTCACAGTTTTTTTATTTCTTTAATGCATCTTATAGATTTTTAGTTTAATTGGTAAATAGACTGTAGTATTTCCATGCTGAAGGAGGCTACCTGAATATTTGCAATCCTGGGATCATTAACCAGGTTACATTAAATGTCAACTTTAAATGTGCCTCGGTAAGTGCTGGTGTGTGCCCAGTTATAGACTGGAACTCATCCAGGATGAGTTACTGCTTTATGTCTAATGCCAGGAGAGGCTCCAGCTCCATTGGATAAGCAGATTGTAAAATGGATTGATTGATGCTTTTTAAAATCTTTTTTGAATCAAAATAAACATTACCAAGCACTGCTAAGTTCCAGTGTTTCCAACATTGTGTTTCTGGTTTCTGGGCATTAAAAATAAAAAAAGAAAGAATCAAAAGAAAACCAGGCAATGAAGAAGGTTTGATGTTGCATATTCCTTCACATTTATAGCTAGGCATGAATTATTATATGCCGTTATGTTTTTATAAGACTTCAAAAAGAAGCTTTAAAACTAGCCTATGAATAACTCTAAGAAAATGTTAAACCAGTGTGAAAGTATTAGCTGTTCTGTAACAATGTCAGTCCTTATTGAGACTAGAAATTCCCAAAACAGCATACAGTAATCCCTCACTATGTCGCTCTTCGACTTTCGCGGCTTCACTCTATCGCGGATTTTAAAAGTAATCATATCTAAATATATATCACGGATTTTTCGCTGGTTCGCGGATTTCTGCGGACAATGGGTCTTTTAATTTATGGTACATGCTTCCTCAGTTTGTTTGCCCAGTTGATTTCATACAAGGGACGCTATTGGCAGATGGCTTAGAAGCTACCCAATCAGAGCATGTATTACATATTAACTAAAACTCCTCAATGCTATAAAATATGCTTGATTATTCTTTTGACTGCTTGATTGTTTGCTTGTTTCTGCCTCTCTCTCACCCTCTCTGACATTCTCTGCGCCTGACGGAGGGGGTGTGAGCAGAGGTGCTGTTTGCACAGAGGCTGTTTTCTTAATAAATACTGACGACTCCTCTAAAAAATGCCGCTTTATTGCGGTGCTCGGCATATTTAAAAGCACAAAAGCATACGTATTGATTTTTTGATTGTTGCTTTAATCTCGCTTTCTCTCTCTGACGTTCTCTGCGCCTGACGGAGGAGATGAGAGGGGCTGTTTGCACAGAGGCTGTTTGCTTAGAAGATACTGATGCTCCTCTGAAAAATGCCGCTTTATTCGGTGCTTCGGCAAACTTAAAAGGACACGTATTGATTTTTTGATTGTTTGATTTTTCTTTCTTGCGCCCGCTCTCTCTTAAATTCTCTTCTCCTGATGCAGACACTCCTTTGAACAAAAGATATATTTGCATTCTTTTACTTGTGAGAAAGAACTGTCAAATGTCTTGTCATGGAGCACAGTTTAAACTTTTGACTAAAGGGTGTTATTTCATGTCTAGAGGGCTCTAATAATGTTAACAGTGTGGGAGAGTTTATAAGGGCTTAAAATATATAAAATTAACTATACAAACATATGGTTTCTACTTCGCGGATTTTCATCTATCGCAGGGGGTTCTGGAACGCAACCCCCGTGATCTAGGAGGGATTACTGTAATCTGTAATAGATTGTAGGTCTGAATAAAGCCTCGGCTTTTGAGAGAGAGTTCTTGTTAGGGAAGGGGAATAAATTAATATAAACACAACAAATACACTATTGACACCTTTATCCTGGTTTCATTGGCATCTCTTAAACAATTAAGAGTATGCTGGGTGTCTGGCATGAGGTAATCTGTACCTGCTCATTTTTGTGGTTGAATGGAAACAGATAGGACAAAATGAGGATTATATAGAGATTTTTGGAATAGGTAATATCTTAGTTGACGTGGTGTGCAGTGTGATGATATTAGGTTATATGAGTTGTGGTCTATGGCCGGCTTGTCATCACGGCCAGTACCCCCAGGCCGCCAGATGGAGCTCTCCCTGCAGCATGGAGGTGCCCCGGATGCCAGCAGGGAATCATGGACTATGGAGTTTTCCCTTACAAACCTGCTGGATACCCCAGGGGCCAACAGAGGATGCAGCAAGGAGGCATAGAGAGTCATATGTGCCCTATAACCTGTAAGTATGTCACAGGCAGAGCGACAGCAGAAGTGATGTACTTCCGTGATGAAGAAAAGGACTTTTTATCTGACCCGGAAGTGATAAGGACCACATGAACTGGGGATTGGAACACTTCCGGGACAGGGTGTGGTGTTAAGGGTCCACAGCTCACTGAGCAAAGGCCATTTTTAAATAATCAGGGGGGGCGATGTTGTAGCGAGCCGCGGGGCAGTCGTCGATGTGGGCGTTTCTCACCGTGTGCACAGGTGAGGAACTGCCCACATTCGTGATTGCTCCCGTGGCTAATGCTACAGCTGTGATGGCCCCTCACGTTATAAAAAAGAAGCGCAAGTGGTTGAAGGGGGGTGAAAAGAAAAAGGAAAGAAAGGAAAAGAGGACGGAGGTTACAGGGAGCGAGGAAGCATGCGGTGCAAGAGAGACGGACAGGCGGTGCGTGCTTGTGGTGAGCGCACGATCGAGGGCAGCTGTAAGGAAGCTGGGGTGTTGGGCCTACACCCAGGCGATTGATTTGGATGTCGCTCCAGCTGAGCAATTATGTAGCAGGAGTGACCGAGGGAAGGCGACTGGCCGCAGAGAAGCCGCGGAAAGGCAGCGGAAGTCAGGAGACTTGGTTCTGGAATCCCCAACGTGGGCGACCTGGCCGTTGGTTGGAAACCAAGTTCTCCGAGACTGGGATGAGTGCCATACCGAAGCCAGGGTTCGGGAGGTCTCCAGTCTCATGCGTGTGTTTCAGGAGGGCAGCTGCAGAGAGCGTCTTGCCTGCTGCTAAGCCCAAACGGGATAAGCAGGTGAGACGCTAACGCCAACAGGAAAGATGCACCAGGCTTATCGTCCTTGTTGTTGTTTTAAAAAAACTGCTTCCTGTAAGAAACATTTTACCTCGTTTTAAAGGATTGTTTTTTCCAATGGTTTTAACCTCCACTTTCACTTCTGTTTTAATGGATTATTTATTTAATGAAGAATGTTTCAATTGCACTTTATGAACACTGTTTTTTTGTTGACTGTTTTTAATAAAAGCACTGTTGCACCTTTTGTATACCTTCCCCTTGCTCAGTAATTTGCCTCCATTGACTAGTTCATCGGTGACATTACCGACGGTGTTGGGTTCAAGGGTTCCCAAACAACCATGGGAGCGTGGAGCCAGAACCCACATCGTCACACAGGGACTATAAAAGGACTGTGACAGCTCCTAGACGGGGAGCTGAGCTGGGCGGAAGGGTGGCAACGCGTCTGGGAGTTGGAGGATTGTTTATTGTAGTATTGTGGTTTATTAAATGAGTATAGTGGTGAAGAGGGTGCTTTGTGCACTGAACATTATTAATAAAGTCAATATTTGGACTTTTACTTGGTGTCTGACGTTTGATCGGAGGGTTCAAGGGAGCGATAGTGCCCCCCCCTATCTGTCACATAGTCAATCTTGTATCCAAATGCATAAAATGACACTGTTGTAAATTCAAATATGTGTAACACTGATTGAAAGATGGATTGAATTATCTTGGGTAGCCCTCTCTTTACAGCCTGTACCCTCTGAGATCTCAAAATGTGGAAAGTATCTGTCTTGGCCAATTAAGACAAAGGAGAAGTCAACTGGCTCAAGTGACTTATTGGCCTTCTGACTGTGAAAGTTCATTTTTTATACAAAGGGTCATTTCATTTAAACCCTGCCACACATATACCTTCAGCAATGTGCATTTTTTTCATAGACTGTAATAAGAGCCCAGACTGTTAGTATCAGGTATAAGTCAGGAACCTAGGAGGAAGGGCTACTAGCCAATCACAGGGAATTTTTATATGTAAATTCACACTCATTTGCATTGAGCCAATATAGAGTTACCAATCAACTGAAGTTCCCATGGGGTAAACACACAAATGTAGTAAGAATATACAAATTTCACACAGACAACTACCAGGCTAGGAACTACTGTGCCAACAGAATGTCCTACAACAATTAAGTACATGTTAGTATTACAATGGTGAAAAGAATTTATCTTGGCTCTTTTTATAACAATGAAATGTTGTTTAATGACACAAAGAATATTAATTGAATAGTTTATACTTATGAACACATCCTGTCAAAATTCAGTTCAGGTAATAAATTAAAAAAAAATCTTTAGCTTCCTTGAGAAGTCATTTCTGTAGAGTGGCAGAAATTATATATGCATGTGCTAGACAAAATCAAAGTCGGGGAATAAATAGGGTTAATTTCCCAAAAAGCATTAAACTATTTTATAGGGGATTAATCAGAATACAGTCATTTTATGGTGAGACATTGGCCAGGTATAAAGAATAAAAACGAGGTCTGGAATTATTACATGGGAACTCTTATTCAGTTCAGTTCCATCAGGTCCTTATACTTTTAAACAGACCAAAACAAAATCGGAATCAGAGAAAAGAAAAAAAAACAAATACCAAATATAAATGCGTAGCAAAGATGCTTGATGATGTGAAGTCACATCCAGCATGATGCTCGAAGGAGCAGTCATTATGTAAATGAAGAAAGTTCTAAAACACAAAAAACAAACAAAGGCACAAAATTAGATTAAATTTATAATTTGTCATAAATTCACTTTAAAGTAATTACAGTGTCTCTGTAGGGATCATTGCAATATCCCTCTTAAAAAAGTCGGCTACTCAGAATGGTGTGTATTTTCTTCATCATTCTATAAGCAAAAGGGCAATTCCTGTATTAATCAATTGTAAAAGAAGTGAAGTATTTATCTAAGATAGCTGGTTTGCTTGAAGTCAAAAATCAAAGAAGTTATCAAAATGTTTGACAGCTATTATCACAATATATATTCACATATATCAAATATACCATGGCTGTGCAAATTGTCTTCAATAATTTTTTTAAACAAGCAATTATATTTAGTGTGGAAGGTTACTGATCAGCAAATAGTTAATGATGGTAGAAAAAATATGCTGATGATACAGTAGAAAGGCTCAATAGGTTGTGAAGCAAAATCAGAGCAACCTACATTTGCAATTGGAGAATTAATGCTAGCAAGTTGAAGGGCCACCAGGAGGAGACAGATGTACAGTATGTTTTGATTTTGTCCTAAAGAGGTAGGTAGGTTATTGTGGACTGGAAAGCCCCAACAGATAACTGGTGGCACCTGCAAACATTAAAAGAAGCCTGTTTACTTTAATAAATTATTACCCCTTTGAACAATGGAGAATTAAGGGATTTTTTGATATCTACAAAGCACACTGAACCAGCCACAGAGGAGTTGTACAAATTTTCCTTGACACCATAAAAAGTCCCTAGGCAGTGAGAATTCAGAAGGTGAGTTTAACTGGTTGTTCCTTAGTAGAACTATTTAAGCCTGGAGTTAGGAAATAAGTTTGGGCAAATGTTCATTATCAGTAAAATTGACAAGAAAGAACCAGTGAAAGTTTATTAAATGTAAAAGAAGTGTGAGTAAAGAAGCCGAGTGAAATCTAAGTGAAAATATTTAGAGATGGAAAAGTAGGGAAGCCAGTCTTTATTAAATACAGTCCAGTGAGAATACATGGTTTTGATTCTCTTTGTATGTTCTCACTTGATTCATGAGGTGGCACAGTGGCAGAGTGGTTCAGCTGCTGCCTTGCAGTAAGGAAACCAGGGTCCTTGACCTGGGTTCTTCCTGTGTGGAGTTTGTATGTTCTCCATATGTCTGTGTGGGTTTCATCCAGGTGCTCCAACTTCCTCCCACTGTGCAATATAGGACTTTGCTAGTATCCGAGAACACTTTGTGTAAAACCCTCAAAAAGAAACTGCAATCAGAAGATGTGACCAAAGGTGAAAAAGGAGAACTCCTTAATAATGAAAATATAGCACTCTGAAAATCATTCCACATGTCTGGAGAAAGCTGACTAGGAAAGGAATAAAGTATCTCTTACCTCAAACCATATGTACAAATTACTTTAATTGATAACTTTGATGAAAACTGTTAATTGTACAGTAATTGAATAGATAGAACAAAGCCAGCTAATGTGTATCTGTTTTCTTATTTTTTCCCTCCAATACAGCTAGGCAAACTTTGCCCTCTTCCACCCATCTCCAATTTCCCAGGGTCTAGACGAATTACTTTCTTTATACAAGACCAAGGAATACTTCGGATGGTACCACACTGCATCCAGGAAGCACTTCCAGGTCAATTAGAACCTCGCTAAAATGAGGAAACCTTCTCTCCACAGCTCCTTCTGGGGCTCCCAGGAAACCCATCAGTGCTCTGGATCAGAACAACAATTCCCATGCAGCCCTGTGTGTCTATGGAATACTCACTACAGAGCTATTGCAACCTTCAGCACTGGGTGAACACATGGCCCCTTGAGGCAGTCTCATTCCAACCTTTTATTATCCAGGCTTACTTGCCAATACATGTCTACTTTGACACTCTAAACACAAAGTTAACCTTATGATAAGAATGTTTCTGCATATCCTAGGATCACTTACTGACAAAGTAACAAAATCACTTCCAGACTTGGGCTGGCATGAGTATTACATGAGTGCCAACACATTGGAGCTTCTTCCAGCTGTCTTGGTATCCCTGCTCCCTTGAGACTTGGTAAATTTAGGAAGGTCCCATCCCCACGGCATGGCTCTTGCCATCTGCTCTGTTATAGGGACAGCCCAGTCTCATATGTTTTTCTATCTAGGTTTCTGTGCCCTCTAGAGACAAGAAGAAAATAGGAGTTTCATTTGTGACATTTTTTAGTCTGTCATTAAAGGAACAGTCTTTTGATAAAAGAAATGGCAAGTTTGGCAGACCTCTGTGCAAATTGTATTGACAAGAGGGATTTTTTATAGAGGTGTCAATTCACATGTTCTTTTAGGGAGACAAGTAGGTGTTGCAATTTTTTTTAGTATTTGAACTTATTTTAGTTACAAAGATGGCACAACTGCACTATGCTTTATCGACAAAGCACAAATGTACAGTTTATAAAGATTTGCTTTGAAAACATTTTACATCAATGTTTGTAAAAATTTCCTTTTAAATTACATTAAAATTCTTAAAATTGATTTTGCTTTTTTCTACTGTTTCTTAAAGTGAATTCTAGCTATTTTGAAAGTAAGAAATAAAAAAAAAAAACTTTAGGTGGGCGGACTTTTCATTTTGCTGCTCTATATTTGAAGTTTACCAAGCTCTCAGGCTTTTTGTGTGCATGTTTGTGCTATGTTTACTTTTACTAGTGCTATTCCAATATTTTTTTAAACAAATTGTATTAAATAATTAACTGTATAGGAAGTGAATCAACACAAGTCATGTCTGTTCTCACCTCTTCTATCCCTGTTCCAAATCATGTTCCATACCACCACGATCAATAGCTCACCACACCCAAACAAAGTCCACATTGATAAGAGAAGTTGCACAATCCTGGTTCTGGATTAGCTTTATGTATGATTACATTTTATTTCAAATCCATAGACATTTAGGTGAATCAAGTGATAGACTGAAGGCAGCCATTTGCTCAAAGTGACCAATTTACTGAAACAAGAAATTTTAGCAGCTACTGTACACAGCAAACTTTTTGGAGGGTTTGGGGGTATTAAATGGTGATAAGGGTACAGTACTCAGTGAATGACTCAAGGGTTGCCAGCACTATAAATGAGTATGTCTGGCATTTGTGAAACAAAAGACACTGGCTGCTGCTGAGGTTGACTTTGTTGTCTGGCAGGAGGTCGAAAAAGCAGATCTAAGCACTTTGTTAATGCACAAAATGGTAGAATGCAGTTCTTCCCCTGTTGCTGGCTATGCTTATAGTTTACTTTGGAAGGCTGAGTTGGTGATTTATTGTGCGGTTTCCACTTTTGTAGAGACTCATCTTTTTCGTCTGTTAATTTCTTTTCCTTTCCTGGCCAGTTTACAACAAACGTAGTCATTGATGCCTTCAGGACTAAGCACATCATTTCTGTTTAATCATAAGTAGGAGATTTTGAACAAATGATCAGTTAAATACTACTTCATTCTCCTGCAAAATAGACCTCCTAGTAAGCCATAATACTGCTTGGGTCATTGTTCCTTTGTTTAGCCTTTGCTGTTGCAGGGTCTATAAGTACAGAATATTCTGTATTAAGTGTTTTGCACAAAGACTGAACATCTGTAAAGACTTTTATTCTTGGTGCTCTACCCAGACACAAATAGATTCAGTGATAGTTTTCTACATGAGGCGCAGGTTTCTTCCTTTGAAAACCTGGCACATATTCTGAACATTTTTGAATCTCTCTTATATTATCCATCCATCCATTATCCAACCCGCTATATCCTAACTACAGGGTTACGGGGGTCTGCTGGAGGCAATCCCAGCCAACACAGGGCACAAGGCAGGAAACAAACCCCGGGCAGGACGCCAGCCCACCGCAGGGAACCTCTTATATTATATTTGGCACTATTTGGCTCAAACACTAAATAGTATTGTCACCATATCTCTTATCACTTTCTGTTGTAGATGTGGCCTTATAGTAAGGTGTGTGCTGAGAACTTTTAGCTGCCTGGTAGAGTATGTAAAATGGTGAATCACAATCCTGTGGACATGTGCACATTAGCTTCTCTTGTATAGTGTCTGCTATGAGAATGAGGGATAACGTTTCTTTCTGTAACATGCAGCTCTTAGAGGAGTGAATGAACTTATACTCTCATTACAATTCTTTTGTTCATAGTTTCAGTGGAATCTAGCATGGGATCTCTATCGAGTGAAATATTGTCTATATGCTTTAATGTTGAGGGCTGTACAGTTGACCCACATTTAAAACTGAGCTCAATTGCATTATTTTCTTTAACAAGAATCTGACATTTTCTTTTGTCATTTCAGCAGCTTTTCTTGCAGTCCTACTTGATTCTTTACCTTGTGAATGAGAATTTAATTTTTACATCCAGAACATATTCCTGTAACTGTTCTCTTTCTTTTCCCAGCAGAAATCAGTGTTAGAAGTGGGCTGGCACCTTTTCCAATTTCAACTTACAATGCCGACAATGTTACCTAGCATTCCCATGGAGCAATCCAGTATCAGTAATTAATAAATTGTTAGAGCTGGGTGGTCTTTTGGCCTTGGACTCCCTGCAGATTTTGTTTTCATTTTCTCTAGCATATTTATCTCAATGTTTTTTCTGTCCTCCCTGGCCATCTTATCTTATCAGCAGATTTTTTAGAGACTTAAAACCGATTCTACATATAAGGACCCTAGTTCTCTATTTATTATATATCTATCTTATGTGTGTATTTATATTTTGTATGCTAATTATTCCTGATTAATTTTCTCTAATTTTATTTTGACTGTAACTATTTCTTTGACATCATGTAAAGCACTTTGAGTTACATGCTGTACATGAAAACGTGCTATAGAAATAAAGTCCAGTCTTTTTTTCTGGTCCAACAGCTTCCGAGGATAGAGTACCAAAAGAGATTAAATGTACAACTGAAAATATGAGAAAAAGATTGAGGGAAAAATATTTTAAGTAAACATGTAGGTTCTGCTGATCAGATAAGAGTTAATTTGTAGCTACAGATCAATGTGTGCTCATCGGTGCCTGAGAGTACCTATTAGAGTAGGCAATAGGTCAGGCTAAGGCAATAAGCTTAGAATGAAAATCCTTACAGGTGCCACTTAATCTCTATAGATGTCATTTAGTCTTTAATTAACATCGCTGATGATCAAATAAAATTCAGAAGGTTAGGTGAGCATATGTTAACAAACAGTAAAAATGCTGAAAAAATGTATGTAGCTCAGCCACTGAAATAAATAAATGTCTGCTTGGATTATGGGGATTTTGCTGATTTCCTGCATTCTGAAAAATGTATCCTTTTACCAGAAAAGGCAATATGTGTCATTGAAGGCCTTTACAAATCTAGAAACTATCATCCATCCATTATTCAACCTGCTACATCCTATCTACAGGGTCACAGGGGTCTGCTGGAGCCAAACCAAGCCAACACAGGGTGCAAGGCAGGAAACAAACCCCAGGCAATGCACCAGCCCATCGCAGGGTGCGCACACACCGGGGACAATTTAGGATCGCCAATGCACCTAACCTGCATGTTTTTGGACTGTGGGAAGAAACCAGAGTACCCAGAGGAAACCCATTCAGACACGGGGAGAACATGCAAACTCCACGGAGGGAGGACCTGGGAAGCGAACCCGGGTACCCTAACTGCAAGGCAGCAGCGCTCCCCACTGTGCCACCGTGTCGCCCATAGAAATTATCATTTAATAAGACATTCTCTATCCTTCAGCACTTTTAATTACAAATTAAAGTACATAAAAATATTTAAAAAGGTAAATATTCTGTTCAATTAGGAAATTCCATGCACAAATACTGATATTTTCTAACAGAGGAAAGATATCAGAAAAAAGGAAATCACACTGAATTATTATTAAAATTAGGAGATATATAACTATAACATAAGAGGACTGTGTATATGCTGCATAAATAACAAATGTTGTTTAAGTGGTTGCAGTAAATTTGTTTATTTATATTAAAAAGGACATCAAAACTGCAGCCAGTGGTGAACTTTTAAAGTGCACTGATTTCCTCAAAGTTAATTAATTTGCCTCCAGACCTTCTCAGATACAATTTGTTATGAACTGTGCTTTAAAAAGAATAATCTGTTTCTGTTTATTATTGATAATATGATCTACTTATGATATCTGTCTTAAATCATTTCATTTTACAAAAAGTGACACATTTTCTAGGTGAACTCTATTTTAAATTGCTTGACAAATAAAGTATGCCATAAGTAGTAAACACTGCCTAATAGATAATAGTTCATGTGAAATCCTTCACAAGCTATAATAAAACACTTTATCTACTATACACTATAAATATTGTACAGAAAACATAATCACAGTATGTCTGTTAAATATACATTTTATAACATGTAAATAGAAGGTAAGTATGAGATGAAATCAGCCATGGTCCTCCAGGGCTGTCACCTTTCTTCCTGGGTGCTGGTATCTCAATTCTTTGCAGGCATTTATTGCCCAAAAAGCAGTACTACAACTGGTTTCCATCCTTCTCCATTGGCATAACAACATACACTCTCCATTTTATTAAGCACCATATATAAAAACGTTGTGTGTTCTTTGGTTATTTCGCACTTTTAACTACGTGTACATCCGGTATAGTGTTAGGATTTCTGACACATTCACTTGTTATGCCTTACAGAAATGAAGGATGTTTACATTTGTTGTCCATGTATTTTTAACAGTTTTTGTAAGAATGACAAATGACAATGTATCAACAATAAAGATCTTTATTTGTCAATTTATTTTTATGCTAAGACTATTGATTCATATTGACAATTGAAGACTGAAACAAATGTATCTCATCAAAACAAACTAATCACACTGACAGTCCATCTTGATGAAAAAATAAATCAAAATGTGTGAAATGACTAGTAAAATTAATAATAATTTCAACAAATTTTAGGCTTCAAAATGATCTTCCTTGTTAATGTGAATTTAGATTTGCCCCTATATGAAGCTTTTCAGAAATTATTTCACCCTTGCCTGGTTTGTAGTTTTCAGATTCGGTGAAAAAGTACCATTTAATTTCAAAATAAAAAAAAAAAACGCACACATAAACAATTTCCTTAAACATACATGCAATATGAAAAAATTAAATAGTAAAGACTAGTAAGACAATTGTTCTTGATAATTTTGTGAGAGTTTAAAAACATCACTTTGTGTCATTTATGTAGGGGAAAGGCACTCTTTATGGGCACTGTATTATACCAGTGTTATACATTTTCAAATATTTGGCATAGGCTATTTAATTTATCAATTACTTTCTAGTTTGCATACAAGCTATTTTCACTTTACTTAGTTACTTACATTTGTAGTTATAACAGATTCTCAAACCTGCTTAATCCATTTCAGGGTCACAGTGGTGCTGAGGCATATCTCTTTAACACATGGCTCAAGGCATGAAACAGTCATAGACAAGGGCACTTGTTTTATTTTGCACTCATCCAGTGGAGTACCAGTTTAAAAACACCAATTCACTATCTTCTAATTAGGAACTTTATTAAACAGAACCTGCCCGATTTTCCTCATCTTGCACCCTCGTCCATGCTGGTAAAAATATTGCTCAATTTCAAGGACTCAGGCACCATCTCTGCAATATATAACATTATTTTACAGTCCCTCCCTTTCAAAGATCCAAGAGGACAATGGGAAAAAGATCTCTTAATCAATAAATCAGAAAAGGAGTGGAAAGTAGCAATGCAGAGACTTCACTCGAGCTCCATATGCACAAAGCATACAATTATTCAATTCAAAATTATATATCGAGCACATCTGTCTCGCCTAAAACTGTCCAAAATGTTTCCAGGGCAAGATCCAACCTGCGAACGCTGCAATCAAGTCCCAGCCTCACTGGGTCACATGTTTTGGGCCTGCACGAAACTAACATCATTCTAGACCAAAAGTTTTAACTACCTTTCAGACAGCCTCGGTCTCACAATCCCTCCTAACCCATTAACAGTGTTTGGTGTTCTTCCAGATGGGTTTAAAGTGGAAAAGGACAAACAAACTGTGATTGCATTCACTACACTTCTGGTACACAGACTTATTTTGCTAAACTGGAAGAATCCTAACTCTCCCCTTTTAAGTTAGTGGGAAACCAATGTTTTATACTATTTTAAATTGGAAAAAATCAGATATTCAGTTAGAGGATCTGTACAAAGTTTTTTCAAAACCTCTCTTAAAGCACAGAGGAAGCAATTATCTCCTCATTTCTTTTTATTCTCCATTAATCTCTATTGGTCTATTAAACTCCTTAATTTATGTTTACAAGCCTTCAGTTTTACCCCGTTGGCCATGCTCTCTCTCTCAGGGGTGGGGGTCGACTTGTTTTTCAATCTCAATCCTATTTTTTGTAAAAATTTATCAATATGTATGGAATGATTACAATAAAATTATTAAAAAAAATAAAAATACCAGTTGACGTAACGTGCATGTGCCTGGGGATGTAGGAGGAACTGGCAGATGTCCATCGCATGGGATTCAAATGCAGGACACCAAATTTGCAAGGCAACTACACCACTGTGCCATATTTTTTTAATAACATTTTCAAACCATCTTAATTTAGTTCAGGAACTGGGGTCTTATTTTCCCTGAATTAACAAAAGACATCCTCAGAATGACTGAAATGTTTGAACAGCTCTGTCTACATACATGAAGTGTCCACATGAGGTTTTCACAAGAATTCTAATTCCTTCTTCATTCCATGTTATTCATGTTGCGTTAAATGGTGACTCTAGGCTGGCTCTCTGTGGCTGGGCATGTGTGTGTACTTTGGTACTAAAGCATATTGTCTTACTGACTGGGATTGGACACTCACAAAAATAGAAACACACAACTTAGTAATGCATGCCAGGAATTACCGTAACACTAAACCTGAGAGAGGTGAGGAATTTCAACTTAAAAATACTAACCTTATTCTTTAAGAAGAGAAATTTGAGAGATTGTTATAAATATTTTAACAATAAGATAAATTACTGAGGAAAGTCTGTTACTTATTTTGCACAACATCTAGTGGGGGCTTTGTCTCTGGCCCTTAATGCAGAAACTGCACTGCAACCCTAATATCACATGATACTTTACACTCAATTTTGTACCGGTTTGGTTTATTGTGTTTGATCTGTACAATAACAATAACTTTTAATCCAACTAAGACTGGAGATTATCTCTGGCTCAGATACTAAATGCAAGCAGAGGAGCCCAAAATAATATTATTTCACCTGGGACTACTTTTCAAAACTGTTTTAGATAACTAAACAATAGCTGCAGTTATTTGTAGTAAACTGAGTATGTAAATGTTTTTATGTTAAAACTATAAAAGTGTCTTAGAATAAATATCTTGTTTAGGACATATTTCAGAATTTCTGAATGTCATATTTCTAAATTATATATAGTAGGATAGTTCTGAAAAAGTGCAATGCGTGTACTACTAAAGAACGTGGTCTAGATCAATGTTTCTTGAATTATAGGTCGCAGCCCAGTGTTTGTGATGGGTCCCACAAGTTTGTGTAGTAAAATTAGCCTCATTCATCTAAGCACAAGCTCTGGTGAGTGATATGCTGTCCTCTGTTTAGAATACTATTTATTTTGGAAGAGTGCAATCTGACATGTGTCCCATTAACAACTCCTTTCATTTATATAGTAAGAAAACACTAACACTCCTTGCACAACCTATGAAACAATCAAACTGAGATGGCTAACAAGCATAATAATGGGGGAGGCAAGCAAGCTTTGGAAGCAAAGACACTGTAGTACTAGTTTGAGCTGTCAAAATTAAAATAACAGGTGAGGAACAAGGATGTGATGATATTTGGAGTGTTTTCGGCGGATTGAATCTCTAGGTTGGGGATATATGTAGTGCCATGCCAGAGTTATATGTTAAATGCAGTTTTAGTGACCATGCACATTTGGTTGTTGTCTTATCACACATTTGCTGTTATGGCATACATTGAATCCAGACTTAGAAAGAACATTTTGCAGTAAGTTTAACATGCCTCAGTGATGGTGAATTACTTTGCACAACACTATTTTAAAGTGGTTTCATAAATTTCATTCCACTGATAGTGTGAAGGTTGTGTTTGTTGGTCTATGGAATACTGTAAGAATGCCACATAATATCTAAAATGTGAGACAGGCTGTAGAGGACAGCCTTTGGCAAACATTACAATTGATAGCATTAAACATTTCAAACTGAACTGTTTGCCACATTTATCATTAGGCTCATAAGAATTGCTCATAAGAAATACAAATAATGCATACGCTTTTGGGAGTAATTTACCTTTGTGTCTAAACTATTTTACTCAGTTTATTGAATTGTTAAATGAAAACTGACATATTGTGAATAATTTGGGAGCTCATTTGGAATAATGTATTATTAATGGTGGAACACAGTTGGAATTTTTCTTTTTTTTTTAAATATGTTATTTAAGATAGGGTTAATAAATGATGTTGATTAATTAATATGGCTATTGCCAATTTATGTCTCTCTTGTCATTATGGTAATAGTCCTCTTCTTGAGTCCCAGTATGGTACCGATTATTTTATTTGGGTCATCAAATTAAAAAGTTTAGGAACATTGGTCTAGATTACAATTGGTCAAACCCATGGTTACAACAGATCCTCTTCTCATTTAGGAGCCATGTAAAAAATAACCTGAAATGCATTATTATTATTATTATTATTACAACTACTAAATTACTTTATCCACAGCAATCAACATGCAACTTTAAACAAGTGTGACAGCAACTTTAACAAACTTTTCTTTGACCTGATCATGCCTACTGCTCCATCTACCACTAAACCCACATATCCATCCATATAAATTATTTTTTTCTTTTTCTTCAGATATTGTAGAAAACACAGAAGTACACAATGAAATTTGAAAGACATTAATAATCCATTCAGGCAATGACTGGGCCAGTTACAAAACCATGTTTTCTTGAGCTATGAGGAAGCAGCTCTAATTCCATCATGCTTCCAATTAGTAAAAGATGTCATTTTAAAATGTGTATTTTTATATTAATTTCTGACATGTCTCTCTTTAACTGCTATATTATAAAACATTTTAACAATTAAAGCAGTATCTCCCAAGAAAACTTTTCTATGTTAATTATGTCACTCAGTGCACATTAACTCCAAGCTGCTGCATACTCATCTCTCACATATAATTAGGTTGAATGGTTAATCGTGCAGTACCTCTGCTTTCAGCCTTTCGATTTCCGTGTCTTGATCTTCTAACTGATGTCTCAGCTGGTTTGCAGCCACCTTCTCTGTCTCCACAATCTGCACAAGGTGGATGTACTTTTGCATCAGCACCTCTCTTTCAATAATAATATCAGAGTAGCTGCAACATAGAAGCAAAAATGTTCCTGAGATTAATACATCATTGTGAAACTGTTAAAATTTAATTAATCACATCTGTAAGTGTGATACCTTTTTTCTTTGTGTAATACCAGCTGTTAGAAAAATCTGAGTCTTCTTAGAAAACATAAAATTATTATTTTATCATTTGTAAATGAAACAGTACATCAAATACAGCAGGTAATATATATGTATAACAAGGTCAAAGTTTCTGTTGCTTCTTTCTTAGCAAACAAATAAATCTTTCTAAATAAGACACATAATGCTGGCTATTAAATTATAAGCTGAACAAACGTACATACACATAGCAGGATTTAAGAGAATTAAAAACTAAAAAAAATGCAAGTAAATAATGTATGCTACAAAACTAAAAATAAAATCATTAACTTATAATATGGAATTTACTGTGTTGCATGAAATACTTGCAGAAAACCGATTCTGAACAGTCTCAAAATATACAGTTTTGTATAAAGATTCTGATCTAAATCGTGAAGGAAATTAAATTTAAAAATTCTTAGATTTTTCCATTTTTTCAGCACCTTCTTGATTGCCTACACTGGATAAATCAAAACTTCATAACTAGAACATATGACAGTTTCTCACAGAATGAGATCACAGAAAAAAAAAATTAAATGTAAAAATGATAAATGCCTCACTGAAAGTATAAAATATGATAATCAAAAATCAAAGAAAGACAAGTAAAAGGGCACATTACATCATCTTTTACACTTAGTAACAATTTACACTGAATAAGTAAAGACGAAGTCATTTTTTTGGTCAGTTAAAGTCATATTTTCTAAATTTAGGACATGGTGAGGACTATTTGATTGTTAGTTATGCTTTTATTGTTTTTTCCATTGGACACTGAGGAAGGGATTTAGGGTTGCAATTCTTAAAAAGAACATTCCAGGGAGAATGTGCTGCTTGCTGGAATAGTTTTACGGTATGTTAGGTAAATGTAACTTTTCTAAAGACAGGGGAAGTTATTTACAGACATGGCCTTATGCGGTTGTTCCTTATCCAACCCAAACCCCCAAGCATTATTATTATCCTACTTACAAAAGTCATATGAAGTAAATGTATAGTACCTGTTTGTCACAAAGATGCTTAAGATTTAAAATATAAGTGAAAATGTTTTAAAAATATGTTGTAAGACAAAGCTAAAAACGACATCTGTGCCTCTCGTAATTGCTGGGTGAGTGACTCTATTTCTATATTGCAGTCAAATTCTTGTTTTAGTGTTATGTTATGCAGAGGGCCTTCCAAACCCTTTTGAGAAGAATGGTCACACAGCCTTTATTATGATTAATCCCTTGCTAATAGGAGTGCTGCTATAAAGCAGAGGTTTAAGCCAGACATACCACAGGCCGACAGTACAGAACTAGTGCTTGCACAGTGTTATAAAAGAATGTGTGGACATTTCTCCATTGCTTTCTTAGTTGCACATAAGTCCATCCTTTGGTTGATAACTGGGTCAAGGTTTTCTCAATCAGGTTGGCAAAGGTTGAGTTATACTTGTCTTGCTCATTGACCATGGAGATAAATGATATAATACCAAGACACCTCTGAGCCAATGCCAGAGTCACTTGATAATGACTGATGCAGTCTTATCAGATGTAGACCTAGAAAGTGAGACCCAGCGCAGTACCGTTGCAAACTCACACCTTGGCTAAACTGACTTTGTATGTTAAGTGTCAGTAAAGGGCGCGCTAGCAGTTCTCTCCTCCACCATTCTATGGAAAAAGAAGGCAATTCCACTTTGTCCTACAAAACTAAGTTTAATGATTATTGTTACCTTAAATGACTTTTTCATGTAACAAAGATACTGTCAGAAACCATTTACTCACTGGGAACTATGCGGATGTGTAATGAGTGTAGATAAATATATTGACTTCAAGATATTTTAGATATTATTTTTTTTAATTGAGTAAACGGGGTTATGCTAAGCAATTACCACTACAGCAAGAAGCAAGCAGAGATAAAACTAGAAAATTCAAAGGGAATAAAATGAAGTAATAATTCTAGATGATATATTGGAACCTGATAATAAAGTTGGCCATAATGTATATATATATTGTATATATATTTTAACAGTGCCAGCCAATTACAGCTTGCAAAGAGTAAATTGATTTTGCTTCAATCTGATTACAGGCAATGAAACTGTGCACTAAAAACGTTTCAGCTGGAAGTATTTATTATTGACCAAGGCACTGAAATGGCATCAGTTGTTTTTCGGCTGTAGTGTAAATATACAGTAATGCCTGTCACAGCCAATGCTATTGTCAGAAATCTCTTTGTAAAACAATCAACAGTAAAAGGCATTTTAGAATTTCCTAAAGGAATAGAACATTTTTTAGAAATAGCCAAACAAAGTTTATAGACTGATGATGATGAATTTCAAAATTGTCTGTTGGCAGCAGGTGTACTGGAAAACATGCCGGAAATTAAAATTACAATCAGAAAGATCCAAAGCAGTCTTTCTTGATTGCTTGACAATAGCTGTGCAATAATTGGCTCTAACCTGCTTGCTTAACTATGTATAAGGCACCTTCCATGTAAACTGAAGTTTTTACAGACACTCACGAAAAGTAGTTTTACCACAAATTGCTGGAATATTGAAAATGTATTTTACTATGTGGTCTTTTTCTTTGAAATAATAAATTGTGTATATTGTGTTATTTTTGGATTAGATAGGATTCCTTGGAGCTGATATATATATTGTTTCATTGATGGTGCAAATCTAACAAGCTGTTCCCTTGCCTCGTATACAACCAGCAACTGAACAAGGTCACATGGCTACTCAGTAGGATGAGACTGAGAGTAGAATGGAGTTCCTCCATTGCAGTCTGATGACGTATTAGAGTGGGAGGACGTGACAGCCCAGGATGTAACCATGCCCCTAGAGGTCCCCACTGACCCACTTACACAATTACAGTTTCAATTTAAACAGACGCTGGCCTCCATTAAACAAGAGCAATGTAATGATGATTCCATGAAGTTTGCTTTGAATGTGGTTGTTTGAACAACACACGAATTTGCCTCAGGGATCACACTTTGTTTTGAAAAATGATTTATGGTATCAGGTAGCAGGGCATGAGGGTGAGGTATGGAGGTTGTTGTTAGTTCCACAAACTTTCCAGTGACAAATCTGTGAATTGGCACACCCCCACCTCTTAGGTGTCCACTTAGGTACTGAGAAGACCCTTGAGAGTATTTAAACTCCATTTTATTTGGCCAGGAATTAATGAAGAGGTCCATCACTTTTGCATTTCCTGCCCAGAATGTCATTTGCGACAGATTCTTCAGAAGGAATGTGCTCCTCTAATTCCTGTCCCAATCATTGATATACCTTTTGATAGACATTTTTCGGGCCCTCAGAACCCTCCACTATAGGCCACAGGGACCATGGTACTCTTTGTATCTCGAAAACGTTAAGGCAAATTGCCAAATTACTCCACATTAAGCATCTAAAAACCTCAGTATATCATGCTCAGACTGATGGCTTAGTATAGCAGTTCAACCAGGTGCTGAAACAGATACTTCACAAGGAAGGAGGAAGAAAGAAACTGGAGCAGTTGATTCCCATGGTATTGATTGCCTACCAAGTTGTCCTTTCAGGACTCCATGGGCTTCTCCCTTTTGATTTATTATATGAATGACAACCCCATGGTATTTTGGACATTTTAGAAGAAGGTTGAGAATTATAGAATATATTGCGCAGTTATGGGTACTGTGTTATGGTATTGATGCACACTTCTCACTCAAATTTATTGGCCCATTGGCAAGACTGTACAAAATTAAGGAGAGTCAAGCTTGAAATCAGATCTATGCTGGATCTTGCTGTTATTAATGACAGTTTTAGTCTCTGGTCTAGTTCCATCATAATTGTTCTGAAGCCAAATGGGGGCTGGCACTTTTCTAATGAATTTTGTTGGTACAATCAAGTGACTTGGTTCAATGTCTCTGCTATGCAGCAAGTCGGTGAGCACCTCAAGTGACTGGGAAGGTCACGATATTTTACCACTCTTGACATGATAAATGGGTATTGGCATATTCCTTTAACGAAATCCGCAAAGAAGAAGACTGTGTTCAGTATAGGGTCCTCCCATTTAGTCTGCACAGGGCATTTGTGACATTCCAATGTCTGAAGGATAGAGCGCTCCAGCCCCATCAAACCTATTGCGCCACGGGTACTGTAAATGACAAACTGTGATTATCATTTTATATAATAAAACATGAAAAATTTTGCACCAGTCAATATATGTGCATAACATTTTAAGGTACCTGCAATGATAAAGATGCACATGCTCACTTAGGACAACATGTTTGTTTCTGCCCTTGAATATTATTAAAGTGATCCATAATATGAAGAACAGAAAAAGAACACTACCTCATGCTGTGAATTCACTGACATAGCTTTTTGTTAGCAACAGACAAACACTAATTAAAGATGAAAAGAATGATAAAATATACAGTGAAGAATCTGCAGATGAGCTGCAAAGATACACACACATACCTGATAAAGATTCAAAAACCAAAATATTGTGTTTTTTTATAAACTAGGGGGCTCGTGCCCCCTGCTCGCTTCGGTCGCCCACCCCCATGTTTGGTTTACCAGATATACAATTTAACGAGATTTGTTATTTTCGGAACATCTGCAGTCTTTCTGCTGCTTGGGAGCTGCCTGTTCTGCTTGTCCATGTCATTGTTTTAAGAGCTGGGAGCACATGATGCTTGTCTGCCAAAAGCAATCCAACAACTGCTAGGTTTGATGTCTGTGGACTTGTTTTAAATGAAGGATCACTGCCTTGTCTCGCGTGACGTTGTAAAAACAACAGTCCTTTATTTCTGGCCCCAGGCGTGGTTAATCTCTTTCTTGCAGGATGTATAATGCTGCTCGCATTGTGAAGGGGGGGAGGGAGGCAGCTGCTATCGCGCTGCCCTTTGATAATTTTAAAGCCTGTACACCCGCTCTCCTTTTTGCTACTTTGTGTCTCTGCTGCTCGCGTTGTGATCGCTTCTCCGTGATCATAAATATACACCTGACCGAATTGGGTTTTCTTTGAAATTAAACTTGTCGTTGCTTTAACTGTTATGGGACCACAGATTCTCATAGCGTATGGTCCATTATTGTGTAAAACTACGTTTTGTGCATTGAATAATGTGAATGAGAAAAGACTTTGTTTCTGCTCTTTGGCTTTTATTTCTGACCTCACTTTGTCCTGCTATTTTTTCAATTACACCTGGTCCTGATGATTAATTTTCTTTTTGTTTGAGCTAATGCGAACTTTTAGTCGTCGATGTTTCATTTATAATGTATTGTCCTTTATACGCTTTATATGCACTGAGACCCCTGTATCTTTGTGTGCTGCGTGCCTTTACACTACTGACTTTTTTTTGATGGCCATGCTCTGATATTGCTTGCAAGTAGGGCGTGTCTTGCAAGAATCTCATGTTCCATATCTCCGCGGGATGCTCCTTGGCCATTCTCTTTCATCTCGCGGGTCTTTTATTTGCCTTCCGTGATCTTAACGTGCATTCACGTATCGTCTCCAAGTCATTCCCTCCCACAGGATTTTTTTTATAATAGAGAGATATTGGGCTAGATTTTTAGCAACACTAACAAAGACCTTTTCTAAACTCTGCCTAATTTGTATGTCCATCCAATCATTTTCTTCCTTACTTATCCATTACAGTATTGTGGTGAGCTAAAGGCTATTCTGGCAGCACTAGGAGCACATTTTAAAATAATTACTTGAATGGATGCTAGACAACTGGAAGACATTCTGGTGCAAAAATATACACTTACCCATGCTCTCTTTAATTTGATTAATTATGAGCCATTTATTAGAAGGTACTTTGTAATGCATATAGTAACAAAATGCATGACATTTTTTATTCCAACAGATGGCACATGGCAAACAATAGTACTGCTGTTGAGAACCCTACACCAAATAGCAAATAACTGCAGAAAAAGACAAACTGACACTATAACCTAAAAAAAAAAATTTAAATAGAAAAAAATGTAGGAAATAAAAACAAATGACCTAGTCCATTAAATATTCTGGTGTTCTGTCCTGGCAAAATAGGGGCATAAATAAATAACAATTCATTATGGACTGTGCAAACTAGTAAGTCCTGTAGATACAGCTTGGAATGTTTTTAATGAAACAGAAGACAGAAGGGAGTGGTATAAGACACAGGAAGAACCAATACAGTTAATACTTTGAAAGGGATAGGAGTACTCTAATGTAGATAAGCAGAGATAACCATGGGCCAATGTGCTTTGTTGGCTAACTGGAGGTGTAGAAGTGGTTAAATAAAGGTAACTAAATTGAGAGAGACCATAGAGGACAGACAGAAAGCCAACTTACTGAAAATGATAGGTAGAAAAAGTTTCCTACTTGGAGTTGAAATTATCTCATTAAGTAGCGCAGGCAGCCTTAATACTAGAATTACCAAAGCCTACAAAAAAAATCCAGGCCCACCTTAAATCCGTTCACACCTCTCCGTCAGCATCTTTTGTGTTGTAAATGTTTTGATCAGCAAGCAGCCTATCACATCCCCCCACCAATGCAGAAAAGTCAGAAAGTTCTGTCAGCTCAAGTCTGTTTGCCTGCGTGTGACTTGCCTGGAGTTGTAAAGAATACATAATATATCTTTATTTGGAATGCATGCATTTCATCTGTGTTCCGTGTCTACAACAA
This sequence comes from Polypterus senegalus, assembly GCF_016835505.1. Taxonomy (NCBI): domain Eukaryota; kingdom Metazoa; phylum Chordata; class Cladistia; order Polypteriformes; family Polypteridae; genus Polypterus; species Polypterus senegalus. Next base: position 125,559,588 of record NC_053160.1, on the reverse strand, counting down.
TCTTTGTAAACACATTGTTAAAACAGAAACGTTTTTCATGTTTTAGCAATAATAGACAAAATGTAGACATGAAGTGTATAATGTGTGAAGCCTGAAGTCCAAATATCAAATAAACACTTTCACAAATGTACAAGTATAACAAAACAGGTGAGGCTTTTATTCAAGAATACAACTGCAGAATAAGAACTCTCGTTAGGGTGTGACATTGATACGCCCTTAATACAACCTTTTTGGTGGTGCAGTAGTAATTACTGCTGACTCATAATCAAGACTTCGTGGTTCAATCCTGGATGAGTAGTTTTGAGTAGTGAGCTGCTCTTATTCTTACTATTATAGAATTAAAACATACATTTGATTTGAGTCTGTAACAGCCAGTGTAAATTTATGGTACCTGTAAAGGTTAGTGTTTTTTGGGGGTTTTTTATTCAATTTTACTCTCTCAGTCATATTCACCCCCAACCTAACACTGCTGTTTTTAAATAAAGACATACATAATAGCAGAGGTAAACTCAGATGAGGACAAGGGTTCTACATCGGAGAAAGAGAACAGAAGCCCTTCCTGCAAAAAAAAAAAACACTCACATATAAGAACAATGCAGCTGCACCAGGAGTAAAAGCGAAAGATGGCACCGTTTGGATGCAACAACAGGTCAGGCATCATGCTGCCAGTCAGTCTGCCCCACAACTGTCCTTCAAAAAAAAAGCAGGGCTTACAGAGCTCGCCAAGGTATCATGCAAAGTCATGTTTGTGATTATATCTTGTGATGGTCTTTATATAAAAAACATGTATATGTTACTAATATAAAAGCCAGATCGAATGTTATTTACCTTGATTCATTTACTTGTCTTACTACAGCGTAAAGTCACAAGGAGACTGCAGAGCTTCCTCTGTTTGATCGGCACAGGCATGCTGACACAGTACATTTATACTGAAGTGACTTTAGCTGCAGGTTGAAGCTCCTGTCGCACCCTACACAATTGTGTCTGATCTTATTCAGGAAAAGATCCCGGTCGCCCCAATAGAGAAAGCCAATTTGCTTCTTGTGGGCACTGTCACTTTGGACATTGCTTGCCATGTTGCTATGCAAGACAACCTGACAACATAATCTGTGATGCCACTGAATCCTGGAGGGCTACAGTGGCTGCATGGTTTCATTCTAACCTTTTTCTTAATTAGTGACCAATTTCTGCTGCTAATGAACTTCTTTTGCCTTATTTTTAATTGACTTGCTATTTAAGAACAAGACCTCTTAATTGTTTCTTTTTTCCTTAATTAGCAGCCACACAATAATGAGACACAAAGTGAGCCAACATATGAACAGCAAACCTGTGTCCATCACACAATATGTGAAAATAAAGAAAGGTTAGGGTCTCAGTAATGTTGATCTGCTCAGGTCCATAAAATATTTTGATGGTTCTCTTAGAAAAAAAAAAATCAACTGTTTTGGAAATGTCAGCTATGGCAGATTGAGAGCACCAACAAGCCATGTAATTAAATAATGGGTTTAACTAACAATAAGAATCATCTTCTAATTAAGAAATTGGCTGGAGAGAAATAGGTTAGATTTAGCTGGTCATCTGTTGGCCCACTCCACTTCTCATTTTTGTTTGCCTGCCATTTAAGGAAAAAAAAAATATTTCAGAGGCTGGAGTCTTTAAAAACCCAGCAATTAAAACGAAAGAAATAGAAGTCAATTAACAGTGGAAATTGATCCTTGATGAAGAAAGTGTCAGAAAGGAAAACCAGCAACCACTGTGGACGTCCAGGATCAGAGTTAAACACCCCTGGAATAGAGAGTATAAAGGTCAGGGGTAATGTATTTCTTGATAATGCAAGATTGGATAAAAATACTTTACATGTGGTGTGCAGTGCTCTATGCTCGTTTTGATTTTCCGATTAGTTTTCTTGACTGTGCTTTCTGATTTCTAATTGTGCTTTGATAAAAAATAGAACTGGTGTTTGGTTATGAACTTTCACTCAGTTTAGACTTACATTTCATCTTCACTTTTTAAAAATATTTCTATTTTTAATACTAAAGGCATAACGTATGCTATAGCACTGAATACACATTTTTATACACTGTTCAGCATTCATTATTTGTAATTTAAAGCACAAAAAGCTGTTTAATTTAATATAACCAACAATAGGAGAGTGATTTCCTTACTTCAACATATAAGAATTTAGCTCCTTAGAAACAAATTGTATTTTGCAAAAAACGGAACCATTCCCATAGATCTGAGACATTTTGTCTTGAATAAGATTTAGAATGAGAATTAATTTCTAATGCTGCACTGAAATAATTGTGGTTTTATTATCATTAATGTATCACAACCTCTAGTAGATTTATCTCTATACATTAAAGAAATCACAAAACTATTTTTTTTCTTGTAAATAGGCCCTGCATATGCTAGTTTTGAAGCATAGGGTTCGCTGTAAACAAGTACACTCATTTGTACCCTGGAATGGCAACAAACAAGGCCACCACAAGACCCCAGACCAGGGGTGGCGAACTCCAGGCCTAGAGTGCCGCTGTGACTGCAGGTTTTCATTCTTACCATCTTCTTAATTAGTGACCAGTTTTTGCAGCTGATTACTTCTTTTAATTAACTTGACTCAGGCCCATAGTTGTTTCTTTTTCTTTAATTAGCAGACAAACGATAATGAGACACAAAACTAGCCACCACACGACCAGCTCCCCTGTGCCCATCACACATTATCTAATCTGAAATTAAAGAGAGGTGATGGTCTTGGTAAGGTTGATCTCTCAGGTCACCAAAACATTTTGACGGTGCTCTTAGAAAGAACAGAAAAACAACAGTTTTCGAAATGTGTGCTGTGGCAGAATGAGAGCAGCAACAAGCCATGGAATTAAACTTAAAATTGAACTGGCTTCTCATTGAGAAAGTGAATGGAGTGAAATTGGTTGGGGTTTGAAGCCCCAGTTTAGCTGGTCATCTGTTAGCTTGTTTCACATCTCATTTCAGCTTGGCTGTCATTTAATGAAGAAAGGAATCAAATCAGAGGGCTGAACTCTTCTAACAGGGCTATTAAAGTGATGGGGAAAAAGTTAATTAGCAGTGAAAACTGGTCACTGATTAGGAAAAGTGTAACAATGAAAACCTATAGCCACTACAGCACTCCAGGCCTGGAGTTCGCCACCCCTGCCCCAGACTGTACATTTTATGGGCATGATTTGGTAACATAGCCCTCTAAAGGCAACAGAAGTTGTGAGGAGATACGAGAGACCACTAGAATGAGATCTAGCCTGGTATGTATGGAGCAAATGACTCTGAGCCTTGGCCAGAAGTAAATCTAGGACAGACTTGTAGCCACAGGGTAGCTAAGTGCAGAATCAAGAGGAGAGAGGATCACAGTTTCAACTGGTGGGAGCTTAGAAAAAAAGCTAAGGTCGGAGAAATAGAGACAGAAAATGAGAGGAAGATGGAGAGAGGTGAGAAAGTTGTGCTTTTTGGTAGTAGAACATTAGAAAAAAGGATGAGCTGCCTCACCTAACAGACTAGTGTTCAACAGCCATTTAAACTGGGCACCTATGAGGAGAATTCAAACATTCCCAAAATCGGTCAATAGCACGGGAGTAGGGTGTAATTATCAAATATGTCACTAGGTATTGTATGTCTACTGTGTGGTTAATTAGTCTGTTAAGTGGCATTATGCTGAGTTGATGAGGTGCATATATCTGACATTTATTCTACAATCACACAGGGGACTTTGGCATTTTTTTTTACCAGGTGACCACAGCAGATTTTTAAAAGATAAAATGATCATGTTTTTCAACCCTGACGCAAGCTGGTGTAAGTTTTATAAGAAAGGTTTTTTTTTTTTAACAACTTTTGTATTTATTTGTACTTTGTGGTATCCCAATGTTCATCTTCTTCATGTAATAAGGATGCAACTTTAGTTAATTTTTTATCTTCCTGGTTTCCTCCCCGATGCACATGGCTGGTGTGAGGGCCACATCCTATCACAACACAAATTTTCTTCACTCTTGCACTCAGTCACACATACAAAAAATACCATTTTAATAATGAGGTGTATTTCCTTAAACAATCTTCGCAAACACTAAAGTTCTCTTTTCCTTTAACACTCTAATCCCAAACTATGTTTTTGTTAAATAGTCCATCATTACAGTCCCTAATGATTATTTGAATTATTTTCAATGTTTTACTCATCAGAACCATCTTCCCCTACCTAACAATGGCACGGACATGGTAATAGCTTCTTCAGCAGATTGATACTGACTAATGGCTGTATTATCTAATAGGATTTGATGCAAGCCTCAAAACATAAAGAAAACAAAGTATACACTAACCCCAAAAGAAACAGCACAAATGGCACAATTTAAACACCCCCAAGATTTATCCACAAGGCCTCAGGAATTGCCTTAAGCAGTAAAAATACTGTATCAGTCCATAGCAGTTAGAATTTCCATTATTGAACATAAACATGGTTTGTTTTAAGGTTTTGGTAATGCATTAGGTTTTATTTTAGAAATAAGAATACACTGACTGCGGTGGGTTGGCACCCAGCCCAGGATTGGTTCCTGCCTTGTGCCCTGTGTTGGCTGGGATTGGCTCCAGCAGACCCATGTGACCCTGTGTTCGGATTCAGCGGGTTAGAAAATGGATGGATGGAGAATACACTGATGTAGAAACCATCTGTCAATTCTGGATTCACTGCAAAATGCTTTAGGTAAAGAACTTGCAGGTTCTTAGACAAACGAAAAGGAATCTCAGTAAAAGCCTCTGTTGCTGTTGTAGTAAAAATTCCTTATTTTCCTGCAGTTCCCTTACAAAAAGAGATAGTTGTAATTATTAGTTGTGTACAGAAACCTGTAATTGTAAGATATACATGTTTGAAGCATCAGAATTAATCAGTAAATGAAACTGCTTGTTTGCTTTAATCCAGAAGTTTCCCATTTCATAAAGAGTATATTTTTAGGTTAACTCCTTCAATAACTTACATGGCTGTGGCATTGTGAATAAAAATATATATATATTTTACAGGTAATATTTTTCTTTTTTGGTTGGTGCAACCCATTTCATTAGAAACAACTTTATTATTTAATTTATTTAAAACTACTTCCAACCCTCCTGCTCCAGAACACACCATTCAATAACAGTTCATCAAAAACTGAGACGAGCAAGCTTTTTTTTAAAGGCAGTATACGGCTCAATTATTAAAAGATGCTAAGATTTGCACTGGTGTGACGAGGATGGATAGGATTAGAAATGAGTACATTAGAGGGTCAGCTCAAGTTGGACGGTTGGGAGTCAGAGAGGCGAGATTGCGCTGGTTTGGACATGTGCAGAGGAGAGATGCTGAGTATATTGGGAGAAGGATGTTAACAATAGAGCTGTCAGGTAAGAGGAAAAGAGGAAGGACTAAGAGAAGGTTTATGGATGTGGTGAGAGAGGACAAGCAGGTGATGGGTGTAACAGAACAAGATGCAGAAGACAGAAAGATATGGAAGAAGATGATCCGCTGTGGCAACCCCTAATGGGAGAAGCTAAAAGAAGAAGAAGATACGACTCAATTATTGAATTGACTGTTGTGCATTTAAATTACTACAATAAAAAAGACACTGGATTTTGTAGTTTCTGTACAGATATACCAGTATGCATTAGTTTTCAGTGCTGGTATCTATTTTTGTCAGCATTGTTTGGCTGTAGAAAAGAATATTTCTTGAGTGTGAATTTAATTCTTTGTAGTAAGAGGTGATCAAAGATTGACAAATTGTAAACATTACAGTGAATTTGCTTATAAGGAGCCTTTTTTGAGTAAAGCTGGGGACTAGAGACCTGTGACTTATGTTTCGTCTATCTCAGGACAAGAAATAAAGCAAGGCATGGGAAAGTTAGAGAAGGGCAAATGTTCAGCCATGCTTATTTAGTCTTTGTCAGTGTTGTATTACAGCCAGAATTATGCCCTATTATAATTATACCCTAGCTTATAATTATTTTTTTATTTTACTGTTTTTTTTTTATTATATTTGCGTTATTATTCATGTTATTTCTGTACATTTTTTGTTTGTCATGTACTGTTTTTTCAAAGTGGCATCCATTCTGTGTGTTCTGTGGGTGGTAGCTGAGCAACCCTGAGGTCACTGCTGCTGTTCCTCCCTCTGGCTACTTCCAGTGGGTCAGATAGAAGAGAGATCAAGTAATGGTTCAGTGAATGTTGTAGGAGTCAGTAGTGAGTTGTTATTTCTGGTTTATCACATTTCTTGGATTTGCTTTTGGATTAGTATTTTGGGAATGTCTTTATATTATTAACTTCTAAAGCCAGCTCCCATTTGGGTGAGCCTATTCTGAACAGGAAAGTGAGGTTCTTGGCTTGCTGTATGGTTCTTTCAGAGGCCTTACACCCTTTTCATCATGTTTCTGACTCTGTGTTATGATAGTCAGGTTATATGTGGGGGAGTTCAAAAGGATATGAAACTTTTATCTGTATTCAAAAGAGTCACTAAGCACGATTTAATCAGAATCTGTGCTATTCATGTTATATATGTTCATATTTATGTTTTTGCACATATTCATGTTATACATGTTTCTGAAAGAGAAAGCTACAACAGATAAAAACATATAGACAGCATCACAATCTGTCTCAATGAAAATGAAAGTAACCTGTATTTACATCAAAATTATTTCTTTAGGTATTCAGCTTTATTTCAGATTGTACAGCTGAACTACAATGCTGAACATCTTTGTTTTAATATGTGTATTATATCAACAGTAGAAGCATCACTTACTTTTTAAACACCAAAGTACAACTTTTCTGTGCTTTATAATCAAAAACCAAAATTCATCAGCTGTTTCTTTAGCTGTACTTAAATTTGAAATGCAAGACTAAATTACAAAGTTTCTAATTTTTAAGCATGATTTTGGGCAAAGACACTGTTAGTAGTTTCAGTATACTGCATTGGTAATTGCGATCAGTCTCTTATAATGATATCAGTCAAATAAAACAGTTTGCTTTGTGATCTGCACTTTCACGTTGACTTTTTAGTGTTAATATTTTTAATTTGATGAAGCCTTCTTTCCATCTTTGGGTCCATCTGATCTTGACCTTCTCATGTGACTCATGACTGACTGCCTAATCAGTGGTAGTTTTATACAGTGTGTGTAGATCAAGCTATTTAAAACAGGTAGGTGGATCAGTGTTTTTTAAATGAGTCATAGTAGAGTGTTTCAGATGGGCTGATATTAGTGTTTCAGGAACTGCAGCACTGCTGAGTGGTTTGCAAACAGTCTGCTGATGAAAGGGGCTGATGAAGGCTGATGTGACCCCTGGAGAATAACAGACAAGCAAAAGCTGAATGAAAGAGAAGTGCAGACTGAAAGAGGCATATCAGAGTGTACAACCTGCCATATCATGCCATAAAGTGGCTATGACAAATGACAGCTCTAGAAGGTATACTCCTGTCTGTACCAAACAACAAGGCGTTTTAGTGGGCTAAGGAATACAAACAATTATATAGCGTTATCTGTGCGATTAATCTAGTTAATACTGATTCAAGCTGATGGGAGACCACTATATTGCACTATATATATAAACTTAATGCTGTGTTTTGCTTTTCTGTTTAATTTTGTATTTTTTCTTAATAATTGGAGTTTTAACATATAAACAATCCATTTCTTCCCTTTAACTGTTTATTTGAAACATATTTAAAGATGCTAATATATTTCACATCTTTTTTGACCTTATCTTTGTGTGATGTTAAGTGTGGCACATGATGTCACCTACCCGATTATATTTAGCTGAAGTGACTTAAAAAGAGTTTAACATAATTAAGTAAACATCAGTCTGGGGACTGTTTTCAAACAAGTGCTACGGCTGCAAAATTAATCATTACAAGTGAGGAGTTTTAAACCAAACAGAGCAACACAAGAATAGTTCATCTTTCTTGTTATAAGAAACTACTTAAAGCCATTTTCAATTACACAGATATTCACAGAAGACGAGAGGCTTCAAATGCTTCTTAAACACTGTGAGGGAGTCAGAAGTTTGGATGGAAGTGTGCAGCATATTCTGTCAGCAAGGAGCTTCACATTAAAAGAGTCCAGATTGAAGTTTGATGCCACACAGAGGTTGTAACTTTAGACCTCATTCATTAGCAGACTTGAGAGGGTGAAAAGGAGCATTTGATTTTAATGTATGCTGCTAAAGGAAACCAGTATAATAAAAATAACGATATTTTTTACATATATTATAGTGCTTATCTCACTACTCGAAGCGTTTTTCATAGTGAGTGAGGAGCTACTTCAACCACCACCATCACCCAGTGATGCAATGGCAGCCATTTTTACACTAGTAGACTATCCACACATGAGCTATTAGGTGGTGAAGCTGTGAGAGAGATGATGATTATGGGGCCATAATTACCATGCCATGGAGGGCAATTTAGCCTGGACATCAGAATAAACCCTGCTCCTTATAAAGGATGCCCAGAGATCTTTTATGACCACATAGAGTCAGGACCTTGGTTTTAGGTATTATCCAAAGTATGGCAACCTGAAATGAGGAGTGACAGGTGAATGCTTAAGATGGTTAAATACAAGACATGGCACTGCAATTTTGAATCATCTGTGGTGACTTAGTTGCACATGCAGGTACCCCTTACTGTAGTCAAAACGTGACAAGACCAATGACTGAACCACTAGTTGTGCTGCATACTTCATCAGATTTGGTCTGATCTTGCAGATGTTAAAGACAGTGAAACTACATGAAACTACAAAATTCTACCTATTGATGTGAGCTTTTTTAATTTGGCTTTCTGAATAAAAGATTTTTGGCTTTGAATTTTTCAACTTTGATTTCTTATTATAGCTTATTGGCTCTGATGAAAGATTTTACTGATTTTTGATTTTGGAATAAGACTTGTTTTTGAACAACATTTCATCTTCTGTATCTTCTCAGATAATGCAACACTTAATAAACTGACCTCTACTAACACAACTTATGTATCTAACCAACTGTTTCTAAGACAACATGGAATTGGTCATTCAAACTGAAAGTCCATCACAATGAAATTTAGTACAACTATTGGACAGACAGGGGATGACCTAGGCTGCTTTGAACGATCAGGAGAATGAAAATCTAAAAGTGTTGGCAAAAAGTGTAGTCCTAAAATAGGCAATTACCTATAAAGGACAAAAATACTAGGCAATGAAAAAACATAATTGTCAAACTTTGCCATCAGAAATAAAGCTATAGGTATTGGTCTTTTACCAGTAAAAGACATTAAATTAAAGACATCATTATACAGACGTTTTTGTTTTTCAGTTTTTTTTACTAATATTCCAAAACTGGGAAATCCATGTAACTGTTCCACTATTTTAAATACTGATTGGGCTATGACATCATGTGTTAGCAGAGAATGTGATTAGAAACATCCTTACAAGGGCATTACATGGACCTCATCAAATTAAGACAGAAATAATACATTAATGTATGTAAAAATGGACAAAAATGAATCAGGTGGTAAAAAAAGCCAGAATTATGACACTAAGCCACAATCAAACAGAACAGAAATAGTGCACAAATATAATTTTTATTTATACTCTTTAAATTAAACCTCAGCATATTCCTTAGTTGACTTTTAAATTTATTAGAAATACTCAATTTTTATGCTTACCTTATTTATATTTAGTTGTAACATTTTCCAGGCATAGAGCTATTATTTGAAACTCTGGTAATTTTTGTTCATCCTGAATGGATATTTTTACTTTGAAGCAGATTCAAAGAAGTGGTGCCTCAATTTGGTGAAATTATGTCAATATTGAATGTGAATAAGATGGACAGTGTGAAGGCTTTGATTATCCATTTGGTACTGATCCAGAGGGTACACAGGAGAGAGTAATAGATCAAGCAAGGAGGAACATGTTTTTTCTGCTGCTTTCTGGGACAAATGGCTCCTACTCACTGTTACTTTCATTAATTATCTGCTGCATTTTCTTTGCCTGTGTTATGTTTTATGTTTTTTGTGGGTGGTTCCCTAAGAGGCAGGGCCACTTGCCAATCTTTGCCAGAAACTGCTTTTCCACCTTTATATCTGGCGGGTCTTCCACAGTTCTTAGTAGTTCATTTTAAATATGTGTAGGGTTTTTGGTGAGTTACTGTGATGTACTGCAGTTTTTTTTTTTTGTTTTTTTTTTTGATATTTTGAACCTGTTCACTTTGTTACTTCGCTTTGAATACTGTATTAGGACTTGGTTTTTTCTTGGATTTTCTTTGCTGGCAACTCCTTCATGCGTTTGTGTTCTTTGTAGCTTCATAGTATAACACAGTGTTTTGTGAAAAAAAAACTTTGTATTTTATGAAGGCCTATGTTCACTCTTATATCTATCTGGGATTTGATGGTAAAACTCTCCACTGGGCAATTTTGGAACTGCTTTTTGGTATTTGGGTGCTGTGGGACACCTACGTTGTAGTTCATGACACTTATGTAGGAACCCAACTCTCCTTAATGTACAGACAGGTGTGTTGCCTGGGTTTAAGTTTATTTGTTGTTCATTTAATCTTTCTGCTATTATTATACATATTTTTTCATATTATGCTATTATATATTTTTTGTTTTTATTTTGTCTTTGTATTTATTCATTTTGTTCTTATGCTTTATGTATTGCTTTTGCTATCTGCCCTGCTGTCTGTATGGAGGGCTATCTGATTATGCAGCTGGGGGATTGCTGTATGAAAGATGAAGCAACTGAGGTTACGACAGCTTTGGCATTGCTTTTCTATTTTGATTCCTGTCTTTTGATTTATATTGTTTGGATTTCCTGAGATTTATTGGATTGGATTGATTTTAGGTTTTTCCACAAGGGCAAACTTATTTTTGCTTCTTATGTTCAGCTTTGGTTTTCTTGTGCTCTTTTTTGGAATCCTTTCAATAAACAGTTTAAAATATTAAAGATCTTTGATTTCTTTGTCATTTAGAAGAGAGGGATTCTATCTATTCTATCTAGTGCCTTTTGTTTCCATCAGCTTATCTTAATTCCATAGGAAATTTCATGCTTCAGTATTTACAGGTAGAGTTGCATCATTTTATAGTCTTCACAGATTAACCATGTTGAGCTAAACCTAGTGTCATTTAGGGCCTAATCAAGCCTAAAACCTAAAAGAAGCATTTGTCCCGTTTAGGGCCTAAACAGGCCTAAAACCTGCAAGCTGAGTTGGTGCTTGGCTGCTTGGAGTGTGGTTAATCCAGTGGGCCCAGACCTGAAAGCAGAAAAGAGCTGACCTGTTGTGTGCGTGTTTTTGTTTTTGTTTTTTTTTTTGGTCTACAACCATTTTAGTGCTTCATTATGGCAGGAGATCAGGACATGTAATCTGTTTGATTTGCTTACTTTGCAAGAGGCAAGTAGCCATTTCCTTTGACTATTTGGATAAAATAATATCAAGAAAAAAAAAGATTCTGCTGCTGCACACAAAAGAATGTATAGGTTTTATTTTTTTGTGTGGCTAGCTAAATGTTATTTTTCATGGTGTACCATCCCACCTATTTTCAAATGATTTCACGTACTCGATTACTACCTATATTTAAGGTGGTGTTTATCTTTTGGCAATTCTGCTGTTCTGTCTTCATCCTTTAAAATCAAGTACTCACATGAAAGTGTACTTTGTGATTTTATCCGAAAAATAACCAGTGTAACAGAAAGCAGTAAGCTAGCATTACATGAAAATAAAACCCAAGGGATACCTGTGCCTGTAAGAAACCAACTTTAACATTTGAACAATTCCTATATGCTGAGATATTGTCCAGAATATCACATATAACATTATGTTAACATAAATAAACAGATATTTCAAAAAATAAATTTCACATCAGCCGTCGATTTGAATGAGTTCATATGGCCAAGGCTAATTACTTTGGTAGGGTGTTAGTGAATTGTTTCACTTAATCAACTGTTACTATCTCCATCGTTCCACCTTTCACATCTGGACCTGTACCAGAAGTCTCAGATTTCAGTTTGATAAGACAGCCAGGGAACTGACAAAAGAACCATTGAATGGTGAGAACGGGAAACAATAGTTTTCCACATGAAATAATTACTAGACTGCTCAGTTAAAAAGGAAGTGAGGTTATGGAAATCATGTACATATATAATCTCTAATACTATTTGTCTTTTTAACCTCAGTTGGCTTCTGCAGAAAGTCTCTGCACTTATCCTTGTCACTTTGAATAAAACATTTTATACAAAAGGAGTATAGGTTCATTAAATAACTTAAGGTCTCACAGTAGGTCAGTGATGCAGATTGATTTGAAACTGAAACTTGAGAGTGTGAGCACACAACATTGCTAAAATTACATACCACACATTGGCTCAATGTAAAGGAACATACCATTTTTGCATGTGGCATACATCTCATTACACCGAAACAAGCAAACATGTAGTTGTTGGTATTCCAAATAGCAGGCAGGGCAAATCATTTACTGGATGTTTGAAGAGCAAACCTAATGGAATTGCACAGAGTAAGTATGACAGGTGTAAATATGTTCTACAGAGTATAGAACTGAACAAGTGGAACAATAGGCCAGCAATTCAAGGACAACCTGTAGTGAAATAGTAGGGCAGCCAGGTTTTGTTCTCTTTTACGTGCTGTGCTCCTCTGTTGTTCATCTCAGTCAGCATGTATATGAGTCACAGACAGTAAGAAAAAAGCAGCTTTTTTCTTACTGTCTAGTCTCCTTATATGTGAAGGTGAGCAATGCTTTCCAGAGGACATCCTGCCACAATGCCAAAACAGCAACTGCAATGAGGAAACATGTTTAAAATAGACTACTGGAACAAAAAATGTATTATGTGCCAAAACAAAAAACAGGAGACTACTTTGAAAATAAAGTGCTTATAGAAAAGATGTGTGCTTTATTAAAGCTTCAAAAAGAAGTGTCTTAGTAGCGAAGACCCATTCCTGATTTAAATTAAAGCACATTAAGAAAACCAAATACTCTTTGCTATTTAAAAAAGCAAAATCTTGCCTGGAAATGTTAGGCTAATATCCATGGATGAAAAATGGTTTGGGTGTTAAAAAGGAATTACTAAGGATTTATTTCACAGCATTTTTTTTAACAAAGCTATTACTATTTTTAATAAAGGGATCACATCTTTGTATTAATATTGCTTAAACTGTAGAGGGATACTTGACTGGCAGAAAGGTGTCTCAGCAAAAAAGGCACTTGGGTGTTATAACAGAAAGGTAAGGCTAATTAGGGAAATGCCTCCCAATGTGGTAATTTAAGAAGCACTTTGATCCATTTTTTTATTTCTTTGCATGCATAGTCCTTATAATAAAAGAAAAAAGGTGCCTATTTACTTACCCGTTTGTTCCCCAGGTGCACACGTTGATTGGCTGTCTATTGCCAGGCTGTGAGTGGATGGAGTGGCTCATGTTTCCATTCAAAGGGCCCTCGGATCGAAGCTTGCGCATGCTACCCTTCAATCTTCATCGCAGTATTCTTTGGGTGTGACTGTGGTGTTTGGAAGAAAAGGGGCTGTAAATTAACAGGTGGGCATATGATTGATGCCAGTTGCAGAATGTTGGTAATGTAGGCACGTGTGTGGCGCAATTGGCAGAGATATCATGTAGGGTAGGCTAGGTGCATGACCAGGGAGAAAGAAGTGTGTTAGTCTCTGGTCAGGTGATGGGTTAGTTCAGTTCAGACCAGAAGAAGGTCAATACGAGAGGAATTAAGGCAGCTGCAGGGTGATTTACAGGCAGGAATAGACAGTTATTCCTATTTGCCAGGGCAAGCCAGCATTAACCCCAAGATTTTGGATTGGTGGAGAAAGCAGGGTAAGCATTCCTTTTACTGAAGAGCTGACTTTTTGGAGCTGGTTAAAAAGGAGATTGATTTTTTTGGAAGATTTTTTTCAAGGTGTGTGCCATGTGGAAAATGTGATTTTTTTTTTTGTTTTTCATCCTAATTCCTTATTGCAGTGTTTGTGTGCATTCTTTGTTGATAATTTCTCTATGGAGCATTTTTTTCAATAAATACACCTTTTTATTCATTACGTCAACTGTGTTTGTCTCCCTTATTGTCTCACTGACTCTCAGTTCTGATACTTCATATCCCCAAGTTCATGCTAAAGCCTATAATAGAGACACTGGGGTATGACAGGGTGTGAGATTGAGTTAAACCCACACTCATAAAAATACAATTCCAAAATACAATTCATCTGCATACCAGCATAAAGAGAAGAGGACTGTTAAAGTGAGATGAAGCCTGAAGAGACAGCAAGAGGTACAGAGTGATATAGAGAGGTTGAGGAAGTCCAGACAATATGCCACCAACAATTTAAAAGGATGGCTTAGGGGATACATTCTAGCTAATTACCAATAAAATAAGGCCATAGAGAATTGGTGGAAAGCAAGGAACTTCCTTTGGCTCAGCAGGGGCACCTAGATGTTTCCACAAGAGACAAGTGGGAGTCCACTGTAGAACCAAGAGAGTATGTGACCTGGTGGTTATTTTGTTAACATGGCTATTATAAATGGGGGTTAGGGCCAAGAGGATGATAGCCACTAGGATCAGTTTCATGTCACTGAAAGTTAGAACTCAGAACCTGGAAGTGATTGCAGGCCTTGGCTCTGGAATGTTACCCTGAAATAGGGTTTAATAGCAGAAACCCTGCAAATGCATTGAGCTTTGAGTTAGAAGGTGTGCTTTTAACACCGTGGCATGCTTTCCAGAAGAATATTGTTTTGCTTTATGGCTACGATGTTTCTATAAAGTGGTTGTGCATATTTTCAGGTAAAGTCCTGGCTCCAACACATGTTGAATAGTTAGATTAAGCAGTTTATGCCTTGTAAACAGAAGCATATACAATAAATATACACATTACAAATATTGCCTATGTCTTTATAAGGTAACATTGCAATGTTTTTCCCATGTCCATTTTGTATTGCATTGTCAATTTTGAGTTACTGTACAAATCATTTTATTTTTATTCACCTTGAGACTAGAATTTTTCAAGGAGCTGTCCATATAGCAAGAATTTTGACCAGTGATAAAAATGGTAGCTTGAATGGAACTTGAATATTATTAACAGGCTAATTAACATGAAAATATGTGAAGGGTTATTAGATAACAGACTATTTCTATGTGCTATAATGTATCAGTCTGTTGCATTCAGGCACAGTAGTCATGGTTACCACAATTTACAAGAGCATTTTGTACTTAAAGCTCTTCGCAGTGCAGAAAAGGACAATTTTGCTTCCAGTTAGATTTCACAAAACATGCTCAATAGTACACATACAGGTTGGGTAACAATGAATCATTCACTTTCTTAAAAATGCTAAACACCATTCTGCCATTTTTAGGTAAGATTTTCCATATGGATGCTCAGCACTGAAACATCCCAAGACTACTTATTGTTGGCAGTTAACTTAGAGATAACTGGTGTAAATTGAAAACTATGCAGCATTCTACCTGGGAATGGAAGCAGACAACAAATGCTACAACAGGGTGCTGCTGCCCTATCTAATCTCTGTCTTTCCATTTTCGTATTTAACTACTGGTGCATAGTTTATCTCAGCAGGACGTATCCCAAATGGTGGATAAGTCTATTTCAAGGTGCACAGCTACACTTGCACGCTCACCATTACAAAGCCAGATTAGAATACCCAAATAATCAATTATACACTATCTTAAAATGTGTAAGGAAACCAGATATCTCATATCAAATCAACACAAGAACAGTACAACAGGCAAATCCCAAGAAGACAGTTGCAGATCTGGGATTTAAAATTACATAACTGGATTTGTGTGATGGCATGGTCAATCACTGTGCAAAACTGCTGTTGAATACAGAATTGTAATATTTTCATTAAGTTTACCATAACGTAACATTTTCAAACCTGCATAAACCGGCTCACATATTGCTAAATCACCATTATGTCTGCAGCCTGCTTAAATTTTCTAATTCTGTTTTTCTGTCATCTCCTTAGTCGAAACTTTGACATTTTTTCACATGTTGAACTTTTGGAAATAAATAAGTAGGACAGAATTTTTCTAGTGATAATATATTATCATGACAATAATAATATTGTAAGATATAACATTCACTAACCCATTTTATCCAATTCAAGGTCACAGGTGGCTGCATTCTTGGCACCACTGAGTGCAAGACAGGACAGTAAAGTACTCCATTGCTGGACCACCTTTTTCCACATACCCACAATCACATTCATACAAGAGCAATTTACAGTAGC
Source organism: Polypterus senegalus (assembly GCF_016835505.1). NCBI lineage: Eukaryota > Metazoa > Chordata > Cladistia > Polypteriformes > Polypteridae > Polypterus > Polypterus senegalus. Next base: position 125,543,354 of record NC_053160.1, on the reverse strand, counting down.
CAGTTCACCTAATCATAATCACTATGTCTGGAATTTGGAAGGATTACACAGCCAGTGGGAGAAAGTGCACACTCCACATAGACAATGACAAGATCTGAGCCCAGCTGGCCTGGTCAATGAGATAAAATTTGTGCCACAGCAATAGCATGATATTGTAATATAATTAGGCAATGCATATTTAGTGCAGAAATGAATTTTAGGCATCTCAGTTGTCTCCAGAGTAACAATGAAAATAACCCATGTTATAGATCTTCTATATAATGTGTTTAAAGTAAGGTTATCCACCAATGATTTACATAAGAATGCATTATATTATATTATATTATCCATCCATCCATTATCCTAACTACAGGGTCACAGAGGTCTGCTGGAGCCAATCCCAGCCAACACAGGGCACAAGGCAGGAAACAAACCCTGGGCAGGGCACCAGCCCACCGCAGGGCGCACACACACACACACACACACACACACACACACTAGGGAATATTTTGGATCACCAATGCACCTAACCTGCATGTCTTTGGACTGTGGGTGGAAACCGGAGTACCCGGAGGAAACCCATGCAGACACAGGGAGAACATGCAAACTCCACGCAGGGAGGACCTTAGAAATGAACCCGGGTCTCCTAACTTCGAGGTGGCAGCGCTACCCACTGCGGCACCGTGCCGCCCTATATTATATTATATTATTGTTGGTTTTAAACATTTCCTGGAGGTTCACCTGTGAATATTTCTATTTGTGGTCCATATAACTATAACATTAAAGTGCAGTTTTCACAACAAAATTATTCATTAAATTTTCATATGCAAACAAACCATGTTTAAAATGGTAAAAGATCCATGTTAATTACCGGTTAGGCAAAAATTTACTATTATGTTCCCTATCCTTTCTTTTTTATTTATAATAGAATTTGCCTTTTAGTATTTTTTTCAGAGCTTTGGTGGTGAGCAAGGCACAGGTATCTGCAGCCAAATATGACAACCTATGATTACTGTTATCCTAAATTCTTCTCCTGTTGTGTGCACCAATAGTGCAAATTGTGTGTTTCCACACTATATTTTTGATTACATCATTTTGTGTATATGTACAATTCTAAATTCATTATAAATCAACTTTAACTGCTGCTTTCAGGGAGACAGCTATAGTTTGGAGTATGCTGGAGTATTTGCTTTTCATATGACAATGGCTGTAAAATGCATATTTCATATTAAGCTCCTTAATTTCTGTAACACAGTGAAAACCAAAATGAAGTGATTTGCTCAGGTTTAGACTACAACCAACAAGCCAAATTCCTTAATAGTCAATTGTACTGTGAACATATTTCTCAGGCAAGCAGAGAAATGGCAATTTCAAAAGAAAATATGATTCTGAATAAAAAATCTGAGTAAAAATAATAAGGAATACTGAATATTAATGATTGAATATTGACATTTTTCATATATTTTAATGACCAACTCTCAACTATATTTTGTTAGGTTTTTCTCCAGATTTTCCAGAACAAACTATGAAATTTTGTGGCTAGTTGCTTCCTGCCATCTATGAAGAATATTTATTGAAAGAGATTGGTATGAACTTACTAATATGATTTTTGCTTCTTCTGTCATGCAAATCTGTCGACTGTACTTGTAATATTAACAGTGCCCTTTGTGGACTATGCCCGGCTGTTTATCCCGGTCAAGACCCCCAAACCACTTGATGGAGCCCTCCCTGCAATGTGGAGATGCCCCGAATTCCAGCAGGGCATCATGAACTTTGGAGTTGTAGTGCACAGCCCTGCTGGATAACATCGGGGCCGCCAGTGGTCACTGCAGGAAGAACCAGGGACTGCTATTTGCCCTATGCCCCGGGAGTAAGTTACATGAGCGGAAGGGATGAACAAAAGGACTTTTATCTGACCTGGAAGTGATAAGGAATTATGGACTGAAGGATGGGAACACTTCCGGGTCAGGAACAATAAAAGGACTATGGGAGCTCCCAGACGGCGAGCTGAGCTGGGTGGAAGGGTGGCAACGCGTCTGGGAGTCGGAGGATTGTTTGTTGTATTTGTGATTGGCTTATTTATGAGTAGTGTGGAGTGGAGGGTGCTTAGTGTACATTATTATAATAAAAATAATTATTGTAGCACTTTTACCTGGTGTTTGGCGTGGTACCTGAGGGTTCAAGGGAGCAATAGTGCCCCCTACAGCCACACCTTTTTAAAAGTTTGATTTAGTTCGAATTTGTTTTGTTTTGTGTAACACTCAGGTTTTATGCAAAATTGAATAGCAAATGTATTAGACTGCAAACAAATGAAAACTACTATTAGATGCGCTAAACCTAACTTGTAAACTTGCAAGTACTACAAATAGGCAAATATGAAAGAAGGCAGTTAAAACCTGAAGTTCTTTGCAGTGTGAAACAGTGCCATAGGAAAAAAAGGCTCAGTATAAAAGAGAACAAAAAAAAAAAAAAACACAATTTACTCTACTGTAGTTAACACAATATGTACTATTTTGGCAATTGTAATACTAACCTTTACTTTTTTAGACGTACCGAAATTAGTGTGTAAGTAATGTCACCTTTAGAGTTCTTGCTTGTAAACATTGTTGTTTTGGAGTCATCTTGTTAGATGTGTATCTTTGTAAAGCTGGTATCATATTTTCTTGTGAGGAGAGTGAAGAAAAGTTGTGTTTTTCACTCTTAAGAGTGTTGAATAGAGCCTACTTGAGAATGAACACACCCACTATGCCTTAGGCAGCTACCTAGCACACACAAGCCTTGTGTAATTCCACAACACATAAATTAAAAATTGGAATTCTTTTTCTTCTGCAAGCATTTTTCGAGCTTGTTCATATTTGCTTATTTCAGGTTTTTAAGGGTGGAGTGGTAGTTCTGAGGCTAAGGATCTGCTCTGGTATCCCAAAGGTTGCCGGTTCAAATCCCCATCACTGCCAAACGTGATCCTACTCTGCTGGGTCCTTGAGCAAAGCCCTTAACCTTGAATTGCTCCAGGGGCACTGTACAATGGCTGACCCCAAGGGGTATGTGGAAACTAACACATTCCTAATATGAGAAATTGTATAGGGCAAAATAAAGAACAAAAAAAAAAATAAGTAAGACAAAATAATTAATGCCCTTTTGCTAAATAAGGAACTAGCTTTGAAAAACATTTCGGCCTCAATTTAATTACTGCTCATGCTTCTTTTCAGTTACACGTGGTTAGCATATGTAACATTTGAAACCCTTGTAATTGTGGCAACTTATGAATCACATCAAATTCTATTTTTTATAAGTCAATACCTGGAGATGAGCATCTTCCTTTGGTTAATTGTAAAGGCTGAGGGTTTGACAGAAGGTCAGCAGATTATCTATTGAGAGAATTTGAGGTCAGTGGCCTCGTCAATACTATCAAAACCAGCAATAACATATTAAAGTAGATGAGTATAGAAATCTCTGAGTCTTCATCAATCAAACAGGAAACTTCTACTGAAAAAAGCAAGTTGGTGAACATAAACGGAGTGAGTGGAAACTGCTCTAAAAATATGTGGAGTTAACTGAGAGCTGGGCCATATTCACTTCACACATCAACTGAAGCTACCTTCCCACTCTGCTGCCTGTCACTTTGGGTTTACACATGTGGTTTTGTCTATACTCAAAGATGGATACTACATATAAGTACCTCCACTGATATCATCTTGCACTTTACCACTACTGTATATCTTTGACTCTGATGATTTAGTTGATCATATTGTGGAACAAGAAATTATTAGTAGAGATGCCTTTGTTTCTTTCCTCCCATTATCCACTCCAGCTAAAAAAAATTATACTCTTGAATGTTTCTCCCTTTTTATCAGATTAACTCTTAGAAAGAGAATATGGACAAGTGGTGTCTAAAATAAGATTTTGCTGATAAGCCTGCCGGGCCCCAATAATGAGGGATCAGACAAACTGAAAGAATAGTAAACACTAGCTGAGGTTGGGATGGCAACGGTGGGTGGACAGCATGAGGAGAGAGAACAATGAAATAGGCAAGCAAGATTTGAGATAAACTGAAACAAAAGCTGAGAGATTACTGAGAGTGTTGATGTAGAAATGTGGAAAGACGGGGTGGTGTTGGGCAAGTAAGAGGACATAAGGTGCAGTTCAAAAGACAAGACCAATTATAGTTGCACACGTCTTCTGAAGCTGGTGTATGGGTTGTGGTAGATATGACATCAGCAGAAAAGAATGACAAGTTTAATTCCTCCCAAAGCACTGAGAGGAACAAGAAGGAATAGTCAACAAAGCCATGGTCAAGAAGCATATGAGAAGTGGAGTATACATTGGAATTGATTCCAATGACTCTTGTATCTCAGACAGTGGAGAAGAAGGAGGCTTCATCTCTTCCAGTTTTCTTTCTCAGGGAAGTTAGAAACCTGGAGGAGGTTACAGCATTACAAGAGTGAAAACTTTCTTATCTTAAACCAAGGGCAGGAAGGGATGGTAATCCAGGATTTATTTCCCTGCTGTTTATTTATTTATTAGTTTGGTGAAACAGCTTCTGAAGAAACACTGCACTGGAGGAGTATAGTGAGAGAGAAATCTGCAGGACATATTGACTAAGCTGCATGCTTTATCTTTTTAGAAAGAGTCATCATGGATTTTAAACTGAAGCAAGCACAATATGAATTGGTATGCATGTGGTGTGTGTGAGATTAGCTCTATGGTCCTGGCCATGGCCCTTTCCTACCCTGTGCCCAGCACTAACAGCAAAGGCATTGTCTCCACTCCTATAACCCATCTTATATGAAAATGTATGAATATACTTAGTTCATACTTAGTTTATTCTAGATGTGAAATGCCAAAAAAGCCACAATAACAAAGAAATAAATATATGTAAACAGACTAAATGTCTCTGGGTCACTGGTGAGCTGAAGCAGTAGGCAGGAGAAGATCCATGAATTGCAGCACTGTGTCTTGCGGTAAACAGAAAATGTTTCAATTAAAAAAAAATTAAAAGTAAAGGATTGAATGAGTACATAATTATATGTACACAGTTAAAAATTGGTTACTTGCTGCTTCAGAGTGATATATAATCTGAATCTGTGTTATACAAAATATTCCAAATAGGGGGACACCTTGTGCCAAACAGTATAGCTTTGCAATGCTGTGGAATATGACATCTAAACTTGGTACAATCTTAGCTGACAGATGATAGCACAAAAGAAAATTGATTCCAGGATTGTGCAGCATAAAATGTTTTGGTTATGTATTGTAAAATCCAGTTTTTTTAAATGAAATCCCTAAACTGCAAATTTGTGTGTATTTTACTTATCAGATATTGATGTGAACAAACATTTTTTATCATATAAATACATTTGGAGTGTTATATTCACTACTGTGCAGCTATTTGCATGTCTTTTATTACATGAGTAGAATCATTTTTGGGTATGTAATTTAGGAATAATATTGTCAAAAACCCCTTAATATCAATGGGTCCAGGGATGTGCTGAAGTGAGACACGCTGTGCAAATTTCTAAAAGAAAAACATCAGGCAGCAGTCTTCCTTCTGGAAATGCAAAACAGTGGAAACGGAGCAGGGGTGGCAGTGTGTTCTTTAGCCATGAAAGCATAAAGTAGGGGGATCCTCCTAACTAACGTTTGAACCTAAACTTAATCTCCATTACTGAGTTCATAAAGGGCTGTCTGTTTATGATGAGAGATGTGACTGAGAAATAATCTTTTGTTTATATTAACACTAAGGGGCTTACCCCCTGCTCGCTACGCGCCAGCCACTTCACGCCTCTGCCACTCATGTTGTGAAGAGGGAGGCTGAATGCACCACAAGGAGATGCAGTCGCTCCTCTGAAACCCCTTTTTAAACGGTGATACAATGGGAAACAAATACTGTTTTTTTTTACCTCCTCTTTGCTCGATCAGCTGCTGCCGTGCTGCGTGATCTGCATCTCATGCAGCGTTTCGAACACTAAAAAAAGCCTGTACAGCAGCTGTCTTTGTTATCTACTCTTTGTCTTTTATTTCCGGCCCCGGGCGTGGTTAAATCTGTTGGTACAAATTCTCATCTCGTGGGACGTGAGTTCTTGATATTTTAGTTTATAATTTAAAAACCAAATAAGAATCTGAAAATCTAACAACATCACATTAAAGTTCAATATATTCTGAAAAGAATGATACCAAACATCTATATGTAGGTTTTAAAATAAGCTTGATTTAAAGGGTGACAAAAACATGACATAGAAAGTCACATAAAAATGTTGCACAAAATCGTTGAACTTTTAGACTTAGGATTTTATATAGAGAGAGTAGATTTAAACAGTGATGGATAACAAGGGAAGGGTAGATTTTTATTAAAGTATTAAGTCACACACTTTCCTCTTTGACTTAAGATGAATATATGATTTTAGGAGGGGATTTTAAGTGTACTTGAAATGATGGCTAGCACAGCTCAATTCTGAGCCTCAACCTCCTTCTGCATGGGTGCTATGGCATATCTTTGAGCAGTTTGACCTGCAAGACATGTGGAGGGCAATGAATGAAGACATGAGGAAATATACATGGAGCAGATGAGGGGTGACTTGCTTTCTCTTGTCAGATTAGATTGTTTTTATACCTTTAAAGATAACTTTAGCCTTTTAACTTTTTAATCTCCACTGTTTCATCAGATCACTGATTGTTTTTCTGTCAAATTATTTTTTCCAAAACACATCAAAAAATCTTTCACTGGCAATTTAAAATTTGATTACGTCATTACCTGAATTTTAGTTTGAATTTTTTTAGTTTTCTTTAGGACACTGGATTTGCCAGGACACTTTGAATGACATTCAGAGCATCAACAAGTCAATGAGGGACTTGAGGAAGAAATTGTTACTCTTCAGCTGTCAATGGCTTCCTCTTTTGATGAAAACATTTTGGAAATTGTAAAAAAAAACAAAAGGCTACACTTTCTAAATGATTCCACTATAAAATCCAGGGTGCTCTGGTGCATTCACAGTTTCAAATTGAATCAGAATCTGATGAACTAGCAAAAATATTTCCTTGTCTTAAAAAGGAAACACAACCAGGATCCGATGATTCAATGCCTGAGATCTACAGGTTGCCAACAGATGTATTGAATAGCCGTGGACTTTTATACCGAGCTCTATTCAAAGGAAGTAGACATTCAACCCCTTTATCACATTTTCTGGAACATGTTGGGACCTGATTTACTATTTGTTGTGCAAGACAATCTGTACCAAGGACTACTGCCATTAATTTACAGGACAGTAGTGGTGGGTCTTCTTCCTAAAAAGGGTGACCTTCCTGACAACAAGAACCGGTGACCTGTGGCTTTGCTCTGCAAAGACTATAAAATTCTGTCTCAAGCATTAGCAGTTTGAGTATGGTGATGGAATATATACAGTAGTTCACTCTGATCAGAGTTATCTTGTGTCCTGCAACTATATTCATGATAACCTGATTCTCATTAAGACATTTTTGACACCTGTAAGCTTGGGGGATCTACATACTGGACTTATATCACTTTATCAGGAAAAAGCTTTTGATCGAGTAGAGCATGAGGACTTGTGGAAGATACCTGAAGGCTTTAGTTTAAAACTTTGTTTAATCAGTATGATTAAGATCCTGTATAATGATATTCAGAGTGTGATGAAAATTAATGGTGGGCTTAGTGCATCTTTTAGAGTAGACAGGGAATTAGGAACGTCTGTTGTCAGGAATTGCACAGAGAACTGCACAGAGTAGTGAGTGGCTTGTCTACCCCTCAGTGTCCACTACCTTTTTGTACAGCAGCCTATGCAGATGATATTGAAGTGCTGGTAGGACATCAGAGTGATGAAGGCTATTTATGCAGTGTTGCTGGCTAAGGTGAACTGGAATAAAAGTACAGCACTGTTGATCGGTAAATGGGATGAACAACTGGGTTACAGTGGACACGTGGTGGGCTTAAATATCTGGAGTTGTTCTTTGGAGAAAATGTTTATTAGAAAAAAAACTTAGAAGGAGTTCTTGAATCAGTGAGGAGCCATTTAAATCGCTGAAAATGGTTGCTTCTGCAGCTGTCTTTCAGAGGACAGACATTAATAATTAATCAACAATTTGGTAGCCTAGCCTAATTTATGACATAGACTGGCAGATCGGGAACCACCACATGAATTGTTATATGCACTTCAGAGGGAAATGGAGGTTTTTTTTCTTCTGGAATGGGAGGCAATGTATGATGTATCTGTCACTAGAAGAAACAGTAATGGATACAGGCATTCTGGAAAGTACTTTATGGTCCAACAGCTCTGTCCTAGAGTCCACTGGCCTATGTTTTTCTGTATGGAGTGGGGGCACTGTACCTTGACAGGACACTGTTTTTAATGGAAATTCATTCCTTGTTTTGAGTGTGGCATCTACCATGATCCAGAATTGACTGGAGCTGAGTCACAACAGGTGCTATTTAAATCTGGAGTGATCCAGGCTTGTCATTTGGTGAACTTAAAAAAACATTGCTGGACAAGCACAGAGAGAATGTCAGTTTTGAAACTGAACTCTTCAGGACAGATTGTTCAGTTGGTACAAAGGAATCATAAACACATTCCTCCTAACCTGAAGGTGATTGTTGTGGATTATTTCAACAACAACAACAATAACATTTATTTATATAGCACATTTTCATACAAACAATTTACCTCAAAGTGCTTTACATGATGAAGAAAGAGAAAAAAGAGAAAAATGGCACACCAAAGCTACAATCGGCTTTTCCCAACTTGTTTGTTGTGCCTGTTGTTTTGAAAAGGGAGGACTATGAAGAAATACAGAGATCTCATCAGCAACCTGTCTTGATTTCATCAGATGGTACTTCGGGAAAACTCCTTTATTGAGAATGTGTGATGAAACATCGCTGGATACAAATCTCTGATAATGCCTGAAGTGGCAGGCTTGAGAGGGTGAAAAATCTGAGCCCAACTTGATTAAGTTCCTATAAGCCGCCACTAAATAAAAGAACTAACAACCTGCAATGGCGTGTGCTGCCTGGGATTGTTTTGTCTCATGTGGTCTATGTCTCACTCATTGATCAATTTAGTTTCTGATAAATGTCCATTTTGAAAGGAGAGGGAACCCGTTTTTCATGTTTTCTTTTTTTTTTAATTCAGCCTGCTTTTATATTTTCTTACATCTACTTTTAATGTCGTTAACCTGTCTTTTGATAATTGTGCACTTTTTTATGGTAGTGCTGTAACTGGTGCTAAAAGACCTGTAGGAAAGCAAGCTAATTTTCTTATTGGTCAAGCAAAATTGTCTATGTATAAAACTCAGAAAGAAAAAACTATATTAAATAAGATCTGTAATTTAAATAATACGTTTGCTTGCCTGGTAAAAACCAAAGTTCATCTGGATTACAATTTTTATAAGTTGACCTCTAATTTGGATACTTTTGTATAAAGGTAGTGCATTAACTTCTGCTTGAAGTTAATATTGGTTGAGAATGAATAACTGAGTTTTACATTAAGTGAAGAAGCAAGCAATTTGGTATTATATTGTCTTAAACCAGTTCAGTGTGAATCTCGGTAAAGTCAGTCACCGTATAGAGCTTGCTCATTATTTCAATGTCTTACTGTTTTTTTTTTTTCAGGTATTTCTATTTTCCCTCCAATTAGGCTCTGATTCTGACAGCCCTTAACTGAAGTAGGAGGGATTGAACATGAATGGACTGATATATTATGATCAACAAAGTAGAAAATTATTTGGGACTGTTGCTTCTCAAGTTCAATAATCTACTTTTTTACTGCCTATATCAAGTGGGTACATTTTCTATTTTTCTCATCTCTACTTGGTTTCCAACATGATGTCCCCTTTCCCTTTTACCTCTCAAAGATATAGTAGTTTTTTATTTGTCAGTTTGTCAGTTTTAGTTCAGTGGACCAGTAGAGAAGACTGTGAGTGTTAAGTAAGAAAAAGAAAATTTAGATTTTGTCACTAAAAGATTATTTATTTTCTTTCTGAAAGAATGAATGAATAATACATTATATGAATAAAAATGGCTCTAACCAAAGACAAAATCTTTCAATACATTAACTACTGTGAGAAAAATGAAGTGACATTCACAAAACACTGGAACTTGAAATCAAAGTATCTGAAATACTGTATAGTGCATGCAATTCCACAAAAAGAATATAATATTTGCTCAATATAAATTCCACAAGAAGCTGGTCTGGTATTATTGAGTACAAAATGAAGTGCCCATATTAATCATTAATTAGTAATAAATGAATTACTGTAGCTTGTGCTTGAAAATGCAAAGGCGCTATATAATAGTTTATTATTATTATCATTATTATGCTCTATTTCACTCTATTTACTGATAAATAGATTACATTCATATATACCAATATAATAGTACTTAGTTTGTAGTAAAAACAGCTGTTTACTTAATTTTATGTGAACTACAAAGCAAAATTTAAATTACAGGGGTGACAGAAAGAGAAAGAGGGAGAGAAAGAAATTAGTGTAGGTAGAAAACAAGACACATTTATAAAATATTCCTTGGTGGATTTCTCAAATAAAACAGGAAAGGACGGATTAAAGAAGATTAAGGTGTTATTTGTCAGTCAGTCATTTTCCAACCCGCTATATCCTAACACAGGGTCACAGGGGTCTGCTGGAGCCAATTCCAGCCAACAGGAACAAACCCCAGGCAGGGCACCAGCCCACCACAGGGCACACACACACACATACTAGGGACAATTTAGAATCGCCAATGCACCTAACCTGCATGTCTTTGGACTGTGGGAGGAAACCAGAGCAAACCTACACAGACATGGGGAGAACATGCAAACTCCACGCAGGGAGGACCCGGGAAGTGAACCCATGTCTCCTTACTGCGAGGCAGCAGCGCTACCACTGCACCACCATGCTGCCGGTGCTATTTGTATGTTTGTTATCATTTAGGGCATTTACTAAAAAAAAAGGTATTTTAATTGGACAGATGTTTTAAAGAACATTTGAACAAAGTTATAAAATAGCCAGTATTTCCTGGTTTAACACCTGACAATTACAGCACTGTACCTTTTACTTACTTTACTGCTGGGATAGTCTCCTGACCTTTTACAAATGAAAGCCATGTGGAGTTACCAAAAACCCACTGGAGTTCAGCATAAACAAGAGTGCTGAATTTTAGTCTTTACTTAAGTAGGTCTACTTGTGACATTTTTCTGATTCCTTGTGCCCTCAGCAGTTGTTTTCTTTTAAAAAGGTGAACCAATTTCAAAATTGTCAAGAGAAATTGTGTTGGATATAATATCAATCTTAATGCTTTAATAGCAATATTTGTACTAAAACCGATTGGGATAACATTGTGCCCTGAAAAATCTGTTGTAATACCCTATATCACACTATTTGCATAAAAATTATTTTGTATAATAATCCATGCTCAATATTATTATAGACTGGAAAAAAATATAATTCCCCTTTGAGGATCAGTTTAGATTTTTTTTTTGAATCTGGCAAGAACTTGTTAATATAAAGTAAGACTGCTGGGCTGAACCCCTTTATTTTATTTTCTAATTATTCTATATGAGTAAGCACCAGATGGGGTTTTCTCATCATACTGATCTACACTATTACATATATTTTTTATTGCCTTGACATTTGTTACCATATTTTGTTCTTTACATTTTAAAGTTCAAGGAAATGCAATTTTATTCTGTTATGTTCAAGACTAGTTTTGACACTGATTTAGGAGTGGGAAGTAAAGTGTGGTTGTGAGCTACACGTAGGAACGAAAAGGACCACATCTGTGGAAATGTTTGCTGCCTGCAGAATAAAAATGCCAGTCCAAAATCGCTAAAAACCCATAAAAAAAAGCATAAGATCCCAAAAAGACCAAGATCTATATATTGAAATTATATTACTACAACATCGTTTCAATGACTTTGCAATATAACATTTGTAGCTATGATACTAAAACGCAAAACAATCTCTGCTAGCTGTAGGATTTCAGAGACTGTTGTATCACACACAAAAAAAAAAAACTTTAGAGAGTCTCACACATATTGAACACAACAGTCAGTCATTTGCTAACCTGCTTTACCCTCAAAGGGGGCACAGGAGTCTGCTGGAGCCTATCCCAGCTAGCAGAGGGCACAAGTAAGGAACAAACCATGAACAGTACACCAGTCCATCACAGAGGATTGCCAATTCATCGAACCTACATGTGTTTGGACTGTGGGAGTATACCAGAGCACCCGGAGGAAACCCACACAGAACATTCAAACTCCATGCAGGTGGGTCCCAGAATAGGGACCCTGGTCTCCTTACTGCAAGGCAGCAGCATTGTAACAGTTTGGGAATGAAATAAAATAATTGTGGGAATTCCTGGATTTTTTAAGGTGAATGTCTATAAGTGCAATTATAGGCTTACACTGTATTTTATTTGTATAAAATTAAGCAAGTTTAATACTCCACATGGAGAATGTTAACAAAATTCAACACCAGGTTTAATTTTGCACACATTTAATCAATTATGTAATGAATGACTGGATTACATGTTCAGTTTAGTTTTAAACACTATATTAAACATTTCTATTATCTTATTACTTATCAAGCAGAGACAATGTGTGCAAAAATGAATTAGAATTATAAGACTGTTTAACTTCCTCAACAGTCAGAAGATTAAATGAAGCATTAATAATAACAATAATGTAAAATATATCTTTGGACTGAATTTCTAATAAGCACTTGGGAGGCTTGTTTCTTAAATAAAAATCTTTTAAGAAAAGCTCTGTCTTATACCTTAAAATATTAAATTTTTATTAGGACATAGTAGGAGATCAGAATTCAGGTGAGCTCTGAGCTATACTGTTAGTACACTGAAATAGGCATTGCCACCCTAGAGAAACTATTTTTTGCTCAAGCAGCCAAAGACACTCAACATTGCACTGACATGAACTGTTTTAGTGACTAATGTTCCTGTAAGGCCATGAAATGTAAGTAAGGCTGCTAAAATGGTTTCATGGGTAGGGTGACCAGACGGTTTTATGCATTGCATCTTATTTAATAACTGGAATATAACCACATGTTCCAATTTTTTTAACAGGCTGGTCATTTAATAAACTGGTCATTTGAATAACACCCCTGTACTAAACGGACGGCACAGACGGCAGTCCCTACCCATTCTAGTGTTGAGCTCCATGGGAGATGCGCCCCAGTTGCTTAATTTTTGGAGTTTAAATTATTAGACTGACCTACCTCAACCACAAATACTAACCTTAAAGTTAGTGGGGGTGAAGCATAGTTGCCTATAGGTCCCTAATGTTAATGTCCCCTTTGGGTGCCTAATATTAAAAACGAAAATCCGATTTGCGTCACGATAATAGAAAAGGGTACTAGCCATCCTTGCTGTCAATTTAGTACAACACCCCTCCACCCATCTACAATATTTGATGACATATACATGATAGCTTAATTAATTAGTTATGTGCCCTTTAGGGATTATAAAAATTTGGTCAGCCTACTCATGAGAGGATTGCATTGTGGGTATTATATTGATTTAGTTGTGCTTTCCTAAACAGGAAACCACGGAGGGTACTAATAAAGGATGCCTATGAACTTTTTCTAATCTAGTGGTCATTAATGAAAAGGAAGCATTGAAAAGATACTAATGGAGGAGGAGTGTGGCTTAAAACTAGAAATGAAAAATATATTGGAAGTCAGAAGCAGGAAATTCAAAAATATTTTGTTGAATAAGTTAGTGAGCTAAAATATCAAATATAAATAAAAGTATTTGGTAGTCACACCAAAGAGGGCGGTTAGGTTTCTATTTAGCATTGCTTTTCTTATTGTTGTTTGGATCACTATGTATATCCATTACCCTTCAAATGAGGGTTTTTATTATACAATGTACAATGCTGCACATCCAGTACTTTCAGCTAATGAATTATTCAGCAAAAGTGTGTCAAGAAATGCTACTGGGGCTCCTTTATACCAACAGCAATATATCTGCATAATGCCTCACTGTGACTGTAACTGCCAAGTCAGACATGTTTCTTTCTTTTTAATTTTCTTTCTTTTTTGTTCATTCTGGTATGTGTATATCAATCTATCTGCCTATTCCTTTAACAAGCTTCTGTAGGAAGCTCCTCAATCCACTTTCTGTCCCAACCATTTTTCTTTCTCACTCTTAAAGTGCTATAAATGATTCATTTTTTTCTTTTTCTGTGTGATAGACATTTAAATTATTTTATCCCTTGTTTTAAAATAAGGTTGTGTTTTCTCTATAATCTGTTCCATCTTCCACTGTTGCTTCACATTTTTTTCCTGCACCTTCAGCCCACTTTGGGGACCCAGAGCATTTTCACATTCTAATCATCCTTTGCTTTTTTGGAGTGGAAGGAGACTACTGACGATAATTTAGGAAGCAATTTCATGCTTATTTTTATTTTCTGCATAGGTCATTCTGTAAATTTGTTTCACTTATAGAAGTCTAATCTCAAAACCTTTCCCTCATTAGGATGGATAATAACTGGAAAAATATATATATTGTGAAGTCCTACCTTACTGTAGGAACCATAGTTGTCAATAAACACAGTTAAAAATTATTAAGAGACTACACTCACCAAATTGATACTCAATGATTTTTACCGATCTCTTCTGCATTTTGGGTTTTCTAGGTCCCACTGGTAGATTCCTCTACATTTCTAGAGTGGCCACCTGCCTTTTTAATTTACCATTTGACATTAAAGTTCCTTGCTCTCCCTTGAATCTCTTAATCAGTTCAATTCAATTCTTTATTATCATGTGTACAAGTACCGTGTACAATAAAATGCTTACTTGTATGTGCCTCCACAGGCAGGAAACAAACACCAAAGGCAAAATAAATTTTAGAAATAATAAAAAATAGTGACATCAAGTGAATGTGCAAGTTAAAAGTAGTAGTAGCAGTGGAGGTGACAAGAATACTGATTGTTCATAAGTCTAATTACAGTTGGGTAAAAACTGTTCTTGAATCTGGAGGTGCATGTTTAGATGGACTTTAGATGCTTCCCAGATGGGGAGGAAGGTGAAAAGTGGCAGTGTAGGATGGATGGAGTTCTACCTGATACTGTTTACCTTCCTAAGACATTGTGTGATGCAGATGTCATGGATCACATGAAGCTGTGTGCCCATGATCTGCTGTGCTGTTTTCACCACATGCTGCAGAGCTCTGCAAACCTGAACTGAGCAGCTGATGTACCAGGATGTAATCAATCCTGTGAGGATGGATTCTACAGCACATCTGAATCTGCGAGTGTTACTGTACATGACCCCTAGACTTTCAAGATTATTGCAAGTGAGGCAAGGACCAGAAGATCAAAAGCATCGACCAAAAATTTTAGCCAAGATCGGGTAGAGGTTGTAACCGGAAAGAATATAAGGTTAAATGAACAAGACAAAAGGACAAAACCAGAAACAAAGCCAAAGAGTAAAAAGAGTTCAAAAACCTGTTGCTAGGGCTTAATTATTTTGATAGTAACTTTCATTAAGAGTTGTGAAGAACAAAAGTGTATGTACCAAAGGGATTGCTATGCTATTTATAGCATCACTTCCCATGGCATTAGCAATATGACAGACTTGGTCACGTGATGTAACTATGAACGTCACATAAACTATAAAAAAAAAATATATGTTGAATAAAAAAAAGACTACAAAAATATATTCCTGCACCTAAAAACAACAATAAACTAAGTCAAAATATACATATGAAACACACATAATTTAACAACCGCAATTAAAATGGAAGAATATAAATATGGAGACTGTGGATAAAAGAAAGTTAGTCCTGTGGGCCAGTATAAGGAAGCAGGGTGTCTTATTGTACTGATGGACTCCCACCATATACTGTATATCCACTCTAGGATTGCTGAGCTCTTTTATTGTAGAGTGGAATTCTGGATGACAACAGGGAAGCTTTCAGAAAATGTTTACAGGAGTTCTACAACATATTTGTGACCCCAGGAAAGATTCTGTTCATTGGTCCGGAAGATGTTGATGGAGAATATGTTTGTTGTTATTGTCTTATTTTTTGCTCCTTCATTGTCCAACTACATTGGAGTATTTATTTTGGCTAATAAATAACAACAACATTTAGCTGTTACAAATAGCTGTTTTGCATTTTATATGTTATTAGTGTTTTCAGGATCAACTCCCAAACACCACAGGCCATAATTCTGATTATTTTTAATGTATGATAATTAATACCTAGTACAAATAATTATTTCTGGACACAGGAATTTTGAATAATACAAACAGGTACTGTATGCTTTCTAAATTTAATTATGTTACAACATGACAGTGTACCCTGGTGGTGCTTGGAAAAATGTTAATTGAGCCACAAGATCTGAAAATCAAGTATTTACTAAAAATAAAGTACACAAGAGAGACTCAAAGGAGAGGTAAAAATACCAAAATTATACTAGACATCCATTTACTGTATTTGTCAAGGATAAACCACTTGAACATTAGAAAAAATAGCACTTGAATTTTAATGTTGGTTTAAATTTGCAATATGCAACCTGCCAAAAAAACAGAGTATAATTGTCATTATCATCATTGGAAGAAAGTTTTTTTATCTGTTGCTCTTGGTTCTTCAGAAAAGAAAAGATCTCAAAGACTGGGTGGAAATTTTTGAATAACAGTCCAGTATTAAAATATACAGTAGAGTCAGACGATGGATGACATGTTTGTTCCTTTTTATTACCATTTTATTCAAATATTATTTACAAAAATGAGTGAAATAAATGATTTAGTTGCTCTCATTTGCCTTTTCTTCAATTTATTTCTTTCTTTAAAAAGAATATCTTTGGTTCTTGGTTATATAAAAATCTGGCGCTCTTCTTGATTTTTAGTTTGTCACAGGTTTGTGTGTATTTTGAAAGAGGCTTTGTCTCACAGAATAAATATCATCTGCATGAAGCAGTATACAGTACTTGTTTTAGTACAAGTTAAGACACTTTCATAGGAAAACATAAATGCAAGATAAAGTCTATGTATCAATAAAGCAAATAAAATCCACATATTACTGCATAAAACATAGTGATGTATTAAATAGTGGTTATATTTTCTTTTGCCAGCAGGGGACCCATTTACCTTGGATACATTTTTGTAATGTGTATGTGCAATAGATAGGAACATGCTGCTTATTTTCATGAGTTATGTACTGTGTTGCATATATAGGTTAGTATTGCAACAGCCACTATACTCTAAGGTGGTGTGTTGCAATTTCAGAGAGTATGCCATAAAACTGTTTAGTTTAGAGACTATGCTGGTATATGAAGCAGAGACACACACTCCACATTTGTCTTTTTATAAGAGGTTTTTGCCCTTAATCTCCTTCTGCAAGCTGTCCAGTCTGGCAGTGCTTAACAAGTGAAATCCCTGTCTGGCTCAGATACTGATATGCCCTTGAAACACAGCATTGTTAATCTTCTATACTCATTTTTTTCAAGACAAAAATGTCATTCTGTGTCCCCACAGTTTCATTGCATTGTAGTAAAAAATTCTCTATACAGAACTAACATATTATACAGAACGATAATTGTAATATATTCACTTCAATTGCTCATCTCAGTCTAATTTACACAAAATCACCTAAACAGACGTGACAGAAGAATGTATCATATAAAGGACATGTTTTCAATTTTAGACTTGACACCCCTTCTCCCACTAACCCTACCTCCCTTCACACCTTCTTCACTTCACCAGCACTGCACTTTTATCCAGACTTGTAATAACTTCTTGTGGGATTTACACTTCTTCACCATTTTATTAATTTTGATATATGGACTCACACATAGTGTATTTTAGAAGCACTGTGCGTCACACCTGAGGGATTATTTTATACCTACAATTGGATATTTGGGTCTATATAAATTGAAAAATATCATTTTGGTACCATAAAATTAAGACAGCCTAAGTATAAGGTAAACATGTTGCCTACTACTCGATAGGTGCAATCAAGTAAAATGACTGTTTATTCACAAAATTTTACTAATTTGCTCATTTTATTTGTATTTAATTTCTTTTATAAATCAACTAAGCAAAAAACATATGAACACTTTTTACCAATCAGAACTCACTCAGTCCATTAAGCTGGATTTGTTCTGTAAGTTTAGAGTTGTCTTTATAGTTTTCCTTGATATTTTATAAATGCTTTAAAATTCTTTACTTTAGGAACATGACCTAACTATGTGTTCTTGATTTACACAGCTCTTTTTGTAAAGAAGTGCTTCTTGGTTTCTGTCTTGAAGGCACTTCTCCTTGGTTTCCGTCAGTGTCGTTAATGAGAATTCATTAGGTAGCTGAAAAGGCCTGATGGATCAGCTTTCCTAAAGCCTTTGAGAATATCTGGGACAGGTTGCTATGCAGTCTCCTCTCTTCAGCACTAAAGGCATTTATTTCTCTAGGCTTGTCAGAGAAGAACATGCTCTTTAGTCCAGAGACTCCATATACTCGGATGCTAAGGTTTTTTTTCCTTTTTTCCAGTATGGTGACCAGAAGAACCTGCAGCAGCTTATAGTAGATGAAACAGAGATCCCTCTTCTCATATTCAAGATGCTGTTAAAAATGAGTAATATATTTTAGCATACATAAGCCTATAGGAACCCCTACAATCTTTAAAATAGGATTGTTGGATGAGAAATGCAAGCAAAACTATCACTATATTATGTATTGTCACACATGTGCGCATGGGAGGCAGCTAAAGGGCTTGAGTGAAGGCAGTTCGGAGGTATGCCGGGGTGTGGCAGAGTGCACTGACTCTTTTTCTCCCTTGCCTGTAGACCATTCCCGAGGGATTTCACCTGGCTCTCCTGACATCACTTCCGGGACTGAGCCAATGGAAGTCGGCCACAGCAGCTCCAGTCCCTCTGATGTCACGTCCGGCTATGAACCAATGGTGGAAGACCACGTGCTGGATCCATATGACCTCACTTCCTGTCTCCCCCTTTAAAACCTGCCCCTTTTCCTTTGTTTCCTCAGTCTTGTTTTGGACTCAGTTGAATGCACTTCAGTGCTGATTATTTGTTAAAACGACTTTTGCAGCCAGGATACCACATTATACGGGTGGCTGCCCCAAACCTTTATCTGTCCATGTCTCGTTCTTGTGACAGTATATATATATTTTCTTTCTTAAACTAAAGCATGATAGAAACCTATGGATTGTATTCTATGAAAAGAGTACAATTAATCTTGGGTACATCACTAACCCCCCATGATAACCTCAGTTACTAAATTGGAAGTAAGAGACTATGTGCTCTCACAGTGGTCACAACTTAGAAATAAAGCTGCCTATTATGTTACATATAGAATCTTGCCAATTTGATACCACTATTAATCTATATAATGTCCTGTTGATTTATGTTTTGAAATAAAAAAGAAATATCAAAAAAGTTTTTATATTTGCTTTTGCGGTTATCCCAACTGCTAAATTGCACACACGATTCAATGCTGAGCCTCTTTGTATTGTACTGTTAATATAGTCTTTTTTTTTTTTTTTCTTTTGCCAGCAGTAAATCAACATCATGCACAACTTGCATACTGTCATACTGCATACATCGCCTTAGCCAAGTATTTATCATTACTTATTAAAGACCTACTCTGTAGTATGTGCCATTTTCACCTGGTTTGCACTTAATTAAAATGTTGTTCGGCAATCACTCAGCTTTCACTTTAGAGTTTTAACATTCTGCCTGTTTTATCTTGTTGGTAAATGTGTGAGTGTTCCCTGAGATGGACCAGTACCATGTCCCGGGCTGTTTCCTGCCTTGTGCCCCTGGGATAACCTCTGGCCCCCTACCACCTTGAACAGGATTATGTTATTTATTTCACCTGCATTTTGCTCACTCATGCGATGACTTCTGACTTTCCACAATCAGATTTTTAGTTACAGTCCTGTTGTAGTCTTCTTCACTCTGGTGTGCTTACAAGTCTTCTTTTGTTTCACCACATTTTCACCTATATATTGGTTTCCAGTCTTGCATTTCTTGTGCCCAGTTTTAATTAATAGGGAAAGTGTAAAAGTTACACTCATTTATTAAGGCCTGTTACATAAGTAAAGTAAGAAATCGTCCAAAATTAGGTGTTAAGATATATTATAAAGGTATATATAAATGGTGGAATCAATTAGTAATTTTTAATTCTGATTCTCTCCAAACAGACAGAAATGATTAAAGAAAGGCTGTTATCCTATGAGTCAAGTAACTCTTTTTGCACTTTAACCATCACTTATAATGGTAGTTGTGTACTGGGTCTTTTGTCATAAATACATTTCAGGTCTAAAATAATTAAATTACAGGAATTATAAAAGCTGATGATCAAGACAAGTTAAGTGATTTAAAAAATGGCAACCAGACAAACATGAGCCAGGATCAGAGAGGCAGAAATAGTGAAAACAGAAATCTAGCTTTGAGGTTAGCAGAGAAGCGAAGGCAGCCATAAAGGAAGAGTCAGGAATGTACTAAAAAAAAACCAACACAATCCATTGCCAATTATCAGAAAAGCAAAACAAAACAGAAGAAGGCCACAATGTAAATTTTAAGCATCAGCTTATAGTCACAAACTTGCTTTTTATCTAAACATGTCGTCAGTAGATGCAGCAGAGAATTGCAGCACAGATAGGCCAGATGTCATAACACAAATGGGAAACAGGCAGATTAGTCACAGTAATGCTTAATGGAAACAGTTCCTTTTTTCTGAAGACAATACCTCAAACAGTATGGTAGCTGTGGTGGCTCTCAGTGCAATGAATACATTTTGAGAATTAAGAAAAAGTTTTATTTTTTTTCTTGTGTTACTCTATTGATTCTTTTTTGCCACTTATTGGGCTGTACTTTTGTATCATTTCTTCTCAAGCTCCATTTCTTGGGGCCTAATAATAATGAGCAAACCCTGCATATTTTGCTTTGGCATGAGTTTGGCGAAATCACGGAAATGTTCCTGAGCATTGTAGAGCTCCACAAAATTAATTGAATTCAATAGGGAAAGAGGATCTGAACTAGTTTTAAGTGTCCCTAAAAGATAGGGAAGCATCTGCCAACTAGTGCTAAACACTGTGCCATCGTTACTTGAATGACAAAAGCATCATAGGATGCTTGTAAAAAAAGCATGTTTACCAAAGCTGGTCCCACAGCAAATTTTCAGGCAAATATTCAGCTAACAAGGCCAACAGCAAACATAGCATATTTGCTGTGAAAAACTCTTTGGCTTTTCTATTTCATCTTTTATTCAAAATTACATTTTTAACAATTATGTACCTTTTTACTTTCCTCTTCAGGCTGAAATTACAAGAATTTGTTTTACTTCATTACAGCTACTAACTGGTTTCATAGTACCTGCAAGACCAGGCAACATCTCCATTATGTTTCAGTCTTCTTATACATGATGACTGACCATTTCAAAATCCTATGACTCCTAAGCCTTTTCACATACAGAACTAAGAAAATTCCCAGTTCAACATTTTGGCTGTGCTACATTATACGTGCCCATAAGTTAAGACAGTACAGACATTAGAACATCTATAATTTGTCACAAATAAACATTAATTACAACTGCATGAAAACTTAGAGGTAATTGTTCAAGAAATCTATAGAAGGCGTTTGTTGGATATATTTATTATTCTTTTTCCACTAAAACGTTTAATTAGATGCCTTTAATAGGTTCTTTGTTTCTAATCTAATGCCCAATAGAAAGGGGAAATCTTCAACTTTAAATTGTAGAAAAGCTCCATTTTGTGAGACACTGTAAAAAAAATGGAATGTTTCCTTTATTGGTCATTGAAAAATCCCATCTATCTCCTCCAGGAGCCACTCTCATGAAGCACATTTAACTATAGGCTCATTCCAATGCTGGTCTGGGCTGGGAAGCAGTGCAGCAGTTCTAGTCCAAAGCCACCAAGAAACAACAGAAGATCATGGTGTTAGACAAAGTCACCAGGCAGGAGCAGAAGTGCTTCCATGTGAAAGCAATATCCCAGGGCAGCCAAGGAGCTTGGACGAGATGGGGAGCTACCATTAAACGACACATCACCTGGGCAGACATCTGAAGGACACCACAATCTAGACTTAGCTTCCTGTCGAGGGCAACCTACGATACCCTGCCATGCCCTCAGAACCTCACACAGTTGTATGGTGAGGGGGTAGGCTGTTTCTTCTGTGGGAGTTTCAAGGTGAGCCTCCAGCACATATTGTCAGGTTGTAAGGTGGTTTTGACCCAGGGAAGCTTCAGGTGGCACCTGGCAAAGCTGGCTGAGATCCTGGAGAGCTGTAGGGGCAGAAAACTGCACACCAGCAACAGTATGTATCAACCTCACACGCAGAAGTTGGTTAGCATGCTTACACCTGGCAAAGAGTGGCAGATGTTGGCTGATCTCAGGAAACAGTTGGCCTTCCCAAGAGAGGTTGCAATAACTATTCTCTGGCCAAACATTGTTGGTCTGTGGTGGAGAAGAGGGTCTTAATCATCGAAGTAACAATCCCTTGGGATGTGGGTATGATAGCAGCCCATGAAAGGGTGTACTTCAGGTATATCGAGCTGGCAATGGAGTGCCAATATGCTGACTGGAAAGCCAATGTTTACCACATGGAGGTCGGTTGTCAGGGCTTTGTTGGCAAAGCGACAGTTCAAGTGTTACATGGTGTGTGAGTGGCAGGCTCGAGCTTAAGGAAAGCTATAAAGGCACAGGGAGAGGAAGCAGAGAAAGGGAGCTACTGGCTTTGGCTGCAGAGGAAAGCTATTGGTTTGGGGTCAACACCCCAGTGAAGGCCGCTGCAGGGGGAGGCAGGGAGATATCCCCAGGATGCCACTGGCCCCCTCGCTGGGAGATGTACTGGTTTAGGGGACTAAACATCCATGAATGGTGGTTTCCAGCTGACGACCCTGCAGCTGACCTAACGGCACTGGTGAAGGTGTGACAGAGAAGTGCCTCTGGGGGTCTTTTCTTCCCACTACTATCAACCAATTCAGTGCTTCCACTGGATGTACATGTTAAGTTTTGATTAATTTATTTATGTATTTATTTATTGATTGATTGACTGTATTATCTGTCCTGTGAATCTGTATTTGTTGTTTTTTATGTTTCTCCAGCTGTATGCATGTGAATTTCATCATCAGTTAAAGTTTTTTCTAATCTAATATATCAAATTGTTATGAGACATGTAGAGAGTCTAAAAATTATTGTGAGAACAGGGCCAGGAGATACTTGATTAGCCTGGTTATAGTCGGGTCAAAAATCAGAAGATCAAATCTAAATAAACAATAAGAATTAAAGTGCTAGGGCCTACTTGAATAAAAAGCTAATTATACTAAAGAGAATCAATATGTAGAGTATTCACTGATAGAAAGAACATATTAATGTAATGTCATTTCTATGAAATCACAAACACAACTACCATGGTAATGAGATATGTACCGACAGTGTTGCATAAACAAGAAAATCAAGGTTAGAATAAAAGTGAACTCTTTCACACAAAGTATAAATGAAACATAAATCTCATAAACAGAATCTACAGTACATGTCAGGATAACAGAAAATGCAAAAAATATACAGTATATATTAAAGATATGTAATGCTACAGTTATTAATAAAAGCATGTTTCAGAAGAAACATTGCTTGTCAGTGTCATTGGGTTGGTTGTTTTAGAAATAGCAGCAAATATCAAATACAAGTTTCCTGACTTGTTCTTCAAAATTGTTTATTTATCCTGCATATTGCATATGATTACTACAGTAGCACATACAGAGATTTGTGGTAAAGCAATATAGTGGTCCATAGAGACGTATTTTTAAATAAAAACAGTGTGGCTTAGGCTTGGTGGTTGGGAGTGCGTGCTACTGCAATGCTAGGCTACTGCAAGGTATTTAATGGGGAAATTGGCTGAATTTGTATTCACGTGCAAACACAATAATCTCAGCCAATTTCCAATTTTCAGATCGTTAGGCAAAGCATGTGCAACCCCACGAGTATCAAAGATTGGTAAGAACAAGATGTTAAGACAGGGAGTGTGAGGTGGTGCGGTGGACAGGAGGCTTGGTGATTGGTAGGACCCACAGTGAGCGAGAGGAATTGTGCTCCAGGGTTGAGTCACGGCTGCTAAGTGATCGAGGATTGTCCTACTGGTGCCAAGGGATAGTGGTGGTATGAAAGAGTCTGGCTTTGGGCCTTACAGACATGACCAGCTGAGATGGCTGGGATGGAAGCCAATGGAAGGATAACCACACTTGCTGGTGTCTCAGCCTCAGTGGGTGGGTGGATGAGGCAAGTTAGAGACAAATTAGGCTCACAGATGAATAGAAAAGATGACACAGTTTTAACTTTGTGGTTTTATTCTTGATTTTATTGTTGTTTTGGATTTATTGATTTTTATCTCCCACAATGAGCACTGTTCTTATGGATTATTTATTGGTTATTTATTTATTGAAGATGACCAGCACTTTATTTGGACACTGCCTTATTTGTGAGGAATAAACAGCACAATGCAACTTTCATGGCAACAACATTGTTGTTTGTGTGTCCTCATTGCATTAGTCACTCTTTCACAACTATTGAGGTCCCAACAAACAGATGATGTCAGGCTGCAGTCAACCCAGGGCATCACAAGATTGCAATATGTGCATTTTTCAACACAGTGCCTTGTTACGTACATATCAATGCATGATGATTAATTGCAAGCCTCATCAGTTTTTATCAAAATTCAAAACATCCAAGACTTGAATAATGATATGCTCTATTATTATGAAGCTCACTTTTTGGGACTTGTGTTTGTCATTATTCAGCTCTCTTACTATTGACTTGGTTTTAGCCATATATGCACCCTGCAAAAGATATCAACAGAAAAACAAATCTTTTTGTCAAATAACATTCACTTTAAAATTTTCTGTTGTGACATGTGAGTCCCTGTTTTGTACCCCAAAACACGAGGCTGAGTATCAGTACTTTAGCAAAACCATCTCTATTCAGCTTGAAACATGAACAGAAGGGTTATTTATTGTAGCGTGATCTGCCATTCTCCTATACACAGACACAGCAGTCAGACAGGGTCATGGCCAGGTTAGCGGACAAGTAATACTGTTCCCTGCATTTACAATGTTCCTTGTATCACCCATCAACAGCAGGTGCTCATAGTGCAACTTCGATCCTGTTGGATTTGATTTTGCAGTGAACTGCTCCAACTCCGGGAGCCAGGACAGCCGATAGGCTATCTTCCATAAATGCAGCAATCACACTTTGGGACACTCTTTGGCGTGTCGTCCCGTTGCGGGGGACTCCAAAAGACTTAGAATTTGTTTTTTTTCACTGTATTTTTTTTTATTATTTGTAAAATGGTTTGAGCTACACATTTTTATAAAAATGTGCTATATAATAAATGTTCTGGAATAGTGTTTAAAATAATAGCCCTACCTTTTATAACACAAGTTGTTTCATGTTGTGGAATTTGTAGTGTCATTGATTTATTTATAAGTTTTACCATTTTTATAGCAACACCATTTTTATTTACTGTATCTTTGCATGGTCGCAGCCATTTTGTTGATGATTCCATCATTGTTGCTGATCATGTAACACAGCAAGCGTATAAAAATGGCCGCACATGGCTATTCATTAACCAAGCATTGGATCAACCTTGCAGAAAAAGAATTCTAAGCAAAATACGTGATAAGTGTAGTTAGGGATACCATTAGGAATTTTGCTTCTTTCTTCAATTATGACTATGGTTTGTGACCTGGCTTTGATGTTTGCTTTGGTGTTGTTTGCAGTGCTTGGTAGTTACAGTAAGCTCCTGCTCATAAATTAGACTTTATTTCTGCTTACATAGTTTGGTCCTTTCATTTCCTGGTGCTTTCCTTCAAAATTAAAAGAAAATCAGTACATCCACCTGAACATGCTAGGATATCAGTTCAATATTCTTTGAAAGATCTTTTTTCTCTTTCAGATCTTTCCTATATATTAAAAATTCTTAATTAAAACACATACTCAGTTGTGAGTTCATTCTTGTGCCACACCTAAAAACCTTATATTTGAAAAATGACTCTTCAAAGATATTAAAATGAGGGTGGAATGATATTACGTAACATCCAAATTTACTATGGGGTTTCAAATACTTGTATTTTCAGGCTACAGAAAGAATCAGAAGGCAATGGAAATATACAAAAGTGGTTAGTGTTTGAAAGCAATATCTCTGTATGCCTTGGCTTGTGTTCTAGTAATTAATAACTAATGATTTACTAGTGATTTTGTGTTCAAAAGAATACATTTTGAGAGCCCTTCTGCAGCCGACCTGAGTGAATATTTCAGGATTGACCGAAGATTTGGTGCCATAGCTGCAGTGTGCTATGAATTAAGATTTTTGTACATTGGGATTTTATCAAAGCTATTTTTAGAATTATTCAAAGAATGTTTAGACTGCTTTATTACTGGACCTTGATCAATTGAAATTTGGTGTAAAAAATTGGCCATAATGTCAACAATCTGCAATACGTGAATGACACCACCAAGCCTGCGGAAAACTAGAAAGACCTTAAACAGCTGATCAAGCAAGGTGACAATGAGAGTACAACATAGGGCTTGCACCTGAGTGTCAAAAACAGCAAAATCATGACAGCAGCAGATGGAGCAGTATGTACGAGGAATGATCAAAACGTTTCAGCACTTTTTTTAACTCTATTTATTAAGAATTCCAAAAATAAATTACATCACTTTCTACATAGTCACCTTCGGTTGCGATGCAATTTTCCCAGGGCCGTACCTACTTTTTAATGCCCAATTACTACACCTTGTGTCTTCTCCGTTTTCAATGAAAATATAAAAGTGCGGAAACTTTTTGAGCATCCCTCGTAAATGATGATCAATGATGAAGGAATCAAATTAATTTATTTTCCTAGGATCCAAAACTGATTGATATGGCAAATCAGAGCCCAAAGTTAAACGATGCCTAGCCTTTGGTCAAAGTGCAATGATAAGCAGAACAAGAAAAGCAAAGATGTCAGTCTTGCAACTGAATGCACAGTTTTATACACATTTGTGTTCCCTGTTGCTATGTATGGCTGTGAAAGCTGGGCTTTGAAATCTGTGGATAGTTGAAAGATCGATGCATTTGAAATACGGTACTACAGAATGCTGCTTTGCATACCACGGACATTGAAAATTACAAGTCACATCAAGACAGACATCACTCTGGAAGAAAAGATCATTAAGCTAAGACTGATTTATGTTGGATATGTGATGTGTGAAAGTGGTTTACTAAAAGGAGTCATTCTTGGAAAAGTCAGAGGAACAAAGAGACCAGGATGACAATGAACACATTGGATAAATATCATCAAAAACGAAACAGGCATGAGTTTGCAGTAGCTAAGAGATGCTGCTCAAGACAGAAAGGCATAGAGAAAGCTGGCCCAGGGACATGCTGAAAGTCGGAAACGGCTAAATTTATCAATCAATTAAATTATGTTCATCATTATAACACTGACTTCACCACAACTCTGTTTTGCATATTCCTTTGTTCATCAGCACTGCCATTTTGCCATGGTCATATTGTTTGCAGTTGTTTTGCCTGTTACTGGTCACATGATATGGAGGTCACATGGTGTGTTGAGTCATCATTTCCCACCTATACGATTTAACAGAGTGCTGTGTTTGGTATTTGGGCATTCAATTCTTTTTTAAAACAAATAACTGTTCTCCATAGTGAAAAGACAGAGCAAAATGTTTTTTCCTTTAAAAGTCTGTCAAAAGAGCTAGCAGTTCAGCTGCCTTGCAGCATAGGCTTTAAAAAGCATAATTCCTTGCTACAAAAACAAGCTATAAAAAGGGATCAGGAGATGCATTGTAAGTTGAAATACCAAAGCAAATTCATTAACCAGGTATTCAAAATAAACATTTGCTAAAACCAGAACACTAACTAAACTTGAAGTCAAAAATAGAATTGCTAATTATTTAGCAACCAAAAACACATAAATTGAAGTCAGATTTTTGGTGTCAGCCTGTCAAATAGGGCACACCTCTTAGCAACTGGGAGTTGTATCTTGATAACAAGAACCTCAAAAAACATGTCATGATAAACAAGAATACACAAATAATAAAATGTACTCAATTATAATGTCTTGCTATAAACCAAAAAAATTACCCCAAATGTTTTCTTGACATTCAAAATATCAGAAAATAATGAGATCTCAGAAAAAATGTATTAAGGATTTTATATATTTTTAAAAACATCTACAGTGTAGCAATAACCATCCATCCATTAATTAATTTTCCAACACGCTGAATCTGAACACAGGGGTCTGCTGGAGCCAATCCCAGCCAAAACAGGGCAGGAACCAATCCCGGGTGCCAACTCACCGCAGGACACACACGGGCCAATTTAGAATCGCCAATCCACCTAACCTGCATGTCTTTGGACTGTGGGAGGAAACCCACGCAGACACGGGGAGAACATGCAAACTCCACGCAGGGAGGACCCAGGAAACGAACCCGGGTCTCCTAACTGCGAGGCAGCAGCGCTACCACCGCGCCACCATGCCGCCTACTATAATAACATCCTTTATAAGCAGGAAGAAAAACTAAGAATATTGTGGAAAGTTTGTTACATATCTTTTGATCATGAGTTTGGTACCCATTCATCCATCCATTATCCAACCTGCTATATCCTAACTACAGGGTCATGGGGGTCTGCTGGAGCCAATCCCAGCCAACACAGGGTGCAAGGCAGGAAACAAACCCCAGGCAGGGTGCCAGCCCACCGCAATGAGTTTGGTATGGGTTTTGATGTTTAACTTTGTTTTAACCTTTCTGTTTTTTCTGACTCTTGCCTGAATTATGACTGTGATTTGTGTTTTCTGCTATTTCCCTGGTTATTTTTGCTGTGTTAAGGTTTTATCAATCTAAGTTTGTACTGCATGCATTGTGTGTTAAAGGATGTTGCTCTCAGGGAGTCTCAGTGGGCAGCTTATACATTTACAAAAATAAACTACAGCTATAAGCAGATAACTGTTTAGAGATACGGTATGTAGCCAATCAGATAAGAAGATGGACTGTTAGCTGATCTTGTCTTGTGAAGGATTGAAGCTACAGCAGTGGTCAGGTAAACATTTTATGTTACCACAAACTTCTTCATTTACCAACTACCTTTAAGACTGAATGGGACAATAATGTAAGAAGTATTGGGAAATGACAAAGAACTAATCCTCCATCTAGATACGTACTCAAGGAGCATGCTTTCCTTATCACCTTCAAAACTGAATGAAATTGTTGCTAGTGAGGTAGCAGCACTAGTGAACACAATACAACATTACCACTTTAAAATTGAAATGGAGATGCATGCTGACTATAAATACTGATCCTAAGAAAAAGAAAGGACAATGGAATGCTGTTCAGTAAAATGTTAAAAACCTTAATTTTATTTTTATTTAACTAAAATACAGCTCACGCATCTTTAGTAGTCAGTATTACATAATAAAGGTCCTCCATCTTCTGCAAATTGTCAAAAGCATTGCGATCCTCCCACCCCTTTGCCAACTTTAGTCTTTGAGCTTAGATTCACATTTTTTATTCATGGGAAACAGAGTAAAATTAACCAGCAGGACATTTGGGAATTACAATTCTTTTTTTCTTCTCCACTTAAAGAAAAATGTGTGGTCTAGCCAAGAGCACAAGAACAATAAGAAAGGGGTCTCTCAGTAAACGGCAGGCAGAAGGTTGAAAATAAGTAAGCTTGGCAGAGCTGCAGGGGAAATGCAAGTGTACGTGGGTTTGTAAAGCTGCCCGGACGCCCCCGCCCCGACTGAATTCTCAAAGTACCTTGCTTGTTGAATTGCTTCCACCCACTCATCACAATCGGCCTCCTCCTCAGTGCGGAGCTCCAGAGGCTTCTGAGCATCATGGCCGAAGATTACTGTGAAATAATGCTGTAAAACATAAAAAAGAAAAACATAACAGTGAGTCTGTAGGTGTACTTGTGCCTAGCATCAATAAACACTATTATCAGCAGAACTGAATAGCTCCATGTATGGAATGGCCACTCCCAACATAAAACTCTGCACAATAATGGAAGACAAGTATCAAACCACTCCTAAAGATACTCGTCAATGACAAGAAGATAAAGGTCCCTGTAGACTGCTTTATATTTCTTCTGTATGTTATACTAATAGTAGTTTATGTACTGATATCACTGTATTTATTATTTTTACAATAGAGGAATCCACAAAAGCAATAGTGTAATGCACTTAGTCAAATATAAAAACAACTTTTTATCAATTTATTAGCTAGATAGAGGGGTGGCACAGTGGGTAGCGCTGCTGACTCACAGTTAGGAGACCCAGATTCGCTTCCCAGGTCTTCCCTGCGTGGAGCTTGCATGTTCTCCCCGCGTCTGCATGGGTTTCCTCCGGGTACTCTGGTTTTCTCCCACAGTCCAAAGACATGCAGGTCAGGTGCACTGGTGATCCTAAAGTGTGCTTGGTGTGTATGTGTGTGTATGTGCGCATGCCCTGCCTTTGGGTTTGTTTCCTGCCTTGTGTCCTGTGTTGGCTGGGATTGGCTCCAGCAGACCCCCATAACCATGTAGTTAGGATATAGCAGGTTGGATAATGGATGGATAGATTGATACTTTATATTAGTGCTGTTCAGTGTAAGCTAGAGCAAGTTTGGATTTTACCATTACTTCAGGCTTGTCCACATTTAATTCAGAAAAGTTCTAGAAAGCATAAACACAAGATTTTAAGGTTTGTTTTATTGTTTACTTTCAGTGATGTCTTCAATTTTTACCCCATTAATGTTTTTATAAAGAGAATACTGTGTCCAATTAAACTTTGTAAGGAGTGGACTAAATCTAGTATATCAAACTCAAGAATGTCATACTTATATCTCTTTGTCAAAGAAAGGATACTTATTTAAACTGTATTTATAAAAATGGCTCTTCTGGTATGTTTACAGTTATGTTTTAATTTTATTCACCTATTTTTATTGACTTTTTAACAAATAACCCACATTTCATCCAAGAATTTTCTAACTTGCTTATCCATTTCAGGGTCACATGTAGCTGGTGCCTATCTGGCAGCACTAGGCACAGAACTGGAACAAATCTTGGACAGGACAGTAGTCCATCTCAAAGAAAAGCAATCTGCACAACATGTTGTATTCTATTTTGCAATTCTGAAAGCTGTTCTTACTTGGAGGCTTACTAGCTTTTTTTATCAAGTTCAGGGTTGCATGCAGCTGGTGCCTCTCTGGCAGCATTGGGCACAGAGGTGGAAAACATCTTGACAGGATGACAGTCCCTCTTAAAATAAAAAACAAAAAAAATCCACACTATATTCTGTAGACGATTCTACTTTTAAATTCAGAACACTTTTGTTACTTGGAAGCATATTACTCGCTATGAGACTTCCTTAACCAGAACATAATTTCCTGGCAACACAGCAATTTTCTGTTATTCTGATTAGCTCTCAATTATAATAACAATGTAATAATCTGGATGGTAATTATATTTTTCCCTGAATCTTGATGTTATCTTTGTAGGGGCTGAGATATTAATCTATTATGTTGGCAAAACTGCAAGATGACCTGTATGAAGAATTAATAAGACTTTAAAATAGACGTTGTAAACAGTTGTCACAGCAGGCCAAAGGTGACTTACGCAGCTCCTGCCTTTTCTGTTTTTCTCACATTAAGCCTATTACCGCTTCTCTGCCACTAAGCTAAAGTGTGGAAGACATGGAATGAACCTTCTGAAACAATATTTCTTGGTTAACCATTACGCATATGAATAAAGGATATTTTCGGACTCTGTTGAAAGAAACTTCAAGAGAAAAATTAGCCTTTAGCATCTCAGCCAACAATGGTAATATGAAGTTCTACCATTTGTCAGACAGACATACTTACAGATAGATAGATAGATAGATAGATAGATAGATAGATAGATAGATAGATAGATAGATAGATAGATAGATAGATAGATAGATAGATAGATAGATAGATAGATAGATAGATAGATAGATAGATAAAACTTTATTAGTCTCCTGCCGGAAATTTGGCTTTTTACAGGAGCTCTTTAAATAAATAAATACACACACACTTTGATCTGAACAAAGAAAAAAAAATAAAAATAAAGAAAACTTCTCATTTGGCTATCAGTCACAGTGAGGCATTATGCAGATATTTTGCTGTTGATATAAAGGTTCCCCAGTAGTGTTTCTTGACACACTTCTGCTGAATAATTTGTTGGCTGAAAGTACCCATTGTTAGTGTGTCAGAAAGGGAATGTGCAGCATTAGTCACAATAACACTCAACTTTTTTAAATTCTCTCATTTGCTTCTACATCCAGGGGTTCCAGAGTGCATACTATAACCAGAGGTGGGTAGAGTAGCCAAAAATTGTACTCAAGTAAGAGTAGCGTTACTTCAAAATAATATTACTCAAGTAGAAGTAAAAAGTACTCATCCGAAAAATTACTCAAGTAAGAGTAAAAAAGTATTTGGTGAAAAGACTACTCAAGTACTGAGTAACTGTTTGATCATAATAAATGATTTATTTTTTGGAAATGTAATAAGACAGACAAAAATATAAAATAATGTGCAAATTCTGCTATTTCCAAATAACAAAATAAGAAATGAGTAAAAATAAATAACATCTTTACAAAATAAAGATGCACAAATAAAACAAAGTTCCAAATCTCAGTTTTTCAAAACAAAGCTTTTGAAGCCGATACCTACAGTAGGTAACATGTACGTCTGAACAGTACAAGCTGCTTACAGTGTGTGACAGGGGCTTGGCGTCCTTACCTAGCTGGGACGCCCCTGCACACTATATTCAGGGGGAACAGCCATGTACGTTGCAATACCTCCCCCTGAACGCTAGTTGGCCATCTCCCTGGGGTGGAACAGTGCCTCAGGTTCCCGCAGGGCATCCTGGGAATTGGAGTTGGATGAAGCCCTGTTGGGTCTCACAGGTACCACCAGGGGGCGCTGTATTGGGGACTCCTGAGCCTGTGTGGGCAACAAATTCATCATACCCGGAAGTGCAGCCGGAAATCAGGGATCAAGCACCTGGAGCACTTCCGGGTGAATTATAAAGGGAGCCAGCGACCACCACTCAGGGGCCAGAGTCGGGTGGAAGGAGGACGAAGCTTGGTGAGGACTGGTGGAGTGAGAAGAAGAGGAGAAGAAAGTGTTTATTGTGTGCTTGGGACTGTGTTGGGCTAGTGGGACACACGGGGAATACGTGTCTCACAGCTGAAGAAAAATAAAAATTTATTTAATTTTACATGTGCCTCTTGTGTCTAATCTGTGTCGGGTTGCGTACTATATAGCGTCTTTCTTACAAGTGACAAGATATACTGTACACTGACAGTATAATACTGCATATGCACTTGCCCTCCAAATAGCACAACTGATAGAAAATAACATTAGAACAAAGCGGCTTGTGCACGTACAAGAAGTCTCACTTTACCTTGACTGTCTGTGGCTGTGCATGTTTGGTTAAAACATGCTTATTCTTTACTCAGTGAAGTGATGGTTAAGCTTCAGCAGGAGTTGGCTCTCAAGGTTCCTGCAGTGAAGCTGTGACCGTTCAGCAGTGATCAGGAGCCCTGCATGACTAAAGAGTCTCTCAAAGGCTGCAGACGCAGGAAGTTTGTGTGTGGTCATGTGACTGCATGGCTACGTCAGATTAGTGAAACGGAGTCATATGATTATTGTTGCTATGTCTGGTTGGTGAAGCAGAGTCATGTGATTATTGTTGCTTCGTCTGATTGGTGAAACAGTCATTCAGTAGATCCTCTGGCGACTTCTCTCCAACTAAAATATAGCGTATATAAATGTGTAAATGGAAAAAAGTAATGAGTCGAGTGTTGCCCAATGTAGCAGAGTAAGAGTAGTGCTTCTTCTTCACAAATGTACTCAGTAAAAGTAAAAAGTATGGTGCAGTAAAACTACTCGTAGAAGTACAATTTTTTTTAAAAAGTTACTAAAGTAAATGTAACGGAGTAAGTGTAACTTGTTACTACCCACCTCGGACTATAACTGAGTCTGCCCTTTTACTTAGCTTGTTGATTCGGTGGGCCTTTCTCACCCTGCACACTTTAAATCTACTTTCCTTGGTAATGCTTTCTAATGTTGGAAATGTCCACATGAAATCACATACCATGCTCACCACTAACTGGGAAAAAGTCCAAGTTTGCATCAAAAAATGATTCTTCAATGATATATTTCATTCCCAATGTTTGGTATGATTTGAGAAAAACACTCAGTATTTCAACATTATGATTTCCCCAAAAATTTGTGTAGACACTTTTGAAGCTCTGCCAAGCAGCTTTCTCAATTTTATTTATCTCTCTCATCTTTTAAAACATCTCTAAGCTGAGGACCGACAAAAACAACTTCCTTAATTTTGGCATCTCATTCATCCAAAATAAATTAATTTCTTAAGTATATGAATTCTGTTCGTCTTACCTATAGCTTTGACAAAGTTTAAGTTCAACTTTGATATGTGGAGAAGGAAGGAAAACTTTCTCAGGGTCAACAAATGGACTGTTTACTAAATGTTTCTGTCCCATGAGGCACACTTCGGCCCCTCTTTCTGAACATAGAGGTTCTTTTTGTTCCTACTGTCCCTTTCACACAAAAGACAACATATTTGGTATAACCAAGCAGCAATGGCAGCAAAAGTGCAATTACCTTTATATCTCAATAGATATTACACTTGTATTACTGATGCTGGATATTTTCTAAAAGTAACTGCATGTTCTCATTTGACTCTTCCATATCAGTAGCATGTACTATAGATACAAAAGGGAATTTATTTCAAGCTGACTTTTGAATTGTCAATGAACAAGCACCACTCATCCACATTATGTTCATAGCCAAAAGTATTCATAGCTACATGAAAAAATAATTTAATAATGATTAAAATTACTTTCATCTTGTAATGACACTAAATGATGAAAACATGAAGGTGGTATCACAAGAAAACTAATCCAGATAGAAAAAATGGCTTTATATTTGGATTGAGCAATATAAGGTACTAGCAAAACACCTGCGCTTCGCAGCGGAGAAGTAGTGTGATAAAGAAGTTATGAAAAAGAAAAGGAAACATTTAAAAAGTAACGTAACATGATTGTCAATGTAATTGTTTTGTCACTGTTATGAGTGTTGCTGTCATCAAGGATCTGATTATCTTTATTTATTTCCGTCAGGTTTGTATTTGGAGGAAGTGTTGTGTTCAAGTTACATTCCACGTTTGTCAACCGTGGTAAAGATACAACAAGTTTCATTGATAACTTTGTGTCCACATTGTCAGAGTTAAAATATTCATAAACATCGAAGTGTCCACTACCCAAATCGCTATGAATCTAAGATGTTTAATAGGCATTCTCGCTTGTCCAAAGGTGTAAAATATTTCAGCAGCACCTATCAGTTCACATGCAGAACCATAGGATGACAGCTATAGGTTGACAGGTTTCACTGCTATAGTGGTCCTGTGTAGTATAATTGTCTCCTGTACCGTCATCAGTCCACACCTTGAACCAGTCATTCAGTACATAAGACACAATGTCTCTGCGGCTATCAAGGCTGAGACAGATATGGCCATGCAATAAGTAAGAGAGAGAATGGAAGAGGCAGGCTATATCTCGGGGCATGGAAACCACTGGGTACAGGTCAGTGAAATTGTGATCGACGGTGATCACTGGAATAGACATGTTATTTGGAGTAAACTTGGCACCCGTTGAGAAAGAAAGTACAAAGTAAGGCAAGAAGAGGTGGAGCAGGGAATGAAAAGTGGAAGTCAGCACCAGGAAGACGTACGTGAGCAAGTAAGGAAGACCAACAATGACAGCCTTGAAGTGGTGGAGTAAAAGAAAAGGCAACAGTCATGAGGAGGGAGACGTGAGGAAGTAAGGAAACCCAACAATGTCAGCCTTAAAGCGGTGGTGTAAATGAGCACCAGCAGGAAGACATGAAGCAAGGCCAACAATAACAGGCTTGAAGCAGTGGATAAGCATGGGATGTCATTAATGTATATAGGCAGGGAGCCAACCACGTGGTAGGTGGGCGGACAGCGGCTGTGCGGAAAAAGGAAAGGGGACCGGGGCGGCCCTTGTGCGTCTCTACGTGAAATAAATTGTCTGTTAACAGAAATAAGGAATGAAACCGCCAAAAGGAGAGGTCAGTTCCAAAAGTTCCTTACGGCATAATGGTGAGAACCGCCAAAAAGAATACGTTATTTTCAAAAGTTCGTTACAGGGCACGGCGCGAAATGAAACATACTTAACGTTTGTAAGTACAGTGTAAAGGATGAACATGGGAAATTTGGGCTTCCTACGTATATTGGAAGTTGCAGAAATAGTGAGGAGGGGTTTCCCCTATCTATATATAAAGTTTAGGGGGTACACCCATTCCCCCCACCCCCCCCTTAGTTGTTGCAATAGGACATGAATCATACCTAACTTTTGTAAGTACACTGCAAGGAATGAGCATGTGAAATTTCAGCTTCCCACCTATATGGAAGGTGGGAAAATTAGTGATCGAGTCAGTGAGGGCTTTGCCTTTTATATGTATAGATGCTTAGAACCCCTGCCACACTCCTTGCAACAAAACTTATACTGACCAGTGTAATTTAAGCTCCAGACCTGTTCCCCATTATGGTCCAATGCATCCAACAATTTTGGCTTGAGACTTTTACAGACATTTTACCTCTTCATCATGTACTTCTTTCTAAAATATTATGTTAAAGAACATAATAAACTAAAATTAATCACAGACCTTCCACAATCAACCTCTAACAAAAGAACATCAAATGATGCCATTTTTACATCACTTGAATTAGAATCTGCTGTCTTTGGAAGCTATTGAAACCACCACGAGCCTATCTGGGCTATTTTTTTAAGTGTGTGGTATTGCAAATAGTGTAAAAAAGCATGTATTTAATGTATTCTGTGCATGTATCTGCATTCTATTATTGCTGCTATTTTTGAATAAGAGTCATTGATACTAGAACATAATAAATAAAAATGTGATAACTAACTCTTTAATTAAGTAACTAATAAAATTTCAAAATGCTTCAACTTTTAAATCATTAACTAACTCTCCAAATGGACCTGAATATTTCTAACTTGTTGATTCTTCTAATTTTGCTTATTTTTTATGTTTTTGTTCATTTTTGCTTTTTTAAGCCTATTACTAGTAATTGTTTAACATCTGATGCATAATAAATATTGATATAAGTCTAAAATTTTGTATTGCTTTTTTGAGGTATTTAGGTTAAAAGGAACGTGGAATCCTATTGAGAGTTTTATTTATTGTTACTGCTTAGTTAGTTTCATGGAGGGCTTATGGATTTGATTTTTTCCTTCTCAGACAGTCCTGGACTTTAATCGTGATTGTTCACAGAGGTTCACAGATGTAATGAAGTCATGCAAATTGGTTACATCAGCATTGTGTGACATGTTAGTTTCCGGGAAGAGGTGCTCTTTCAGCTTTTTTTTATTACACACGTGGTTATGGGTGAAGGTGTAGAGTTCAGATTCAGATTCCTTTTATTGTCATTGCACTTAGTATAACGGAATTGCCACAATCCTTAAGGTGCATTCACATATAAGGGGCATAAATCAATTATAGTACAACACAATATACAGTCATATGAAAAAGTTTGTGAACCTCTCTTAATTCTTTGGATTTTTGTTTATCAATGGCTGAGCTTTCAAAGTAGCCTTTTAATATATGGCATGCCTTATGGAAACAGCAGTATTTCAGCAGTGACATTAAGTTTATTGGATTAACTGAAAATATGCAATATACATCATAACAAAATTAGACAGGTGCATAAACTTTGGCACCCCAACAGAGATATTACATCAATACTTAGTTGAGCCTCCTTTTGCAAATATAACAGCCTCTAGACGCCTCCTATAACTTTTGATGTGTGTCTGGATTCTGGATGGAGGTATTTTTGAGCATTCTTTCATACAAAATCTCTTGAGTTCAGTTAAATTTGATGGTTGCTAAGCATGGACAGCCTGCTTCAAATCATCCCATAGATTTTCAATGATATTCAAGTCAGGGGACTGTGATGGCCATTCCAGAACATTGTACTTCTCCCTCTACATAATGCCTTTGTAGATTTCAAACTGTGTTTTGGGTCATTGTCTTGTTGGCATATCCAACCCCTGCGTAACTTCAACTTTGTGACTGATGCTTGAACATTATTTTCAAGAATTTCTTGATACTGGGTTGAATTCATCCAACCCTCGACTTTAACAAGGGCCCCAGTCCCTGAACTAGCCACACAGCCTTACAGCATGATGGAACCTCCACCAGATTTAAAAGTAGGTAGCAGGTGTTTTTCTTAGAATGCAGTGTTCTTCTTCCACCATGCAAATCACTTTTTGTTATGACCAAATAACTCAATTTGAGTCTCATCAGTCCAAAGCAATTTGTTCCAAAATTAATCTGGCTTGTCTAAATGAGCATTTACATACAATAATGTGGCATGAGTGCAGAAAGGGCTACTTTCTCATCACCCTGCCATATAGATGTTCTTTTCAATTGCGCAGAATTGTAGAACGATGTACAGATACACAATCTGCAGCAAGATATTCTTGCAGGTCTTTGGAGGTGATCTGTGGTTTTCTGTAACCATTCTCACAATCCTGAGCATATGCCGCTCCTGTATTTTTCTTGGCCTGCCAGACCTTATTTTAGCAGCAACTGTGCCTGTGGCCTTCCATTTCCTGATTACATTCCTTACAGTTGAAAGTGACAGTTTAAACCTCTGAGATAGCTTTTTGTAGGCTTCCCCTAAACCATGATACTGAACAAACTTTGTTTTTAGATCTTTTGCGAGTTGCTTTGAGGATCCCATGCTGTCACTCTTCAGAGGAGAGTCAAAGGGAAGCACAACTTGCAATTGACCACCTTATACACCTTTTCTCATGATTGGACTCACCTGTCTATGAAGTTCAAGGCTTAACAAACTAATTCAACCAATTTTGTGTTGTATATATTGTAATCAATATTGAGCAGTTACATGCATTCAAATCTGCAAAATTACAAGGGTACCCAAATTTTTACACAGCCAACTAAATACTGCTTCACTAAAAATCTTTGTTTTGAAAACACCCCAGTACTCAGATGTTTATAGGAAATGAAAGACATACCACTGTTATCTTTTTTTTTGAAAGTAGAGTAAATTATTATGCAGGCTGAGAGGGAGGGTACTCAAACGTTCCCAAACTTTTTCATATGACTGTAATTCAATAGAGTAACTAAATACTACACTTAGGTATTATAATGCACATATGAATTGAATGAAATAATAGAAATAGATAAATAATATAACTTGCAAAGAATTAAAACGTACACTTGTAGTGCAAGAGTGATTGTTATATTGGTCATTGTCAATCATTATAGGTGTTTAGTAGTATTCAGTTCTCCTATGGCTCTGGGATTGAAACTGTTCTTAAATCTGTTTGTCTGCAATTGGATGGATCAGAACTGCCTACCAAGGGGCAGCAACTCAGACATGTGATGTCCAGGGTACAGAACTGCCCACATTCACTGCCATCAATGCTTTACTGCATGGCACCAAAAGACCTCTACAGAGAGACAGGGTTTTTCACAATATCGTCAAACACCAGGGATATTGTTGGAGTCCCATCCCTTTCTATCCTTGCTGCTCAGTATGGAGTGTATGCAGGTGGTAACATATATTTTCCATGAACACCTTTCTAATTTCTGCCTATAACTCTATAACCTGCATTTTTAATATGCACAAACTAGCTGTCAAAACTGTATCCCTGTTTTAGCATATTAATATGGTATTTGAAGGCACATATATCCTTGTTTGCACCATTACTAACAAACAGACAGACCAATCTGCACTTTTATTTACTTGATACACACACAAAGGTGAGCCAAAAATTCTCTATAATGGATTTATTAAAATTATCACAGAAAAACTCATAATTTTCCAAAAAGCCGACCTGCAGACAGCCATGTTCTAGCTACCTCCTTTATTTAAAGGTCACCAGTAAAGCAATGACAGTTTAAAGCATTTTTGAGAATATGCTTTTAGAAAATGGGTTAATGGGGAACAGAATGGTCAAGTTAAATGTCATGAGATGTTCTGTTATTGCATCACAATGCCCGATCATGTAGACTCTGGATTTCATTTATTATCCTATAACATTAACCTTCAAAAAGACAGCAAGCAAAATAGAGACATAAGAGTACTGCTCTCTTCAAAATTAATGCTCAGGTTAGTCCTAATCATCAGCACATTAATTATAGCTGTGAACTCAGAGCCATCTTGAATCCGAGCTGGTGCTTTCTATAAATAGAATTTTTTTAGTTGTGCAAATTAACTAAGTGTGTACATCGACAAGCCAGAAGATCACAAGATGCCACTAATGAGGAAGCTGTTATCTTCAATTGATTTATTGAGCACACAGGAACTTTGATCACATTGAATGACATGAGCCATTACTCTCTTGAAGCCTGTTTGTCACGCTTTCAAACAAAAAGTGTATTGTAGCACTACAATTCTTAATTTTATACATAAAGTACAATAAGTAGTTTTGATTCCTTTCTTCCACACATTCTTAATATAGATTTGTTTCAAATATTTTCATTTATCTATTACATTTCTTAACCCTTAATTAAGGGTTTAAATAAACTAAAGTGCAAAAGTGCAGTCAAATAAATAAATAAAATCCAGTGCTCTTCAGGTGGAAATAAAATCAGCAATAAATAAGTCAAAAACTCAATCATGAAATCAGCCAGGGACTGGATTCTAATCTGCTCTGCCGAGTGTGTCCTTCTCTCCCCATCTCACCCCACAGGTCCTCCAGCAGAAAGAGATGCCAGTAGCTGTGGTTCCTCTCCGTGGCTCTCGTCATAACTGCCTCAGTCAGCATCTGCCATAATGCTTGGAGCCGGACTTTTGTCTTTTTCTATGTACCCTTGGCATCTTCTGGATCCCAAGGAGACATCTTCATCGCCCCTCAACTCCACACTGTTCAGCAGGGAACGATCCACCCTTTGAAGCACTGTTCCCTTTGCTCCCTCATGGGGTTACTGGCCACTCTGCCTCCTCTTAGCTGTAGTGACTCTCACTCCTGATTTTCCTTTATTTTCATATTCCATCCGAACTGATCCGCCTACTATCTTGCGCGATCCCCATTTAAACTAATATGGGAATCAAGTCCATTAATCTTGGATACTAGAGTGTTAAAAAGCAATTGGCTGCTGCGAATGTCCGCACATGAATACCTGGCCAGGTAACTGCTCATCAATACCCCGGTGTCTGTCTGCCATGCTACAGCTTGCACCCACACAATTTTTTTATTTAAAAAAAAATAAAATCGCACACTAACACAGAACATTAACACTAACCATAGCACTAATAAGAGAAAATTATGACTCAAAAATATTCTTTGAGTATTTTAGTAGTAAAAAATAACCAAGGAGGATGTGAAGTATAACAAGAAAAATAAGGGTAAACTAAATTGTATAGACAGTGAAATAACAAATGCTCTAAACGTTCACTTTTCTGAAGTTTGTATGTGTGAAGACGTCAATAACATACCAACAGTAACAAGGATTATCAGCAAGTAACTTGATGATCTAGAAATTGAAGAGGGAGAAGAGCTGCATATATTGAAAAGGCTGAAATATCAGAAATCACCACTATCAGGTAATACCCTGGTGTGTTTAAGAGGTTAGTGCAGGGCTATTCAATTGGCGGCCCGCGGGGCAAATGCGGCCCAGAATCAACCTCCGAGTGGCCCGGCCCGTGGTTCCGCCCATAGATAATTAATTAATATACTTTGTATATTATTCATAAATTGTTATTTAATATAATTTAATATATATATATTATATTAATATAAGTATATAGTATATTAACATAAATATAAAGTATTTATTATGTCTATCTGCGGTGGGTTGGTACCCTGCTCAGGATTGGTTCCTGCCTTGTGCCCTGTGTTGACTGGGATTGGCTCCAGCAGACCCCCGTGACCCTGTATTCGGATTCAGTGGGTTAGAAAATGGATGGATGGATATTATGTCTATGGTCCCGCCAAAAACGCGCATTCCTACGTAAATTACGTAGCCTGCAACACGCAAACAATGCAGAGCGTACCGATAGTAGCTTAGATTACTATCAATATGTCTTTCTCAACACTGAAACGTAAAATTGCCAATGAAAACCGTAAGTTTAACCCTGCCTGGACTGACAAATACTTGTTTATTTTTCCGCCACATCCAAACGCCAAACCGATGTGTTTAATTTGTAATGAGTGCGTTGGAGTATTTAAAGATTACAATGTGCGGAGGCATCATGTTGAGAAACACCACACTTTTCGCACCAATTTTCCAGAGGGATCTCAAGAGAGGACTGCAAAAGTGCAGAGTTTGATTGCATCTTACAACCGGAGCAGTACTACCATGGTGCGGTCATTCACAGCCCAAGAGAGAGCTACTGTAGCATCCCTTCGTGTTTCCTGGATACTGGCAAAAAAGAAAAGGCCATTCACAGACTCTGAAACCGTGAAGGACTGTATGCTGGCTGTCGTGGATGAGGTGATAAATGACGATAAAATTAAAATGAGCGTGGTATCTGCTATAAAAAACGTGCCCCCGTCAGATACTTCAAACATTCGTAGGGTTGAAATTCTTGCTGCAGATGTGTATGAAACGCTGTTAGGAGACTGCTCAGTTGTACATATATGTCCGTTTTTTTGATGGCAAATGCTTCCGATAGGAGCTGCTCGGCCTACTGCCGTTAGAAGGACACACAACTGGCGATATAGTCTTTGGGAAAATTTCCGCCTTTTTTAAAGACAGTGGTCTGGATATGAAGCGTGTGTGCATGCTTGTGACAGATGGGGCTCCGTTCATGACAGGGAAAGTGAATGGTTTGGCAGCACGTTGGTCCGCTGTTGCACCTCAGTTGATCTCCTTACACTACATTGTGCATCAGGCGGTGTTGTGCGCAAAACTAAGCGGGGCACTCAAAACGACAATGGACAGCATTATGGCTATAATTGATTTTATTCACTCCACATCAAGCCTCCAACACCGCTTATTCCGCATGCTGCTGTCAGAAATATCTGCTGAGCAACACGACCTTCTTTTGCATAATGACGTGAGGTGGCTGTCCAAAGGCAAAGCACTGGAGCGTTTCTGCGGTCTCAGAAAAGAGATCATAACTTTCCTCCGCGGCAGCAAGCAAAAAAAGGCAGAAACGCACTTGAGTCGCATACTGGACGACAACTTCATGGCCGATGCCTGCTTTCTGAGCGACATATTCAAACACCTGAACGATCTCAATTTGGGACTTCAAGGCAGAGACAAAACTGTCATCGACCTTGTGGAACAGATGCGCGCATTCCAAGTTAAACTGGACCTTTTCGCAAATGATTTGAGCACAGGCAGAATGCTGCATTTTCCGACACTCCGCAAAGGCATCTTACCCCCCGCACAAATCACGGATGTGATGACAGATTTCATTGCGATGTTGAAAAATAACTTTGCTGGTTGATTGGATGGACTTGATCTGCCCACAGAGTTGGCCGTTTTTGTCAGAGACCCGTTCACTGTTGAAATAGAAGGGTACTTATCCGCCAGAGCTAAGAAACTGGTCCCTTACATTGACGAGGGGAAATTCACACTCGAACTTGTTGACATGCAGTCATCTGTAACCATGGCACAGGAGCTTTCCACTAACGGGCCTGCAATGTTTTGGACTGATGTGAACGCACATCAGTTCCCTAACATTAAGAAAGTAGCGATCGTCATGTTCAGTATGTTTGGATCAACATATACATGTGAGTCAAGTTTTTCACACATGAACTCCATAAAAAGCAACTCTCGTTGCTCCCTGACTGACCATACTCTCCACCAATGCCTTCGAATTGCATTGACAACTTACGAGCCTAAAGTCACTGCTCTCGTTCAAAACAAAAAATGTCACTTCTCCCACTAAATCAGCAGGGTAACTGTAGCCTACAATACATCAATATAATGTGGGATGCGTAACAGAGGCATGCCTAATCACACATGGTGATTTAAAATATGTTCCCTCAGTGTTGTTATAGTTGTGAATACTGTGCACTTTTTATTTTATGCACTTTGAGATTTTCCTGTGTCAAATGTGTGCAAGTTGTTTATGTTGTTTCAAAAGGAAACAATGTTATTTCTAATAGCCTACTACTGTGCACTATGTTGTTTTATGCACTTTGTGATCAGATAGGTCAGATATGTAGCCTAGGTCAGTTTTTTTTCTTTTGTAAGTGGAAAAAATAGGGTCTACCTCAGATTCTGTTAATTCAGCTCTTTTTGTATGCACCTTTTGCTCTGCAAACTGACCAAAGTTAAAAGAGAAACAACGAATAAACCTTATGTTTTTCAATAAATTTGTTTGTGTTGGTTTTAAAATTTGTCATTACGAGCTGCTTTGCCGCTAAAATGACTGGCCCAGCTTACCTTCTTGGTTTGGCAATCTGGCCCAACTGAATTTGTAATTGAATAGCCCTGGGTTAGTGAGTACATAGAGT
This sequence comes from Polypterus senegalus, assembly GCF_016835505.1. Lineage (NCBI taxonomy): Eukaryota > Metazoa > Chordata > Cladistia > Polypteriformes > Polypteridae > Polypterus > Polypterus senegalus. The sequence continues at coordinate 125,498,816 of NC_053160.1, read as the reverse complement.
ATATAATACATTAAAGTTTATTTTTCAAAAATTACTGCACACAGGGGTAAATTCCTAAGTACTGGAAGGTAACAATTGTTATGCCATTATATAAAGTTTCTGAATAAAATAACTGGACCAATTAGCTTAATGTGCATCACGGTTAAATTGATGGAAGTAATCATTAAGAAAAAGACTTACATTAAATTTAAGAACAGATGCATTAGTGCGTGGTCAACATTAGGTCGGATGCAGAGATGATACTTCACTAATATGCTGAAATTCTATCAGGGAGCAGCAAAAGCATACCACCAAAGAGATACTTATTATAATATTCACATGACACATAATTAATTAAACTAAAAGAAGTGAGACTTAAAGACACTGTATGGTGTAATGGTGCACAGCTCTTTGAAATGGCAGATTTGTCTTTACTTCCATTGTGTTTGTATGGCTGGTGACAAAAGCACATCAGCAGGGGTCTGTAACATAGTGGATTCACGGCTCGAAAAGAATGGCCAGTTTTAAAATAAATGATTGCCGCACTCGCGGCTTAAAGAGAGGGTGTAGCAGTGTGGCCGGAGTGGTTCCCGGGTGTGGTGCAGGAGTGGCCATTTCTGTCTTGAAGTGCACAGGTGTGGGATCGCCTGTGTCTGTAATTGATGCTGGGAGCTGCTAATCACCAACCTGTGCCATGTCCCCATTATAAATGGGAGAAGCTTGAGTATGGAGGAGAGTTTTAAAAAGAGAAGGACGAAGGTTAAGGGAGAAGAAGGTTGGAGAAGAAGAGCTGGTGCAAGCAAACAAAAGAGCAGGCTTGATGGTAGTTGCAGGCAGCTGGGAAGTGAGCGCTAGTGGGATGTTTGGCCAGCACTCAGGGGTGGATCCTGCTGAGTTTTTCAGAGGAGCAGTGGTGACCAGAATCGTGGACAGCTCACCGCAAAAGGCAGCGGGAGTCATGAAGGCTTGGGAGGGAGGATCCCAATGTGAGCACCCTGGTCATTGGGGAACCCAAGTCTCGGTCCAGAGGATTAGCCATACGGAGCCAGTCATTGGAAGGTTACCGGATCAGAAGGAAAGTCAGCTGCACCTGCAGGCAGGGTGACTCCCCTGTTGCAGGGCCCATATGGGAGAAGCAGGGGAGCCGTCAGTTAAAAGAAGAAAGCACCAGGTTTTTAAAGAAGGGACTGCTTCCAGCCAGTATTTTAACCTTGGTTTTAAATGAAGTTATTTATTGGTATTTTAACCTCCATATTTTCCCCCTGAGTTTTCTGGTTTCCTCCCACAGTCCAAAGACATGCAGGTCAGGTGCATTGGTGATCCTAAATTGTCCTTAGTGTGTGCTTGGTGTGTGGGTGTGTGTGTATGCCCTGCAGTGGGCTGGCACCCTGCCTGGGGTTTTTTTCCCGCCTTGTGCCCTGTGTTGGCTGGGATTGGCTCCAGCAGACCCCCGTGACCCTGTAGTTAGGATATAGCAGGTTGGATAATAGATGGATGGATGGATTTTCACCTTGTTTTTAATGGATTATTTATTTAAGGATAATTTTTAAGCACTGTACTTTATTTGGACCCTGTTGTTGGATTTGTTTTATTGAAATAAAAGCACTGTTTGCATTTTGCACCTTCCCCTTGCTTCGTTTGGTATGCTCATTGTCCAGCTCATCTAGTTACATTACTGATGGTGTCAGGTTCAAGAGGCTCCCAGAAGAATGGTGGGAGTATGGAGTAGAACCCGCATCGTCACAGGGATAGTGCATGGTATAGTGTCATGCAGTGCAACAGATGTGTTTAAAACTGTGATCTGTAAATTACAGAAGAGCAGGCAAACCTCCTTGTGTGTAGCTACAGGTGTTCCCATCTCTGGACTGTGTTCCTTCACTTAAGTGACACTGCAAAGACCATTCCAGGTCCATTGTTAATGTGTAACACCTCCATGATCTGCCTTGTCCTTGTGCCTGCGCAGTTTTTCCATCAGCTCTTTTTCACATGGCCCACCTGAGGTAAGTGGAAAATTGATATGCCACACTTTTTCACAGTTCCATGACCAGGAAGCTCTGCTGGTGTTTACGTACCCAGGTCAGTCGATCTTAGCAGATGGAGAAGTGGTAGTGCAGCTGCAGAGGTAGCAGTCTCTCGGCTGTCTTCTTTGCTGTACTGATGCTGCAAACGGCCTTCCAAATCCTGGATCTAAGCCTCAAAACTATCCAACAACTCTTTAAATGAGTGAAGTAAGTCCACTGTGGGCTCTGTGGCTCTCAGCACTTGGATATATAATCCAATAATAATAAAAATTGGATAGTAGGGCTTTTTTTCATCCTGCTTCTGACTGCAATGCTTACAGTGGTGGTGTCCAATCCCTGGAAGATGCACCTTGTCAGCACTATTACAGTGTGTGTAAATGTTCTGGATAACAATGTAAAAAATGAGCTGGTTAAGTTTGCAGATGTTACCAAAGTAGTTAAAATGCCAGATAATCCACAATTAGTCAGATAGGTGCAGAATGAGAAGATTAATGGCAGATGAAATCAAATCCAAGCAAGAAATGTGTTATGCATAGGAATTATAGTAAAAATTTTAACTATTAATACACAATGGAAGGTTTGAAACTTGCAAAGATATCTTATGAGTGTATTCATCACTCTTTAAATCTAGACACTGTACAGAAGCTAGTAAGAAGGCTAATAGGATGTTAAATTATATATCATGATGTGTAGAGAATAAGTCAAGAGGGTTGAGTGTAAGTCAAGGGAAATTTTGCTTAAGCACTAAGCACAAAAAGAGGCCCAAAATGTAGACCTACAGTATGTACACAGCTTTTCACGCAAATGTCAGGATTTATAAATGCAAACTTGGCAGGAGAACATGATTGTGATTTCTAAAGGTAAATTATGAAAAATGTCTGTATGCCAGGTTTTATAAATCAGATTTTTTGATGCATTGTCTTGTTTCTTGGAGTAAGCATATTTTAACACTTGAATCCATGTAAAGGGTTATTGATGTGATCCTTGGTGTACTGTGTGCTGTTTTGGTCTCTGCATTACAAAAAATACCAGCACTAAAGAAATTTCAGAGGAGAGAGACTAGGCTGATTCCAGTACTGTGAGGTTTAACCTATGAACAAAGACTAAATCTTCTGTAATTTTTCAGTTAAGGAAATAGAGATTAAGAGGTGACATGATTTACGTGTTTTTTTTAACTATGGAAAGGAATGAATACAATGAAAATAAATTATTTTTTTAAATTATGTTTTAAAATCGATCTATCTAAACACAGAGACACTGATAGAAGCTTGCAAAGAGTAGATTTTACAAAAATAACAGAAGTTGTCTCTTCACACAAACAACCAGAGACCCATAAAATAAATTACCAAGTAGTGTAGTAGAGAGTTTTACTTTACAGGCTTTTAACACTTGACTAGATGTTATTTTGTAAAAATTATGCAAATACAATAGGCAAGTTTGTTGGACTATTCTAGTCAAACTTTTTTTATAATATTTTCATGAAACCTAGACACATTAAATTGCAGCATACATGTAAAAAAAATCTACAGGCTAGGAACTGTAAGGCAGCAGTGCTAAACTCAGTGCTATACTGGTGAAAGCCTCTAATGTCTATGTTTAGTGTTTTAGTAGTTGGCCTGTTTTCAGATTTTTGCTCTTGTTCTCTTTGGAACATTTCATACCATAAAATGTGCCTATTTTATATATAAAAATTAGTTATTACTGCTTTCTGAACATTTGATCAGCCATATGTTGTGAGTGATGAGCTGCCTTTCTGTCCTTTAGGATTATAGTTCATAGTTGGCAACCCTCAGAGTTACAGTTGACCACAATGATCAAAACAATTTTTTTTTGCTTCCTGTCCTAAGAACCTTTGCTCGCTCTTTTTTTCTTTGACCTAGTTTTTCCTCAATATTTTACATTTGTTTTTGTGTTACACATCTTTTCTTTCTTAACTTAACTCAATTTTGTTTACACCCCAACATTTTATGTCTTGCTTTTGTTTTGCTTTTTTTGTTTTATGTTTTGCTTTTTTGTTTTGTCCAGCTTGGCCCTCTGACAAAAAAAAATCTTTATTGATGACTCTACTGCTATTAATTATAAAAGCTATCTATCTATCTATCTATCTATCTATCTATCTATCTATCTATCTATCTATCTATCTATCTATCTATCTATCTATCTATCTATCTATCTATCCTTTTTATTCATTATTAGTCAGTCAGTCTTATCTAAATTTAATTTGTTTTCTTTTCATGTAACAAAATTTTTGGAATATAGTAAAGCACTTCTTGAACTACATCCTTTGTATGGAAACATGTTGCAGAAATAAATGTTGTTTTAACCATGTCTTTTACTTGCTTGCTGTCTTGTAGATCCACTTTAATGAGTGAGGCTGATACAAATTGTTATTGATGCACACAAGAAAAAAGATACCCACACACTAATCTGAGGCTTGAGTGATGGTAAAATATGTGTCTTAATGATGGAGATACCTATTATATAGACCAACTTTAGCTGCATGGTAGCCAGACAAACATCTAGATGAATGCATTCATAATTGTGTGTCAGTCCCTCTCCCAACATGATATTTAGAAATTTCAACTCTCAGATATATCAAAATTAATCTCTATCTGTGGCTGTGTAATATTTACAGTTTAAAATGCAATTGACTGGTACCATATGGAAATATCATTGTATAATCTATACATCCAGAGGTTTGACCAGAACATCATGTGTGGTGGGCATTTGGCTTGTCTGGGGGTGCAAAAAATATCCATCCATCCATCCATCCCCATTTTTGTAGGGGGGTCAAATAATAATAACAACATAGTTTTATATAACATATAAAAGCAAAAATTGTGGCATAAATCATAACCTATTGTTCAATAAAATCAACAGAGGCTATGGAACTTGTATTATTATTTTTTGTGAACAAATATAGAACTACATCTACAAGATAAATATCAATAAAGTCAAATGTATACAACATATGAGAGCAAGAACAGAAACATGGCTCATTGTAGTCATTAGTGAGGCTATAGGATGTCAGTCTCCAGTGTTTAACCTGGATATTATCTACAGGGCAAGTCTGTGGTTACTCTCGGCAAATTCTAAAATAAATTCATTCATGTCTAGATGTTCTGTGATGTTTTTCTCATGTGCCAGAATGACTAAATTTCTCTTCCTTGAATGCAGCAATGTTCGGCGGAGTGGAGTGAGAATGTGGTTCAAAGTAGAGGAAGAACTTTCGCATGCAGCTGAAGACACACCAATGATGAGTGCTGTGACATATAGCGAATGCAACATAGGGAAGGCCTCTTTGTACTGCTGAATGCATTTGCATGCTTCAGAGAGATTAACATCAGCTGCCAATTTATTGATCAACATGACTTTTGCCACAGCAATTTCATTTTGCAAGTTCATGCTGTTTTGCTCTATGCCTGCAAGTGCCTGATGTGGTTTAAGGAGAGAATGATCAAGAAATAATTCTGATTTTGGCAGGAGAAGCGATGTGGCCCTCAATAATTCAACATTTCTCTGTGAGGATCTTGTCTCCATTTCCACAATAGCTCTATCAAGAATGCTGAACATAGCTCTTTTAAAAGTCTGATTAGGAGCAATTTGTTCATCAGAGTCACCATGCCTGAGCGTAGACATGACAATGCTATCATCAAGCTGTGAATTAACGTTCCATTTCCTTTTGAGCGAATTGGTAGACCTATTTTCACACTGAGAAAAATGCTCCTCCCAGAATGAGTGGCATCTCATCTCCTTTAGTGTGGCCAGTGACACTGTCACCACCTCCCCAGTCGTGCACAGATCCACTGCATGTGCCTGTAGAATTGCATTGGCTTGTTTCACCACACCAAGCACATGAAGGAGGAATTTTCCTGTATTGAAGAAATTCTGCTTTTTTAATTGGGTCAGAAGACCACATGCCTCTATGCAAATGTCAAAAGGGGCAATGTCAGCCTCTGCTACCTCTGAGGGAAACCCCCTTATAGCTTCCTCATTGTTCACAATGGACTTTGTGACATCATAATGACTGGTCTATCGTATTTCTAGAAGTCTTTTCAGTGTGGGTGTATTGTATGTGTGTGAAACAGAATGTCTGTGACAAAATGTGTTCAATGAATTTAACCAGTCAAAGAACTTCTTAGCCAGAGGTTCTGATTCCATTGCATGTATCACTGCTAAATGGAGCTGGTGGTGGTAGCAGTGTACATATGGAATGTACTTACCAACTTTGTTTTGTAACAAAGCCTGGACACCACTCCTTGCCCCAGAAATGACAGAAGCACCATCAAAACACTGACACACTAAATTTTCTGGGATGTAACCTAGCTCAGAGAGATGTGACTGAATTTGGTTACAAATATATTCAGCATCAAGCTGATTCAGTTCAATTAAGCCAATCAGGTGTTCTTCAGGGATGGAGTTCTGGACAAATCTAATCACTACAGGCACATTCTCAATGTCACAGCGAACCCTGGTACCATCACTTTCAATGCAAAGTCCAGGAGAGTCGGCTTTTTCATATTTGGTCCTGAAATCTTTTACCACCATTTTGGCAAGAGTCTCAATTATTTAATTTTGAATTACATTGGATGTGTATTTTGCGTTGTCTGTGATGTATTTTACAATGTCTGCAAGTTTGGCATCTTTTTTGATTGTGTAATCAAAGAACTTAGGAAAAGTCCCTCCTCCCCACCTACGTGATTGTGACCACGCTGAGCCAGTTCATTGACTGCGAGGAACTGATCGGCCTCCCCAATGCTTTTCACATAATATCTTTTCTTTTCTATCTGGGCTGAACCCAGTAGTTGAACTATACTTTCACTCGTCTCTGCCCGGCGCCGATACTCTTACCATGCAGACATGGCTCCGACGTGCGGTATACTAGACGCGTGTTTGTGGAAGCCGCCACCGTCTTTTTCTAGAGCTTTTTTCCAATTAGTGTAGCCGTGCTTGGTAAATATGTCCTCGCGGTCCGAATTGGAATCACTAAATTTGCGGCAGGCAAAGCAAAAGCTGTCATCACGGACAACAGGAAATTAAAGCCATGGTCGAGACTGATACCAGCTTGCACTAAAACATCCGAGTGTCTTTCCGAATGCGCGCTTGGGATAATTAATTAAAATAGGCTGGGATGGGCTAACCATATTTAAGTCAGGCAGACCGGACTGTATATTTTGTTGAAGGCAGAGGTTTGGAGTACCCGACACGGGCGCAGAGCTGGAGGATTGTGTAGGCTTATCTACATCTTTTGGAGTTTCGGTTACCGACGTGGGTGCGCTGTGCTGCGTGTCTGCTTTTTAATAAGCCACCTATGCATAGTCTTTGGTGTTACCAACCAGAAAATAAAAGAAGAATGGAACGTATACGCTGTTTTAATTAAAGAATGCGGTCAACAGGTTCAAAACGTGCTGCAAAATGTGCGGCGAAGTGAACTGTGAGCAGCACGGTGCCTGTCTAATCGGAAAGCAACTCAAGTTTTAAAAATCAAATGTTATTCTTCTTCAGAGTTTTCACTGAACAGACAGAGCATTTCGCAGTGTGGGCATGGCTTGTCTCTGGTTGGGGGCTTGGGTTGCAGTGCCCACCTCAGCCTCCCCGTGGTCACGCCTCCGTATACATCATAATAAAAACAGGCCGTTTGTGTAGACTAGAGAATCAAATAAAGTACATAGGGAATAGAATTTTTTTTCAGAAAAAGTGGCTGTGGAAAGGTAATCTTAATTAAAATGTAGGGTGTCTCATATAATTTATTAAAATTGATGAAAAAACAACTAATTAAATTAACAAAACAGAGGCAGGCAGAGCTTGTCGATTTCAGTCACACAAAATGTACATGCAAAGTACTACAGAGATAAACTCTTGCTCTTTATCGAGTGATAAATCAGTTTTTCTTAATGAATCTTGTTAAAGAAAATTTAAAAGCTAATTGGATGAACAACTGTTAGGTTACTAAAGGGATGCCTGCTATTGGGTTTACAGCATATTGTTGTGATTTGTTTTGTTGAATTTGAGAACTCTTTTGTTAATCGTTTGTAGATTTTTGACAGCAACAAACATTCTCAGTTTAAATGGTGCAAATATCCACAACCAATTGGTAAATCAGACATTGCCTACTGTCATTCCTAATGCACCACTGATTTTCTTTAATTGAAAATGTGTTAGGAGAGTCTGAACACCAATAAATGTTTTTAGGCCTGTTAGTATTTGGCCTTTCATATGCAGGGTTGATATCCTTTCTGCTAGTTACGATTTTGTTTTGTTTTTTTCTTGTAGCAACTTGGAGAAATGCATAATTGGCTCTGCTTAAAATCAAAGTGCTTCAGTCTTTATTTTAATTTTCCTCACTTGCTTAGAATGGTTGTCCTTTGGTGTTCCTTTTGTTTTGTGAAATGGGATGGTTCTTGATGGTTCACTTTTTTCATTGTGGTAGAAAATTAAACATGTATGAGTGAATAAGTGTTTCCTAACCCTGGCTCAGTTGTGTTTTGTTTTTTTTTTTTTTAAGTAGGCCTTTTATCAGCTTTTCAGTTTAACTTTGTTATTTTGTTATGGAGTATGGTTTTTTATTGATTATTATGTATTTCAGCATTATATTGAGAATGTATTTACTATTTCTTTATGTTATGTGTCCTGTGCTCTCAAAGTTGAACCAAAGTGGACACAGACCCTGGCTATGAAAGTTTTCAGGGTAGCACTGGCCCTATTTACTGTATGAGAATTGCAGACCATAAACTAGTTGCTGTGACATTGATTTCTAACTGCTTTTGTTTGGTCTCCTCATCTTTGACTCCTCTTCATGCTCTGGTCTTTTGTAACGTTCTTATGGCTTGTGAACAGTTTGCGTTTTTTGGATTTGATTTTAAACTTTGATTTGGATTCTGTTTGCTTTTGAATTACTTTCTTTGGCAATAATTATTTTGTATCTTATTGAATATTCTTTTGATTTCTTTTTTATATTCTTGTGTTTGAATCAAGCTTAATTTAGTTTAGCTTATTTTGTTACATGGAAGGAAACTTTGTTTTGGTATGTGGGGCTATGAATTTTTCATGATTCTACACTCCCTTTTTAATGTTAGGTGTGCAGACTACAGGCCTGTTTACGAGATTCAGGGTAAGGCTAACTTTATATTTTAGGCCTTATTAAGGCACTGAGGCCAGGTTTTTGGGTAGGTCTTGAGTTTTTAGTTTATTTTAAGACCATCAGGTCAGAACATTGGCACTACAGATAGAGCTGTTTCACAAATACATAAAATTTGCAAGTTGCCTGCAACCACTGTGGTTTCACACAACAGCCAGTCATTAAATTTGTTGACTATACCTAATATGTGATTCCCTGAGAATTGTATGCATTTACCAGACTTTACACAGATTTACTTACAAAATTAGAATGCACTACTTCTTTTTAATATGTTCAAAAAAATCAGCATGTTGCCATGGATGGCTGGGGCTCTTGCCCAGCCAGGACGCCTCTTCCTTGGAAGGATTGGGGAAACAAGTGTGGACAGAGCATTACCTCCCCCGGAACGCTAGATGGCATCGGTGCCTCAAACTTCCAAAGGGTTTCATGGAAGATGGAGTTGGAAACAGCCCTGTTGGAATCCAGGAGCGCTGCCAGGGGGAGCTGCAGCTGTTCCCGAGCCTATATGGGAGGGTCTTCCACCACACCTGGAAGTGCTGCAGAAATGGGGCAACAAGCACCTGAAGCACTTCCGGCTGCCTTAAATAAGGGGCCAGCGGACATTACTCAGTGAGCCAGAGTCGGGAATAGGGAGACAAAGCTTGCAGAGGAGAAATGGAGGAGAATAAGAAAGAGAAGAAGGAAAGAAATTGATTTATTGTGTGCTGCGCCTGGGACTGTGTGTGTACTTGTGAGAACTGGGAAGGTGTTGCCCACAAGTGAAGAAACAAAATAAAAAACACTTGTGCTTTTTTTTTTTGTGAAGTCCGAGTCCAGCTCAGGGCAGCGAAGGAGCAGTACAGGAGAAAGCTGGAGCAGAAATTGCAGAATAACAGCATGAAGGAAGTGTGGGATGGGATGAAGATCACTGGCTGCAGCTCGAAGCGGGGTGCCACCATCAAGAGAGAAGTGGAGAGAGCAAACCAAATGAACAACTTCTTTAAAAGGTTTAAACACCCTAACCCACTCTCACCTCGGAGTACTTCATCCTCCAAACCATCCTTCTGCTGATACCAGCATAGGTGAGACATCCCCACCCACAATTACAGCAGCACAGGTGAGCAGAGAGCTGAGGAGAATTCCTGCCAGTAAAGCAGGGGTTCCAGATTTTGTATCGGGGAAAGTATCTGGGGAGTCCTCTACAGCGCATCTTCAACCTGAGTCTGGAACAGGGGAGAGTCCCGAGGCTTTGGCTTTTATCACCCCAGTCCCAAAGGTATCACATCCTAGTGAGCTGAATGACTTCTGGCCTGTTGCACTGACGTCACATGTGAAGACAACCATGGAGCGGCTGCTACTTCACCACCCGAGGCCACAGGTCCGCCACGCCCTCGACCCTCTGCAGTTCGCATATCAGGAGAAGGTGGGAGCGGAGGATGCCATCATCTATATGCTACACTGATCCCTCTCCCACCTGGACAGAGGCAGTGGTGCTGTAAGAATTGTTTCTGGACTTCCCTAACGCCTTCAACACCATCCAACTTCTGCTCCTTAGGAACAAGCTGACTGAGATGGGATTAGACTCACACCTGGTGGCATGGATCGTGGACTATCTTACAGACAGACCTCAGTATATGTATCTTGGGAACTGCAGGTCTGACATTGTGGTCAGCAACACAGGAGCGCTGCAGGGGACTGTACTTTCTCCGGTCCTGTTCAGCCTGTATACATCGGACGTCCAATACAACTCGGAGTCCAGCCACATGCAAAAGTTCGCTGATGACACTGCTATTGTGGGCTGCATCAGGAGTGGGCAGGAGGAGGAGTACAGGAAGCTAATCAAAGACTTTGTTAAATGGTGTGACTCAAACCACTTACACCTGAACACCAGCAAGACCAAGGAACTGGTGGTGGATTTTAGGAGGCCCAGGCCCCTCATGGACCCCGTGATCATCAGAGGAGACTGTGTGCAGAGGGTACAGACGTATAAATATCTGGGAGTGCAGGTGGATGACAAATTGGACTGGACTGCCAATACTGATGCTCTGTGTAAGAAAGGTCAGAGCCAACTGTAACTTCTTAGAAGGTTGGCGTCCTTCAACATCTGCAATAAGATGCTGCAGATGTTCTACCAGACGGTTGTGGCGAGTGCCCTCTTCTACGCGGTGGTGTGCTGGGGAGGCAGCATAAAGAAGAGGGACGCCTCACGCCTGGACAAACTTGTTAAGAAGGCAGGCTCTATTGTAGGAATAAAGCTGGACAGTTTAACATCTGTAGCAGAGCGACGGGCATTAAGCAAACTCCTGTCAATCAAGAAGAATCCACTGCATCCACTGAACAGTGTCATCTCCAGGCAGAGGAGTAGCTTCAGTGACAGACTGAGGAGATCGTTCCTCCCCCACACTATGCGACTCTTCAATTCCACCCGGGGGAGTAAATGCTAACATTATTCAAAGTTATTGTCAGTTTTTACATGCATTTTTATTACTCTTTAATTTAATATTGTTTTTTGTATCAGTATACTGCTGCTGGATTATGTAAATTTCCTCTCGGAATTAATAAAGTATCTATCTATCTATCTATCTATCTATCTATCTATCTATCTATCTATCTATCTATCTATCTATCTATCTATCTATCTATCTATCTATCTATCTATCTATCTATCTACTGTATCTTTTATAAGTGTGCCTCCTGCATCTGTCTTTGTTGGGTTGGGTGGCTAGCTCACCCCTTACAGTTGTCGCAATGTGTATGTTAAATAATCCAGAGAGACACGATCATTAAAAAGTTGCAACTGAATCAGCAGCCTTATATTTTCTAGTTCAACTTCCTTACTTAACATTACCAACATAGAGTAGTTACGGTTTTATACAAGTACAGGTACGATACTGTTAGTCATCTTTTTATTCACTTGAGGTGTAGGAGGGACCCACACTCAGAATTTCAAGTTTACTTTAAAATGCACATGCCACAACAGACAACAATGCTAAGAGGTAATTAAAAAAATACAATCAGGTTTAAAAAACCTTGTTTTAATAAATAGTGTTCTGCAAACAACTTTGTCTTTATTGGGCATAGGACTGACCTTCCTGAAAGTCCTGTTACCATTGACAGTCAGTGACCTGTAGTAAGTTAAAATTAAACGTGGCAATTTTAATAAGCAAAAACAAAGATTCAAGCTTATTACTGAATGTTACTGACATTATCAAATAATAGTCTAAAGGTTAGGCTATCATTTTCTACACATCACTGAAATAAAGCTTAAAAACGATACCACCAGATATTAAATGTGATAACACCTTTGCTTCTCTGTCAAATCCTAAATTAAAACACTATGTCTTCTACAACACAAGAACTGCTTACACAAACAAGATGGAACATTGATTTTAAAGAATATAATAACACTGAAGACAAAATATAGGGGCACTTTTTCATTCTGGTCATTCTGCAAAGCACCATTAAGCAAAGAAATAAATCCAACAGGATAGATGATACTACACCAATCAGGATTACCCAGGAGGGCAATGAGGCTTTTCACAATAGAAATTCATGGTCTCTAAATGATAGGACAATTTAGTCCTCCACTGAAACAATAAAAATTGTCAATTTTGTTTGTTCTAAACATCTCACACTGCTTTTAAGCTCTTCAAAGTCTTATTTTCTTACACAAATATACAAAATGGCTTTCTTTGCCTCTAATTAAACATATACTGTATATATACTTTCTACCAACTCACTTTCAATTTTCTGGGTTATCTTTTCAGTAATCCTGACAACAAGAGGTACAAGGTAAGAAGCAATTCTGAATGGTAACAGACCCTTATTCACTTATGCCAGGTTAATTTATAATGACTAGATAATATAGGTGCATCATTTTGGGATGTTCACAGTCACTGGGCTAGGCAAACAACAATGTCTTTGAGGTTAATAATAATAATAATAATAATACATTTTATACAGCACCTTTCCCATTTCTGTTATATTATATATTATATTGCCCATTTGATTGGCAATGTTTATTTGAAATGCCTATATAGTATATACCAGAAAGCTTTCAGACCTAAACAGTGAAAACAACATGTACAACATATACAAAGTGTGACCAATGAGAAAGTCTTTCCATGAAAAAATCACTTTTATTTTTAACTTCCTTCAATAGTGTTAGGGGAAGCACACAAACACTAAAATCAAGTACATTTTTCATTTTGGACAAAACCATATCTTAGAAATGTGTGTACTTCCAGTGCCAGGGTATTGCCCATTGGGAGCACTTCCGGGTCAATCAAAAGTTCCACAAAGTAGTAATCACATATCACTGCAGCATCACCTAGTGGCCCCCACAGAACCTGACAAGGCTGCCCTATTGGACTCCTGTTCCCAGCATGTTTTCTGGTTATACAAAACAAAATAAGCTTTATAAAGACATATTTCTTATCCATAATAGGAGTTTAGCATTACTTTCAGAAGAAGAATAGAAGTAATGAGGACTGGCATGGCTTTCTGGAAAAAGCCATTAACTAAAACAGAGTCAGAGAAACTTGTGCTGTAGCCCTGAGATGAGGCAGGTATTTAAAAACCTGAAGAAATTAATTAAGAGACTTTGGACTAATGTGTTGGACTAGGTCTTCCAATTCATTATCAGAATATTTTTTTAAATTGAATAAAACTTGACATCATTATGTGTCATCTAAAAATGTAATAGAAAAAGTTAATTATCATGTAGAGGTGCAACAGATAAAAGCTTGTCTGTCTCAAAGTGCGTCCCGCATTGGTTCCACATTCTGAGTGATTGATGGAGAATTGGAATATTAGTATATTGATGATAATTTGTGTTTATTGGGACACAGAGCAGGGCATTTAAAGAATGTACAAACAGACATTTTTTCGAAGACTGTTTGAACATTCTTTCCTTGTGAGTTTTGTATTCCTTAAGGAGCAAATATTCAGGGAGAATGACAGCTACTTCAATTAAATCTGACTTAACCATTTACACCCGAAAAAACAATTCTTCGTCAGTTACCGCTTATGCGTTAAAAGGATGAAATATTGGCTCATTATAACCTTGTAGATTCAAATATTCAAAGATTCAACAAAGTTTTAAATTTGAAAGTAGTAGAACAATTGTGTTGATAAGTAGATAAGTTTGAAGTTTAATTGTTTGTTAATGTATATGGGGATACTTTGAAATAGAAAAGGAAGCTTAGGAAGGATGTTCACCTTGACAGTATGGATTCTCCCTGCTAATTTTTTCCATGCAGACATCAAAATTTTATTGAAAAAGAGCTTTATATTTACTTATGATATTTACTCCTAGGTATTTAAACTGATCTGCTAAGATAATAATGGGAAGGTGTCCAGTCTAATATTCTGTGCTAGAGAGTTCATTTGAAAAATAACACTTTTGTTCAAGCTGATTTTGTGTGTAAACGGTGTGTACGCACAAAAATGTTGAATGCGGCCATTTCCACAATCCCATCGCAACATATAAAAGCTAAACTTGGTGTAAAGCCATGCACAATGTCACGGCATCCTCTCCCCTTGCATATGCACTTTTCTGTTCAGTTTTGCAAACTGGTGCCACCCAGTGTCAAAGCAGTGCTTCTGTTTCTGTGTGGTCTCCCTTTTTTCATATTCAGTGACACGTGATTTATCAAATATATCAAAACTAATTACATATCATTTACAAATTTAATCCACTTGATTGTAATAATTCTGTTACAATATAATGGTGCATAGAATGAGAAAACTATTCCAAATACCATAGCCACTTCAGTGTTGTTACTCTCAGTGCATCACTCAGAGTATTTTAACCCTTTCTATGTGTGTGTGGTATCACAGCTGCATAGGAGCTAATTGCAAAGCTGTACGGTGGGTTGTGTTGAGAGTGCAGAGGATTATCAGGATAAAGTTTATAGCTCTGGAGGACATTTATAGCACACACTACCTAAGGAAAGCCATCCAGCATCTGTATGGATTCCATTCAGCCATGCCACAGTCTATTTGAACTTCTCCAATACAGCAAATACTTCAGAGATTATAGAAACAGTTTAATCCCAAGAGCTATAAACACACTCAATCAGTACATCAAGTGCTCCCGGTAGAACTGCTTGTACTTGCAATTACAATAACCTCACTGTAAACTTGCACTACAACTGTAACACTGCACAACCTGAGCCACTTTATAAACCATTTGCACTATCTGCACTGTATATACATGTTTAATGATTAATAAAGTATCTATCTATCTATCTATCTATCTATCTATCTATCTATCTATCTATCTATCTATCTATCTATCTATCTATCTATCTATCTATCTATCTATCTATCTATCTATTGGTATGTAGTGCCTTTCACTATCTATCTATCTATCTATCTATCTATCTATCTATCTATCTATCTATCTATCTATCTATCTAATGTACTTGTTCTTTCATATTGTATATTTTAATTATTTTTTATTGTATTATAATTATTATTGTTATTTTATAGTTTTATAGGAAAATAAGTTTATGGAGTATTTGCATATTGAATCTCATTGTACCATACAATTACAATAAAAGAATTCAATTCAATTCAATAGAAGAGTACATTTGTTTTCAATCTTATTTTTGTAAAAATGTATCAATTTGTATGGAATGTTGTGTGATTACAATAAAATCAATAGACTTAAAAAAAAGAAGAATGCATTTACAGATGAATGGCTTCTAAGTCAATTTTAATTTCCAAGAGCTATACTCTTGGAGCTGTATGCTGTTTAAACGTGAGAGCGCGGTCGCACAGTGATAGCAATGAGCTTGCCCCCCATCTAGAAACTGTTCCTGCCTCATGCTCATTCTGGATGAATACAATTATTAAACATGCATAATGAAGATTTATCAATTTTTCATAAAAGTTTTGAAGAATCGGAATTCTAAGCTTGAAGCTGGTTTCACATTTATTACAGAGCTCATTGTGTGGCGATTGGAAGTGGAGAAAGAAAACGGAAGGACAGGAATTGAGGGTTGGTACATTTGACAGAGACTGTATTGCTGCATTAAATTATTCCATTCAGGGTCATGCATGTTCCAGCAAGCATCCTGCAGCAGGCAGGAACAATCACTGGACTAGGAAGGCAAGATCAATCCTTGGATGGGGTGCAAGCTCATTACTATTGCTGCCCCACTGTACCCCCATATGTTTAATACATGCTTTAATGCATTTCATCATGAAAATGATATCGCTATTGTAAAATGTTCAAGGAGCTATAATATCATGAATTTTGGATTTTGTGCGGTGGTCAGTGCCTGCACGCTCCTATCTGCGAAATGGAAAGTCCATTTAAGAAGCACATAGTAATTCACACACATAGAATACAGTGATCCCTCGCTATGTCATGCTTCGACTTTCGCGGCTTCACTCCATTGCGGATTTTATATGTAAGCATATCTAAATATATATCATAGATTTTTCGCTGGTTCGTGGATTTCTGTGGACAATGGGTCTTTTAATTTATGGTACATGCTTCCTCAGTTCGTTTGCCCAGTTGATTTCTTACAAGGGACGCTATTGGTGGATGGCTGAGAAGCTACCCAATCAGAACGCGTATTGCGTATTAAATAAATCTCCTCAATGATATACGATATGCTTCGCATACTTAAAAGCCCGAACAGCACCTATTGATTTTTGATTGTTTGCTTTTCTCTCTCTCTCTGACATTCTCTGCTCCTGACGGAGGGGGTGTGAGTAGAAGGGCTGTTTGTACACTGGCCTAGAGAATATGGACATTCCTCTAAAAAATGCTGAAAGACTACCTTCACATTGCTCCCTTCCTTCCGTCTGCTTTGTCGCACGGTGCTTCACATACTTAATAACCCGAACAGCACCTATTGATTTTTGATTATTTGCTTTTCTCTTTCTGTCTCTCTCTCTCTCTCTGAAATTCTCTGCTCCTGACGCACACTCCTTTGAAGAGGAAGATATGTTTGCATTCTTTTAATTGTGAGACGGAACTGTCATCTCTGTCTTGTCATGGAGCACAGTTTAAACTTTTGAAAAAGAGACAAATGTTTGTTTGCAGTGTTTTAAAGTCCCTGTCTCTACAACCTCCTGTGCTTCTGTGCAAATCTGTGACCCAAACGTGACAATATAAAAATAACAATATAAACATATCGTTTTTACTTCTCGTATTTTCACCTTTCACAGGGGTTCCAGAACACAACCCACGCGATCCAAGAGGGAATACAAGCTATACAAGAATACAAGATATTTAACATGCTACTTTAGTTACAAAGGGATTTGAGAAACTCTGTTAAATTAAACACTGATTTTAAGATGTAGTTTATGATGTTCCAATTTAATGGCAAAAAAATATATAATATAAAGTGGAAATTTCGAGATTAATGTCTACATTTCAACCTTTTTTTCTTCACTGTGTCCCTAATATTTTTTTTCTTTTCTCTGTGCCCTAATACACTTCCATAAGAGACACTGACAGTGGGCTACGACTCTCCTTTTCATGTTGAAAATTGACATCTGACCATTTCTTTTCTATTTCGGGAAGTGTGACATTCTGAACTTGAACTTTTGAGTGCCGCTCCATCAATTCCCTTCTGTTGCTCATACCACTGCCTAAGCCACCAAAAAGTATGATTTTCTTTGCCTCCACTTTACTGAGTAAGACCTCTACTTTGCATTTGCTGAAGTTTTTTTTTCACCTGTGCTTTTGCCATTGTCTTTTCACAGAATGCCCAATGTAAGGGGTGATTTATATTGATTTGCATATTCAAAGAGGTATACTTCTGGGAATAGTTTGTGTGGGAAAGCTGGCATGTGCGCGTGTGTTACATTTCATGCTGACCAAGATTTATGGTGCGGAAGTGTGTGGAAGATGGCTTACACACAGTTTTGTGTGTATGTCACATTTCCACTTTTGTCTGCATGCCATGTTTTAGTGTGAATTCTATACATGGCATTATACATGAGGGCCCAGATATCTTTTGAAATTTTGTGGGTCAGATATATACAAAACCATATCATCTTAATATAGTGATATTTTTTGTTCAGGTCCTTCTCTAATAATCCCCATAATCTCTGATACATTTTGAAATTAGTCAATAGCTCACAGGCAATTATAAAGAGCAATGAGACATCCTTGTTTGAAGTGGTCTGAAAAAGTGTTGTTAATGCAAACTGAGGCTTCTGGTCTAGTTTAGAGTATTGAGCCATGCACATATGTTTAGGCTGAACCCAAATTTGTGTAATACGGTGAATAGGTATTCCCATTCAACCATATCAAATGCTTTTCCTGCATCCAAAGACAGTAAAATCTCTGGGGTGTTAGATTTAATGGGTGAATATATTACACTACAGAAAAACTGAAGTTTAGAAGCTGAGTGTCTACCTTTAATAAATCCTCTTTGGTCTTCTGATGTTACAGAAGGAAACACTTTCTCAATCCTTCTAGCTAGAACTTTGGAGAGTATCTTAACATCATTATTCAGGTGTGAGATTGGTCTGTATGATGCACATTGTAGTAAGACCATATTTTTCTTAGAAAAGACAGCAAGTTTGAGGTAGAATTTTCTTGTCTCTAACTTTTATAAAAGTTGCTAATTATAGTGGAGCCAACTTATTTGAAAATGTTTTATAAACTTCCACTGGGTAGCCATCAGGACCTGCTGCCTTCCCACTTTGAATTGAGTTTATAACATAATTCTGAGAATGTAAGAGGTTTATCCAAATTTCACTTACTAAGAGTACCTAGCTGTGGCATCTGTAATGAATCGAAAAATGCATTAGATTGTTTCCTCTTTAAACTGAGCAGAATATAAGAACTTATAGTACTCTCTAAACTTGTGGGTTATATTTTTATGGTCAATGATTTTATCTCTGTCTGTTTTGGTTATTACTGTCATGACATTGCAGACTTCCTGTTTGTGAATTTGTTGAGCTAAAATCATGTTCGTAATAATGATGTCATGATTTAAAGATAAGATGTTTTGTTTCTTTAGTTGTCAAGATGTTAAATTCTGATTACAAAACCTGTCTTTTCCTATATGCTGCCTCATTTGTAGACCTAGTGTGTTCTAGATCTATTCTGGTAATTTACCTGATTAACTCAGATGCATTCTTGGTTTCAGATTTATTTTTGTGAGAAAGATATGCCTTCAGAGTTTCCCAGAGTATTCCTGCAGAGACTTCTGAGTATGCATTTGTTTCTAGAAAATAATCAATTGGCTTGGATGTGAATTCTGTACAGTTTATTGTACTTAAAAGGTTTGTACTTACTACTTTAATTTTCTGGTTTATTTTGATGGTGGGTATATTTTGAAAATATAAAATAATTAACTGCAAGTCCTTTTGTGGTTGCCTCTTATTTTTAAATATTGATATTAGTTTTTATTACTTATGTTAGTATTGTTAAAACTTTCATAGTTCTGTATAAAGGTTCTTTGAAAAGATTTTAAAATATATTTCATAACAGAATAAACATAATAAACTTAGTAGAAATTAGTTCTCTTGGAAACAATTCAGTGTTTTTGAGAGTTTTCCTGGAGGACAGAATATAATTTATTTTGGTACGGTACTGAAAGATTTGAGGTCTTGGACATTATGATAATGCTGCTGTACAATATGTTTTATTGTGGTTTTATAAGTCACTACACACGTTACTCATATACTACACATTTCCTCACACCTCTGACCTTCACAAATGGATTAGTGTACAAACATCATATTTAAATTTTTCTTTGAGAAGCATGAAGATAATTGTCTTGACCCTCACATTATGATTACATTTGTGCTACATATGGACTACTGGGGTACATAAAAAAAGCTTAACAGATGTTCACTTTATTTTAACAACAAGCTATTTCTTATTAATGAAGCAGCATCCTCTGCTCTTCTATACATGCTTCCCCTTTACAATATTATTCATAGTTTTGGACTAGGTTATGATTTTTAAGCAGATGATATTCAGATCTGTTTCAGTGTTAAAAGTGAAAGTTCATCAGTTCTTTCTCAAGTCACAACTTGCCTCAGTGAAATTAAAACCTGAATGTTATATAACTCTTTTAAATTAAAATGCAACAAAACCAAATGTCTTCTAAATTGCACTAAAGCTCAGCTTAAGAAAATAAGCTCCTCTTCAATCACTCTTGGTAGTGATTTCATCAGACCTTCTTTTACTACAAAGAATCTTGGTTTCATTTTTGATTCTTCCTTTTCTTACTCTGCCCATATAAACCACATTAAGAAACTTTATTAATAACAATTCTTTACATTAGTATAGCACTTTTCCCATTATTCAAAGTGCTTTAGTGAATTGTGAGCCACTTCATCCACCACTAATGTGTAACATTCACCTGGATGATGCCATGGCAGGCATTTTTGCACCAGTATGCTCACCACATGTTTGCTGTTAGGTGGTGAAAGGGTGAGAGACAGCCAGTTAGAGTCAGGGGATGATCAGAGGGCCAGAATAACTTGGACATGGTGGGCAATTTAGCCAGGACATCGAGATACACCCTGATCTTTAAAAAGGATGCCCATCACTGCAATGGGGCATTGGGATCCACATTCAGAACACAGGGTAAGTGCCACTGCTGGCTTCACCAACACTTCTTCCAGTAACCCAAGCTTTTCCAAGATATCCCATCTAAGTTAGTGGCCAGGTCCAAACATGCTTAGTGTCATGATATAGGCTAGAAATTGATGCTTTGCCTTTAACAGAAGCCATATTGTTTACTGTTGTCAGGATCATGACCCTCATTTCTAGCAGTGGAGTCTCTGGGGTTGTGACCATGACTTAATTAGCAATCGCCATAAAAGGTCAGCCTTAGTCATGAACCTTATCCAGTCTGCACAATAAATCATTGCTTCCTTTTGATTTATTGTGTATTTAATCTTCTAGTTTTGTGTGGTTTTCCACTCACTTTTTTTTCTTTTGATGGCCTGTCGTTAATAAATGACAAAAACTAGAGAAGTTCTATATAAGGTTATTAATATATAGAATAGTGTAGTGCAGGATATGTTTAAAAATATTAGATTTTTCATCATTTTTAATTGATTTAGAACAATACTGTAAATGTGAATTATAATTGTTTTTTAATTGTAATCACATTTATTATTAACTTTTAATTTAAATCTGATGTGATGCAAACATTTTAATTATATTGTTTATTGTGTTATATTATATTGAATGTTGTGGTAAAAGGCACTATATTACGCCCGACCCAGCACAGACTGACCCAGAGGCATGTGTAAAAGCACAGACTTTTATTTTTCTTTACCTGTGGGGCACGTCTTTCCCGTGAACCCCACAGGCAATACACAGTCCCAAAAGCACTAAAGGCAACACAAAACTCTTCTCCTCTGGCACCACCTCTCCTCCCAGGCAACCTTGTCCTCTTCATCCCGATTCTGGCTTCTGAGTGGTGGATGCTGGTCCTTTTTATAGCCCACCCAGAAGTGCTCCAGATGCTTGATCACCTGTTACTAATTGCACTTCCGGGCGGCACTGTAGAGGTGTCCAGGTTGGCTCCGGGATCCATGCAGCACCCCCTGGCAGCCTACCGCAGATCCCCACAGGGTTGTGGAGAACTCCATCTCCCATGGAACCCTGCGGGAAACTGAGACACCATCGTCAACCAGGGAGGCTGCCACCAAGCGTCCCGGGGGAGATAGTGAGGAGCCCATGGCTGCATAAGTAGAAGGGTTGCCAGCCACAATGTAAACAAAAACACACTTTTGAATTGAAAAAAATGATAACATTTTAATTTTGTCGACATGTCAAATGGTTCTTACAGACCTGAAACATTAATAGTGTATTTTACAGAAATGATCCGTATTGTTCAGTTTGATCTATGACACGACATGATGGCAGAAACCCACTGAACCTCACAATCATATGTATTGTTTGGTTTGATGTACTGTTTTCCTTCCCACTTTTATCTCTTAATTTTTGAATGGGTCCATGACACAATGCTAGTGCTGGACCTTGTCAAGACCCGCCAAAACCTTCCGAATGTCATTTTGTGAACCTCTGTCCTGAAACAGCAGTGACATCAGTTTTGGCATTATTACTTGCTGTGACCTGTCAAAACCTTTCGAAAGTCCTCTTCTGAACTTCTGTCCTGAAACTGTGGTGATGTCAGTTCCATCCTAAAACAGCTGGCCTAGATCTGCAGTGACTTATGCTGCTGTGGCTCTCACTATAGTGTGCTACTCACTGTATCTTCCATTTTTAACTTGTGAATGTACAAATTATGTATTTTTGCATTAGTAACATCCCTGCTTTCCTGCCATTCAAGATAGTCTTTCTTCACTATGTAGACAGACAGACAGACAGGCAGGCAGATGATAGATAGATAGATAGATAGATAGATAGATAGATAGATAGATAGATAGATAGATAGATAGATAGATAGATAGATAGATAGATAGATAGAACTTTATTTGTCCTGATGGAAATTTGGCATAGAGGTCTTACTGACTCCTTAGACTATAAAACACAACCTTCTCTCCTGAGGAGCTAATGGGAAATATTCTTGGAGGTCTTCTGTTTAGGCACATCATACTATCTTCTGTGTCTTACTACTCTTAATTCCTTGTATTCCAGGAAAAAAAAACAATTAGTTACATCCCTGTTAATGGGTTACATGCAAGTAACACCCAAAAGTTACCACTTGAGTTAAAAGTAGCTGTACAACTTGTGGCAAACCAAGTTACACTTTTCAATGCCTGTTGTACATGTTCAGGAAAATTTTTTAAGCTCTTCATGTAAGAGGTCTTTAGTACTTTTTAGGCAGAAGTCCAGTCAATGAACAGAACATCAGTGCATGCTGGGGAAGCTGGAACACTACTCACTTTTTTATTATTTATTATTGTTGTATGTTTTTTTTTACTAGCTGGAAGCCTTAGAAAACTTTAGCTTTCTGATGACACCAATGTATAAAGACATTTCATGTGCTGTGAGAAACTGTAAAAGTTAATGGCATCATGCTCTGCTACCAGTATGTGTTTGAGTGAAAGAATGGTAGAGCTGATACTAGAGCCATCTGTCCCACCTTTCTCTCAGCTGTTGTTTTAAAAGCTGGCAAAGAGTTATCTATCTCTTGCTCACTGTGCTCTTGCTTAACCTTCTTCAGAAGATGAAATGGTACAAAAGATCACTAATAGAGGGAATAATTCCTATGTTTTCGTATAAGAGAGAATAAGACAAATCAGAGATAAGAGGAGAATGTTTTGTCGTATTTAAAAGGAGGGCAAGTGAGAGAGTCTCCCAATCATGTACATTATTTGTGCATTTGGGCTCTATCATTTACTTTGCACTGATACTAGATTTTTTTGTCTTTTATGTGATTTTTGTTGCTATAATAGTTACATCACCATGCCTCCATTTTATGATTTTACTTATCTCCACCAACATTTTATGTCTGTTTTTGCATAACTGTAGCTATTTTTTGCTGTTGCTACACCTGATGTCAGTCATGTAATAAGGAAGTCATGATACACATTATGTCATCATACATATCAGTACCAAATCATACATATCAATATTCAAATTCGAGATTTGTTTGATTAAAGAACTCCTTACAAAAACAGTTAAGGGGAAATTTTTTACTTTGGTTTTTGTGATTCATTTTTCAGTTCTTGTTTGTTTCCTTAGTTTTCCACACCTCTGCTTGTATAATGATTATGATTTAGTATGATCCTTTAGCATTTCTATTCCACAGTCTTTTATTTCATTCTGACATTCGAGCACTTGTTCTGTTTGTGTACCAGCTGTTATCAGTAGACAGGTGTTCAAGATAGAGATTTAAAGCATTTATCAGTTTATTTGTACTTTACGTTCTCTCTTTGTTTATGGCATTCCTATTTGTTTTTATAATAAACTCTTTCTATATCATATTTCTGTCTGGCATTTTTATGGGTGTAGAGAGACCCCACATTAGTGCTCCCTTCTGTTACAATACAAATAGCTTATACTACTACATGTGCATCTATGTGTGTCAAGTGAATAATCTGCAATTTAGCTTGCAAGGTTCTCCCTTGAAAAAAAATCATTAAAAAATCTGTTTACTTTCACTTGCTTATTAAAAAATGAAAACTTTATCATTTTCTTTCAGCTTTGAATAAGCCTTATGAAAATTTACAGAAGCTTCACATTTGGTGCATTAGAATAACTTAAAAAAATGAAATAATGAAAGCCTATAAATTTTTGAATTCAAATGCTTTCATACATTACAATAGATGCACAAAAGACAGAGAGATTAATTGCACTTAGCTGACATCCAAAATCCATGTTAAATTTCCTTCTAATGGATTTCAAAATGGCAAAGTGACAGAAAAATGACAGTTATAATGACACTACTTATTTTAATTAATTAAAAAACCTTTCACTTCTTGTATGTTTTGCATGTCCCTATTTCCACTGCGGTGCTGCATGAGTCTCCAGAGTGTTGCACATGCCTTTCATGATGATACTGTACTCACTGCTCATCCTGTCAATTTATGTAAGCACGACAAAAGCCGCCTACATCCTGCTTTTTAAAGGAAGTTTGGTTTCATGAGCACTTTAGAGATCACTTTAGCCATTGATCCAATTATACTTCATTTCAGAGAACAAAGGTCACTATAAACAAACTAAAGAAGGAAAGAGAATAGTTACAGAGAATGTTGCAAAACTATGCACTCTGAACAGCTCCTTTCAGTAACATCAAATTTAATTTTAAGACAAATAACCAAAAAAAATATAATGATCACTAGGAAGCTCTGTGCTTATGGATGATAGATGACAGCAATTTGTTCACTAGAACCATCCATCATTAAATTATAAAGAACTTTTCATAGCATACTGTATCTTAAAAATAAATGAACAATTAAATAACACAAATGCATATATATATTAATCGCTAAATATTGAAAAACAAACAATAAGGTGAAGGATTTGGAGGGTTTTCATTCTGTTGCACCTGCCCCAATCTCATAATTCCAAAAGTGGATATATAAAGTGTTTTCTGTTGTGTTTGGACAGAAGTTATGCCCTTAATCACTCTTTCTCTGTGAAGTTTCCCCTAGGACTGCCAACCCATATTGATTACTTAGGAGAGTCTGTTTGGCTGAGATTATGTAATGGGGGGAAAAGGAATACAAAAAGGTAATTTGACCTTTCATTTAATTTAATTAGGGTAAAGATAACAGGTTGGCAGTTATAACTAGGTAAAGATATAAGTTATAACTAGGTAAAGATAACAGGTTTCATTCATCAAAGTGTTCACTACCCAAATCGTTACTCGTGAATCTAAGATGTTTAACAGGCATTCCCGGTATTAAGTTGTGGAATTGCCTGCGAGTATTTATCGATAGCTTCTCTACGAACCTGTGAATTTGCCTGTGAGTATTTAGCGACAGCATGTCTAATAACTTGTGGATTTTTCTGTGAGTATTTAGCGACAGCGTCTCTATGAACTTGTGGATTTGCCTGCAAGTATTTAGCGACAGTGTCACAAAGTTGTTTTCGTCTAGCTGCATCAGAAAATGTACCACGACATCTGACACGCCTCCTTTTTACTGTTTTCTCACAGCTTGGATTGCTGCTGTCATAATCGGTTTGAGTTTCATGGTTTGTTTCAATTACATTAGTATTTGCAGGACTTGTGTTGAAGTGACATTCAGCATCTGTCAAGCATTGTAAGCATACAACCGGCCTCATCAATAACTTTGCATCCAGCTTTTGAGAGTTGAAACATTCATAAACATCAAAGTGTTCACTACTCAAATCGTCCCCTGTGAATCTAAGATGTTTAAGAGCCATTGGCGGTTCTCCAAAGGTGTAAAATATTTGGCCATTTCGGTAGACTTGAAAGCGAAAACCGAACAATTCAGTGGCAGCCATCAACTCACATGCAGAAGCATAGGTGAAGGGCTTAAGCATTTCACTCTTATAGTGCTCCTGTGTAAAATAATTATCTCCTGTACCGTCATCAGTCCACACCTTGGACCTGTCCCAGTCATTCAATACATAAGACACAATGTTTTTCCAGATATCAAAATTGAGCCTGATATGGCCGTGCAATATGTAACACAGAAAATGCAAAAGGCAGGCGGCATCTCCGGGCATGGAAACCACTCGGTAAGTGACAGTTCTTTGATCGATGGTGATCACCTCGATAGACATCTCACTACCCAAATCGCTACTTGTGAATCTAAGATATTTAACAGGCTTTCCCAGTATTAACTTGTGGATTTGCCTGTGAATATTTAGTGACAGCATGTCTATTAACTTGTGGATTTTTCTGCGAGTATTTAGTGACAGCGTGTACGGACGGCCTTATATGGGCAGGCAGTCAATTAAATGGGAGGCGTGGGGATGGGGGACGCAATATAGGCAGGCAGCCAACTACGCGGGAGGCATGGTGATGGGGGACGCAATGCCGCCTCACACAGTGACCGAGCTGCAGACTATGGACGTTTATATGTATGTAAGTAGGATTCAATTATGACTGTTATGCATAGAATTTCGAAATGAAACCTGCTTAACTTCTGTAAGTAACCTGTAAGGAATGAGCCTGCCAAATTTCAGCCTTCTACCTACACGGGAAGTTGGAGAATTAGTGATGAGTGAGTGAGTCAGTCAGTCAGTTAGTGAGGACTTTGCCTTTTATTAGTATAGATTGAGAGTTTTAAAAGGATGTGCATATAGGACTGAAACCAGGCAGTCCCTGGTTTTATGCAAAGAATTGTGGGAATCTGGAGATAACAGGAGATACAGTATATAGTTAAATTAGAAACCTTTTGACAATTTTTTTATGTTCTTATGTATGCCATAGAGGTCTTCAGATCAGCCTGCTACACTTGCTTGGGGTCTTTGGAGGAGTGCATAGAAGATGCTCAAATTTCAAATTTGACTGTACAGAAAGCAATAGTTGTAACAAGTTTCCATAGGTAAACATGGGATCATTACCAAACCTCAATGTGGTGAGAACGAAGGGTCGGTGCATCCTCTTGATGGTGTCTCCTCCCACCAGTCCTCTCCCTAAGCTGGTGTGATACTGGAACATAAGTCAATTTTTCCCATAGGATCAATGCTTTAGTACCCATGGCATATTTCAGGTAGGAATTTCAGAAGAACCAATATTACAGTACTAATTTGGTATGAAATTTCCAAAAACATAATGGTATCATCTTTTTACAGTGTGACTGGTACTGAGAAAGTCTGTACTGCATTCATGTGAGACTACAGGTAGCTGAATCACTCCAGAAAGCACAATAATGCATGAGAAAAATTTGAGTGAAACAACACATAAAAATGGGAGAGATCATGTCTGGAAATGTTTTTGTGTACGTTCCAAGAAAATTTTAGCACACAAGTGCAGGAATTGCTAAAGAAATAACCCAGGCTCATGTTATTGACACTTTTATCCCATTATGGAATTAATTCAGGAACTAGTTTGTGCATGCCTTGAGAGTGAAATAATGTTACTGATCAATGAGGTGTAACTGTTTAACGTGTATTGTCGCACATTTGTAAGAGGAGATTAAAAGATAATGTGATTAATCACTTTTAAATAGTGTTCTACATCACCCTAAAAAATTAACAGAGGTTTCACATTAATTCTCTGATTGTAATCACTGAAACATGTCATTAAGACAATCAAAACAGAGGACTTCTGTGCTAAATATGAATCTGCAAACAAATTGGCTTTTGAAGGCAAACTACTGTTCATTAGTATATCCTTTAAATACAAGTATTCATGATATATTTAACTGGTAGATTGAAGAATGCAATGCATCTCACAGTTATAAATTTATTGAGTACAGGTAACTACAGCACAAGTAATTTTCAAATTCTGGTTTGTACACAGGCATAAGAAGTAACAAAGTCTGATGACTCACCTAAGAAACCCTGAAAACAGCAAAACAAAGGCTGTTTAACAGAAGTTCTGAAATAAAAGATTAATGTGAAACTGACAAGTCTGATTTCAAACAGGATGCTTTAAAGTTGGGACATATATTAAAAAAAGACATGGAAAATTAAAATGACGTGAGTTTCTGACATTTGAAATTTAAATCAATTTGACTAATCTGTGAAATATTATTCTTTATTAATATTTTTAACCACTGTCACACACGTGTGCATGGGAGGCAGCTAAAGGGCTTGAGTGAAGGCAGTTCGGAGACATGTCGGGATGTGGCAGAGTGCACTGACTCTTTTACTCCTTTGCCTGTAGACCATTCCTGGGGGATTCCACCTGGCTCTCCTGACATCACTTCCGGGACCGGGCCAATGGAAGTTGACCACACCAGCTCTGGCCCCTCTGATGTCACGTCCGGCTGTGATCCAATGGTTGAAGACCACGTGCTCGATCCTTATGACCTCACTTCCTGTCTTCCCCTTTAAAAACCTGCCCCTTTTCCCTTTTTCCTCAGTCTGTTTTTGACTCCGTTGTATACACTTCAGTGCTGGTTAATTTGACAAAAACGACTTTTGCAGCCAGGAAAGCAGATTACACGGGTGGCTGCCCCAAACCTTTTTCTGTCTATGTCTCGTTTTTGTGACACCACCTAATAATGCAAATTTAAATCTTACAATAATAAAAGTTACAGTCTTAACAAATAGATTCACTGACAAGCCACACATTAAAAGCATGTTCTTACAAAAACAGCTTTAAAGGGTGAATTTAACTGAAAATATCTGGAATTATCTTGTAATTCATTAATTTGAGAGTATGTATGTAATAATGTTAGAATTTTTATGTTTATTATGGATTTTAAGCAGTAGTTTTCAGTTACTAGACAGAAAATGTTAGAGTATAAATTTAGAATATGTCCATGCTAAGATAAATTAGGTAGTTTATGATATAACTCTTTATAAACCCTATGCTGAAATCCTCCAATATTATAATCCCCATTTGTTGTTACACTGTGGGTATCCCTATCTCCGCCATACATCATAATTCAAGCTCTGCATTGTATTTTGATATTTATGAAAGTATTACAGAAAAAAGCAAAATATTGTTAACTCCAATAAATGCAGTTACATTATTAAAAAGCCATTGAATGGAATTTCTCTCTTTGTCGTGGTATCAAATAGGCATGGAGTATCATAAAAAATTGACTGGTATTGGTTTTGAATGGAAAACTTCTGCTACACCCCTAATTTCTGGAATTTAATCCCTGTGTATAACAAGAATTAATTATATTTAAAACTATAAAGCATTATCAATCCAATTCATAAGCCTGCAAGGTACAGGATAAAGTCTTAAAAGCATCTTGTGAATCCAAAATTATGGTACAAAATAGTTTCCATCAAAAAGTAACTTAAAACATGATCATGCACATTTAATACCTCATTTTGCGCATCACAGTATTATGTATAATTAGCTACATTTCATAAAACAATTTTTCTTTCTTATTGATGCTTTACCCCTATCATGTAATGGGATGTAGGCTAATATAAACTGTAAAAACTGTAAATAAAACCTTATAAGTGTCATTATTATAATACCAGGGGCAAACAATTACAAAAATGTAATTTCCTAAACCTGGTACAGTAGTGCATTCCTGAAAATATCTTATACTGAAAATATTATATA
The DNA here is from genome assembly GCF_016835505.1 of Polypterus senegalus. Taxonomy (NCBI): domain Eukaryota; kingdom Metazoa; phylum Chordata; class Cladistia; order Polypteriformes; family Polypteridae; genus Polypterus; species Polypterus senegalus. The sequence goes on along the minus strand of NC_053160.1, from coordinate 125,469,117 downwards.
CACAAATAAACACATTTACAGTACAACATCAAACAACAGGGTTGGCCGTTTTCTTATCCTTCATATGAAGCGGTATTGCAATTGTTTTTGCTACAAGTTTCCAAAATGAGTGAGTGCTAGCATCAGACTAAATAAAAGACTCTTCTGTATTCCACAGAGGACCTTACCGTAATATATTTTTCTTCTTTTGTTTCAGATTTTGGAAAGATTGACCCACTTGTTAATTTAATTTTTCATGCTCGTCTTAGGCAGGTGGTTAATATCATCCATCCATCCAGCAAGCCAACTATTTTCTCAGCAGACTTATCCAAAAAATTAAAATGGGCAGTTGGATCTCTTCTACACAGTGTTGGGTAAAAGATAGCAACCATCCTTGAATGGGACTTCAGCCCCATCATAAAATACTACACACCAACTTCCATGGGAAAAGTGATTTCATTGTTACTCTTATTATATCTTATTAGTGTACCTCTGTACTAACACAAAATGATATTTTTATATTAAATTGCTGCATCGCATCATTTTGATATCAAAATTGATTTGGATCGGGGTGGTGTCTGTTATGGTACATCCAGGGCTATTGCTCTGGCTTAAGTTAATTGCTTGTTTATTTCATTTTTCTTGTTGTTTATAAATAAATTTATATACTGTGTATTAATTCTGTTTTTGGTTTTGTTTTTCCTTTACATATTTGTAATTTTATGATTTTTTTTTTTGTTTCTATGTAATGTTAAGGTTTTTTGCTGTATGTGGAACCCAAAGAGGCACAGCTATCTAATTATGCAGCTGGGGTTCAAATCCCAGCAGTACTTAAGCTAAAGCTTTACACTTCTACATCACCTTTCCTGGTGCATGCATGAATGTGTGCTTGTGTGTAAAAGTCTATGTACTGTATGTGCCTTATGATGGACCGCCATCTAGTTCAAAGCTAATTGTTCCATCATCCTTGTTGCTTACTACCAAGAATTGAATAAGTGGGTTACAAACAAGACAGAAGTATAGTTTATTAATTTGTTCATATATATATATATTGCCCAATGTTTAGAGAATGTGCTGTATCCTGAGCCTGTATGTATTGTATTTGAGTTAAATGTATCGTCTATTATGCCCTGCAGTGGGCCCAAGGTTTGTTTCCTGCCTTGCACCCTTTGTTGGCTGGAATTGGCTCTAGCAGACCCCCGTGACCCTGTAGTTAGGATATAGCGGGTTGGGTAATGGATGGGTGGATGGATGGATCTTATTATGTCTAATAAGGATATATTTTGTAGGGAAGAAGGGGAATTCATGAGCAGCAAAAATGTACCTTTCTCCACAGAGTCACATTCATTACCTTATTGTGAATGGAGGAAAACAAAAGATCAAAACCTGGGTTTGATTGTGGCTATCATGCGGTGTTTCTAGTTCTAATTCTTATTACGTGCTACAAACCTTACTATGAACAAAGGTCATCAATGTGAATAAACAGCTTTTGTTGAATTACAGAATACTAACTTACTCAATAGGTTTTGTAGTGGTTTTTTGCTTTTTCATGATTAAATAAGGAATGTAAGCAGTAATTCCCAACTTAACACCATTTGTAACTACATTAAGCACTTAAACTTATTTCTTTTATGTCTGTTTATTAATTAATTTATTAATAGACATTTTATACTCCAATAAATATTATTTTCTCCTTAAATGTGAATTTCCCCTTGAGATTAATAAAGTATCTATCTATCTATCTATCTATCTATCTATCTATCTATCTATCTATCTAAAACCGCCACTCAGATTATATCCAAAAGTTATATAACCATTTAGACTACTGAGTCATACTATGGGAATATCTTTCTACATCTGCACAGATACCTTGGTTGCTCTCTCTTTTGGATAAAATATAGTAGTCTTTTTACCATTTGGCTGGAATGCTGACTGTTAAGAATACAATTGTAGAAAAATAAGTTGTGACATGAATTCATGCATGTGGAAAACTATGGGTTGAAATTTCTGTCTTTTTTATAATAAAACTACGGGGCTTCGCCCCCTGCTCGCTTCTCTCTCCAACCCTCCCTGCCTCCATTATGCGCCAGCTACTTCGCATCTCTGTGGCACGTGTATGTGGATTTCACTTTCACCAAACAACAGATCTTTTAATTCTCGTGGATACGCCTCTTCATTGGGAAGAAACACTACTCTTCCCTGATGGCAACACGAATTAGACGATCTACAAGTCTCCAACTTAAAGTTTAAAGTCGAACAATATCTACACACTTCTGTCATATCACCTATGTCCATATATTCAATCTCTTTTTGCTTTTACCTTTTCATCAATATCACATTGAATTTTGATTTTGTTTGGAATTACATCGTGACAACGCAACGTATAACTGCCCATGAGTGAATATCATTTCTTTCTCTCTACACGAACTGTGTCTGACAATAGCATTCACACAGATGAGAAATGATTGAACTGTGTGCATGGTTGTAAATGTTTTAGATGTGGACAGGACTTTTCCAAATCTCTTTGCATAAAGTCTTGTCTCGTGGGGCTTGAAATTTTGTTTGCACTAATGCAGTCTTTATTATCATTTTTTGAGACTTTCGAATTTTCGTATTTATCTCTAACCTGCTCTGCACATGTATCGTGCCAGCATTTTTGAATTATTTACGACGTTCTACTTTGTCATCTACTCTTTGTCTTTATTTCCGCTGGGCGTGGTTAAATCTCTTGCCGCAAAGTCTTGTCTCGTGGGATGTGAAATTGTCTCTCCGAGAAAGTCACATCTCGTCCCAAGATTTTTTTATATGATAGAAAGAAATAAGTGGACAGATGACCAAGGCGCTGTCCCTCAGGACATCAGCACAATGGCAATTCAAAGATGCTTGGATATTGTACATCAAATATTAAGAAGCTTGTATACACTCACCTAAAGGATTATTAGGAACACCTGTTCAATTTCTGATTAATGCAATTATCTAATCAACCAATCACATGGAAGTTGCTTCAATGCATTTAGGGGTGTGGTCCTGGTCAAGACAATCTCCTGAACTCCAAACTGAATGTCAGAATGGGAAAGAAAGGTGATTTAAGCAATTTTGAGCGTGGCATGGTTGTTGGTGCCAGACGGGCCGGTCTGAGTATTTCACAATCTGCTCAGTTACTGGGATTTTCACGCACAACCATTTCTAGGGTTTACAAAGAATGGTGTGAAAAGGGAAAAACATCCAGTATGCGGCAGTCCTGTGGGCGAAAATGCCTTGTTGATGCTAGAGGTCAGAGGAGAATGGGCCAACTGATTCAAGCTGATAGAAGAGCAACTTTGACTAATACGGTGTTTGACCCCCTTTCGCTGAAAGCATTCTTTAGAAATGTTGGCCCATATTGATAGGATAGCATCTTGCAGTTGATGGAGATTTGTGGGATGCACATCCAGGGCACAAAGCTCCCGTTCCACCACATCCCAAAGCTGCTCTATTGGGTTGAGATCTGGTGACTGTGGGGGCCATTTTAGTACAGTGAACTCATTGTCATGTTCAAGAAACCAATTTGAAATGATTCGAGCTTTGTGACATGGTGCATTATCCTGCTGGAAGTAGCCATCAGAGGATGGATACATGGTGGTCATGAAGGGATGAACATGGTCAGAAGCAATGCTCAGGTAGCCCATGGCATTTAAACGATGCCCAATTGGCACTAAGGGGCCTAAAGTGTGCCAAGAAAACATCCCCCACACCATTACACCACCACCACCAGCCTGCACAGTGGTAACAAGGCATGATAGATCCATGTTCTCATTCTGTTTACGCCAAACTCTGACTCTACCATTTGAATGTCTCAACAGAAATCGAGACTCATCAGACCAGGCAACATTTTTTCAGTCTTCAACTGTCCAATTTTGGTGAGCTTGTGCAAATTGTAGCCTTTTTTTCCTATTTGTAGTGGAGATGAGTGGTACCTGGTGGGATCTTCTGCTGTTGTAGCCCATCCACCTTAAGGTTGTGCGTGTTGTGGCTTCACAAATGCTTTGCTGCATACCTCGGTTGTAAAGAGTGGTTATTTCAGTCAAAGTTGCTCTTCTATCAGCTTGAATCAGTCAGCCCATTCTCCTCTGACCTCTAGCATCAACAAGGCATTTTCGCCCACATGTTTTTCCCTTTTCACACCATTCTTTGTAAACCCTAGAAATGGTTGTGCGTGAAAATCCCAGTAACTGAGCAGATTGTGAAATACTCAGACCGGCCCGTCTGGCACCAACAACCATGCCACGTTCAAAATTGCTTAAATCACCTTTCTTTCCCATTCTGACATTCAGTTTGGAGTTCAGGAGATTGTCTTGACCAGGACCACACCCCTAAATGCATTGAAGCAACTGCCATGTGATTGGTTGATTAGATAATTGCATTAATCAGAAATTGAACAGGTGTTCCTAATAATCCTTTAGGTGAGTGTATATTGTACCTTAGATGCAAATATTGCATATTCCTAATATTTGAATTGTCAATAAAATTTTTCTTAAATTCCTTCAGTAGTTCTAAATCGAGTCATTTCTGCCAAACCATGAATGCCAAGACATAATCAGACAGAAGGATGAAAATAAGAAAAGGTGTTAACAATATTGTGAATAAGATTTATTTTCCTAAATTCTTTCTGTAGTTCAAAATCAAATCATACTTTCTTTTACTTACATTTTGTAGTGTAGTAGGTATCAAAAAAATCAATGTGCAACTTCCAATGTAGCTGTGTTATGTGTAAGTGAAGAGCCTGTTGAGATTCACTCTAGCAATCCTCTTCTTATTTTCATAGTTGGGGACCAGTATGAAAAAAAATGCTTCATCCAGTCTTTTGTGGAAAAATAAAATGGCTAAGAATTAGACATTTTTTCAAACTACATATATCAAAAAATTGATTTTGAGGAAACCTGGCATTCAATATGCTGTTAATGGTAAACAAGTGGGATTTTTAGCACTTTTGGAGTAAACATGCAACTTCTTAAATATCCAAGCAACAGATACAAAATTGGTTTGGAGATTCAACATGGTTATAATGACCCAATATTTCATCCTTTTAGCCCATAACTGATGATACACTGTATCCTCAGGTGTTAATGGTTAAGCCAGATTTAATCAAAGTAGTGGTCCATTTCCCTGAATATTTGCTTCTCTTAAGAAATACAAAACCCACAAGGAAAGAATATACAAACAGTCAACAGTCTTCAAAATGAAGACTGTTTGAACATTCTTTAAATGCCCTGCTCTGTGTCCCAGTAAACATAAATCCAATTGTCCATCAATCACTCAGAATATGGAACCAATGCGGGAAGCACTTTAAGACAGATAATATTTTATATGTTGCACCTCTACACGATAATGACCTTTTTCTACCCTCCCAAACCTACACAGTAGTTAACCTTTGCAAATCATTCGGGTTTGAAACACTTAGATACTTGTATGTAGATAATGTCTTTGCATCTTATGAACAATCGTTCTTCAAATTTAACTTCCCATCAGTACAATTTTTTCACTACTTTCAAATCAGAAACTTTGTTAAAAGGAATGTGGCTAATTTTCCTTACCTTCCACACAATTCTACTACAGAAGAAAAACTAATCAGTCTTGAAGATTTAGACAGCTTCTCAATAATACATAAAAATATTTTAAGGTTCTATTCCTTTCAAAACTCCCGGGGTTCAGTGGTAAAAGGATCTCTCATCTTAGGGAAGTACTGGAAGGCAACCATGCATAGATTACACTTTAGCTCCATTTTCACAAAGCATTCAATCATTCAACTCAAAAAATGTCCAAAATGTATTCAGAACAAGATTCAACCTGTGAACGTTGCAGTCAAGCTCCAGCCTCAATAGGCCGCATGTTTTGGGTGTGCATCAAATTAATATTATTCTGGTCAAAACATTATGAATGCCTATCAGACAGCCTTGGGGTCACAATCACTCCTAACCCATTAGCAACTGTGTTTGGTGTACTCCAAGATGGGCTTAAAGTGGAGAAGGACAAATCCATTATAATTGCTTACACCAGATTATAAGCATATAGACTTACTCAGCTGGAAAAATCCCAGCCCACCTTTCCATGGGAAATTGCTGTTCTATACTATTTGAAACTGGAAAAAATCAAATTCTCACTTAGAGAATCTGTTCAGAATATTTTAAAAATATTGCAACAATTAATTAATAAAATTTCAGAATAAGCTTTTATATCAGAGGAATTCTCCCCCTTTTTTTTTTTTAAAGGATTGCGCTTCTTGTTGGCTCTCCACTCTTTCTCTAAGGGAGGGATTGAAATAAGGTTTGTTATGTTTCTCTTGATTGTATGTAATATAACTCTCTTTGTTGTTAGAGTAAATCTTAATTGTATGGTATGTTAATTTCCTTAAATAAAATCCTTAGGAAAAACAAGAAAGTCCAAAAAAAAGCAGGTCATAAAGAGAGTTATACATTTGAATTTGCTGCTCCCCGGATTTTGCAACTGCTGTGTGCATTTTTGTGCCATCAATGCCCTTTTTGTTGCACTTTTTTATTGTTATCACCCTTTCTTATGTTCATTCTTCTGTATGATTATGTCTTAGCATGGATTGGCACATTTATGACATCAGCACACTAATGCAGATATGCTATATGATACTGTAATGTAGTTGTCACATACATGCATGTGTACACATCTCAATGAATGTTGTCAATCACACATTATGTCACATACACCATCTTATAAATTCAGATCTTTTAGAAAAGTTGGGCATAAGAAGATGTGGTTTTTCATCCAGTATTAAAATAGACTATTAAGGATGTGCAGTTATTCTGATGAAAGGCAGACATGGACTAGTATGGTTTAAGTAGGAGATATAGCTAGAACATGTAACCAAGGGAGTCAGGAGCTTAAAGACATATCTAAAAAGTGGGTGTTATGATTGATTGGTTGTTTTTGAATTTTTCTGTGGTTGAGGAATTTTTCTGTGAGACCAGTAGTTTTGAGTTATAAGGATTGTTTTCCTTCTTGATTTTGATTTAAGATTTGACTTTTTAATTTTTGGTTATGCTTTTTGTTTCTGTTGATGTGTGTCACCATTCTTTCCCCTTTTGTATTATTAATATGTAGCCTTTGTCAGAATGCCTCAAATCTCACAGACTTACCACTGTTTATAAGGTGTTTGTACCATTTAACTTCTCCCCACCTTCTCTTCTACATCTATAACCTCAGGCAATTAGGTGTAGTAAAAGACAAGCAAGAGTTAAGTTACAATTTAAATAATGTATTATTGATAATATTCGTGAATAATAACATTATGCAAAATACATTTGAATATTGACAAACATACAACCTAATAAATATTGATGTGTTCCAGGCAGCACACAGACTTGTTAGTTACTTAAAATGTCTCTATTTAAGGTATCATTTTTTGGAACAGGATCCATGCCTTCTCAATATGGCTGCTGAGCTGTGCTCTTCATTGTGTTGTCCTTTTCAGTTCATGGTGTGTGAGATGGTCATTCATCAGTTTGGTAAGAGAGAGAGAGTGAGGGAGTGTGCAAATGTATAGGTTTTCTGTCCAACCCCTACAGCCAATAGGGCATTGTGGTACTTAAAAGCTTCTGATACAAGACAGTTCCAAACAGTCACACTTCAGACCAATGTGGGGGACAGAACATCTTCACACCTGCCCCTCAAACCATATGTTAAGGTAAAGCTTGGCAGTTAGGCAGCCTGGCTTTGTGTGGGAGTTGGCAGAGAGACTTTAGCAGAGAAACATTTACCAAACCTATTTGAGGCACTTACCCCCAACCCTATCGTAAAATTCAAAGAGACTCATTCCTAAATGATGGGGATAAACATGAATGCTTCACACTAATGTAACACTAATATTACATTGCTTTGCCTAAGTTACAAATAAAGACATACAAAATATTTATCAAGTTGTATGCAAAATTTCACATCACAACATGGAGTCACAATGGATTATGCTGCAACCCATTGCTAGGGATAGCAGTCCTGAAGTAGACTGCAGTCTGTGTGTTGTCATCAGCTTGACGGTACTTAAACCAGCATCACGTATAGTCTGAGCTTGTGGATATTCTGTATCGTAAAACTTCACTAGTGTTCTATTTAGATTTTTCAGTTACTACTTTATGGCAAGGTCATTTTTTGCTTTGAGTCTTATTTTTTGTTTAAGCTCTGGCATCTGATGTGTGGTATTGTTATTTCAACACTGACTTTAACATTAGATAATGATTAATCTACGTTATATTGCTCACTTCCCACATAACCGTTTTGTTGCTCAACTTCTTTGTGGCCACCAAAATATTTTCCATTATTTCTATAGAAGCAGCCAAGCTGTTAATGCTCGAGCACATTCAAATCCATATCTGTGGTAAGTTATTACCTCTCAAAACCTTGGATTTTATTACCAATCAAACTATGAGTATAACAATAACATCACCAATTGACATAACTTTTTGAAAAGGAAGCTGGCATACCGATCTATGTAAAGTTCTCTAGTGTTAACAATAATTTACTCAATCTGTAATTGACCAAATTTAATGTACAACTTCACGCACACTTCACATCACAACAAGATTAATTGATTTTTTGCGATTCCTTCTGCGATTGTCATCAAAAAAAATGTGGCTATATAGTTTCAAACATTATTCAAATTGAGAGTATCTCAAAAACCTTGCCAGGAAAATATAGTAGATATGAACAGCAATGCCTTCCATTTAGAATTGAAAAGCTTTGAAGTGAAACAGGACAACGCACAATATCATAGAAAGAACACACTCACTATACACACTGCCCAAGTCGCATACAAGACTCTTTAGCTGTCAGGTAGCAGTGCTAATAAATCCAAGGCCAGATGCTTGTTGATCAGTTTATGGCTGACAAATCATTGAAAGGGAGATTTCCTGCAAACCCGTCATTTCCAGACCAGGACAATGAACTTATTTGAAACAGGAGAATTAAACCAAAACCATTGGTGTTGTCTATTGCTATTTTTTATCCACACTGGAGAAAGAGCAAGTGTAAGAAATCCTTGATGTCAAATTTAGTGGTGGTGACATTTGTTGGTATTAGCAGTGAAGGCAGATCAATAGATAATTTTCTGACCCATTATGATCAGCGTATTCTTATCATTTCTATCAATCACTACTGGCTAGTACCTTTAGCAGAGCAAACACAACTGCAGTAAAACTCAAACCTGAAGTGCAAACTAAGGGCAAGCTCTGATGCGGGAGCTTTCCAGGTGGCCTGCTGCCTGGCTTGGCCTTGCATTCAGAGTAACCAGTTGAATTAATTAATGGTGAAATTATATAATGTTATTATACTGGAAATCAAGCAGGCGTTATTGCTCTGTAGTGGGCACAAATTCTTTCGGTTTAACGTTGGAGGGTTTCTTTTCTGGTTTCTGGTTAGATGGTCTCTTGTTTTTGTTGAAGTCAGGTTCTGACTTTGCATGGGTCTCAATCTTATCAGTTAAACAGGAGTGTTATTATGAGAGGTATGAACGTCTAGTGCTTTTGTGATTAAAGTTATATATGAAGATTGTTTAAAAATTTGTAATATACTTTGAGTTGTATTTGGATGTTGTATGGGTTTTGGTCTTTGTTACCAGTTACTTTGTTACTAGTGTATGGTCTCATTTTTAACAATTTTTGTCCTTTTACCCCACAGAGTGACTGAATAGGCTACCCGAAAGGTTGTATTTTCTTATTAACGAAACACATATGTGAATGGAATGATTTGTGCTTTTAAATGTACATGTTGTTCTTTATTTCATGACTAGCAAAATACCCGCGCTTCGCAGCGGAGAAGTAGTGTGTTAAAGAAGTTATGAAAAGGAAAAGGAAACATTTTAAAAATAACGTAACATGATTGTCAATGTAATTGTTTTGTCACTGTTATGAGTGTTGCTGTCATATATATATATATATATATATATATATATACACACACACATATACATATATATACACATATCAACATATATACACATACATATACATACATACATACATACACACACACATACATATATACATACATACATACAGATAAATATACATTGTGGCATCCGGCTGGGGCCCTGGGGACATAGTAGGACCCTCTCTGAGGACGTGCTGCCCTTTCAGGAAGTGCCGCTCGGACCAACATGTCTTCACTAGCGGTGGGGCACTGTGGCAGCCTCCAGACCGTGAGGGGGCGTCCGCCCTGGTTGTGTTGGGGGCCTCGGGTAAAGGGCTTGGAAGCCCAGCCCTGTAGGGACCCGTGGCCACCGCCAGGCGGCGCCCTGGTGCCTGAATATCCCTGGAGCCCAGCACTTCCGCCACACCAGGGCAGCAGTGGAGGCTGCGAAATTGGAGCCGCTGCAGCTCAAAAACACGCAGCAGCTGCGAGGCTGCCAGGAGGCACGCCACCGCATCCACAGAAGGGGAGAGAAGATGGCCGCGGGCCGGATGTCCCGCCCGCTGACAGGCACGGGATTGGCCGGTGTGTCTTGTGTGCCCGCCAATGACAGTACAGAGACGGGACCAAGGAACGCCAGTCTCGCGCCGAGAAGAGACCCGATTGGACCAGAGGGAGTGGCCCACAGGAGGCAGACAACGAGTGTGGCTGATCGACAGGTAGGCCCACCGACGTCTGTCTCCCTGTTTCGCCGGCGGCTCTGCACGAGCCGGAGGAGTCCCTTCGGCCCGCAGAGTCGCCTCTGTTGCAGATGCTGAGTGCTCTCGTCGTTCAGCTGGAGCAGCTGAAGGGGAAGGTGGTCGTGTCGGGGAGACGCCGTGTGATACGGAGGATCGGCACGACGCTGGAGCCTTTGGCCGACAGAGTACCGCGGGGAAGGTACATTTTGCCGTCCCCGTAAAGCATGAGGGGGGATTCGCCGAAAACGGCCGTGACTTTGCTAAGGAGGAACGGTATCAAGTAGGCGATTCCCCAACAGCGGACGTGGCGGTGCAGACGGCCGGCGAAGCGAGGAAAGCGAGTACGCAGGGGCTGTTGAGTGCCCTGGGTCCTAGCGCCCTGCGCTCCAAGCCCGCGGTAGTCCCCCGTCGCTCTGCAGGGACGCAGACGGGGCTGGATTTGAACTGTCACCATGCTCAGACCCAGACCGTCAGGGCGTCCAAGAGAAGAGGGAGAAACCGAGGGATGAATGCCGGTTCCTCCGATAGGAGGGGACGCGGCGCTGGGTGCGCACGTCTGGTGAAGGGCCGTCCTCTGAGGAGGCAGAGGGAAACCCCTGGGTGGCTGGACGAGCCGCCTGAGAGAGTGGTTCCGCGAACACCGAGAGGACGGACATGGAACCTGCGACAGAGGAGCCAAACAGGCAAGTCACGGGCTGTTAGTAGGGGGGGAGAGCGCTGGCCCTCCCTTTTGTCTTTCCACAGGACCGAAGCCCCGATTAGCGCTGGGACCGACGCCTTTTGGAACCTGCCCTCCTGGAACGGGCGCCGCTGGAGGACTCCCCGCCGGGAAGCCGATGGTGTCCCAGCTGGCGGGGACGGTGGAGGCGAGCGCGGCGGAGACCAGAGGGGGCGTTGGCCTCGGAGGGGGTGCCGAAATAAGATGTCCCAGGGTGCCATGTTGGACCCTCTCTGGGGACGTGTTGGCCTTTCAGGAAGTGCCGCTCAGACCAACCCTTCCTCGCTAGTGGTGAGGCACTGTGTTAGCCGGGCTTGTGCCTCCTCCAGACCGCGAGGGGGCGTCCGCTCTGGTTGTGTTGGGGCCCTCGGATAAAGGGCTTGGAAGCCCAGCCCTGTTGGGACCCGTGGCCATCGCCAGGCCGCGCCCCGGTGCCTGAATATCCCTGGAGCCCAGCACTTCCGCCACACCAGGAAGTGCTGGGGGGAAGACAACAGGGGACACCCGGACGGCTTCCGGGTGTGCAGCCAGCACTTCCGCCACACTGGGGCGTGTCTACGGAGGAGTGCCGGGAAGCAGCTGGAGCCCATCCGGGTTCCTATTTAAGGGGCCGCCTCCCTTCAGTTGAGAGTGGAAGTCGGGTGGAAGAGAGACGGAGCTGGAGAGAAAGGACTGTGAGGCCTGGACATTGGGGGAACGGTGCAAGAGACACTGGGGTTTGTGTGCACGTATATTGACTTGTAAATATTGTAAATAAACGGTGTGTGGTGGAACTTAGGATGTCCATCTGTGTGTGTCCGGGTCCGAGTCCACAACATATATACACACATACACATACATATATATATATATACACATACATACATACATACACACACATATATATATATATACACACAGACACATATATACATATATATACAGATCTACAGTACATATATACACACATATATATATACATATCCACATATACTGTATATACATATCTACATATATATATACATATACATAAATACATACATACATATATATATATATCTACATATATACTGTATATATACTGTATATAGCAAAATCCCAGCGCTTCGCAGCGACGAAGAACTGGTTTTAAATTTTTATTAAGAAGAAAAGAAAACCTTTCTAAACTGAGGGAAAATATACCAATAACTATCTGTTAAGCATCTCTTTGTATACCACGTTGTCAGTTCAGCACTCCGGTTGTAATATGACCAAGCTGTGCACTGAGATTACTTTTGAGAATGCAACGTATAGTTGTCCAGGAGAAAAGCAATGTTGCCTCAAAATCAATGGCAGAGCAGAGCCTTACTGGAAATTTGAGGCATTTGAGTTAAAATGGGAGATCAGAGGGTATAACGGTGATGCCAGGAATACATTCAGAGTGTGGCGCTCTGCTGTTTTTTTGTGTAGCTGCCTTCACACAGCTTCTCTGCTGCCTTATAAACGAACGCCATATAAGGCCGCCGTTTCTCCTTGCTTCGCGGTTCTGTACTGTTTTATTGTTCGTTCATTATGATTGTTGTAGTTATTGTGTAGCTATGCAAGACTTACTTTACTGTTCAGGTACCCATTTCCTTTATTTAATCCGTGGCTTGTACGCTATGTTTTGTTCGTTTATTACGATTATAGATATTTATTGATTCCCTTCTTTAGCTGACTGCCTGCTCATATAAGGCGCGCCGCTGGTTTTTTGTGAAGCAGCCTTTACACAGCTTCTCCACTGTTTTATAAACGAACGACATATAAAGCCATCCTTTGTTCTTGCTTTGCCAAGGAAGCTGCCTTTTTATTTAATCCACGGGTTCTCCGCTGTTTTATTGTTCGTTTATTACGATTATTATAGTTCTCTTTATATATCACGTTGTCAGTTCAGCACTCTGGTTGTAATATGATGAAGCTGCGTGAGCTCACTCTTGAGAATGCAACATATAGTTGTCCAGGAGAAAAGCAATCTTGCCTGAAATCAATGGCAACTTTTGTAGGGTCTGTCCCTGAGACTTATTACTTGTCATCGCGCAGCAGAGCCTTACTGGAAATTGGAGGCATCTGAATTGAAATGGGAGATCAGAGGGTATAAAGGGGATGCGAGGAATACATTAAGAGTGGAGAAACTCTAGAGACAGCATGTGTATTAACTTGTGGATTTTTCTGTGAGTATTTGGTGGCAGCGTGACGAAGTTGCTTCTGTAAGACCGCTTTAGCTGTGGAGCTCAGCTCTGAGCATATTCTTTTCCTACCTTGTCAACTGTGTAATGCGTTTTTTGAACAGGTTTGATGCATGGAAGTGATCGCTCGTACTGCGTTCAGTCAGTTCACGTGAGCTGCTCTCTTGTGTGATGTTGCGATGTCCACAGTTTTTATTTAATGTTAGCTAAGACCCAGCACTTAAAAGTTTCTCGATACAGCAATTTTAACTCCGTTACAAAGTGATCCAAAGTCTCGTTTATACCTTGTGTCTTCTTATCAAACTTGTATCTCGCGAATAAAGTATTCAGGCATTTTTCTTCAGCGCTCTTTGGGAGCTCTTCCTTCTTTTCTACGTACTGCGTTCACAGTCAGTTCACGTGATTACGTGGGAGGCGTGATGATGTGACACGCAGCTCCGCCCCCCACAGCCATCGAGCTAAAGCCCATTACAGTATATGGAGAAAAATAGGTTCCAGTTATGACCATTACGCATAGAATATCTAAATGAAACCTGACCAACTTTTGTAAGTACGCTGTAAGGAATGAGCCTGCCAAATTTCAGTCTTCTACCTACACGGGAAGTTGGAGAATTAGTTGCCTTTTATTAGTATAGATATGTTTGTTAATGAACATGTCTTGTTTTTACTTTATTTTAATATTTTTAAAGTGTGTCTCTTGCACTCTGTCAATTAAACCTTAGCGCTGTGATGAGAGAGTGACTGAATAGGCTACATGAAATGTTTCATAGTTTTTTGTTTACTAAGTGCATTCTTTAATAAATGCTTGAGAGAAATCTGTGGCACTGACACATTTGTTAGTCTTTTGTCTTTTTTGACCAACACTTCACACTTTGTGGAAGAGTATTCACCTTTACCATCCAGACAGTGACAGCAGCTGTGTAGATTCCAAACTCACAGTTGAAACTGCAAACATAATCTATGCACTGTGGATTCCACTGACAACTACTTTTTGTGGTTTAGTGCTTTTTGCACATTTGTTTTGATATAAATATTATAGAACTACACAATTTATTTATTTATGAAGTGTTGTTCCACCCTTTGTCAGAGGCTGTCTTGAAACTAATATTTAAGAGTGAAATGTATGTGTAAAAGCTGAATCTACTGTCTCCTCATTCATAAAAAATTCCAAGACAAAATGGTGTTTGTTGTTTTTTTAAGTCTGTGCCTGTACAAGAAAACTGATGTATATTGTGTGGCCTGGGTTATACTTGGGATTCCCGGCCTGAATAAGCTTCCCAGTCTGGCCCTGTCTGATGCTATACTGAACGTTCACATTACACATGTGTCAGAGAGGAAAATTTATGTATACTGGGTGTTTTTTTTTTTCTTAGTCAAGTTTCCTGACTAATTGTGTTACAGTTATTGTTGCTGGCCGTCTACAGGATGTAGATATTTACCTGCTTTGTTTAAACAATGAAAATGTATTTACACTGCTGCTTATCAAACCAAATTGGTATGTACCATTGTTTAATAAATAGTCATGTTAATCTAGTCTGGGACTGAAGCAGATATATACTTCTGGGCCATGGGTGATGAAGGAAGGACAGTCCACTGAGAATGCTGTCAAGACCACTCGTACAGAGCACAAGGGCTTGCAAATAGATTGGCTGGCTGGAAGATGCGAGGCACACAGATGGTGACACCTAACTCCAGGGAGGAAGAGACAGTTCTGCCAGAGAGATACCGGATGTGGGTCCAGCGAGAGAGGGAAGACTCATGAAAGGACCAAGTGAGGCTGGTGGACAAGAAGCAAGGCGTGCCTAGGTCTTTGCAGCAACAAAAGGAGGGCAGAAGTTTAAAAAAAAAGAATGCTTACTCCACGAGGAGAGATGCTGACAGGGATTCGATAATTCGAGTGTTTCTGTGGACAGTAAGTACACAGCGCACAAACTGGACTTTGCACCATTAAAGTTTGTATCCTCCACTGTTATGTTTTTAATGGACTTTTAGAGTGTGGACTGTTTATTTTTTTTTAAAGGTTTTCACTTTTGATATCTTTAAATTCTTGTCTACTTTTTTCTTGGTGTATTTTATATTGTCAAGTGTAATACAAGATACTGTTGCTTCTCTTGACATAGCATTCATGTCTTTAATTGTGTATTTACTCACTGCCCAATTAAAAAAAACCAAAAAAACCTGTGTGCTATTATCTGAAAATATCAAGAGTTCCCAGTCTCTTAATAAAACTGTGGCATATTCGGATATTTTAACTTTGTCTGGGTTAGACATCACACATGCATGCACACAAACCCAAGGGTAAACCTAGAACACTGCTCATCCAGTAGGTGACAGGAACTCTATCCCCCATAGCCAAAAACAGGCATGCAGCACAATATATGAAGACAATTTCACACATTATAAAATGCAATATTTTTCTAGATAGGAAATAACATTGAGCATATGGTGGGAAGGTGTATAAAAACTGATTTAGAACACAACATTGAGAGTTTTTAAGAACATTTTAATATTAAGTTACCAGTGTGGAGCTTATTAACTATTTGTACAGCTACATCTGTTGGAGCAGTGCCCCACTGGACCTTAACACAGAAATGCTACTGAGTGACAGTATCCTTATAAGAATAGCTAATAACAAACAAATAAATATAATTCAAGCTCATGCAACAAAATCACATAACATTTGAAAAATGTATTGATTGCCACAAAACCCCTCAATTTTCTGATCCTACTTTCTAATTTACAAGAAACTGAAAAGCTAAAACCTTAAAACCTATTGAAACAGCACAAGATACAACCCAGTTGTAGAAACCAGTTCATTGAAATGTACTGTCATGCATACATTTTAACTTAATCATCGACCCAGTTTGGAGCAATTTTTCCCATTACAGTGTAGCAGGAATTCAAAACATACCCATATAATAGTGCATATCTATGTGAGAGATCACTTTAGTTAAGAGTGAAAACCAGGTTGTCTCAAATTCTGTTCTTCGTTCCCAAGTTTTATGTAGGGACTGGGAGTGTATCTCCAGGGACATACCCAAGAATGGAGATCAGATGTGCAGGTCAGTCAACTTAGCCCAAGAAGAGGACTGCCACTTCCAGCTTTATGGCAGCAGTACAGTTTGCCTTACTTTTTTAAAGAGGTCAAAACACCTTTGCTCCAGGCACCCAAGAGACAAGCAGCTCTGCCTACTATATAAAACATCTAACAGAAAATTTCTTACTCTGTTAGCTAAGAAGAAAATAAAGAAACCCTTTGTGTCTATTTTAAGAAAAATAGTAGAGTGTCTTTTCTGAGCATCCTAAATCAGTCACATGCAACACACACATATTTGGAATTCTGGAAGAAATTAGATTAATTGAAGAAAACTTGTATGAATGAGCTGAGAAATTAATTGAGGTCCATGTAACTGTGAGGTAGCCAATAACAAATTTGTACTTTACTGAAAAATGTAGCATTGTTTTAAAAAGCTAGAAGTTTAATTTTATACAGGGTGACTGCAATTTTTGAGAAATTACAGTAGATAGATAGATAGATAGATAGATAGATAGATAGATAGATAGATAGATAGATAGATAGATAGATAGATAGTGTGGTCGCTGAAGTCGAAAACAACGGGAGATAAACACCAGTATAAAGTAAAAAGCAATTTCTTTATTCTTGGTGAGTCAAAGAGGCTGCCCTAACCCTAACCTGCCAGCTTAATTTGCCACACGCAGCAGCCTTTCACTGACAGTCAGATCAGACAGCCTGCTAGCAGGTAGGAGAGACTTCCTTTTAAAACTCAAGTTCGTTGACAAAAAAAAAAAATAAGAAAAAAAGAGGAAACATAGCAGTTCATCTTGAGGTTATACATAAATCATAATAGCTTGCGACTCCCTGAATTGGAATGTGTACATTGCTTTTTTCAGATAAAGATGTTATCAGGACACTCATAGTTCTAAGAAAATGCTCAAATAATTTAAGCAAGAATTCAGAAAATATCACATTGATTTATAATATCACAGGGTGTTCGGTTAGTATCAAGAGGTCAGCATTTTCCCATAAAAGAATGCAAGTTTTTTAGTCCTTTATCCTGTGCACAAGCTTAATTCTTTTCTACCTAAATGAAGAACAAATCATATAGAAATAATGCATCATATAGCATCATACAGCATGATTAATATAAAATACAGTACTTGGTATTGTGAAGTAACTACTTATAATCATTACAGTTAATAATGTTTTTTCTTTCTCAATAGATAGAGTCAGAGTCAGCTGGATTAGACTCAGATTCAGACTCTCCAGCACCCATGGGGTTTTGGTAGATGCCAGATAAATGCAGTTTCTGTTTGCTTGAGAGTTACTATTTAAAATAGGCCTAATAGTGTAGTCCATAGTAATTAAAAGCAAATTATAGCAACATACTATACATTACTTACTATAAAATGTAAATCCTTATGGTTTAGGTTTTACTAATGTAACTTTAATAAGTAACTTAATGTAACACAGTTTTATTATAAAAATAGACTTCTGTTTAGAATTATTTTAGTAAAATAATAGTCAAACTTTTCAACATAATGAGATTCAAAAACATAACTTTTTTAACTTAAATTAACTTTGGAAAAAAACACACACACTTAAAACTGTTATAACAGAGCAAAGAGTTTTTACTAAGTGAACATCGCATACGGAACTGATGATACTGCAGCTTGGACAGAATCAGGAGAAGTGGATGTGGATGGTTTTGGATCCACATCAGTAGATGATGCTGTACTGGAAAACTTATCTGCTGCCTTCTTGAATAATATATGAATATCAGCTTGCTTTTAGGCCCATAAGCCTCTTATGTGAAGTGATGTTTTGCATGATCTGCAGCTGCATAACATGCTGAGAAGTGAAGAAAGGTTGCTGTTCTGCAAGCACTCTGTCAGAATACTTTTTCCATTTCACACCTATCACTCTCTTTCATAGCTTCCTTATGTCTTCTTACAGCTTCTATAATGTCTTCTGTATTTAGTGCATGAGTTACTGGAACAGCTTCATCCATAGCAAGCAATTCGTAGAGCTTATCATGAGACAAATTCATTTTGTCATTAGCAGAATTGACTAATCACAAACTTCATCATAAACTCTGCTACTGACAACCGCAGTGTCAACTGGAAACTCCTCAAAATTGTCATTTAACGAGGAATTCACAGTCATCACAGCCACAACTTTCTCCAACATTTCTGTAATGTTTTATTTCTCATGGAATTCCAAGCTCAATTCACAGTGTAAATCGAATCTTTGAGGTTAGACCTGTATTTTTTCTGATAGTCCAGAATTGTCCCATCTAAAAAAATAATTTACAGCAAGAAGTCAAACCTGTAAAACATTTTTTTATTTTGTATCACCCCCTGATCCATTGGTTGGATCAGACATGTAACTAACATTATTCAAAGTTATTGTCTGTTTTTACCTGCATTTTTATTACTCTTTAATTTAATATTGTTTTTTGTATCAGTATGCTGCTGCTGGATTATGTGAATTTCCCCTTGGGATTAATAAAGTATCTATCTATCTATCTATCTATCTATCTATCTATCTATCTATCTATCTATCTATCTATCTATCTATCTATCTATCTATCTATCTATCTATCTATCTATCTATCTATCTATCTATCTATCTATCTATCTATCTATCTTGTGCCATTAACGAGTTCTTCAGCAGAAGGATGTCCGTGACAGTTATCCAGGAGGAACAGAACTTTACTATACTCTGACATTCCTTTCTTTCTAAAATTTTCTTTGACACTGGGAACAAACAGGTGGAACCACTTAAAAAAATGTTCAGCATCCATCCAACTATTCCTCTGTAGATGATAATCCACTTGGAGATTATTTATACCTCTAAGGCACTTTGGATTGGCAAATTTGCAGATCACACGTAACTTTACCTTATGAGTTCCTGATGTGTTTGCACATACGAGCACAGTTAAATGCTCTTTATTTAGTTTGAACCTGTGAGCTACCTTTCAATAACACCAGCCAAAGTACAATTGGGCAAACACTTCCACATTAAACCCAGTCTTGTCTGCATTATAAATCTGCTCTGCAGTCAAGCCATTTTCTTTAACCTATTCACTATATGCAGCTTCAAAATCAACTGATTTCTGCTCTAGCTTACAAAGTCTAGCTTAAGAATGCTGTGGTGAATTTTGAGTAAGCCAGCCACTTGAAAATCAACACTGGCCCTCAATTTTATCATTTTTCTTATTTTCTCATGAAACACTCTCGCTTTTACCTGCACTATGAGTCCAGAAATACAACCACCCTCAAACCTTTTCAGTAAAAACCACTCATACGGGACCTAGTCAATTCCATCTACATATAAGGAGTATGACACTTTTCTACACACTCTCTGACTTAGCGTAAAACTGCTTTATCTTCTAAGACTTAGGCTCAATGTCATAGATTGTCAATGAACCAACATTAAATTCCTTCATAAGCACTGCGCGATTTTCTCAAGTCTTTGCATATTTCCATCTTCTCCTACAGGGTAAGCATTACGCACTTATACTTACTTGGTGCCTATTTCGGCATACTTAGGGTTGGGGAGCACAAAAAATTTTGAATACAAAAAATAACAAACCGACCATTATAGTCAAAGAAAGGATAGGTGAGGTTAAATTGTATATTTACACTGGGAGAGGTAGACAAGTGTGTGGTGCGCACACTCATGGAACACCAAGTTTAAACTTACATTTCCGCAAAATATATTTTATTTTAAGAATATTTCTTCCATTTTTTTGCCTGTTGTTTGAGTTCCGGTTATCAGAGAGTCTAGTGTAGATAGATAGATAGATAGATGTTTGTATTGTTTTGTCTTTATAGTTTTTTTAATTGTAGGGAATTTCTTTGTTCAGTGTATTTGCAATTGCATATTACAATATTTTGAGCTGATTTGAGAAATATTTTTTCTTTTTTTCCCTCTAAAGTTATTAAATAGAGAACAATTTTGCAAAATGGTGCAAGAAATAACCTTGAGTTCTTTCAGTACTGCTTTTGCTGCTGCTACTTCAAATATTATAGAAGAAGTGAAGAATCAAAAAGTAATTGAAATGTATTTTGCTAGGCAAAGGGCAAAAAAGAAATATAAAGCATATTACATTCAATACCTTTTAGAATTACTTTTGTTTTGTCTCTACCTGTGAGGAGGTTATTAATATGACCCAAGCTACAATTAATTGAAGGTAATAAAAAAAAAATCAGTCAATGTTGAGAGCAAAAGTGCTACTAAGCTCAGACCAGAAAACATTTTTCAACAATGACCAAAAAGTATAGGTAGTAAAAATATTTAACAAACCCTTGACACATTATTTCAAGGACTGTCCTTGACTCTTTTTAATTATCAGATGTAACCTGTCAAAATACAAATCTTTAATAGGAATATTCTTTTTCCATTTTTTATTTGACTTTTTTTTTTGTTAATAAATATGATGTAATTGTGATTTAATATTTTAAAGTATGTAATGTAATAGGCAGTTCTACACCCGCATTATCATGATTTGGACTTTATTTTTAGTTTAAGTTGTTTACTATTTATTACAGTCATTTGCCTGGCCTCTAAAAATAATGGATGTATTGTTTTGTGGGTTTTAGTGGTCAAAAAACAAAATGGTCTAGTATGTTTTTTGTTTTAAGACATTTTTGAAGATATTAATTTTGAAATATGTCCCCCCGAGGTACAAAGTTGTTGCACTGCAACTACTTTTGTTGTTTTGTGATGTAATTACAACAATTATATAAAGGTCAGTATCATGCACTCCTTCACTATCCAAGTTTGTGACTAATCAGTACTTGAAACTCTAGTGTAATTGTTTTAAAGATCTTTCTTTCTTTTCGTCAACTCTGATTTACATCTTGCATTTTGGGTTAAGCTACATAACTCTTTCTTACAATCTTGACTTACATCTTAGCCATTGTTTATTTGTATCAAGTCCTCCTCACTGTAAAAAATCAATCCTACTCCCAATTAAAAAATATTAAGTAACTGATTACAATGTGCTTTTTGAGTTTGCCCAACATTATATTGACAAATCCAGCCAATTACAAAATTTGAGTTCACTGGATATAAGCTACTCTATGCCAAACTAAGAAAATTAAATTAGCTCAAGTAGAAATAACTAATATGTAAAAACAGCATTAAGCCCATCTAACATAAATTTTAAGGCTTTGTCAATGTCATCTCTAATTGGCGTAACTAAAAAACCTATGCTGAATAAACGTAAGTAAATTTAGGCAAACTTCAAGGTAGTAATTCAAGAAATTAATATATTTATTTTTTGCAAACTCAAAAAGCACATTGTAATCAGTTACTTAAGAACTCTGACTATATTGAGCAACATATTCCATTTTAACAAAAAAGAAAAAACAGCTTTTTTGAAAATAATGTAGCTTTATTTTCTTAGACATGGCATTACATTATTATTACAATGTGAAATATGAAAATCACTTCTATAAATGTATTTATATTCAGTGCATTCAAATTTTTTCTTAATAACATATTACTAATAACCACAAGCCATGCCATCTCTGATGTTGTGGAATCTTAAATTGAAAAGTGTTACATCAATAATTCCAAAATGTCTTTTTGAACAGAACCTGAACAGGGTAAAGGGATTCTGTCATAACATTAACACTAATTTGCAACGGAGAAAGAATTTCACACAAAGAAAAGTAGATATAGCTAACTTAATCTAAAATCAAAATACAAGCACATCCTATTCTGCAGATTTGAGACACATTTGTCTAACATTTGCAGCATATTTTGAGTGACAATACTCTATGTGAGTATGAGTCTCCAATATTTAGAAACACCTGCACTGTTTCAAAAGTGTATTTCAGTTCTTTTGGGTATTGAATGTTTAGAGCATACAGAAGACCAACAAGTATGACAAATGCAGTTGTGAAGTCAACAAGCTCTTCAATTACTACTTGACCTTCTATCACCACAGCCACATTCATTGGTGCAGCTCCCGGATGGGTCTCATGGTGCCTCACAACCTCCAATATTCCTATCTTCATTTCATTTGTATATATTTGAAGGGAGTCTGTATCCTAAAAATATAGAACAATGATATAGATAAGGTGTGAAAAAATAAACCATAGTTGACTCTTTTCCAAAGCCAAGTGAAAGGTTGTCTACCAACTTAACTTTCTTGTTTGTTAATCATTTAGTTCTACATTTCCAACCGAACTCACATGACATGTTGTTGATAACTTCTTGTATTCTCTTAAGTACAGAGGTAGTCCTTGTAGAACCGTTGCCCTCTTGTGTGTGGTAACATCCATTGTCTGAAAAGTTAACAAGAATGATAGTCATAGAGTTAGAATATACAAAGAAATAATGTTTGAACAAAACGACAATGTAAGAAAACTTAAACAAAACAACTAAATATATTTGATATATTTCCTTCCTCCTTACTATATACAAAAGTCCATCTTTGTTAAATGAATCCAAATAATGAAAGGATTTTGTACATCTGCAAATTATTCAAAATGTATGCACACATCCAGAAACAAACAAAAAAAATGCTATTAACCTGGGCAATTTCAATTTATAATAAACAGAATAGCTCAGGAATGTACTTTTATTTCTGGTAAAATATTGTTTGTGTAAATCTCACCATTAAAGAAAACTGTAAATTAATACATTATGAATTTGTAGTCCATGACATTGGAGGGAATATGTGTAGTGCCAATGACTCAGATATAAACATATACAGTATAATTTAGCTTGTTCTATAAAATAATTTTGCATGCATTTGATAACAGTCTATGGGTTTGCCACATGCACCTTCATAAGCAAACAGTTTAACAGCCTTAATTACAACACTGCCACATGCTATGTTAAGTTAATGCTTATGACTATAAAACAATTCTTTCCTGATCCTTATTACGTACCTGTTCATCTAGTAATTCTAAAAGTGATTTCAATTCATGTGCTGTCTTGCCTCCATTTGCTCTGTACATTTTGATCAGAGCTGTCGAATACTTGTCCAAGGATGTCAGAAATGTTTCTTTCAATTGCACCTGGGCAATGCGATAAAATTCTGCATATACCTGTAACAAAATTCAGAAATTAATAATGTACTTATTTTCAAGATACTAGCATCGCTACTCAACAATTGAATTATAAGATTAGAAAAAACTCACCTGTTGCTCTATGAGAAGGCCTGGCCATCTCTGTTGGACTACAGAGACCAGTGGTTCATCCATGACAATCTCCTTTCTTCTCAGGGAAAAAGTGAGGTCCATTTTGGTGTTGACTAGGTCCAGGTTCATATTTTTCTTCTTCACTTCATCCACAAGCTGCTGCCTTGTACGCTCTTATTGCCCAATCCACTATGTAATCATCTGCTTCCAGTCTCTGTTCGCAACTTTGGTATGGTGCCTAAAAAGCTTGAGTCGGTCACCGCAGCTACTACGGAATTCAGACCGCTAACTTTAAGTGAACAAAGTCCTGATGTCGGGTTTTGAGGTATAAAAACATAAGCTGTTATAGTGAAAAAAGGAAAGAAGGAAATAACGCAATAGTGTGGCTTTTGATAAAAAGCCACGACAATAAGCACAACTGAGCTTTCATTTTATAATTATTCATTTTCAGATTCTGTTACAGTCATTAAAATCTTCCGTAGTTAACGGACCCGCCATCATTACACGTTGCAAATAACACAAGCTAACATTAAACGCATAAAAATCTTTACGTTCGGCAGTAGGTTATCATCGATGGTCGTCGAAGTTAGTAAGGTTACTCGCGTGGCAACTGTTAATAAATCGTACCCCGATTTTTTTAACTATATAGGTTTCAACAAAGAAAAGTCCTACTCATGTAAATGCATTTACTTACCTTAAGTCGGGACTATAAAACGTTAGTAATTACAGATTTTGGAGTCGTGGACTCATGCACGTGTCCAAACCTCATAAATCGAGAACATTCTCGCAGGAAATGCGCATTGCGCAAAAGAAAAACTCACACAAACAACAGATTATTAATTCTCACAATGCTGATTTTTACATTTGAACCGAAAAGAAAAATAGAACTCACATCTGCGCCACACAATGAAGAAACGATTGTCAAGCTAAACATTTAACACAGAAATGCTGGAACAACAAACTTTTTTACACTGGGTCGACTATCACTTAGTTACATTTTTTACAGTGCTGGCTTTGAGTTGGCTTGCTATTACTATATTACTATAATGTTATGTCTCCTGATTCCATCCTACTTAAAACTGCTGCTGCCCTGTGCAATCCTTACACTCATGAGTCCAGTGTCCTAGGTCCTGTTTGTTGTCCATGTAATGTCTGCAATTTCTTCCTGCATTGGCGCAGGTTTTCCTCCAAGTACTCCCCAAAGACGTGCTGGTTATGTTAGTTGACAAGTCTGAATTGGCCATGTATGAGTGAGAATGTGGGTGTGTATATAAATGGGCTCTGCTCAAGGCACTTTACTGAATCCAGCCTTCCACAATTCTGAAGTGGATAAAATGAGTTTGAGAATGTTTTGTTAATTTGAATAATTCATTAATGCTGATAGCGAACAAAATAACATAAATTGAAAGGTAGTATAACATGTTAAGGACATCATTTTCTTTGATATTGAGTGCCACTGTTACAGTTACTGTAATAAAAAATCTAAGAATGTATATTCATAATTGCATTTTCACAATTTAACATTTATTTTTTCTTCTTTGTACGTATAATTACCAATGGTTGATAATTATGGAATTGATATCTCTCTATTATAATAAAAAATCTTGGGACAAGACATGACTTTATGAAGAAATTTTTGGAATGAAGTCCCACAAGACGGAAAGTTTTAACGTGAAATTCTTTCAAGTCACGCCCTACTTACAACCATTTTCAAACAAGACTACCATCATTTAACCTCTCAGTTGTGTGAATGCTTTTGGCAGACAAACTTCCTGCGCTGTCAGCTCTTATAAATTTTATCAGGACAATAATTTTAAAAGTTCTAGATGACACGTCAACAACTAGCAAAGAAGAAAGAGCAGTGCGTGGAAAAGAGATCCAAAAGCGTGGGAGAGAAAAGAATGCAAAAAAGAACAATAATAATCTATGTACAAATTCTGAAAATAAGGAAAGTATTAATCAGCCCGGATCAAGTGGAATTAAAAACCTAGCAGGTCCAAGTGGGGTCAGAAATAAAAGACAAAGAGTAGAATACAAAGTAGAACATTGTAAAGAGGTTCAACAACAATGGTGCGATACACATGCAGAGCAGGTTAGAGATTATGGAAGCAGTGGAAATTTAAAAGTCTCAAAAAACTGATTGTAAAGATTGCATTAGCGTTAATAAATGGAAATTATTATTCTGTAAAATAAAGGAACAGCAAAAAGAAATCTAATATATGGACATATATCAGAAGTATGTAGATATTGTAAGGTTTTAAAGTTTAAGTCGGAGACTTGTAGATCATCTAATTTGTGCTGCCATTAGGGAAAAGTAATGTTTCTTCGCAATGAAGAAGCATATCCGCGAGAATTAAAAGATTTGTTGTTTGGTGAAAGTGAAATCCACAAGCACTACAGGCAAAATATCCGACTCTACAATAATCTGTTCGCGTTCACATCATTCAATGCTCATAATGTAGATTTACATAATAATGGACCATACGCTATCAGAATCTATGGTCCCGCAACAATTAAAACTATGACAAGTTTAATTTCGAAGAAACCACAATTCCGTCAGGTGTATATTTATGATCACGGAGAAGCAATGTGACATAGAATCAAAGGAGTTAAACGATCGGACGTATTAGAAATTCTACAGCCAATAATGTATACAAAATCATATGTCCAAACGTATTGCACTTTACACAAAATTTATCTGCAAAACACGGGCAAAGACATTTTCTTGGATTTCTATATGAATCCGAAAGATCACAGTCGCATTTATAATAAACTGACGTGACGAATTGTCAGCGATAGTAGTTTTGAAACACGGAGATATCAAAGAGAGAGCTGATATTTGTGTATATCCAAAAGCAAAGCACGATTCAAAAGGAGCTCTTGATATGCCATTCGTTTTAAAATGTTTACAGTTTCCCGTGAGAATAGATTTTGCTATAACAATTAACGAATCACAGGGACAAACATTCGAAAAAGTCAGTTTATTTATTAGAGAGAAAGAAACGATATTCACTCACGGGCAGTTAAACGTTGTGTTGTCATGATGTAAGCACAGAATCAAAATTCAATGCGATCTTGAAGAAAAGTTCACTCCAAATATTGTTTTTACTAAAGTGTTAAAGTAAAAGTGAAAATAATGCATATGTAACAATTCCCATGAAAATAACAATCTCTTTAAATTGTAAATTCGGTTTTGATTTTGCAGTGCCAGAGACTTGTTTGGTAGAGAAATTTATAAATAGTAATGAAATTGCTAAAGAATAGAAGCTAGCTAAAGTTATTTAATTATTTTATAATTGGTGATTGAACCATCTCTAAACTATACATCATTATTATAATATGTACAATATGACAAGCAAGTTAGTGAGAGCAATTGGGAGCAATAGTTTGACAACCCAGTGGCACTGTACAAGAAGGGCCAAAATAGACTGTATTTCCTAAGAAAATTCTGATCTTTTGGTGTATAGAGCAAGCTAATGAAAATGTTCAACCAGTCCATAGTGGCCAGTGTGTTGTTCTATGCTGTTGTCTCCTGGAGAAGTAGCTTGAGCTCAAAAAATGCACAATGCTTAAACAAAGTTATCAGGAAAGTTTCCTCTATCACAGGGATAACCCTAGAAACACTGGGAGCTATTATGGAAAAGAGTATTGTGGCAAAATTAGATGAACTCATGAAAAATCCCTTCCATTGGCTCCAGGATGTGCTCTCTTGGAGCACATTTAGCCACTGGCTCATTCCTCCACAATGTGCTAAGAAGTGTCTCTAGGGATCTTTTCTGCCCATGGCTATCAGGGAATTCAATGCTTCCTTCAGATGTGCTCTTAAAGTTAACTTTGAAATTTCTGCACAATATATGTCTATTTATCGATTGATTGGCTGTATTATTTTTCCAGTCAGTCTGTATCCTTGTTTTTTTATGGTTCTGCTGCTGTATGGATAGAAATTTCCCCTGGGATTAATAAGGATTATCTGATCTAATCTAATTCTAACAGTCAGGTATTTGTTAATGAGAGGATGTTAATCCATTCAGGTTAGATTCCTTGTACATGATATTGCTGAAAAAATGTGTTAAGGGCAAAGAATCTTTTTGGGAAGAGAGGGAGTAATTAAGCAGAAGAAAACTTGCGAGGCCACCCTTGGGAGCAGTTTTGATTTTTAAATTAAAAATAGCTTTTTTCTATTTTTCCTTTGGTTTTATTGTATTTAATTCAAAGTAAATGGTTAATTCTGGTATGGTGTCATTATATGTTTGATTAGTAGAATGTTACTGTGATGTTCTGTTTTTTTTTTAAATAAAATATTTAGGAAATCATTTAATATCCACACTAAACTAGACTACTGGGATGCAGTGTGTTGTGATATGAAATTTTGCATACAAGTTGATAAATATATTGTATAGTATGTCTTTATTTGTAACTTAGACAAAGCAATGTTAGTGTTACATTATTGATAATAACAGCAATGGTTTGATGGTTTAAGGACCCCTCCCCCCCTTTAGGAATTTTACCAGAGGGTTGGGGGGAAGTCCCTCAAACAAGTTTGGTAAATGTTCCTCTGCTAAAGGCTCTCAGTCAACCCCCATAGGAAAGCCAGGCTGCTATTTACCTTAACATATGGTTTGGAGGGCAGATGTGAAGGTGTTCTATTCCCATATTGGTCTGAAGTATGGCTGTTTGGAACTGGCTTGTATCAAAAGCCTTTAAGTACTATGACATCCTATTGGCTGTAGGGGTTGGACAGAAAACCTATAAATTTGCTTGCTTTACCTCGCCCTCTCTCTCTCTTACCAAACTGATGAAAGACCATCACACACCATGAACTTAAAAGGACAACACAATGAAGAGCACAGCTCGGCAGTCATATTAAGACAGGCATACGGCCATTTCTGAAAAAAGCTGACCACAAAATGATGCCTTAACTAGAGATATTTTAAGTAACTAACAAGTCTGTGTTCTGCCTGAAACTGCACATCACCATTTATCAGGTTGTGTGGTTACTAATATTTAAATGTACTTTGCATATTGTTATTATTTATGGATATTATCAATAATACATTGTTTAAATTGTAACTTAACTACTGCTTGTCTTTTACTACACCTAATTGCCTGAGGTTATACATGTAGAAGGGAAGGTGGGGAGATGTTATATGGTACAGTACCTTATAAACAGTGTACGTTTGTGAGATTTGATGCATTCTGACAAAGGCCACATATTAATAATACAAAAGGAGAAAGTATTACTCTACCAAGACAAAACACAGTGTATGCAAATTGAGAAAATATATAGTATCATATTAAATCAGGAATTAAATAATTTAGCCTCCTAATGGATATACACAGAATAAATAAATACTGCTCAGGTGCTATGTTAGGTTAGTAGCTAATATTGCAAGTAAACAGAATTTACGCTTGGGTTTGATTCTTGCTTCGGTTCTTATCTCTTAGCAATTTTCTCTAAGAACTGCTACAGCCCAGTTACCTGAGATCAGGTTGACAGGACACTCCAGTCTGGTCAGTGAGAAGGCCCAGCTATGGAAAGGTACCTTATTCAAGACTGGTTTGTTAAATTGTAAGCTCTGCTTCTAGAACAAACTTTACCTATCTAACCAGCAAAAAGGGAGCATTGAACATAAATGGACTCAAAGGAAGCATCCTGAATACCATTATCGACTACATTGTTGATGACTATATATCATTAATTTAAAACTTGTTTGAAATACCGTATTTTGACAAAATTCTGGAGGGAATTTATTGTAAATAAATAATGCAAAAGTTTTGAAAATGAAAAAGGTATGAATTCTACTGTAGACTTTCACAAACTGCATTGTTCCGATTTAGTCCTCCTCCTCTGTGATATTTAAAGCAGGAGAATAGGGAGAGCCTGGAAACAAAACCAAGGAACTCTTGATGGTACAGACCATGTCCTTCTCTCTTATGGTGAGGATAGGAAACTGGGGACAACAAGCTATGCCCAGTATTAACACCAGAACTGAAGAGCTTAAGGACTACCTAGAGAGAGAAGCTGAGCATGTCATACTGAGTACACACAAACAAAAGGTACAAGGACAAGATGCTAGTACTCTGCGGGTGTTATGTTTCCTCACTTTCTGCCTCAGTGTGTTAATAACCCCAGGCCCTTAACTCAAGTGTTTTATTTCTTTTTGCATTTTCATTATTTACTAAAGTTAAGGCTAAGGAACATAACAGATGCTCTTGAATACCCCATACAATCAACCTAAGTGGATAATTGTCCAAGAAGGGCAATCAGTAGAGGAATTGATTTACACAGCTGAACAGGAAAAATGATTAATCAAAAAGCATTTAAGTCTAATCTCTTGGCTGATGAAGGTCAACATCTAAAACTCAGTAATCGCTGAATGTTTAACAAAAACACAACCGTCTAATTATGGAAAAAAGCCAAACAATTCACTGCACTAAACAGGCAAATCAAACGGAGCCAATCTAGACATGGAATGGGAAATAAGAAATTTGGTTTGGCCTAATTATGTTGTATGAAACATCTTAAGTGTTGCTCAAAACTAAATAATAACAGTTGTGAAAGTGACATTACAGGAAACAGTTCCTTTATTATTTGTTGTGCTCTGCTTTTTCCATGTGCATATCAGAGCCTCAAGTTGTGATGCATGCAAGTTCTTCAACTGACAACTGATCCTTGGTTAGAACTCTTTGGATACTGTTATGCCAAGATGCTGCTTCAAGGATCCCTTAGATAAGCTGATTTAAAAGATCCATATTTGTAATTCTGTGCCCCTTTGTTTCATGTTAAAGTTAATATATACAACAGTGGAGATACAATATATGGCCAAAAGTTTGTACACACCTGCACATCACACCTATATGAGCTTATTGGACATCCAATTCCAAAACCATGGGCATTAACATGGAGTTGGCCCCACCTTTTCAGCTATAACAGCCTCCACTGTTCTAGGAAGACTTTTCACAAGAGTTTGGAGTGTTTCTCTTGGAATTTGTGTCCATTCAACCAAAAGAGAATTTGTAAGGTTAGGTACAAATGTTGGATGAGAAGACCTGGCTCACAATTCCAGTTCATCCCAATGTTGTTCAGTAGTGTTGAGGTCAAGGCACTGTACAGGCTACATGAGTTGTTCCACACCAAACACGTCAAACTGTGCCTTTATAGAGCTGTCTTTTTGAACAGAAAAGGGCCTTGCCCAAACGGTTCACACAAAGTTAAAAGTGCACAATTGACTAAAATGTCTTTAAATGCAGTTGCATTAGCAGTACCCTTCTCTGGAATACATCCTGAAAACAGTCCCAGACTGTTATGACTCCTCCACCAGATTTTACAGTAGAC
The DNA here is from genome assembly GCF_016835505.1 of Polypterus senegalus. Classification (NCBI taxonomy): domain Eukaryota; kingdom Metazoa; phylum Chordata; class Cladistia; order Polypteriformes; family Polypteridae; genus Polypterus; species Polypterus senegalus. The sequence continues at coordinate 125,438,070 of NC_053160.1, read as the reverse complement.
ACTATGTATTCCAGAAGACAGTGTTCTCCTGGCATCCACCATATCTAGATTTGCTCATCAGATGACCAGATAGCAAAGTGCAATTCATCATTCCAGACAGCATCTTTGCACTGCTCCAGTTGCACTGCCATTCTTTACACCACTCCATCCAACACTTGGTATCTTAAGTTTGTGTTCAGTTGCTTAGCAAAAAATAACCCATTTCATGAAATCCTTGATTCACAGTTCTTGTGCTGAAGTTGCTTTCATAAGCAATTTGGAACTATGTTGTGAATGATGCAACACAAAATAAGTGATTCTTATGCACTATATAATTCAGCACTCAGTGGCCTTGCACTTTGTGTGTGTGTGACTTAGCTGTTGTTGCTGAAGACACTTCCATTTCATAATAATACCACTTACAGTTAACCGGGGCAGATCTAGCAGAGCAGAAATTTCACATACTGACGAGTAACAAAGGAGGCATTATATGTCAGTGCCACATTTAATGTCACTGAGTTACTTGGTATGTGTCATTATTCTGTTAATGTTTATCAATGTAGATTACATGGCTACATTCTAAGTATTTGTTAAAAATGGGTGTGGCTAATACACCTAAACTCAGCAGTTTGAAGGGGTGCCTACATATTGTTGGTGATATAATATACTGTATATGTTTGTGAGGTACAATGTGCTAAAAAAATAAATAACACTTTTAAGTAAAGTTCCCCTGTGAGATAATACAATATGCTCTAAAAATGAAATTTTACTACTGTGAAATGCTTGTTTTAAATCACATCTCTTTGAAAATACGCATCAAATTGCTTATTTGCTATTTATTTTTCATGAATCCCAAATATAGGGTGGTCCAGATCTAATTATGCAATTTTCATTAAGTTTATTACATAGAAAATCACCCGAAAAATCCCGGACCATCGAGAAGTGTGTGAACTGACGACATTGAAGAATCGTCTTCGTGCCAAACTGGAATCATCCCTGCATAAATCAAAGTCATCCAGATGTTCTGGATCTGCATAATTAGATCTGGACCACCCTGTACTAAAAACATATCTTTAGAATAAAAAAATGGCCACATTCTCAGAAGAAGACAGTGTGAAGACTTGCATATTGGCCAGCCATGCTGGCAGCAGTAGTTCTAATATTAGTCCGATATCCTGAAGTTTGAAAAGAAGGTCTGAATCGGTGTCATTGCTGCTGTAATTCTAAGACAATTATTTTCTTTTATTTTTCAAGTTGGCTTATATTTAACTGTATTGTACAAGCTAATAGTTAAAGCAGACAATAAGCTAAAGTATTATATTATGCATTATCTACCTGTAATCTTTTATTATTGGATTATGCTATGGGTTTTAATAAATACAGTGATCCCTCGCTATATCGCACTTCGACTTTCGCGGCTTCACTCCATCGCGGATTTTAAATGTAAGCATATATAAAAATATATCACAGATTTTTTGCTGGTTCACAGATTTCTGCGGACAATGGGTCTTTTAATTTATGGTACATGCTTCCTCAGTTTCTTTTCCCAGTTGATTTCATACAAGGGACACTATTGGTGGATGACTTAGAAGCTACCCAATCAGAGCATGTATTACGTATTAAATAAAACTCCACAATGATATACAAAATGCTTCCTGCGTGGTGCTTGATTGTTTGCTTTTCTCTGTCTCTCTCACTTTCTCTGACATTCTCTGCGCCTGACGGAGAAGCTGTTTTGTTGCGGTGTTTCGGCATGCTTAAAAGCCCAAAAGCACGTATTGATTTTTTGATTGTTTGCTTTTCTCGCTCTCTGTCTCTCTCTGACATTCTCTGCTCCTGACACGCAATCTTTGAAGAGGAAGATATGTTTGCATTCTTTTAATTGTGAGAAAGAACTGTCATCTCTGTTTTGTCATGGAGCACAGTTTAAACTTTTGAATAAAGGGTGTTATTTCATGTCTAGGGGGCTCTAATAATGTGGGAGAGTTTATAAGGGCTTAAAATATATAAAAATAACCATATAAACATATGGTTTCTACTTTGTGGATTTTCATCTATCGCGGGGGGTTCTGGAACGCAACCCCCGCGATCGAGGAGGGATTACTGTAAAATCAAATCTTTCAATATTAAATTGGTCTAGATTCTTAGATTTTTCTGGTCTCAGAGGTGAGGGTATGTTGTGTGTCAACCTAGGGGTTTCATTGATGGTTTTAGCAGGGTTACGAACATGAAATATAGAACGACAAGTACCCTAGGCCTACGTCAGGGAAACCTAACCTTTTAGATATCTGTCACCAGGTGCTAGGCCTGAGGTGTGAAACTGCAGGGTGAACCTTAAGGGTTCTAAGGTCACCAGTATAATAGCCAGGCAGAGGAGATGAAAAAGGTAGTGCCTGATGATATATTGGTGGTGAAATATAGTAGTAATCCCATCTGATGCAAAGTGGATATATGCCATAAAGGTAGAGCCTGAAGAGGATGTATCTATTTAAACATTGTCCTATCCTATTTTCTACTGTTAGGTAATTCTCTAATAACACTATTTTCTGTTTGTGTTGCCATCCAGGGGGGCTTTCTGTTTGCTGATGAGTGTTACAAGGGTTTGTAAAATTGTAAAGATACAATTCACATGCACCGCAGTGTGGGAGGAGGCGGGGTGATTAGGGAATAGGCAACAGTTTTATATAGTTAAAGCACGTTCAATAAATAGTCAGTGTTTGCTTGAATTAAGAAACATTTAACATTTCCCTTAACACCAATGTTCTTGGATGGCTGACCAAGGTGAGGACCTGGAACTCTTTGCTTGGCAGAAACCAGCCTGCAGTTGTCAGAGGTGCAGTTAAACGGCAGCTCTGCTAACCTCTTGTGTGACACCAGCACAGGTTACCTATGCACAATTGTCCATCTTTGACACCATACACAGCCTCTCACATCCAGGACAAAAGGTGGGGGCGGGGCATCAAAAAAGATATTCGTAGCTGGGCAGCGGCTTGTGTTGCATGTGAAAAGACTAAAATACATCGTTATGTTAAAGACCCAGTGACACCTTTCCTGGTGCCTGCTCGCCATTTCGACCATGTTCAAGTGGACCTAGTAGGCCCCTTCCTCCTTCTCATGGTTTTACACACCTGCTCACTGTGGTTGACAGGACCATCAGGTGGCCTGAAGCTGTCCCTTTGACATCCACAACTGCAACAGAAGTAGTTAGAGCCTTTATCAACATTTGGGTTGAGTGATTCGCTATGCCATCCCACATCACATGCGATCAAGGTACATTGTTTCATTTCACAGCTCTGGGCTGCAATGGCACAAGACCCTGCACCATACCACTGCCTACCACCCCTAAGTTAACGGCTTTTGTGAGCGATTTCACTGGTCACTTAAGTCCACCCTCAAGGCCTCCCTTACCAACGACAGCTGGGTCGATCGTTTTCCATGGGTGCTGTTGGGGTTATGTACGGCTCTGATAAAGGATCTGCAGGTCTCATCCACTGAACTGGTGCTTGGCCAACCTCTCTATGTGCCCAGGGTTTTTATCCCTCAGAGTTCTGCCCCCTGAACTGCATCCCAACACCAATCTCTGCTCCCAGACACAGCAGTCACCTTCCAGTCGGTACCTCCTGCCCAGCACAGCTCTCTTCACTCCTGGTTTCCATGCCACCTGCATTCAGCAAAGTTCGTATTTGTCCAGCATGAGGCACATCGCAGCCCACTGAAACCACCTTATGTTGGCCCTTTCCGAGTCCTAGAACGCAGAGACAAAATGTTCATGCTTGACATTGGTGGCAAACAGCAAATGTTCTCGGTGGATTGAATCAAGCCTGCTCACTTGGATTCCTTAGAGGTGTTTGACTCTTTTCTGGCACCTGTTGGTGACCTGGCACCTGCTTACCCTAACACACCTGTACCTACTGGGCATTCAGATGTTAGTTCTCCAGATCTGGTCACAACCCTGCTTAATCGCACTCGGACACAGCACTTAGTGTGCACCCTAACAAAGTTAACGTAGCTAGTGCATGTGAATTCTGGGGGGACCTGTGTAGCAGCAGGAAGCACTGCGCCTCTAAAGACACAATTCACACGCGCTGCAGTGTGGGAGGAGGCAGGGTGATGAGGGAATAGGCAACAGTTGTATACAGTTAAAGCACGCTCAATAAACAGTCAGTAGTTTTTGCCTGCATTAATGTTTTCTTTCATCGCAGGGCACTACAATATCATCCGAACAACACAATGACTGCTACACATTGTAAACACTTTACATTCAACATTTCCCTTAACACTAATCCTTTAATAACAACAAGAATAAGAATGAGTTTTAGTCCAACAACTTACTTAATGTCTACATGCATGGTATTACAGTTAATGGCATCAGTGCTCCTACCAGTTTGAGACGATGAATTCTTTGGCTCAGTAGTAAAGATAATGAGGTGGACAATTATGAAAAAAATCTCTTTGTAAAGTATAAAGTGATGATGCAGACATTTGTCTGCCCATGATAATGAACCTGCAACTTCAGTCTCAGTGGTGTGCATCACTCTAGAGTCTGTAGTCCCTGCAGAGAACTTTCTAATGTGCAGCATCTGTAAATGCAGCCAGAAGGGATTTACAGGGACATACTGTAGAAACAACGATTAAGCACAGCTTCATTAGAAGAAGCCATGTCTCATACACATGAAATGCAAGTAGGCAATATGCAGAAAAGATGAACAGGCAATTCTTTTCTTTGTTACTTGAACAACAATTTGGTTCAAGAACAGGGAACATGCAGTCTTAACTAAGAGTAAACAATAGAAAACGTAAGGATCATGGAGACAACAGAGAAAAGGACCAGCTGTATACTGAAAGTCATTAAGAAAACAATGATTATGGAAATAAAAGAAGAAAAAACAATTAAAATAAAGCACTTCCAAATTCAGACTATTTGAATCTCAAATAAATAATGTAGAATGCCTAAGTGCCAGGGTCTCAGCATTTATTTTAAGAGTTGTCCATTTATAATTAAATCATCCATTCATTTCTACATTTTCTTTATCTAGTATTGGTTTGTAAGTGTCCAAAGTATTTCCAATTATGTATCAAGTGTATGACAGGATCCAACACTGGACAGGACATCAGTTTGTCCCAGAACATACTTGCCCACATGACCACAGTCATTTATAATGGTGAGGTTTAGGTGGGCCAACATATCTTAGATATGATATTAAATAGGAGGGAGTCCTTCTTGAATAAGGCATCGCTTCTCTGAAACTTTTACACTACAAACAAAATTAGTGTAAAACTAAACTATTGTAATACACATTTTTTGTCACAGATTTTTTTGTTTTAAGTCACATTTCTGTCTCAGTTATGCTATACAATATATGCATTTTCTTTAGATTGTCACACTAATGGCACACAGACTTGCAAATGAACTGTGGTCAGGTGTTTTTGGTCCACTGTAAAAGTATAAAGTCACTCATAACTTTCATTATTGTCTCCCTTTAGATGTTATTCAAGCAACAAATTTAAAAAAAAAAAAAAAAATACCAAAGATTATTTGCTAACAAACTAAAACTAAGCAATCCTAATGAATGTTACTGGCACCTGCCAGCTAAACCTACCAGCATAAGTTGCCATCCTACAGCATTAGCTACATAGAGGAACAAGTTAGTGCTACTGTGACCTGGTCTGTATTAATTTACTAACATGTATGATTAATGCAGAAGTAAATAGTCATATGCAGAAAACACTGCAAAAAATGACAATTTTAAATTCCAAAAATGTGAATATTAATTTCTGATTCAGAGGTTGCTGTTTTTGCGGAGGCGTGACCACGGGGGTGGCTGGGGTGGGCACTGCCCCCATCCCGAGACAAGCCGTGCCCACCCTGCGAAATGTTCTGTCTGTTCAATGAAAACTCTGAAGAAGAATAACATTTAATTTTCAAAACTGATTTGCTTTCCAATTAGACAGGCACCGTGCTGCTCACAGTTTACTTCGCCGCACATTTTGCAGCACGTTTTGAACCTGTTGACCGCATTCTTTAATTGAAACAGTGTATACGTTCCATTCTTCTAGGCTATGCATAGGTGGCTTATTAAAAAGCAGACATCTTCATCCTCTGTCCTTCCGGAAGCTGCTGGCTCCACGGTTGAGCCCAGCACCGCTGCTTACCAACACGGAGCACAGCGCACCCACGTCGGTAACTGAAACTCCAAAAGATGTAGATAAGCCTACACAATTCTCCAACTCTGCGCCCGTGTCGGGTACTCCAAACCTCTACCTTCAACAAAATATACAGTCTTGCCTGCTGACTTAAATATGGATAGCCCATCCCAGCCTATTTTAATTAATCATCCCAAGCGCGCATTCGGAAAGACACTCAGATGTTTTAGTGCAAGCTGGTATCAGTCTTGACCATGGCTTTAATATCCTGTTGACCGTGATGCCAGCTTTTGGTTTGCCTGCCGCAAATCTAGTGTTTCCAATTCGGACCGCGAGGACATATTCACCAAACACGGCTACACTAATTGGAAAAAAGCTCTAGAAAAAGACGGTGGCGGCTTCCACAAACACGTGTCTAATATCCCGCACGTCAGAGCCATGTCTGCATGGTAAGAGTATCCGCTCCGGGCAGAGACGACTGAAAGCATAGTTGAACTACTGGGTCCAACCCAGATAGAAATGAATCGATATTATGTGAAAAGCATTGGGGAGGCCGTTCAGTTCCTTGCAGTCAATGAACTGGCTCTGCGTGGTCACAATCATTTAGGTGGGGAGGAGGGATTTTTCCTTAAGTTCTTTGATTACACAATCAAAAAAGATGCCAAACTTGCAGAAATTGTAAAATACATCCCAGACAACACAAAAACACATCCAATGTAATTAAAAATTAAATAATTGAGACTCTTGCCAAAATGGTGGTAAAAGATATCATGGCCAAATATGAAAAAGCAGACTCTCCTGGACTTTGCATTGAAAGTGATGGTACCAGGGTTCGCTGTGACATTGAGAATTTGACTGTAGTGATTAGATTTGTCCAGAACTCCATCCCTGAAGAACACCTGATTGGCTTAATTGAACTGAATCAGCTTGATGCTGAATATATTTGTAACCAAATTCTGTCACATCTCTCTAAGCTAGGTTACATCCCAGACAATTTAGTGTGTCAGTGTTTTGATGGTGCTTCTGTCATGTCTGGGGCAAGGAGTGGTGTCCGGGCTTTGTTACAAAACAAAGTTGGTAAGTACATTCCATATGTACACTGCTACCACCACCAGCTCCATTTAGCAGTGATACATGCAATGGAATCAGAACCTCTGGCTAAGAAGTTCTTTGACTGGTCAAATTCATTGAACACATTTTGTCACAGACATTCTGTTTCACACACATACAATACACCCACACTGAAAAGACTTCTAGAAATATGATAGACCAGTCATTATGATGTTACAAAGTCCATTGTCAACAATGAGGAAACTATTTGGGGGCTTCTCTCAGAGGTAGCAGAGGCTGACACTGCCCCTTCTGACATTTGCATAGAGGCATGTGGTCTTTTGACCCATTTAAAAAAGCAGAATTTCTTCAATACAGGAAAATTCCTCCTTCATGTGCTTGGTGTGCTGAAACCAGCCAATGCAATTCTACAGGCACATGGAGTGGATTTGTGCATGGCTGGGGAGGTGGTGACAGCTTCACTGGCCACATTGAAGGTGATGAGATGCGACTCATTCGGGGAGGGGCATTTCTCTCAGTGTGAAAGTAGGCCTACCAATTCGCTCAAAAAAAAACAGAAAGTTAATTCACAGCTTGATGATAGTATTATTGTGTCTACGCTTGGGCATGGTGACTCTGATGAACAATTGCTCCTAATCAGACTTTTAAAAGGGCTATGTTCAGCATTCTTGATAGAGCTATTGTGGAAATGGAGACAGGAATCTGTCAGAAACGTATTGATTTATTGAGGGCCACATCGCTTCTCCTGCCAAAATCAGAATTATTTCTTGATCATTCTCTCTTGAAACCACTTCAGGCACTTGCAGGCACAGAGCAAAACAGCATGAGCTTGCAAAATGAAACTGCTCTAGCAAAGGCAATGTTGATCAATAAACTGCCAGCTGATGCTAATCTCTCGAAAGCATGAAAATGCATTCAGCAGTACAAAGAGGCATTCCCTATATTGCATTCACTATATGTCACAGCACTCATCATTGGTGTGTCTTCAGCTGCATGCGAAAGCTCTTTCTCTACTTTGAACCGCATTCTCACTCCACTCCGCCGAACAATGCTGCATTCAAGGAAGAGAAATTGAGTCATTCTGGCACATGAGAAGAACATCACAGAAAATCTAGACATGAATGAATTTATTTCAGAATTTGCTAAGAGTAACCGCAGACTGGTCCTGAAGATAATATCCAGATTAAACACTGGAAACTGATATCCTATAGCCTCCCTAATGACTACAATGAGCCACTGTTCTTGCTCTCATATGTTGTATACATTTGACTTTATTGATATTTACTTTGTAGATACAGTTCTATATTTGTTCACAAAGAATAATAATACAAGTTCCATTGCTTCTGTTAATTTTATTGAACAATAGGTTATGATTTATGCCACAATTTTTGCTTTTATATGTTATATAAAACTATGTTGTTATTATTATTTGACCCCCCCTACAAAAATGGTGATGGATGGATATTTTTTGCCAAAAGACAAGCCAAATGCCCACCCACACATGATGTTCTGGTCACACCTCTGTGTTTTTGGCTTAGCAAGAGAGTGTGTGTGTGTGTATAAATGTTCATCTCGACTTATACTCTCCAGTAGTAGTTTCTGCCACCATGCTTTTATGTGCTGCTCTGGATAGACTTCTTCTTCACTGTTCAAAGTCACAGATGATGAGTGCTATATCATGATATCATGGGGCATGATCACATGGTGGACATATGATAACATGTGAGGTCAGAAGAATGTGACAGCTATTTCAGTAAACTAAAAAGCAGACCTAGAAATATGATATATTGTCAGCTCTTGTGTCTTTTTTTTTTTTTAGAAAAGGCAGATCCTATGGTGTTTTATTTAAATATTTTGAAGCACCTCTTCTGTTTTTGTCTGTTATATTTTCACATTCTTATTTGTTTTATGTTTTGAGCATTTTTGGTTTGTTTCGTGCTCCTGCTTGCTTTTTTTTTTCTTTAAGTATTGAGGTATTTAGTGCTTATTTAGGAGCTAGTTAAGGTAAGCAGGTGCCCCATATGAATAAATTCAGCCTGAGTTGAAGCAAGCTTCTGCAGTTTCTGCACAGTTCTACTGTTTTGTTGTCTGTTTTAGTCTAGTAGTAAGGGCAGTCTGGATTTACACCATGTGGTACCTGCTATTTTGTGTATACCATTTACTGTTAACATTCAGACAAGTAACATCAAAACATCCCATAATAGCAAAATATAATCCAACTGTCGACAAACTTCAGTAGTCTTGAACTTGATTAAATGAATGATTACACCGTTCAGAGCCATGGACATAGGACCAACCCATCAATGGTATGCTTAACCAATAACACGACTAACAAATGAAATTATTACACTTATTACACTGAAATTATTACAAAGATGACACTTACTGAGATGAGGGAGTTACAGGGAATATGTTTCTGTTTTCCATAAGAGCAGAAGATTCTATAGAGCAAACAATGAAACAATACAGCTTTGTTCTGAATTCCAATTTATGTTCATGAAATGTGATTATACTTTAAAGAAATATTTACTGGCTGTGAATAGCATTTTGTTTTAACTTTGAGTTTGTTTTTTTCCTGTTAATGAGGTAAAATACAAAACATGTATCAAACTCAATATCTCTGTTAACAACCTTTTTACCCTGATAGAAAAAATTATGTTAAAAACTCTGATACTCATTAAAATATGTATGCAAAAGGATATTTCTCAATTTTGTAATTTGTTTTACAAATGACAACAAATGTAGTATGATAGCAAGGAGGCAACAAATTAAAATAAGCTGAACTGAAGAATTACAGGCAGTGCCACAGCAAGCCAAACCGGGGCCTTAAATGGAATCTTTTTTGCCAAGGTCATTCTTGAATTCGCTACATTAGTATTCCTTATAAAAGCTTTAATTTGAACAATAAATATATAAATTAATAATAATAAACAAAGATACACACATCAAAAATGTAACTATCACTTTTAATGTCAAATATAAATACTTTTTTTTTAAATAATCAAAACTTGAAAATGAATGTTTAGGGGTTTCTTCAGTCTCTTTGCTGCATGTCACAATAGCAAATATCTAAAGTTTTTGCAGGCAAAGCCATTTATTAGATCATCATACTACAGCTGCTGTGCAAGGTTTGATTTGATGCCAGTAATACCCAAGCTGCTTATACATTGTTGTGTCATGGATAACCTCAAGTATGTCTTGATGAGCTTAGGTTTTGAAAACTGGTAACTGGAAGGGCTGCTGCAATCTGGAGGGCAACCCATAGATTTGGACTTTAATTTTATTTTTAATGACAATGATGTACCAATTGATTTGTTTCCTTTATAAATGAAGGCCTGATTAATAATAATCATCATCATCATCATCATCATCATCATCATCATAATAATAATGGTCCAGGGTATCAGTATGCTGTTACTCTTTGTTACTTGATATAGCCAACAGTATCACTTGTGACATGATACAACAACAAAAGCAGCAATTTAATACTACTACTACTACCTCAACTACTACTAATAATAAAAACTACTAATTCTACTACTGAACGTGCTTAATAAACTTAATTAGTACAGTAAATACTGGGCCAAAATTAAGTTATGGGCCTCCAGAACTTCACTCTGTTGAGGAGGCCATTGCTTCGCATTATATATCAGATGTTTCGTGATACAACCTGTTACACTATTTGGTTAAGATTAGGGTTATGGGAGGAGTTCTCTTACTCAAGTCAAGCAAACTAAACAACAGAGACATGCAATCCAATTGGCTGTCCAGCAGAGCTCCTGAATCATCAGTCCTCTCATCATGGGCCCCACATGAAGTGCATGATATACATATATGATGGGACGACTCTAGTTACAGGACATACTTTACTGGGATCAGAGCTGTAGCTGGCATTCCAAATGAAATTTCCTGATGTTGATCTTGTACCATTCCCTGCCACTTGAAATAAATTAACACAATCTTAAAAGCTGATGACTGCATCAAGAGCCTGTAAGTGTCTTTGAATTATGGGGTACTGCACATAAGTAGAAAATTTTCAGAAACACATATAGAGCAGAAATAATTCTTAATAATAATTTAATTTTTCATATTTATAGATACTGCATAGTAATGAAATATGCCTCATTTAAATGTACATGAATGGTGCACCAATTTTTTAATCCATATTTTCCCATGAATAAAATGTCACCGTCAACTTGAGTAGCACATGGATCTTGCAAATGGGAGAAAAGCCAAACTGCATTTCAGTTCTTGTATGCCTGGTAAAAGGAAATGTGTGTATTATTTAGTAAACTTAGTAATGGTTGCCCTTACTTCACTTAACTAGATGATTTCAATATAGGGATGCAGTTAACTGAAGCTTTTTCTAATGTGATTGGGGACAGGCAAGGAGCAATCCAAGTCTTTAAAAGGGCATGTCATGATCATCCCCATAAACACTCAGACTACAACAAGGTAGAATCAATCACTTGTTAACCTGCTCAACAAGCTGTAGAAAAAAAGAAGTCTGGATAGGTCATTTGTCAAGACAGCAAGATTGTCAAATCTTCACCCTGAAAGTGACTGGGCCACAATTCAATTCAGGTATCTTGAAGTTGCAAAGTAGCAAACCACTAAGTTCCCTGTATATCAATGTATATAACTGTAATAAGAAAGATACTGTTGATTCTCACACTGACATAAAACAGAGGTCATGGACAATCAGCAAAAGGCCAGCAGAGTTTGCCAAACCATTTGGTGACCACAAGGCACTTTTACTGTATATTAGGACTCGGGAATAAACAGATAGCTGTTGCCACAAGATGAGGAATGGCCACAGGACCTTTAAAATGGTTTTCCTAATCTCAGAAACAATTTTGTTGATTTTTCCAGAAGTAATCTATAACAGAGATTATGTCCTTGAGATCTTTTAAAGTTAGAGTTGGGAGGTATGTAGGGCCACATACTCTGCTGTCATAGACTTAATATGAACATATCGTAGAAAAGGGGGCTTCGTTTTACTTAAAATACTATGGTAGAAGATGAGGAAAAGCTATCAAGCCACCTCATGTAACTAGTGTCAAGCCATTATGGCAACTGTTCTTTATATTGCACAGCTAACAATAGTAAATATGATTTATTTCCCACTCTGCAACTCAATGACGTTTTTAGTGACTAATTCCATTGAATAGATGGAATATTTCCTTAGGAATTATGCCTTTCAGCCATAACAGTGTAATTTATTATGACATTTGATCTTAAGTTCTTATTTATTGTCATTTTTTCATTAATATGTTAAAATTTTATGGTTATAGTCATGTTTAATGAAAATGAGAAAGCTTGCACCCCTGCCATTTCAGCTCAGACTGGAGATTTACAATGAACTTGCAGCATATTCTTTCCTATTTCTTAAACATTTAGTTTTTTGTTCAGGGATTTAGGTTCATGGAAATCTTGTCACATTTCTTGATTTCTGTTGTTGCCCATTTATATAGAACCTTGAGTGCAAACTGCACACAGTTTAAACCATAAATTACAGACATATGACATCAAATGCACTTTTTAGGGCTCATGTGCCACCAAAATTTATACACTGTTCAGCTATGACTTTTTTCACAACACAAGTTCATTCTGAATTTGTAATTTGAGTGTAGAGGCAGGAAAAGTAAAGGACAGCCGAAGAAAGTAATAACCAATAATTTTATCTGAGTGATAGAACCTGGTTTTTGTAAAAACTGCAGCCTCTGAGATTAGCAGCCTTGGATTAATGTATTGTATAACATGTGAAATGAATCAACATGTTTATATCAGCAAGGCAAAATAAGGAGAATTACTACTGTAGAACTATTTTACACGATAAATGTACAATATTGTTTTACTTAATGCTAAAATTTAATACATTTACCCTAACTGCTAATACACAAGACCTGCACTGAATATAATTCAGACTTAATGAAACAAAAGTAAATCATACATAGCTTTTTAGTTACAAACCACAAAATAGAAAAGTCTAATTATTAACAGTACCCTCTGAATCAAGCAGTCGTGCAATTCATACTATGATAATAGGCTGTTTTTAATCTTGTTTAATGAAACTTAAACACATTTTCAATTTTCCATTACATTGCCAAGACACCCCAAGCTGTACTAAAAACTGCAACCATCATTAGACAACCCTGAATTTAATTATGGGAATTCTAACCACAAGCAAAGTCCAGATATATCTAAAGTTTGTTAACAAAGGGCAAAGAGTCTGCCAGAAGGCAGGCAGGTGAAAAATAACATCAAATTTGAAGAGGTAAGACATAAGGTCAACTAAATACAGCACTGAAAATCTTTAGTATTACCTGTAGGCGCATCAAATTGAAATGCTTCATTTATGAAATATGAAATTTGCATATTTGTGGTTACAGGCCAATAATGATGTAATCAATTTATTAGCAGTTGTTAATAAAATGATTTATGTAATGACTATTGACTGATTAAAATTGCTCATTACATAACTTAAAACAGATTTTTGTCCACTCTTTATTTTCCTTATAGAATACTCAAGAGTAATGACGGGAAACAGGGAAATAAAAAAAAAAGAAAGCAAAGCTACTTAACTCACAAATTCATACTAATGAAATTAGCAATTTTTAAGAAATGATGCTAAAACTATTTGCGGTATAGTGCTCAAGAGTGAAGTCTATCAGTACCTTAAATTACAAAACACAAGAAAAGACAATTATGAGTATAAGATTTCAATACATGGGAGCTATTGTATTGATGCTTAGTGGAATATTTTTAGTATTTTTCATAACCAGTAGCATTAAACTCTGTCATCATACTAAGATACATGTAGCTAATAGGGTAATATGATGCAAGTATGACAATACTTTGTGAGTGTAAAATACCTTAAATGGGAAGCAGGAATCAGCACTTCTAACTCATAATCTCAGGTTCCCATCCCAGACATGGCCTGTGTGGTGTTTGCACATTCTCCTTATGTTTACCTTGATTTTTCTGAGTAGTCTTTGTTTGCCTGCTATGAATTAGTGTCTTCTACAGGACTATATCCTGCCTTGTGTACAGTGCTGTAGGAACAGGCTCTGCCCTCATAATGCCAATTTAGATTAAGTGGGTTTGAGGATATTTTATTATGGTATTCTGGTTTCCTTCCATATGCAAAAGGCATGTGTAATGTGATTGGCTTCTCTAAATTGCCTCAGTGTGTGTGTGATTGTAAGAGGATATTACTGCAGAAATGGGCACAAAACAAGAACCAATGGTGGACAGAATGCCTGTATATCACACAGCATCAACAGAGACATTCATTGTCACATATACTGGGTTAGGTGAGAATTCTAATTCAACTTAAAGTGTTTTTAGGATGCTCGGTGTAATTGTTTACTGGAAAATCATATTCATGAAATGAATAGATGTAAGAAAATATTATTTATGTCTGGATCATTGACCAGGTTTTTTTAACCTCTGGAAATGAGTATGTCCATTTTGCATGTGTTTAGATATTTTCATTATCAGTCAAATTCAAGAGATTTACAGTATGTAGAGGAACATTTAAGTAGATATGAATATTTCTAAACAATCTTATGCCTTATAGTTTGTTTCTACAGTTAAAGCTGACATATGCTTATTATTGCAACAATGTTTTGGTATTAGTAACAAACAAAACAACTCCTTTTTGATGATGTAATTGCTGATTTGTCTTGTACCCAAGTATTTGTTGTCTTTTTGATACACAAGTTGAGGAATGTGTACATATTCTTACATGGAGAGAGTTTCATTCAGTGCATTTTAACAGTAATCTGTGGTCATCTCACCTTAATGCTTCTACTAATGAACTTTAAAAAACTTTCAATTTGTGGAATATGAGGGACAGCCAGGGCCCTTACCCAGCTGGGATTCCTCCACATTGGAAGGACCGGGGGAGAGAGTGTGTATAGGGCATTATCTCCCCCGGAGCGGTAGATGGGAACCCCCCTGAGCTGCAGCAGCATCACAGTTCCCCACAGGGTATCATGGGAATTGTAGTTCTGTGACTCAGCCCATTTGGGTACTATGCGTGATGCCATGGGGTGCAGTGGGGACTGGAGAGTCCAATTCATGCGGCTCTAGCCTTACCCAAAAGTGCTCCTGGGCGAAGCATTCGTGACACCATAAGTACTTCTGGCGATTATTTAAATGGAGCTGCCTGCCACTACTCAGGAAGCCAGAGTCAGTATGAAGAGGGACAAATCATGCTGAAGGAGGAGAGGATTAGGAAAGAGAGAAGAGAAAACAAAGTAAAGAAGTGCTGTGTGCTGTAAATATTGTGCTTTGTGCTGTGTACTGCGCTATTTACGTGGGAAACGTTTGGGAAGAGTTTTCCATAACTAAATAAAAGTCTATGGTGTACTGTAAATTGTGTCTGGTATCTGTCTGTGTCAGGTTTGGAGACCTGGTGTGCCTCCTGGAGGTCAGTGGAAGGAATCTTGAAAGGCTATCATCATTTCTTAAACTATTGACTTTTAAAAACACAGTGTCTCTCCAAACTTAAAATAGCTCCTGTTAAGAGCTTGCTTTGCTACAAAAGTCTTCATATGAAATGAATAATAGTTTCAGAAGATTGAACAGCATATCCCCCCACCCAACCCCCTACATTTGAAATGCATGCAAAATTTTCTATTCTGGCCTTGCTAGCCTTGATTTAAGATGATTGCCCTTTTCCTGCATTCAGATGATAAAAAGAATCAACCATTGTTGTTTTATCCCATTTTGTAAGATCTATTAATGTGTAAGAAAGATCTATACAAACCATGGATTTGTACAGTGATCCAAGGCTTTGAACACTGATGAATTATTTTATGTTGTCCAGTCTAAGCACTTTGATCATGAAAGAGGAATACACATTAGTTGTTATTGTTAAAAGCTACAAAACCAAAAAAAAAATGAATGCAGCCAGGAAGCTGAGGCTCTGATCTCTGTAACATCATGCTGGATTTTTTTAACATCGCGTCCCAGTGCCTGCTTTTTATCACCATATTCTTGATGCTCAAATCAGATTTGAAAGATTTTTCATTCCTTCCCCAATGTACACCAAACTCTATTCTTATTTATTGCTGAAAGGTTTTAATATTCACTCTTTTATGGGAAGTGAAAATAGCCAAATCCAAATTTGGAAAATATTAAAAAGTAAACACCAAAAAAAGCTTTCAATTGAATTTGTGTACTGTGCAACTATTATCTATTCAGGAAATAAACTGCTCAAAAAATTAAAGGAACACTTTGAAAACACAACAGATCTCAAAGGGAAAAAAATCATGCTAGATATCTATACTAATATGGACTGGGTAATGTGTTAGGAACGAATGGCAGGCTAGTTCGTTTTGTCGAAATTTCATTGCAGCAACTCAAAATTGTACTCTGTAGTTTGTATGGCCCCCACATGCTTGTATGCATGCTCCTAATGAGACGACGGATGGTTTCCTGGGGGATCTCCTTCCAGATCTGGACCAGGGCATCATGGAGCTCCTGGACAGTCTGAGGTGCAACCTGGTGGCATTTGATGGACTGAAACATAATGTCCCAGAGATGTTCTATTGGATTTAGGTCAGGCGAGTGTGGGGGGCCAGTAGAGGACGTCAGGCCCCCAAGGCATCCCTCATGAAGTCTGTTTCTGATTGTGAAGACACATTTACACCAGTGGCCTGCTGGAGGTCATTTAGGTCAAGGGGGCATGGGTGCCAGTCTGGTATCAATTCCTTTATCCTCCAGGAACTGTCTGCATACTGTCGCCACATGAGGCCGGGCATTGTTGTGCACCAGGGGAAACCCAGGACCCACTGCACCAGCATAGGGTCTGACAATGGGTCCAAGGATTTCATCCCGATACCTAATGGCAGTAAAGGTTCCATTGTCTAGACTTTAGAGCTCTGTGCGTCCCTCCATGGATATGCCTTCCCAGACCATCACTGACCCACCACCAAACCAGTTAAATGAACTCTGTTACATTCTCCACCCTTCTCCAGACCCTTTCACGTCTGTCACATGTGCTCAGAGTGAACCTGCTCTCATCTGTGATAAGCACAGGGTGCCAGTGGTGGACCTGCCAATTCTGGTATTCTATGAGAAACGCCAATCCAGGTCCACAGTACTGGGCAATGAGCACAAAGCCCACTAGAGGATGTCGGGCCTTCAGGCCACCATCATAAAGTTTGTTTCTGATTGTTTGGTCAGAGACATTCACACCAGTGGCCTGCTGGAGGTCATTTTGTAGGCCTCTGGCAGTGCTCATCATGTTCCTCCTTGCCTGTCTCCTGGAATCTCTTCAATACCCTTGAGACTGTGCTGGGAGACACAGCAAACCTTTTGACAATGGCACGTATATGCCATCCTTAGAAGTTGGACTACCTGTGCAACCTCTGTAGGGTCCAGTTATCGCCTCATGCTACCAGTAGTGACACTGACTGTAGCCAAATGCAAAACTAGTGAAGAAACAGTCAGAAAAGATGAGGGAAAAATGTCAGTGGCCTCCACCTGTTAAACCATTCCTGTTTTGGGGGTCATCTCATTGTTGCCCCTCTAGTGCACCTGTTGTTAATTTCATTAACACCAAAGCAGCTGAAACTGATTAACAATCCCCTCTGCTACTTAACTGACCAGATCAATATCCTAGAAGTTTCATTGACTTGATGCTATATTCTCATTAAAAAGTGTTCCTTTAATTTTTTTTTAGCAGTATGCAGTATATCCACTCTGATTAAAATTAATAATTTTTACTGTTATTACAATTGCAATAATCCCTTACAGTAAAAGAAACATCTCTGACATTTCTCGTAAACAAGTCATATCACTTCCTACATTTTTTCACTAAGCAAGTACATTCCTTCTGGGTCATTCCATGTCAAACCAACCAATAGCCCACACACTTTGGTCTCATAAAATTCTGGAAAAATTGCCAGGTGTTACCCATGTTAGTCAGCAGACATCCCGCAAAATGTTTTTGATGTAAAATCAATACTTTCCAAGGTACAGCCAGTTTACCGATTAGAGAGGGTGTCAATTTTATCTGGCCTCATTTTTTCATCAAATTTCACAAGTCCTTAGCTCAAGAACTAAACCACTGAGCATGGTCAGACTTTGCATGATATTACAATAATTAGTATAGCATGTGACAAAATTAAAACATTTGATCCAGATGACCCTGCATGGTCAAAGCAGCCCCTTGAAATTGACAAAAAATTCATTTGAATTTTTGGCTCAGCTATGTTTAGGCCTCAGAAACACATGTTTAACCAACACAAACTTAATTTTTTTTCCCTTATTCAGATAACTATATAGGCTTTCTGAAAAAGCAATAAATAGAAAAGTAACTATATCAGGGTTTGAACAGCAGACCTCTCAAATCGAAAAAATCACTTTGGATTTAATTTTCAGAGCACCTTAACAATACGTGGGAATGCAAAGGTATTTATTAAAATATTTTTTCATCTATTCTACATTGCCCCTTCTTTCTCAAAACACAAACCTTACTTTTCTTATGCAAATCTTTAATGTTTATTTTCCATCCTAAATATAGGCTGAATGTGCCATTTTTCAATAATGGTAATCATTGAGTCTTCAATTAGAAAGTTATTAAAAATGTCACTCTTTTTTTCATGTTAAATGGCGATGTCCTATCTCAGAGAATGCGATTCTCAATGGCCAAAAGTGTACCTGGTACTTGGGAATGCCACTGCTACATCCCTACAGAAGATGGCAGACTCAAAGTTAGCCAGGTGTCTGGTGAAGGCAGTCAATTGAGTGTCTAAATATTCACCACTGAAGCAGCAGCTGAGATCCTGCCTGTTCACAATCACACTGCTGATGGATCAGATGTGTCCCTCACATTAGACCAGTGTCCTATTGGAGGCTATGTTGGGTGCATGCGTGATGAAAAATCTTTGGTTGATGTGATTCATGACAAGAGTCAAGCAGAATCAGACATCCTGATACATTTTGCACATCAAAAGTGTCCTGCACTTTTCATTGGCCACCTAGAGACAATATTTGTTGGGTGCCATTACACTGTTTCATTGCATTGCCTAGTGTACCTATAACAGTCAGTGGGAGGGTGTACCATCTTGATCTCAAAGACAAAGATGCCCTACACTCTGCAATTTGCTTGAAACAGAAATGAAATGGGTCACATTCCTGCTGCTGCATTACCAAGATGTTAACATTTCTTTATAACTAGCTATGTATTTTGTAGGAAACGACCCGGACACAGACAGGCAGACATCGTTTAAAGCACCACAACATATTTATTTACACTGTTTACAATATAAAGTGAAAACACACACAACCACTTCACTCCAAAGTCGGGGCCTCTTTCCAATGTCTTTCCCTCAGGTCCGCCTCCATTCGTCTCCTCTGAGCTCTTTCCAGCTACGCTCCTGACTCCAGCCATCGAATGAAGGGAGGCGGCCCCTTTTATCCTCACCCGGAAGGGCTCTAGGTGCCTCATGATAACCTTCTGCCAGCTCTCCCTGCTGTGGTGGAAGTGCCGGCTGTCCACACAGAAGCACTACGGGTGTCCCTGGTCTTCTTACCCCCAGCACTTCTATGTGTGGCGGAAGTGCTGCGGGCCTTGGCTACTCAGGCATCTGGGTGCTCCCTGGAGGTGACCACGGGCCCCTATAGGGTTGAGCTTCTAATCTCTGTTCTTGTGGTCCTCAAAGCCACCAGGGTGGTTGCCCCCTCGTGGTCTGGAGGAGGCGTAAGCACTCCTCTGGTCCTTCCGGGCATCCCAGCTGGGTGCCATCCCCAGCCGCGTGCCACAATTTATCATAAACACATAAAAAATTTATGATAAATCAAGCAGCTGTTGTTCATGTGTTGTGCTTAATGTGCCTTTGATGATTTATTTTTTTCCTTAATCCTTTACCCAAGTTAGTGATGAAGAACTTGATGATTATCATAACTGACAAATGGTGAATTTAACCCATGTTTAGAATGAAAAATAAAAATGAAAGATTCACATAAGAAAAGTAAGACTTGCTTTTTGTGAAAAAAGGGACTATGTACGATAAAGGAAAATAATTTTTAAAATGTCTAGACATTCCCATGGTGCATTAAGCTGGTCTGAATATTAGACCCAAAATGATTTTTTCACCTTTGAGAGGTCTGTTGGTCAAACCTCACCACTGAAACTTAACTTACCTTTTAAAAAGCCCTGTGTAGGTATCTAAACATGGAGAAAAATTCAGCAGGGTGTATCAGTTAGAAATATACTTTACTGAAAGCCTAAACATGGCAAAGCCAAAGATGCAAAATATTTTTTTTTTCATTTTTGAATGTCTGCTCTTACCAAGTGGTGCCATTTAGACTAAATATTTTGATTTTGTTACATACTATACCTATAAAGGTACTGCCAGTATGCAAAATTTGAGCCTGCCAGGTGGTGTAAGTTCTTGAGATATGGTCTTGTGAAATTGTGGGAAAAATAAAGTTGTGTCAAATTTGACACCCCTAACAAAATTGACTATACAGTATCTTTGAAAGCATTGATCTTACATCAAAATAATTTTACAGGGTGTCTCCTGGATGACATGGGTACATCTGGTAATTTTCAGAATTTTTTGAAAGTGTGTGATTTCTGGAAAATCAGTTGATTTGATGTGGAATGACCCTTCTGAAATTATGATAAGACTCAAATTTCTTTACTAAATTTGTTTTTGTATAATTTTTGTTGCCTGGTATTTAGATCACAGCATCAGAACATGTGACAAGTCAACATATGGATCCGATTTGGCAGTGTATCTACTTTCTCAATACATAAACTATGACCCAAACATACAGAGATAGTATACAGGGTCAGGAAATGAGCAGGAAATAGAATAAAAAATTCATCCAGGCAGCCATCACTTTCAGTTATTCATTTCATTTTTTGTGAATAAACATTCACAAAAGCAGGAGGTTTTCAACAGTGTCCCACCCATGCTTGGTGATTGTCCTGAACAGGTGGAAAGAAGATACTTAAACCTATGATGTTTTGATGCACCATGGAGAAGAGAACAACTCAAATAATGAGCCTCAGGGACAAGAATATAAAGAAGGTAAGTAGCAGTTGGGGATCAGTCAAATTCCAGTGAGATGCTTGAACTGACTTGGCAGGTAGTACTAGAGAAAATAGTTCCAGTAGAAGGTAGATTTAAAGATGAAAATGATGTTGATAGAGGACAGCTGAATAGCATGAATATTGGGGTTTCTAGAGGAGGCACAGATATTTTTGAAAACTGATTGTTAGTAAAGAGGGGTTTCAAGGGGGAGTACATACAGATTATATCAGCCATGCAGCTTAAACATGCTATAGTTTATAGGATTCCTTGTGCAGGACTTTATCTATTGTTGTCACAAGCTTCAAGGATGAAGTTAGAGAACTGTCAAAGTTACACTCAACAACACTTTATTAGGTACACTTTCTCAACTGCTTGTTATAGCAAATATCTAATCAACTAATTATAGGCAGCAACTCAATACATTTAGGTATGTAGACATAATCAAGATGACCTTCTGAAGTTCAAACCGAGCATCAGAATGGGGAAAAAATGTGATTTCAGTGACTTTGAATGTGTATTGGTGGTTGGTACCAGACAGGCTGGTCTGAGTATTTCAGGAACTGCTGATCTACTGGGATTTCCACGCATATCATCTCTAGGGTTTACAGAGAATGATCCAAAAAAGGGAAAATATCCAGTGAGCACCAGAACTCTGTGTGAAAATACATTGTTGATATCAGAAGTCAGAAGAGACTGGCCAGACTGGTTCGAACTGATAAAAAGGCAACAGTAACTCAAATAACCACTTGTAACAACCCAGGTATGCACATCTCTGAATGCACAACACATCGAACCTTGAAGCAGATGGGCTACAGCAGTAGGAGACCACACCAGGTGCCACTCCTGTCAGCTAAGAACAGGCAACTGAGGGTACTATTCTCATGGGCTCAATAGAAAACTGGAAAAAATCATGGATCAATTTCAGTGGTTTATGCTGGTGGTTATGGTGTAATGGTGTGGAGGTTATTTTCTTGGCACACTTTGGGCCCCTTAGTACCAATCGTTTAAATGCCACAGCCTACCTGAGTATTGTTACTGACCATGCCCATCCCATTATTACTGCAGTGTATTTATCTTCTGATGGCTACTTCTAGCAGGATAACGCAACCAAGTTACAAAGCTCAAATCATCTCAAACTGGTTTCTTTACCAGGACAGTGAGTTCACTGTACTCAAATGACCTCCACAGTTACCATTTCTCAATCCAATAGAGAACCTTTGGGATGTGGTGGAACAGGAGATTCGCATTATGGATGTGCAGGCGACAAATCTGCATCAACTACGTGATTATATCAAGTCAATATGGACCAGAATCCTCTGAGGAATGTTTCCAATACCTTGTTGAATCTATGCCACAAAGAATTACAGCAGTTCTGAAGGAAAATCCAGGGTCCAACCTAGTACTAGAATGGTGAACCTAATAAAGTGGCCAATAGTATAGAGAAAATAGAGGGAACAGATATCGAGACATTGCAGGCCTTAAGAACAGATCTAATTTGAAAATAAGGTAAAAAACATACAGTAATGGCAAATTTGGACCTTAGACACTGGAATGTACCAAGCCCCAGGTCATTACAAATACCTCTAAGAAACACAATTTCTTGAGTGGCCCAAAATGAAAAGAAAATGAGGTTGCCATTGTTATGTGAATCAGGTATGGAGTAGGCAGGGACTCAAGAGATTTACAGAAGTGTAATTTTAATTTTAGTGCATTGAAAGGAGTTTTTGACTTGACGAAATTAATATAGCTCATCCAAAGCAACAACTCTGCAGCATGTCACCATTTTGCTGCCCAATGGTCAATCACAAGTTCTTCTTGAATGTTGTTATATGTAGTCATATACTGTATGTCTTTGATTTTCATGATCTCTGAAGCATTATTACAATTTAATACCATTTCATATTGTTTTGTATATTTATTTCTTAATGTGAACCATATCCTTATTTGCTGCTGTTGCCAAATGTCTATTAATACTTTGCTATTGTTTTATATCCCTATAACCTCAGAAAAAAGCTTAGTAAGTGTGCTTGGCAATAAAGTTTAAATGATTCACTAATAATTTACTAAGTAAATATATGCATTTGTGACCCTGCAAATTGAATTTTTTAATTAGAAGATACAGTTTCTAGTTGGATTTGTAATACTCTTTTTGTGTTTTCTTAGAGTTATTTCACACTACTGCAAAGAGTATATATGGTTGACATTCCATGTAAGATACATTTATTAATCATTATATGTCCCTTCTTCAGAGTGAAGAATAATGAGTGAACTGCACAGAATTTGTTTCACCTTGAGTTTGGCAAAATCATGGAAATGTTTTGGGAACTCCACAAAATCTGTGGTGGGCTGGCGCCCTGCCCGGGGTTTGTTTCCTGCCTTCCTTCCTGTGTTGGCTGGGATTGGCTCCAGCAGATCCCCGTGACCCTGTAGTTAGGATATAGTGGGTGGGATAATGGATGGATGGATGGGATAATGGATGGATGGACTCCACAAAATGCATTGGAGTCAAGGGTGAAGGAAGAACCAAACCAGTTTTGTATCAATAGCCTACCCTAACCTGCTTTCTTTTTCTTCACTCATATTCTTAAATAAAAGCGCACTTGTTCTGTTATATTTGTACCTTTTGTAAAAGTGTTTATTTGATATTTGGACTTCATGCTTCACACATTATATATACTTCATGTCTACATTTTGTCAGTTATTACAAAAACATGAATAATGTTTCTGTTTTAACGATACACATGAAATGTATGTATTCCAAATGACAATATATTACTCACCCTCTACAACTCCACCACTTGACTCCATGATAAACACGGAGCACTGAGAACCTTTTTTGTGAATTGAGCTGCGGTAGTGGGCGAGGGGGATGGGATAGCAGGCTGCTTGCCGCTTGTGCTGGTCAACACATTTACAACACAAAAGACGCTGACAGAGAGGTGCAAAGGAATTTAACGTGGACCAGGATTACATGTTTTTCATAGGCTTTGGTAATTGTAGTGTTAAGTGGGTTTCCGGGGCTTTGTTGTGGCCTTGTGTCTAGTGCATTTATTTTGTACTGGGTGAACCTGGCCAGGATAATGAATAAATTAACGAATCAATGAAATAATAACCCATATCACCCTTAACAGAATGAAATGGATTCAACAATAACTGGATGCATGGATAATAGATGTTTAGTATTGCAAAAACTTCTTGAATAAAGGAAAAAGGCAATTGGTTTGACAAGCAAGTCTGAGGTGAATCTAAGCATAATTAATTTTTCTATCTTCTGTCAAAGTTTCTATAACCGAACAAAACAAACTTGTGGAATGGCTATAACCAGTCTTTCCCAATCCTTGCATCACTGGAGCTGAGCCAGAAATATGTCTAAAAGATTTAAAGTTCAACATGTCCTCTTTATGATACTCTAAATTTAGCAACAGTGCTGGTCAGCGCCCATTTGGAGCCCTGGCCGGTGGGACAGGGACTGCACCCATCAGTGTCCATAATTAATAGTCAGTATTAGACTTCGACAACCTTGCCTCCTTTGCTGTCCAGAGCTTTCACCCCTTAAATTTCATAAATGCCATTCCTAATGGTTTGACCAGCTCAGGCTGTAATTCATATTTTGGAATTATTTGGTATTCGCGCCCTGGTGGCTGCCCATGTCACCCATACTTAAATTCACCACTGTTCAGCAACAGTAATCTTCCTTACTGTATTCTTTTAGACTTACTCCAAGAACAAAGAATGAATATACCTGTATATTATAAGTGATTTTCAAAGGGGATTTTAGCACAGACATTGACCTGAGGCTCATTTTGAGTTAACTGTTTGCTGCACCACCACCATGCCTATAACAATAATCTTAATATTAAAGATGAAAAAAGTTTAAAGTCGAGGTTAAGAAATATTTAGGAGACACCAACATGGTAATAAAAATACCTGTTGGAGCTTTGATAGGAAAGGAAGCATCTCACCTGTTTTGCCAACAAACTCTCATTCAGAACACTGTTTACTTTATTCTGACAATGACCTCATGTGAATTCACAGCACAGCTAAAGGGTGCATTTCTGAATTAATGCAATTCTAAGTGATTGGACAACAAATCAACGGATGCTGTATCTCTTACAAAGTGGTTATCATTCCTTTTCATGAAAAATTCATGTACTTCAATTCCTGCTATTAATATTTTCAAGCATTTACCAAACACACTCACATACACATACAAAAGCAGTATCCATCCAATACATGGCTGAGCCTTTCATTAAATGAGCCAGATTCTGAGAATATGGTATTGACCTTTTCTCCTAGTTATGACGTCCTCTTCGTCAACATCATAAGCTCTTAAGCCTAAAATAGGTTGCCTTGGAAGCAAAGCTGTTTCAGTCATATGCACCACTCCACTGCAAGGGTATACTGGACCCAGCTAGCATTGTGTGTTTGACATAAGTTTCTTCCATTGTGCATTTCCATTTCAAGAGAAATTGAGGGAGAACTTGCTCATAACATTTTAAATATATCTTTCATAAATGAAACCTTAAATATAAGCCTACTGAGTATAAACATTGTCTCCTAGTATATCAGACTAGTCCTCTGGTCCTGCTTACAGACACCTTCAGGAAAAATTAATTAAGCTCTGGCAGTATATTATTCCCTAAACATGTATTATACAGTAAGTTTGACTACCAATTTGTAGTCGTTCTGTTTGTGTATCAAACAAAGGTAAATTAATTGATATTAATGTCAAATTTCACTTACTACACAAAATAACGGGCCTTTCCATAAGCATACTGTCAGTGTGTCGACAAAATATATACGTACTCCAGTACAGAAGTTAACCAGGACTGATCACGATCAGCTTATGGTCTAAACTCCCATTTGTCCATATACCATACCATACCATACCATATTTATTTGTTGAGCGCTTAAAAACACAGCATTACAACTGACCAAAGCGCTGTACAGTTACAACAAGCAGGACTAAAAGCAAAATATTAAAAATAAACATTAAGAGAGAATTAAAACAGAGATACTAAAAACAGGTCAGGGGACCAAATAAAATAGAGAAAATAGCAAAAGGCAAGTGGAAAATGAAACAGGTTAAGAATTAAAAGCCAATGTGAAGAAGTGCGTTTTAGGCGAGATTTGAATGTGGCGACTGAAGCGGCTTGCCTAACCACTAAGGGCAGGGAGTTCCAGAGCCTGGGTGCACAGACGGTGAAAGCCCTTTCACCACGAGCTTTAAAACGTGCCTTGGGAACGGTTAGGAGCAGCTGATCTGCGGATCTAAGAACACGAGGGGGATTGTGACAATGGAGCAAGACACTCAAATAGGCGGGGGCTAGACCGTTTAATGCCTTATAGGTTAGGAGGAGAATCTTAAAATCGATTCTGAATCTAACCGGCAGCTAGTGTAGGGGTTTCAAAATCGGTGAAATGTGTTGGATTCTGCTACTTCCAGTTAGAAGCCTTGCAGCCGCATTTTGAGCCAGTTGGAGTCTAGAAAGCGTGGCTTTACTGATACCAAAAAGGCAGGAATTAGAGTAGTCAAGCCGGGACGTAATGAATGCATGGATTACTGATTCCAGGAGGTGGTTAGAAAGAATAGGCTTGAGTTTGGCGATTCGCCTTAGATGGAAAAAGCAGGATTTTACTGTGCTGTTGACTTGAGCATCCATTTTCAGGAACGTATCCATTTTGATTCCAAGATTGGAGACAGACGAAGTTACTGGAATGGGAAGAGAAACGAGGCCAAGGGGTGGAGCCTGTTTGCAGTCGGGACTAAAAACAATGACCTCAGTTTTTGAATCGTTCAGGTGAAGGAAGTTTACAGCCAGCCAGTCCTTAATGTCAGATAGGCAGTCGAGGAGAGGTTTGGTGGGGTCAGTTGGCTTGAGGGAGAAATAAATTTGGCAGTCGTCAGTATATAGGTGATATGAAATTGCATGTTTTCTAAAAATTGCACCTAAAGGCAGGATGTAGATTGAAAAAAGTAGTGGCCCTAAAATGGAACCCTGGGGGACCCCACATGGGAGTGGGACTGATTCAGATGAAAAATCGTCTAGTATGACTCTGAGAGTCCTGTTGCAGAAATATGACCTGAACCATTCGAGGGCTAAGCCAGATACACCAGCCCAGGATTTGAGTCGGGAGATCATGATGTCGTGCTCGATTGTGTCGAAAGCAGCAGATAAGTCGAGAAGAACCATAACCACGTGGAGTCCTGAGTCCAATGCCAAAAGGACGTCATTTAGGACACGTAAATGCGCGGTTTCTGTGCTGTGTTGGGGCCTAAAGCCTGACTGAAAAAGATCCATTACCTGATGGTCCTGTAGGTGATGAGTTAATTGCTCATAAACTACTTTTTCTAGTATTTTTGTTATGGTACAGGTTAGAAAACATAGACCACACATGAATATATGTCAAACAAATCCACATTTTATTTATAGAATGTGGTTCACACAAGCATATGCAGAGAAAAATACCCAGAGGGTCTTTACTATGCTAAATTCAAATTAGCTAATAAACAGTTTAAAACCTATTGGGATCACAAAACAGATAATAAATACCTAGTGCTTGAGGCAGTACAATTAAATACAATGGGTATTTGATATGCTTCCCGGCAGTGGTTCTGCTTGTTACAGTTAGCAATGTGTGGATCAAATTATTTTTTCTTTAATTAGCAGTACAGGCCTGAAAGACACACATTTCCTACAAAAAAGTTGTCATATTTATGACAAATTAATAATTTCATTTGGAGATCTAACCAAAAGTGTGTTAAACAGAAAGCTTTCACCCTGTTATTAGTAACAATGTCTTAGAAAATTCCACACATGCACATGTCTAAAATTATATTACAGCATAATAAAATAATGAAGACATACTTTTTCCAGTGTCATAGATTTTAAGACAGCAAAAACACAGTAAATCTCTATATCAAAATCAGTCTGATATTTTATTTTTAATGAACAGCAAATAACAATAAATTACAATAGATGTGTCATAGTGGTTACCACTGCTACCCCACCGCTTTGTAATCCTCACTATAAATCCCAGCCCAGATGCTGTCTGTATGGTATTTGCAAGTTTTCCCCATACTGATGAGTACTTTTTCCCTGACAATCAGATGTACCCTCAGAGAAATTTGCCTTGTTTGAGTAAACGTGTGCCCACAGATGGACTGATACACTGACCACGACTGGTCCCTACCTTGAATCCAGTACTGCCAATAGAGGATTCAAATCTCCCCCATCCCTGTACCCAGAGCCAGGGGCAAAATAGAAATAATGAAAAAATGATAAACCTAAAAGGAGTAGGCTAGTGTGTGGATCAGATTAACAGGCTGGAGAAGCTGGCAAGACAAACATTACCAAATAACACTGCAAAGCTAATTAACAGTGAAAGCAAATCAAGAGGTCCTAAAATTAAAGTCATCTTGGAGGTTCCTGTGAGCTTCTACTATGTTAAAGATAGATTCAGGAATATAGTCTTCTTCTTTCAGCTGCTTCTTCCACATCTTTTTGCCTTTGCATCTTGTTCTGTGACACCCATCACCTGTATGTCCTCTCTCACCACATCCATAAACCTTCTCTTGGGCCTTCCTCTTTTTCTCTTGCCTGGCAGCTCTGTCCTTAGCATCCTTCTCCCAATATACCCAGCATCTCTCCTCTGCACATGTCCAAACCAATGCAATCTCTCCTCTCTGACCTTGTCTCCCAACCGTCCAACTTGAGCTGATCCTCTAATGTACTCAATTCTAATCCTGTCCATCCTCGTCACCCCCAGTGCAAATCTTAGCATCTTTAACTCTGCCACCTCCAGCTCTGTCTCCTGCTTTCTGGTCAGTGCCACCATCTCCAACTCATATAACATAGCCAGTCTCACTACCGTCCTGTAGAACTTCCCTTTCATTCTTGTTGATGTCCGTCTGTCACAAATCACTCCTGACACTCTTCTCCACCCATTCCACCCTGCCTGCACTCTATTTTTCACCTCTCTTCCACAATCCCCATTACTCTGTACTGCTGATCATAAGTATTTAAACTCATCCACCTTCGCCATCTCTACTACTTGCATCCTCACCATTCTACCGACTTCCTCATTTACACACGTATTCTGCCTTGTTCCTACTGACCTTCATTCCTCTCCTCTCTAGAGCATATCTCCACCTCTCCAGGGTCTCCTCAACCTGCTCCCTACTATCACTACAGATCACAATGTCATCAGCAATCATCATAGTCCACAGGGACTCCTGTCTAATCTCGTCTGTCAACCTGTCCATCACCATTGCAAATAAGAAAGGGCTCAGAACCAATCCCTGATGTAATCCCACCTCCACCTTGAATGCATCCGTCGCTCCTACCGCAGACCTCACTACAGTCACATTTCCCTCGTACAACTCTTACATACTTCTCTGCCACTCCTGACTTCCTCATACAATACCACAGCTCCTCTCAAGGCACCCTGTCATATGTTTTCTCCAGGTCCACAAAGACGCAATGCAACTCCTTCTGGCCTTCTCTATACTTCTCCATCAACACCCTCAGAGCAAACATTGCATTTGTGGTACTCTTTCTTGGCATGAAACCATACTGCTGCTCACTAACCATCACCTCACTTCTTAACCTAGCTTACACTACTCTTTCCCATAACTTCATGCTGTAGCTCATCAATTTTATCCCCCTGTAGTTAATTCAATCCTGCACATCCCCCTTATTCTTAAATATCAGCACCAGTACACTTCTTCTCCACTCCTCAGGCATCCTCTCACTTTCCAAGATTCTATTAAAAAATCTGGTTAAAAACTTCACTGCCATCTCTCCTAAACACCTCCATGCTTCCACAGGTATGTCATTTGGACCAATGGCTTTTCAATTCTTCATCCTCTCCATAGCTGTCCTTACTTCCTCCTTGGTAATCCGTTGCACTTCCTGATTCATTATCTCCACATCATCCAACCTCTTCTCTCTCAGGAATATAGTAAGGGGATCCAAAGCTAGGATACAGAGATGCATCACATAACAATGAAATGAACAGGTGACTAGCAACAAGTGAACCAACCAAAAACAATAGCACCAATATGTGTCTGAAAGGCATTACCATAATAACTGCATAAAAAAACTATTATCAAAAATCCAAATGTAACTTGCAATAAATAAGTAAAAATAAATCCCAACAGTGACCAAACCTAGACGTAGGACAGCATACAAGGATTACTAAATTGGGAAAACAAACAAATACATGAAAAATATTTTATAATATTTTATTTATATTTTTGTATGAACATTTCTCTTGACATGCAGTGCAACCAAAAAATGTGCCTGCAGAAGATGTTTTTACAGGGAATATTTGCCTGAGGTATAGATCAAATATGCAAACTAGATGTTTTTGACTGAAGTATTCATTAGTTGCAAATTTTAAAACTATCCAATAATATCAGTAGGAAATTGGTGACAGCTATAAATATATTTATAGTAAGATTCCAAAATAAATCCATCCATCCATTATCCAACCCAATATATCCTAACACAGGGTCACAGGGGTCTGCTGGAGCCAATCCCAGCCAACACAGGGTGCAAGGCAGGAACAAACCCCGGGCAGGGCGCCAGCCCACCACAGGGCACACACACCCATACACCAAGCACACACTAGAGACAATTTAGGCTTGCCAATGCACCTAACCTGCTTGTCTTTGGACTGTGGGAGGAAACCGGAGCACCCGGAGGAAACTCATGCAGACACAGGGAGAACATGCAAACTCCACGCAGGGAGGATCCGGGAAGCAAACCCAGGTCTCCTTACTGCAAGGCAGCATCACTACAACTGCATCAGCATGCCTCCCTCCAATATAAATCAATAAAAAAAATCTAGCTTTATTGTATAATTATGTATAGTGTGGCGGACAGCCAGGATGCCCTGAGTATGGAAGGACTGGGTGAGGGATTGTTTTCAAGACCGTTTTTCCCCCGGATTGGCAGAGGGCAGCCCCCTTGGCTTACAGCGGGGCCACGTGTGAAAGCATGAAAGCTTAACCCTGCTAGGGCAAGTGGCCACTGTCAGGGGGAACTTAGACTGTTGCAGGGCCCTATTTAGCAGCACATCTGCCAAACCCGGAAGTGCTGCCGGAAGAAGCTTGTTGGGCACCTGGACTCCTTCCGGGTGCCCTATAAAAGTAGCCAGTTACCATCACTCAATGGCCTGAATTGGGAGGAAGTGGACGAAGCTCTTGAGGAGGAGTGGAGGCAGAAGGACTGGAGGCAAAGGGACTGTGCTGTGCTGTGCTGTGCTTTGCCCTGTGAGCATTATGTACTGGACTGTAAATAAACCGAGTGCCATCTGGCAAAATCGTGTCCTGCCTGTCTGTGTTGGAGATAGGACTTCACAATGGTTAACGATAAGTGAAACAATTTCCATGAAACTGAATTTAAACTGCAAAATAAATATTAATTCACAATATATTGTCATCTCATCTGCAAAATTTTCTCTATATGAAAAAGAATGGAGAAATGCACTCTGGTGTACAGAGGAAAAAATGGTGTAGATAGAGATTATGTATGTGCAAGCACTCTTTTCTACTAAACATATTGGCCTGGCTGGTCACAAGGCGAGTCACTGAAAGGATCCTGGCTTGGTTTAGTTTGCAAATTCAGAGAAACTGAGTGCAAACAATACTATCTCTGACCACAAAAGAGTGGGTTCAGGTGGAATCAGTGACATTAGTGTGTAAGTAGGCATGAGATACATGTGGATGTGGATGGAGCTACATGGAAGGAGCCTATGAAGATGGGCAAAGTTGCAGCAACATTGGAGGGAAGCCAAGAAAGAAGATAATGTTTTTGACTGTGAAATAACTGTTAGGCACAATGTTTCTTAATTTCCACCCAAACAATTTAAAAAAATAATAATAATTTTAGTTGAGTTTTACATTTCGCAATTGCAAAATCACATGAAAAACAAAGTTTAGAGCCAACTTTGCAAAACTGTAAGAAAAATGACACAATGATGTTTCACTCATCACTTTATATGACAATGTATGCAATGTTGTACATAATATTAAATAAAGTAATTCAATATTTATTATTGTTATTATTTGTTCTTAGAAGACAAACTGACGTCCCACAAGAGACACTTTAACGTCACGCGAGACAAGGCAGTGAGACAACATTTAAAACAAGTTCACGAACATCTAACCTAGCAGTTGTTCGAATGCTTTTGGAAGACACACTTCATGTGCTCCTAGCTCTTAAAACAACGATTAAAATTAGAGCAGAATAGTTAAGCAAACAAAGATTGAAGCCAAAGATACAGATGAACATAAAAACACAGTCTTGAAAATCAAGAGCAGGAATCAACAGCCAGCAAGAATCAGGAAGCATAATTCAATATGGTGATCAAAAGATGAAGCAACAATACAAAAAAATTAAACCTAGAAAGAACACTACACATGACTAATGGAATAATAACCAATAGTCAGTGATAACTCTCTGCAAGCTTGTTTAACCTACTTTCTCCTTTCTAGAGCACTGCTCTTCTGAATTCCCAATTTTACAGCATTGCTTCTGATATTTCACTGGCCAATGTGCAAGGCTGATCCACTTAATGAGTACAATAGCAGAAAATGTACAGAATGTTCAAGTGGAACTACTTTACCACTCAAAGCTATGCCTTCTGTAAACAGTTCGTGATACTGGGTGTATTTGTAATCCATTTATTGATTTTATTTCTAATTTTGTAATTGTTTTAGGCATCTGTTTGTTCTATATTCTTTGTTTTGTTAGTAATTTAGCATTCACAGCATCACAACTTGAAGAAATCATCAAGGTGAAGTTTTACAAGTGGTGCCTTTGCCCTGTGTATGCACTTGCACATGAAGTTGTGAGAGTCATTAAAATCCTCTAGGGAAGTACAGAATGTTTACTGGTACTTTGTTTTTTGAAAAAGAATTGATGACAAGGGGTCAAAATGTTTTACATTCATTTATTTTTCTTTTTTTTGAATGAGCTTGAAACTGTTGATTCAATCCTGTGTCACTGCATTATGCACACTATGTTCTGTGTACACATGGTAATAAACTATAATTTGAATTTGGCCCTAGACTCTCCTTTTTATTTATTATATGCATTACTTGTGACCTATTGTATTTAATGTTATTAAATATTTTTTATCTGTTTGTTATTTTTTCAATTCATATTTTTGGTTGTTTAATGTTTAGTATGTATTTATTAGTTGTTTATGTTGTGTACATTTGCATCTTTATATTGAACCTACAGGGGTGGGGTCTTGTGATATTGTAATTGTTGGTCCAAACCTTTATAAGCTTGTCATAGCTTTAGTGTTGACACTGAGGCATTGACTTTTCTTTTGCTCTCGTTTGGATATTTGGATTCAAATGTGGATTTGGCATTTGTAAGTGCATTTCTTATTATTCTTAAGTGCATGACATCTGAATTTGGGTTGCGCAGAGTCATGTTTCACAAACTTATTCAATTTGAAAGGGTTGTATATCTCTCAATGGGTTGCTGCAAGCAGTTTAAACATTTAACATTGCTCTGCTATGACCTGTGGCAGTGATTGCCCAAATAGTCTCTCCAGAGTCAATTCTGGGTCTAGAAGACACAAAGAAGGCAAAATTGGGTTTCAAGAAAGTATAAGAAGTACTGCTCTAGTGCAGGAACTTTAGTGCTGCTTTTCGAATTAGAATTATAAATCACAGACTTGATTTTGTTCAATTAAAGGTTTGTCCCTAAGACATGCAGTTTTTTGATACCGTCACCCATAGTTGCATTCTTAGTTTTATATTTTCATTTTTTTCAATAAAATCTTTAAATATTAAACAAACTATTTAGTTATTACGGACCAGGGGTTTTGCATTTCTCTCCTCTCTTTTTGTGTGAAATATAAGTTTGGCATTTTATGTAGATTGTTTCTCAAATATGGAGCCTGGTTTACTTTTCTTGGGCCTCTGTGGAGTTTTTGTGGGCTAGTCTGAAGTTGAAGGCTCATTTTGAGTTTTGTGTGAGCTATGTAGATTGTGTTTTGCTTTGTCTCTGTCCTGTTTTTTCTCTCACAGCAATATGTAGCTTTTGCATTCCTGTCAAGCTTCCTGTCTCACAGAGAAAACTAACTCAGTCCTGCTAATTTAGTCGTATTCTTTGTTACGTATTTATCGATTATCATTT
Organism: Polypterus senegalus; assembly: GCF_016835505.1. Lineage (NCBI taxonomy): Eukaryota > Metazoa > Chordata > Cladistia > Polypteriformes > Polypteridae > Polypterus > Polypterus senegalus. The sequence continues at coordinate 125,403,653 of NC_053160.1, read as the reverse complement.
AAAGTTTAGCTTTCAGTGTCATCCTAAGCAATCATCTTAGTAGCAATAAAGGTCAGCTGCCCAGTTACTGTTAGTCAAACCAATTTACACTGAGCAATTGCTTCTAATTTCAATCCAGTGAATTGTTTAAATCTGCTCTTTGCATGTCCAGTAAGATAGACTTTTTTTGTGTCTGTGTAGTCAGTGGACACCCATGCAGCACATTGGGACTTCTCCAATAAGCAAATGGATCTCTTGTATTTATTTAGCCTGTCAACCTATGAGGAAGTGTTTCTTTTTCATTTTGATGCTTTAAGACTTATTTTTATTTTGTTTAATTATGTGAATTAATATTTAGTTTTACTTTTATGACTGTTTTATTAGTCACAGGGATTTTGTGATAACTTTTGCATGTTTGCAACAATATTTTTTTTAGTTGCTATGCTCATTGAGTCAGTGCTATGCCATCTGTGACTCAGGGATCACATGACACAGTGAGACATCTTTCCCGAAGTTTATTCGATGGTGTTGTGCTAACCTACTTTATCTGAACATTGAAATAAATATCAAAACAAACTTAGTGTAGTTAAGGGAAAATCCAAGTTAACTGGTGCACTTTGTACAAAGGTATTTTTATTATAATTTGTCTTACTTGTACTTTGATGTTTGGTATTCTATACTTTCCTTTTGACTGTGTCTGATATGATCTAGTCTGCCCTGTGTTATCCCCATTTCATGATAATACCACTGATTATTTTTAACACTGGCTTTTACTAGTGTTTACATCACTGTACTAATTGGTCACCATCAATCTAAATAGCAGTTGTGTTGTTTCTGTCTTGTGTTTGAAAGCAGCTAATCCTGCTGCTTTGTTGCTAACTTGTCTGTACAACCAGCCCATCCTACCCTGTTGGCTCCTGTCTTGTTTTCTTTTTTCAGTTTGCTGTTTTGTTAAATTCATGTTGTATCTTATAAACAGTTTCTGTCCAACTCAATTGTCACCTTAAGCCAGAGGTTATTGCTTCTTATTTCTATTCTTTCCTTACCGCTTTTCGCTTGTGGGTAGAAATTTGCTCTCCCAACCGCTCAGTCTTGTCAACTACACTAAAACAACTTGTAATGTCCAGTTCTTTCCTTAGCATATCCCCTAATCAAAATTCTGTCTTCGCTGTACCTGAGACATCATGATTTTCAGCAAATACAAATTTAACCCATTTGTAACAGCCGTCCCCTTACCCAGCCAGCAGAACTGGCCTGGATAAATTACTGAGGAAAACATCAATCTACCAAGCCATACTTGTGACAAATAATATTTTCCCCCGATCGATGGTTAAACACAAGCAACACAATATCCAAATGTAAATAAGGTGCAGTAATATATTGGATGCAGCAATCTATATATATAGATATATAATTTATAGATATATATATAAATTCTCCTGGACAACTATACGTTGCATTCTCAAGAGTAAGCTCAGTGCACAGCTTGGTCATATTACAACTGGAGTGCTGAACTGACAACGTGGTATACAAAGAGATGCTTAACAGATAGTTATTGGTATATTTTCCCTCAGTTTAAAAAGGTTTTCTTTTCTTCTTAATAAAAATTTAAAAACAGTACTTCATCTCTGCGAAGCACAGGGATTTTGCTATATACAGTATATATATGTAGATATCTATATATATATGTTTGTATGTATGTATGTGTATATATATATGTGGATATGTATATATATATATATGTGTATATTTATCTGTATGTGTGTATGTGTATATGTATATATGTATATGTGTGTGTGTGTGTGTATATATGTGTGTATATGTATGTGTATATATATGTTGATATGTGTGTGTGTGTGACAAAACAATTACTTTGACAATCATGTTACATTATTTTTAAAATGTTTCCTTTTCTTTTTCATAACTTCTTTAACACACTACTTCTCCTCTCTGAAGCTGGTATTTTGCTAGTATATATATATATATATATATATATATATATCCCTCCGCCACACCAGCAATTTGAGAAGCAATGTATATATTATAATAAATCCTCCCTTGCCCATGTACCCGAATAACAATCACGCAACACAAATAATGACAAGAAATGATAACTGAAATGATAATGAACGTGAAATAAGTACAGGTATATAATTTTGCAAATTACTGATAACTGATAACTGTTTGTGTTTGATTCTCCCGAATGAAATATCAGAACAAGCTCACGGTGATTCCTCAAGGTTTCTGGAGATGAATCCATTGCAATAACCCAGCAGAGTGAGAAACAAACTGGAAAACTGTCACAATGAGGATGAAAGCAGAAATTGATGATTAGTAGCAGTAGAATCTCCTACTCTCTCCTCTCTTCCCTCTTCTTTCCCTCCTTTCCGTTTAAATCATAATGAGCTGGATGTAATGGGAAAACCTTCTGACATTTCCAGGGGGTCACTGCCTCCCTGCAACAGCCTTCCCCGTTTCTTTTTACGGGGATGACATTTAAACAAACACATACTAGTTTAAACGGGGTGATGAGATGAGATGCGACAGAGTGCAAACACAATAAACAACAACACTTATGTGGCCCTGCTACACATTCACTACTATCTTGTAAAATATTATGGATTTGTTTAGTATTTTCTTGTTAAAGAACCTACTCATATTGTACCAGTTGCCACATCAGTGTTGTCTGGTGTTGCCGTCTCCCCTTATCGATTGTCTGTTTGTTTGACTGTGTTGGCTTTTTCTAAAGTGGTCTTAAGATCTTCTCCTTTAAGGGAGAAGATGTACTATGTACTTGTCAATTAGCCTTTTCACACTTCTGCAAATTTTCTTTTTAGAGGGATCATCCACAGATAAACTATATTCCAGTTAACCTAAACAATGGCAAAATTGTGAAAGAAGAGCTTCTGTAGCATTCCTTTGTGTCCAAATTCTAAATGTAACTAATTCTTGCCTGTGTTTCAACAGCTTTCCCACTGATGAAACATAGGAAAGTTAACAGATCCAAACAATCAAAGAAATAAAAATTGAACTTTTTTGTCTGTTTGTAGCCAGTACTTTAAATCTGATAAATACATAAACTTTACATGCTGTCTTAAGATTAATGTTATCCCTTCTTAGATGTAGCAAAATTCCAAGTAGAGACTTGAGAATCAGCTTTTGAAAGGTCAAATGCTTGTCGTGGAGTTAGCAGGTGAGAGTCCATGCTGATAGAAAACAGCACAGCAGGTACTTTCTCAATGGAACACAACGATGCAAGGGCACCTGCCCCCTGGTCAGTATATGAAACTTAACCTAACTGCAATGTTACTACATTTTTTTTTCTGAATAACAGTACCCTAAGTTTAAATACTTTATGTCTATGAGTTTCAAAACATTTGAAAACAACACAAAGATAAATGGTCGCTAGGAATATATAGATCAAACATGGTAATTTCATACAATTACACATAAATTACCTTGTTTATTCTACTGTATATTACAATATACTGACGTCTGTCGAAATGGAGCAAGCTAATGTTAAATGTATTTAAAAACAGGTTACCTGAAACTAGCATGTTGGCCTAAGAAAGTTAAGAGACTTAAATTAGTAATTATAAAAGAATTCCTCCACATAAATTTTACTGTCTTTTTCCAGTTTTGATGCTTTTGTTATGTAGAGTTTTTTTCCAATAACTCGAAAAAATCGATTATTGGAAATGGAGGTAGAAGAACAGAATACATGCCATCCTTTGCTTGCAAACTAACAGAAAGTAGATTTACCCATCAATGCGTCACTTTAGAATTTTGTGCAAAAAGCTAATTGGAAGGGCAGGAAGTTGTTTAAAAGAATGAAGAAGTCTCAAGCATGGAGGGATTTTTAAACTTCAGAGGACATCAGCAACTTCAGGAACAGAGTAGATATTTGGATGGAGGTAACACATCCTACTAATACGAAAGCCTATTATGCACCATGCAAATAAGAATACCTTTAAGTGGTCGGGCAATTTGGGAAGAGTTATTCTTGAGGGGTGGACTGCTTGAAGAAGCAGTGGAAGAGTTGGTAGGATTAATATGTGCTTTTTATCTGGGAGCTTCCCTATCTTCCTTATGGCATTTAACTGACTTTCATCTGATCATATATTGAACTGACATACAAGCGGGAGTAATATTTGTTGGACTATTAACTGTTATTTGTGTTGTTGTTTCATGTGGCTCTTGTGTTTGTGAATTATGCACTTGTGCTTTAACATAGTATTTTGTATTTTGGTTTGATTTCAGTATAATGACAATGTTTAACTACATAGTATACATGTTGTGTCTTGTTATTGCGAGATAAAGGGAAACCAGGGCAGCATTTAATAAAGCCACAATATCTTAAGAAATAGTCAGAAACAATCAGTTCCCAACAAGATCTGACCGTTTCACAGCATAGTGGGGGCATCAGTACAATGTTTGTAAGTAACACTCTAACTTTTGCCTAAAAAAAAAAAACTCTGGCATTTAAAAATTTCTAAGAGAGAAGAAAATATCATTTGTATTGATTGATTGATTATTCATTTCACCTAGCTGGATTACAACCACATATTGCTCAGGTAATGATTCTTGAAACCTTAAAGACCTATAAACTGCATTACTTTGTACAGAATACAGTAATCCCTCCTCGATCGCGGGGGTTGCGTTCCAGAACCCCCCGCGATAGACGAAAATCCGCGAAGTAGAAACCATATGTTTGTGTAGTTATTTTTATATATTTTAAGCCCTTATAAACTCTCCCACACTGTTAACATTATTAGAGCCCTCTAGACATGAAATAACACCCTTTAGTCAAAAGTTTAAACTGTGCTCCATGACAAGACTGAGATGACAGTTCTTTCTCACAATTAAAAGAATGCAAATAGATCTTCTTCTCTTCAGGAGCAGAGAATTTCAGAGGGAGAGAGAGAGAGAGCGCTCGCAAAGAAAAGCAAACAATCAAAAAATCAATACTTGTGCTTTTAAGTTTGCCGCGGCATTTTTTAGAGGTGCGTTAGTATCTTCTAAGCAAACAGCCTCTGTGCAAACAGCCCCTCTGCTCACATCTCCTCCGTCAGGCGCAGAGAACGTCAGAGAGAGAGAATGAGATTAAAGCAACAATCAAAAAATCAATACGTGTACTTTTGTGCTTTTAAATATGCCGAGCACCACAATAAAGCGGCATTTTTTAAGAGGAGTGTCAGTATCTTTTAAGCAAACAGCCCCTCCGTCAGGCGCAGAGAATGTCAGAGAGGGTGAGATAGAGGCAGAGACAAGCAAACAATCAAGCTCCGCGCGGGATGCATATCTTATAGCATTGAGGAGTTTTAGTTAATATGTAATACATGCTCTGATTGGGTAGCTTCTAAGCCATCCGCCAATAGCGTCCCTTGTATGAAATCAACTGGGCAAACAAACTGAGGAAGCGTGTAGCATAAATTAAAAGACCCATTGTCCGCAGAAATCCGCGAACCAGCGAAGAATCCGTGATATATATTTAGATGTGTTTACATTTAAAATCCGCGATAGAGTGAAACCGCGAAAGTCGAAGCGCGATATAGCGAGGGATTACTGTATATGCTAAATTTTACAATGCCTCATTATCCAATCTGTATCTTTCCATCAAATAAGAGAAGTGTTTATCCAGGTAATTGGTTTCAAAGCAACATATTGCTGTATGTGCAGCAAGTTGTGTGTCCCTCCAGTTATTCACCAAAAGTGGCAAAATAATATGTCCTGCAACCACGTCAATTTCTGCGTAATCGATGTCAGAAAATTTGCAGAAAATGATAACTGTTTAATTAAAATGTACTGTGCAGTCAATTTTGTAATCTATCTAGTAAATATTGTCATGTAATTTTCTAACCCACTCAATCTAGATCAGAGTTCAGGTAGTGCTGTAGCCTATCCCTACTACCAGAAGTTGCAGTCATAATTACTTTTGTAAAATAGTCAAATACACTGATGCCATATTTTATGAAGTTTTCTACAATGTCTGCACTGAACTAATTAACTGAACACTACTGACATTTTTTGTTTGTCAATAATTTTTTTAGAGTCATGACAGACGAGAGTTTAATTCTTTTTTGTGCAGACAGAATCTGATTTCTACCACACTATAACATCATTTTCAAAGATAGTACAGTGATCCCTCGCTATATCACGCTTTGACTTTCGCAGCTTCACTCCATCGCGGATTTTAAATGTAAGCATATCTAAATATATCTCACGGATTTTTCGCTGGTTTGCGGATTTCTGCGAACAATGGGTCTTTTAATTTATGGTACATGCTTCCTCAGTTTGTTTGCCCAGTTGATTTCATACAAGGGACGCTATTGGCAGATGGTTGAGAAGCTACCCAATCATAGCACGTATTATGTATTAAATAAAACTCTTCAATGATATACGATATGCTTCCTGCGCGGTGCTTCGTACACTTAAAAGCTCTAACAGCACGTATTGATTTTTGATTGTTTGCTTTTCTCTGTCTCTCTCACTTTCTCTGACATTCTCTGCTCTTGACGGAGGGGGTGTGAGCAGAGGGTCTGTTTGCACAGAGGCTGTTTGCCTAGAGGATACGGACGCTCCTCTAAAAAATGCTGAAAGACTACCTTCACATTGCTCCCTTTTTTTGCGGCCGCTTTATCTCGGTGCTTCTCATACTTAAAAGTCCAACAGCACGTACTGATTTTTGATTGTTTGCTTTTCTCTCTCTCTGTCTCTCTCTCTCTCTGACATTCTCTGCTCCTGACACGCACTCCTTTGAAGAAGAAGATATGTTTGCATTCTTTTAATTGTGAGAAAGAACTGTCATCTCTGTCTTGTCATGGAGCACTGTTTAAACTTTTGACTTAAGGGTGTTATTTCATGTCTAGAGGGCTCTAATAATGTTAAAAAACGTATTTAGAAGGTCGTAAACAGGTTTTCTATGCTCTAACTGCAAAAATATTAGATTTATAAATAAAGAATCCTACTTCGTGGAAATTCATTTATCGCGGTAGAGTCTGGAACGGATTAACCGCGATAAACAAGGGTTTACTGTATAACTGTGCAGAGAATATTTATAAACAGTATGGGAGATTTTATAAGGGATTAAAATATATAAAAATAACCATACAAACATATGGTTTCTACTTCGCAGATTTTCACCTATCGTAGGGGGTTCTGGAACGCAACCCCCGTATACCACATTAAAGATATGAGGAAAGCTATAAAGGACATAAACAAGATAAACAAGAAGCTTGACCAGAAGAATTGTTTAAGTAATAGCTCTGAGGTAACTTTTAAAGGCATGCTGGAAAGAATTGTGGAAAAAATACATGAAAATGCGAGTAGGTTTGAGAAAAAAATTACAGCACTTAGTACTCAGCTTTAAGATGTTAAGCAAACGTTCATAACTTGTATTGAAATAGTTGAACAATTGGCATCTACTGCTGAGGAAAAAGCAACGGCTGCAGATTCCATATGCAAAGTGCTTGGAGACAGACTAGCTACACTGGAAGATGGATACAGAAGGAATAATATCAGAATCAAAGGTCTCCCTGAAAACCATGAATGTCCAAACCCAGTGAAATTAATAGCTGAACTATTCTCTAAAATAATTGGAGAAGACTTTAAATTAGACACTGAGATATCAGTGGCTAACCACATATGTGGGTTGAATACCTGAAAACCAAGAACCATATGATGTCACTTCTCAGACTGAAACAAAAGATTATTTTTGAAAATAATTGCATTCATATTTTTCATGATTTCTCACCTGCAACTGCTGCTAAATGTGCCACATTTTACAGCATTAAACAGAATTTATCGAAAGCCTAAATCAGATACAGCCTCTTGTATCCTGCTAAATTGAGATTGGATATTCAAGACAAGTTCTGCATTTTTAGTTCTCCGGATGAAGTAAAAAAAAGAAATAAGAAAATTGATCCTGAAACTTTTTTGAAATATAATTGTGAGTCTCATTGTGTCCTGGCAGGGCAAAGAAGATTTTACCTGTAATTTGAGCCATTTATAGTGAGACTTTTGCAGTAATTCTGCATTCTATTTTCTTCTTGGCTGTTTTTGCATTTTAATTAAGATTATAATTATAGGATTATACTATTATACATTATTTGCTTCTCCATGGGTACTGTTTAACATCATTCCCTGGGTTCATTCTTTTGGGACTTTAAGATTATATTGTAGGTTTATGGTATTTGGACTGTATTGCCAATAGATATCTCTACTTTAATCCTTCTGCACCGCTGCTGGGGGGCCTGATTTGTTTTGGACATGCTCTGTTTCTATGTCAGAGGACTGGGACTTCGTGAAGTGTGATCTAGCCTTATATGGGGAGGCAAAATGAACGGTAATTGGGGTCAAAAGAGAGAAATAGAGTAAGCTATTTCTAATCTATACTTTTTATCCCCACAATTGTAAGTACCAACACAACAATAGGATTCATAGCAATGGCAAAATTGGAAATTAAGGTTAAATGCAATAATGTACTGCCTTAATTTAAGAGTACAAAATGTCAACAAAAGTTCAGAAGCAATATCTCTATGACGAAACAGTGAACATTGTGTCAATTAGGAATTAAAGAGAAAAAAAGTATTCTCTAACCTAACAGGTCTAAATGCCAACATAGTTTTTTTTTTTTACTGGAGATCCACTTATTAAACAAGGATCCATTTCAGTTGCAATGATTCCACTCCAGCTATACAAAGAAAACTAGAGGTGAGGAAATCTTAATACATAGAACAATTTCATTGGTAGTATCTGATTCTGAACGGGGTATGTGATCTTAGAGGGTAATTTATTTAACTGTGAAATGATTTTGATAAATATCTACACAGCCAATGTGGATGATAGAGACTTCATCCAAAACGTATTTGCATCCATTCCAAAAATGAACACTTATAAAATGATAATGGCAGGAGACATTAACAGTGTTTTAAATCAAATACCTGGATAGGTCTTCAGCCACAGGGGCGATAACATCTGTTGTGGTGTGAAATTCTGTGTATAAGTTGATAAATATTTTGTATGTCTTTATTTGTAACTTAGACAGAAAAATGTAATATTAATCATTGATAAGAACAGCAATGGTTTAATGTTTAAGTAACCCCCCCTCCCTTTAGGACTGAGTTAGGATATAGAATTTTATGACAGGGTCAGGGGCAAGGGCATAAAATCAGTTTGGCAAGTAATTCTCTACAGGAATCTCTCAGTCAACACCCACAGGAAAGCCAAACTACCCTGCTGGCAAGCATCAGCTCAACAAATGACTTAGGTGTTCAAATGTGAAAGGTATTGTGTGCCCCTTTAGTATGAAGTATGGTTGTTTGGGATTGGTATGAATCAGAAGGCATTCTATACCACAACGCCCTATTGGTGTAAGGGTTTGGATAGAGAATGTATAAATTTGTTTGCTTTATCCCCCTCTCTCTCTCCCACACCGTCTTACACACTATGGACTGAAAAGAACACCACACTGAGAAGCACAATTTGGCAGCCATATGGAGACAGGCATACAGCCTTTTCTGAAGAAAGCTGACTAAAAAGTATTACTTAAATAGAGACATTTTAAGTAACTAACAAGTTTGTGTGCCACCTGAAACTACACATCAGCATTTATCAGGTTGTATGGTTGCCAGTATTCACATGTACTTTGTTTATTGTTATTATTTTATAAATATTATCAAAAATACATTATTTAATGTTGTAACGTAACTCCTGCTTGGCTTTTACTGTGTGTAATTACCTAAGGTTATATGGATGTAGAAGGGAAAGTAGGGAGAAGTTATGAAGTATAATATCTTATAAACAGTAGTAAGTCTATAGGATTTGAGATATTCTGACAAAGGCTACACAATAAAGAATATAAAAGAGGAAAGTAAGGTAATATAAAACTATAAAGACAAAACAACATATAACATTGCAAAAACAATTACAAAGTTTGTAATTGATCATAACTTATCAAACCCTTGGAGATTTCTAAATCCAAACTCAAGAGCATATTTCTTCTTCTCACCTGTACATCACTGCTACTCAAGAATTGATTATTTCTTTACAGATAACAATTTTGTGCCCATTATCAAATTTAGCAAGTATGACGCTATTGCTATATCTGACCACGCCCCTCTGATTATGGAACTCAAATCATTATGCCCCACATACTCATTTTGCAGTTGGTGTCTCAGAGGTCTCTGCAGAAATACTCTACAAAACTCTGAAGGCATTTTTAAGAGGACAAATTATTTCATATCTGTCCCACAGAGTTGATCAGTAAAGTTACCAGAATAGATCAAATAAATGCCAATTCCCAAATGAGCAACTTTATAGGAAAGGGATTTGCAATCAGAACTCTTGACAACAAAAGAAACAGAGCAACTCATTTTTAAATTGCAACATCATTACTATGAACATGGAAAGATGGCTAATAAGATTTTAGATCAACAAATCCACATACAGGAAGTTTGCAATACAATGCAAATAATTACCAACACAGACGGAGACAAAATCATTGACTATAAAAATACAATTAAGTTATCTCCCCCTTTATTACTAACATTTAAAGAAGCCACGCATTAATTACCGTCTTTCCTATGAAAAATAAGGAGTTATTACAATGTGCATCAAACAGACCAATCTCATTTCTGAATAAAGATAAGACACTCTCCAAAGTTCTAGCTAGAAGGATTGAGAAAGTGCTTTCCAAACCGGATTTATTAAAGGCAGACACTTAGCTTTCAATCTTCAATGCCGGTTTAATGTAATATATTCACCTACAAAGTCTAACACCCTGGAGCTCTTATTATCGATGGATGCAGAAAAAGCATTCAACAGGGTTGAATGGGACTACCTATTCAATACATTGCACAAATTTGGGTTTGGCCCAAACAAATGTGCATGGATCAAACAACTGTATACCAGTCCAGAAGCTTTAGTTTGTATTAACAACATTATTTCAGACTTTTTCAAACTAGAACGTGGTACTAGACAAGAATGCCCCCTGTCACCACTGGTATTTGCAATTGCCATTGAGCCATTGGCTGTTCACTTTCAAAATGCTTCTGAGATAAAGAGGATTATCAGAGAAGGACTAGAACAGAATATATCACTATATGTAGATATGGTACTCTATATATCAGGTTCAAAAATACTGTGTCTGCAGTCCTAACAGCACTAGCAGAATTTCAAAAGATATCTGCCCTCAAAATTAATTTGAATAAAAGCATGCTTTTTCCATTAAACTCCCTAGCAGACAATATTAGATTGGACACATTCTCTTTTATCTTTACAGATCAGTTCAAATATCTAGGGGTAAACATTAAAAGTAAACATAAAGCTCTTTTTCAACAAAACTTTGCTGTCTGCATGGAAAAACAAAACATGCATAGATTGTCTACCCTCCACCTCATTTTAGCAGGGAGAATTAACACTGTCAAGACGAATATCCTTCCTTAGCTTCCTTTTCTGTTTCAAAGCATCCCTGTATACATTAACAAAACATTTTTTAAGAAATAAGATTCAATCATAATCTCAATTATTTGGAATTCAAAACATTCACACATCCAAAGGGCAACCCTACAATGACATAAAGCAGAAGGTTACATGGCTCTACCTAACTTTTAGTTTTATTATTGGTTGGCAAATATACAACTTATAAAAACCTGGACATTGACAGTAACAGATGAACACACACAGGCTTGGTCCACAAAAGTGGATAAAATAAAATCCTGTAATTCTTTATATTCCTTGCTTTGTGCCCCTGTAAATACATGTTATTGACAATTTACTAACAATCCAATTGTCCTTTATTCACTCAGAATATGGAATCAATGTAGGAAGCACTTTAAGATTGAGAAGGTTTTATTTATGGCATCTCTACATGATAATCACCTTTTCCACCCTCTCAAACTTACACAGTTTTTAATTTTGGAAAACTCATGGCAATAAATCAACACACTATTTACAAATCAGAAACTTTGCTAAATAAAATCAGCACAATTTTCCTTACATCCCACCTAAATCAATTCCAGCAGAAATATTGATCAGTCTTGAAGACTCAGACAGTATTTCTATAATATATAAAAAACATTTTAAAGTCCCTTTCTTTCAAAGATGTCAGAGTAAAGTAGGAAAAGGATCTCTTATTTAACATTTCAGAAAAGGAGTGGAAGCCATGCACAGAATTCACTCTAGCTTCATATGTGTAAAACATGCAATTATTCATCTTAAAATCTTTTATCGAACACATCTATATCATTTAAAATTGTTCAGAATGTTTCCAGGGCAAGATATATCCTGCGAACATTGCAGTCAAGCTCCAGCCTTCACTACTTCACTAATGGCACATAGACTTTTCTTGCTCAACTGGAAGAATCCTAGCCCACCTCTTTTAAGTCAGTGGGTAACTGATGTCATATATAATTTGAAATTGGGAAAAATCCAACTCACTCAGTGGATCTATTCAAAACTTTATTAAAACCTGGCAGGATCTAATCAATAACATTTTAGAATAAGCTTTTATATTGGGGAAAAGTATTATCCTCCCTCTTTTCTACTCTTAAAATTTACTCTGGCTGTTGGCTTTCCTCTCTTTCTTTTGGGTGGGTTGAACTGAATGTAGTCTGTTTTTTGTATGGTTTTAGTAAATTCAAATAAAAAAATAAAGTACACCACAAAATTAACATTTAAGCTCTTTACAGGTTAACACCATTTCTTCTTCTTCTATGTTTTAGATTATTTTGACAGTATGTTGAAATCAGCCATTTATTAGCAGTATGACCTGAAGACAATTTAAATAATAAGTTAAAGCTATGGATATGAATGATAAAAAGGAAACAATTTAAAGAACAGAAGGACTAATGTGTTTAAGCTGCCTAGTCACTCTAAGTAAAGATCAATTATTCCTTTCAAATTTAGCTTGACGCTATGTGCCCAATCAGATACAGGTGCTACACTTATTTCTACATAATGTAGCGTGGGAAAAACTTTATTTTAATCATTATGTCTGGTTAGTGCTTTAGTATTGAATGAACACTGAAATATTACTCTAGTACAATTCAATATAAAATAAATTATCTACCAGTTAGAATATGCACACTGTAAGCAGACAAATCTACAATTAGCCTACAAAAGCCAAGTTATTTTTTTTACTTCTGACCAGTGTGTCGCAGAACAGCCACTTTAGTCACACATTTACACTTAGATGCTGTGTGTGGAATCCTAAAACTGCTATTTCAATATATTGACTAGGGTAAATGCATGCTACAAACAAACTTGCCAACATTCTTGAGCCCAGCACTACAGTTCTACTTAGTCAAGAATATAGAAAACAGAAGCACACAATTTTTAGGGTAAAGAAGGCTAAAATAAATGGAAACACTCTTACCTTTTTTCTCATATCAAGAAGGAAGGACTCAGGTACACTGAATATCAGTTCAGCCCAGGCTTATATATTGAAAGACAATAAACAGCACTACTATAATCTAAAAGCCTAATTGAACTGATTACTTTATTTAGCAATTGTTACTGGTGACAGCTAATATCTTTGAAACAAAATATGTGAACTAGGATCATGAAATGACCTGGCCATTGCAAGTATCATGGTATCAGCATGAGGCTTCTAGTTGTCTGGTTGTTATGAAAGACTTTGTTCTCATACAGAAATCATCCTGAGGCTTATCAAAGGATGCATTTCCCTTCCCTGCTGGATAGGCTGCTTCCACTCAAGCATCTAGCCTCACTCAGCTTGTGAAGCATTCACTAACAGCTTCCTTCCTGCCCAGCCTATGTTTTCATAATTTTTTGTTGTCAGGTATCCAGCACAGTTTTTATTTTCAGGCTTTTAGGGTGTCCAAGACATTAATAAGTTGAACCCCTAGGCCCAGTGTATCTCACACTTTGAGTTAATCCTGCCATTGGCAAAAAAAAAACAAACAAACAGATCAGACATTATCAAAGTTCAATGGCTTAGTAAAACACAAATCATTAATAGGAAGGAGTGTATACCAGAATTTTTCTATGCACCTATACCACTGAATGCAACTATACCACAGATGTCATGTGACTATGTACTGAGTTAACTGACCATGATGTACAAGGATTCTGATTCAAATTGTAACTGATCCGTTAATTCAATGGAATCATCATTGTTTACTTCCCTGATTCCATCTTCTGTCGTTTAGTATATTTATTGTGCTTTTTGATATTTATCTTTTTTTTTGTATGTCTATATTGTTTTGAATTGTGAGCTCTGTCGTTTGCAGTATTTTCACATGGCTGCGGCCATGTTGGTATTAATAACATCACCTGGTTGCTGCCACATGACTGTCCAATATAAGATAGAAGCACAGTAATGCTGGTGTCCATTGTTTCTATATGAAAACAAATAATTTGCAGTACATTTAGATCTTCTAAAACATTACTTGGCTAGGGAGTTAGGATCTTACTTGTTTTTTAACACCAATTTTTGGATAATATTTTTGTATTGGTCATCTCTGTTATGGAACCCAGGCTGGAGTACAGATTCCTTATTTATGTATTTTTGGTTATGTTTGATACATTTGTTTGTGTTAATATTATTTATGTGGATTATCTGCATTATTCTGTCATGAACAGAGTTGAATTGAGGGAGTTCCTCCAGACAAAGTTCCATAAACTTTTGCAAAAAGCCCCACAACTGGAAGGACCCATTGGCCTTCGGCTTGTGTAACAAAAATGTCAAGACAAGAATCTTTATAATGTTTTATTACACAAAAAATTCTCTATAGCAAATGGAGCTTTGAAGAGAACAAAAGGCACAGGAGTTGCCTTCAAAGACAGGCAATCCAATGGCAAATAAGTAATGAAATTCTCAAAGGAAAATTGTGGCCTGCAGGGGCTGCTCCAGCCACCCAAATCCAACTCAGAAAGATACAGGACACAAATTCTTGCCCTCGTTTCCCACCTGCACAGCAGTGTCTCAAACACAATAACCACAAAAGCACTTTTTTTTTCTTTCTGCTCTTTTCTTTGTCTCCTCTCTTTCTCTCAGTCTCACTCCCAGCAAGCTTCGACTGCCTTCCTATTGACTCAGGCTCCCGGAGTAGTGGCAGCTAACTCCTTTTATAGAGCACCCAGAAGTGCTCCAAGTTTCCGCTGATCTCTTTCCAGCAGTACTTCCTGCTGTGGCAGCATTCCAGCCATGAGGGGTTCTGCATATCCCAAAGCTCCCCAAGTGGCATCCACAGAACTCAAAAGGTCTGCAATGAACTCCAACTCCTAGTGTGCCCTGTGGGAATCCGTGGAGCCACAGCAACCCAGAGGGGCTGCCCTCTAGCATCCTGGGGTAGATACTGTCTTATGCCCACTCTTTCGCCCGTTCATTCCTTCACACAGTTGTCTGCCACAATGGCAATAATCAAAATAGAACTTACAAAAACCCTTCATATATATGCAATGTACCACAAGCCTATTGCAATACAGTGATTGCCAGTAAATTAATACACAAGAAAAAGTTTTGTTTTCATGTTACACCCTTGAATATAGCATTTCACACTATTTGCCACATCTTTGATGTCTCTGGCCTTGATTTCACATTTGTCTCTATATGTATAACATATGTGAATTTGCCTGAGTCAGGTCTCTCAATTACAGTTACTTGACAACTGTAATTACCTTTGTTGTTATTAGGGGTTTGTTTTTGAGGTTTATTTTTCAATCTGACTTATTTTGACAAATTATGTCACTCCAGTCTTGTTTATCTTTGTTTGCATATCACATGACTGCAATCATTATGTCAGATGAATGCAAATATTTCGGAGCACATTTACTTTTAAATATATTAGTTTAGGAAGTTAGGATCTTGCATATTTTTTGACAGCAATTTTTGAATAACATTTAGGGATTTGTTATCTCTGTTGTGGAACTTTGCATGGTTTTCAGATTCTAGACAAACTCCTTATTTATATAAGATGAATCAATAATATCACGGAAATTATACGATAAATGACAACAGTTTCATTATGAATTTATCCATCAGTGGTTAAAAAAATCTTCAAAACTCTCTGGTGTTTTAATCCAAAGTTGGCCCTAATATCAGGTTTTGATTTTGACTTTCCTTTTGTCTTTGAATTTCAATTTTCATTTTGCCCTTTGGATTCCTGGTTGACTGGTTATATCACTTGCCCAGTTCTGACCACTTGCCTATCCTGGATAATGTGTTTATCACTTCCTGGTCTTTTTCTAATCTGCTCTCAACAATCCTTGATACATACATGTCACCTAACATGTCGCCTAACATTACCCATCAATCTCCAGTTTGCCTATTTTCTTGGGGATTTAAACATCACTTCTGCCTTTATTGTTTTCTCACTCACTGAATTAATTAGGATATTGCTGAGACTCCTTTGATTGTTTCAGGTTTTGTAGAAACCTCTTGTTTTTTGTTCTACTGTGTTTTGACCTATGCAGATAACATTTCTGACAAGTAATTATGTGAATGACAATTTGCTTCACATTTTGATATCAAATGGGATTTTTACAATGATTCTTTTCTTCTCCTAAAAATTACTGCTTCTCTATTTTAACCATATTTCCACATCCTCTAACAAGGTGACTTTTGTTTTAACTAAGGCTTAACATCATACAGTTGGCAGATTCAACTTCTAATCTTGTCAGAAACTGGAACTGCCATTTTAAAGTGTCCAAAGTACTGCAAACTGCTTTCATCTAATTACACCAGCCAGATAGCTAGCTAGATGGTAATACTTTATAAGGGAACATTTACCTTTTACTGAAGCTAAAGAAATATAGAAGTATTATAACAAACAACAACAGCACCTATTTTGTATTTGTGTTTTTTGTGATTCAGGCTCTAAATAAGTCTGAGCACTCAAAATATATGCCCAGACTCCCTTAAGTCCTAGAAATCAATATTGGCATTTTCTCAAAATCAGACTTTGCCCTAGACAGATGATGTAGAGAAATATGACCAAAAAAACCTCCTAAAATTATCAAAAGGTAGTAGTGGGACTTTCAAACCCCTGGACAACAAAAACAAAGCAAAGTTCCTTTATATTTAGAAGTATTATTTACAAATATAAACAATAGCCAAAGATGATTCAAAAAGTTTGATGTATAAAAGACAAACAAGAGCAAACAAAATCCAGTCTTGGTCCAATCATTTTAAACGTTTAAACAGAAGCCAAATTCCAAAAACAAGAAATAATAATAAAAAAAGTTAGGACTCACAAGAGAAACCTGTCATTAAATCTAAACGTCAAAACAGGAGTTGAACATGATCTTTAAACTTTATTGGAATCCATGTGAAACCAACTGACCAGAGTGAACCAGAAGATGTTTCCAGATGAGATAATAGAACAACTGTTGATGTTGCATTTTTCCTCACTATTATTTAGAATACCATGGATTCATACAAATTCTACAGAATGTCCTAGACATCTACTTACCATCCTCAGTGGGGTAAAGGTTTTGCTTCTTTTTTGGGCCTAAGATACACAATATAACCCTGGGCCCATTTACTTCATGCCATTAGTGTCAATATGGCTCCCCTTTGAATTAAAAGTTGGGAAAGTAATAAATTAATGAATTTTAAAAAAAGAAATTCTACACAAGTCAGCTACTCCCTTTCATCTATTCTTTTTGATAAAATATCAAGTTCTGTATAGCGTATATTCTGAGCATTAAAAGGAAATCTCTCAAGAATTCACTAAACATTTTAATTTTAGATAAAATGGAAAACCAAATACAATATAAATAGCACTGAAGAAGCACCTGCAGCCTCTTTTCATTTCTATACATGCACAAAAATCAAAAGAAAACATAAAAATAGGTTTGAACTCCGAAAGCACGTTCAGAAATGTCAAAAACTTAACACAAAGAAGTCTGCTATAGTCACTTCAGCTGTAACATCCTGTCATTATTCTTTAAACATCTTGTCATCCCTTATTAATCTTACTAAAGAAAAGTCTTTGTGACAGTTATATTATTTAGGGGCAATGCTTTATTTTCTTGCATAGCAAAACCTAAATTTAGGTGTCCAATTGATATTTTTATTTAAAGGAGTGTAGTCAAATCTGTTAAAATATGCATGCATAAACGTCTTCTTGTTCATTAGAATATTGTGGTGAGTGTCTTTGCTGATGATAAAGATGTGCACTACAAGCACATTAAGTGGAAAACTGAATCATTTTTTGTATAGTCAAATACAGGCAAAAAAGTTTGAGAATGACACAAGTGTTGGTTTTCACAAAGTTTGCTGCTTCATTGTTTTTAGATCTTTTTGTCAGATGTTTCTATGGTATACTGAAGTATATAATTTCAAGTATTTCATAAGTTTCAAAGGCGTTTATTGACAATTCCAGTTTATGCAAAGAATCAATATTTGTAGTGTTGGTCCGTCTTTTTCAATACCTCTGCAATTTGCCCTGGAATCCTGTCAATCAACTTCTGACTGATGGCAGCCCATTCATGCATAAACAATGCTTGGAGTTTGTCAGAATTTGTGGGTTGTTGTTTGTCCACCTGCCTCTTGAGCATTGACCACAAGTTATTAATGGGATTAAGGTCTGGAGGATTTCTTGGCCATGGACCCAAAATTTCGATGTTTTGTTCCCCGAGCCAATTAGTTATCACTTTTGCCTTAAAGCACAGTGCTCCATCACACTGGAAAAGGCATTGTTCATCATCAAACTGTTCTTGGATGGTTGGGGGAAGTTACACCCAGAGGATATTTTGATAATATTCTCTATTTATGGCTGTGTTCTTAGGCAAAATTGTGAGTGAGCCCACTGCCTTGACTGAGAAGCAACCACACAAATGAATGGTTTCAAAATGCTTTACTGTTGGCATGACACACAACTGATGGTAGCACTGACCTCTTCTTTTCTGGACAATCTTTTTTCCGGGAGCCCCAAACATTCGGAAAGGGGATTCATAAGAAAAAAATACTTTACCCTAGTCCTCAGTAGTCCAATCCCTGTAACTTTTGCAGAATATCAGTCTGTCCCGGATGTTTTTCTTGGAGAGAAGTGGCTTCTTTGCTGCCCTTCTTGATACCAGGCCATCCTGCAAAAGTATTTGCATCACTGTGTGTACAGATGCACTCACACCAGCCTGCTGCCATTCCTGAACAAGATCTGCACTGGTGGTGCCCTGATCCCACGGCTGTACCATCTTTAGGAGATGGTCCTGGCGCTTGTTGGACTTTCTTCACAACAATTGAACCTCTCTACTCTAACTTAATCAGCATGACAGCGTGATCTCCAGCCTTGTCCTTGTCAACACTCTTACCTGTGTTAACTTGAGGATCACTGAAATGAGTCAGTAAGTCCTTTTGTGGCAGGGCTGAAATGTAGTGGAAATTGTTTTTTTGGGATTAAGTGCATTTTCATGTCAAAGTGGGACTTTGCAATTAATTGCAATTCATTTGATCATGGAGTATATGCAAATTGTCATCATAAAAACTGAGGCAGAAAACTTTGTGAAAATGAATATATTAACATTTGGCCACGACTGTATATCTTATTCCGGCTCTAAGTGCCACTGGAGTAAACATGTTGCTCATAGATGTATGCATTACCAGTTCTTTAAGGAGTTTATAATGACACTGTTAATGTGAAATAGTAGCAATGTGCTTTCTAACAAGTGCATCTTAAATGGAGCTAAGGCATGAAAAAGAAGCTATAAACATAGGAGCCCACTTATGATTGTGAGTTGCCTTCAGTGGTGGTGGTTATATTCCTTTTAATTTTGTTTTAGAAAGTTTTATAGAAACCTTTTATTATTAAGTTGATTACATGAGAAAAAGAAACACTATTACTGCCCAGTGTAAAAGTTTCAGAATAATAATTAAAAAGTCAAATTGGAGTAAAACCGATGGAAGATGATCTAGTTCATACTTGACTAATTAGCCTCAGGTATTCTGTGTTCAAAATTAAAAAGCACTATAATGTTAAAAGGATAAAAATTTTGCTGCGATTAACTAGTTTGATTTTTTTTAAATGATTTAAATTTTAAAATAGAGCAAAATTACCTAGAGAGAAAAAGTTTTTGCGGATATAGTGGAGGACTGCACCAAGATCATATCATCTCATTTTGATTACATCACTTACCTATTGATTATTGTTAAACACTATTACCAACAAACAATAAACTAAAAGAGACCTTTCATAACAGTATGAATCAAAACTGAACCTGTTTGACAAGCTTGATAAAAAGAGCCTTATAGTGTGTTGAATCTTGTTGTGTAGAACAGTGTGATAAGAGAATAAGATCAGAAGATGTCTCAGAGCTGATCTCAGAGTTGTTATGATCTCATTCCAGGAGACTGGAAGTGTATCATCAAATGCATGCCCAGAAGGCAGAAGTAATATACAGGAGATTTATCCAATCAGAAACAATTAAGAGAAACTATGAAAACTATTTTTTACTGATCATACCATTACAAGAGAAGAGCATAAAAGATGTCATAGATAAAGACAGGTTCATTAGCCTAAAAGAAAAAAAAGGGGAAAAAGAATAACAAAAGAGATCAAAAGCCCACTTAAATGTATTATAATAAATCATCCTCATGCAGTCACAACAGAAATATAATAATATTCTGATAAATGACCCACAAGATGCAGTTTTACAAGCCCAGGAAGACAATGAATGTAAAAAAAAAATATTGTCCATCACTTCCATACAAAGACCTTCTTTCTCCAATCACTAGCCCAAGATTATCACCTATGTATGGAAATACAAGAAATACAAAATTTCAAACATTTGTAGTTTACAGTGTATGTTTACTGTTTCAAAACAAAATCCACATGGATACAAAAAACTGCAATAAAGTATCATCCTATCATTCATTTTTTACCTCTAGAAAAAAGAGATTGATTATTATTATGTCTAGTGTTAATAAACCAGAACAATCTGATCCAGCAGCAAAAGCTCAGCTTAAGAACAGTTTCAAGTCAGAATTGAATTGTGGGATTTCAGATGTCAAAAAGAAAACATAATTAATGAGTGAGACCATATCCATTAAGTTTAGTAATTCAAAAAGAGAAGTAATTTATTGAACACTGCGATAAGATATGCAGTTTTGTGTGCTGCAGTTAAAATCGATTGTTTAAACTAAGATTTTTCTTTACCAAAATATGATTCTCAGAAATAATCAGTTAATAGAAATAGAAATTATTTTTAACACAACAGTAAGTCTGAAACTTTTGCGAAATGAAAGCAAAAATAAAATTGAGCAAATATTAAACTTAATAATAATAATAATTCTTTACATGTACTGTATATAGTGGTTTTCCCTTTACTCTGAGCACTTTACATAGTGATTAGGGTGCCGCTTTAACACCCACCAATATGCATCATCCACCTGGATTATGCAATACTAGCCATTTTTGTCCCAGTATGCTCACCACAGGTTAGCTATTAGCTGGAGAAGTGGTGAGAGAGAAAGTTAATTAATTAGGGTCAGGGGATAATTAGGGAGCCAGAATGACTAGGACATTGGGATTCACCCCTTTCTTTTCGTAGGATGCTCAAGTAACTTTTATGACCGCCAAGAGTCAGGACCTTAGTTTTATGTCAAATTGGAAGGATGGCACCAATATTTACAGAACAGTGTCCCCGTCACTGTACCGTGGCATTGGGATACACAGACAAACCACATTAAAGTCTCCCCTGTTGGCCTATACAACAACTCCAACTCAAAAAGAAAAAGAGATGTATTACACCACTCCAGAATGGAATGTTCCTTTTAGAACAAAATCAGTTAAGGGGTAGAATTCACCAGATGTACAGTAGTAGAAGTATTAGAACAATTTTGTTAGAATCTGCTAAATATAAATCCCATCATCAGAAGTGGGTAAGTAGCCAAAAATTATGCTTAAGTAAGAGTAGCGTTACTTCAAAACAATATTACTCAAGTAGAAGTAAAAGTAGTCATCCAAAAAATTACTCAAGTAAGAGTAAAAAAGTACTTGGTGAAAAGACTACTGAAGTACTGAGTAACTGTTTGATTATAATGATTTATTTTTTAGAAATGTTGTAATAAGACAGACAAAAATATAAAATAATGTGCAAATTCTGCTATTTGCAAATAATAAAATTAAAAAAGAATAAAAATAAATAACATCTTTACAAAATAAAGATGCACAAATAACACAAAGTTCCACATCTCAGTTTTCACAACAAAGTTTTTGAAGCCAATACCTACAGTAGGTAACATGTATGTTTGAACAGTGCAAACTACTTACAGTGACAAGATATCCTGTACACTGACAGTATAATGCTGCATATTCACTTGCCCTCCAAATAGCACAGCTGATAGAAAATAACATTAGAACAAGGCAGCTTGTGTACGTACAAGAAGTCTCACTTTACCTTGACTGTCTGTGTCTTTGCATGTTTGGTTAAAATGTGCTTGTTCTTCACTAAGTGAAGTGATGGTTAAGCTTCAGCAGGAGTTAGCTCTCATTTTTCATGTACAAATGGAACCTTGGATTGCGAGTATCTTGGTTTGCGAGTGTTTCGCAAGACGAGTTAAAATTTTTAATAAATTTTGACTTGAAAAATAGGCAAGGTCTTGCAATACGAGTAGTATGTCTACGCTTTGTCTGCCGAGTGTCCTGTGATCACAACTGAGCTGATGATTCTTCTCTCTCTTTCGCTGCTAGGTTGTGGGCAATCATCAGTCTGTGTTCCTTACTCATATAGTCAACATCCGTACGAGCGTATACCATTTACTACAGCATTGTGACCACATGCATGGGTTGTAACATGCAAGTCCCTGTCTTGCACTCCAAAACACAAAGCTGAGTCTCAGTACTTTAGCGACACCAGCTTTATTCAGCTCGAAACAGGAACAGCGCGGTTATTTATTGTAGTGGGATCTGCCACTCTCCTATACACAGACACAGCAATCAGGCATGGTCGTGCCAAGGTTAGTGGCCAAGTAATACTGTGCCCTGCGCATTTATAATGTTCCTTCTATCACCCATCAATGGCAGGAGCTTATAGCATGTCTGCGATCTTTTCAGATTTGCTTTTACGGCGAACTGCTACAGTGCTGGGTGCCTGCGGTTGTTTTGGGACGCTCTTCCACGTGTCGTCCCATTGGGTGAGATCCCAAAAGAGTTTAGAAACTCTTTTCAAAGGTAAAGTGCAGGTTAATTTGTTTTATGTATTTTTACTTTATATTTTGTATTAATCATTTTTATATGAATAGTTTTGGGTTGTGGAACGAATCACCTGAGTTTCCATTATTTCTTATGGTGAAATTCGCTTTGATATACGGGTGCTTTGGATTGTGAGCACGTTTCTGGAATGAATTACACTCGCAAACTGAGGTTCCACCGTATTCTTTTTTCCCTGTCCGCTGTCTGTGAGGAGTTTGTGCCGCTATGCTGCTACAGTGTGTGGTCATGTGACTGCATGGCTATGTCTGATTTGTGAAACGGAGCCATGTGATTATTGTTGCTACATCTGATTGGTGAAATGGAGTCTTGTGATTATTGTTGCTACATCTGATTGGTGAAACAGTCATGCAGTAGAGCCACTGGCGGCTTCTCTCTGGCAAAAATATAGCGTATCTGATGGAAAAAAAAGTGACGATTCGAGTGTTGCCCAATGTAGCGGAGAAAGAGTAGTGTTTCTTCTTCACAAATGTACTCAAGTAAAAGTAAAAAGTATTGGGCAGTAAAACTACTCTTACAAGTGCAATTTTTTTTTAAAAGTTACTCAAGTAAATGTAACTTGTTACTACCCACCTCTGCCCATTATAAATCTAATAGAATCTATGCCTGTTTCACTAGTCATGAAAATACAAAGTGGCTTGGTTGGTCTGTGGCCAGAATGCTTAACGCCAGTCTTTTACTCCCAGCAACCAACCTGAATAATCTGCTGGCAAAGGGAGATAGACAGCAACTGCTAAGATGCTGTGCAGAAGGCTGTGAAATATGAGTTTGTTTGGAGAATGAAATTGAAAATAAAAAAACATCTTTTTCACAACCTGTAGTTTGTTCTGAAGACCAGAGAGTTAAACCGTAATCTTAGTTGGAAAAGGATTGCAAAAATCATTCACCAGCATACTATTATTTAATCAGAGCCAAAACACTAAGACAAAAAACAATTTGAGAGAAAAGAGCAATAAGTCAAACGCTAGTGTGTCAGAATTAAGATTATCAAACCTCCCTAGTCAAATCCATGTCTCAGACAAAAAGTTTAATTTGCTACACTGGAATTTACCAGTGAGTCTTTCTGATGTATGCTATAGTGGTGGTCCTTAGGAGCAAAGCAAGGTCACCTAGCAACTCATTACCCCCAGACAGAGGCTTCTGGAAATAGCAAAGAGATGTACTTTTAAAAATGCCACATATATAAACATAAAGCCAGAAAATGAAGCTTCCAAAACATAAATCTCAGGTACCAAATATATATACCGTGGCCCCGCTGTGAGCCAGAGGGGTTGCCCTCTCATGTTCCTGGGGAGGCATTGCCCTGAAAATGCCCTCTCCCCCCGTCCTTCCATCACAGGGACATTCCGGCTGGGCATATACAGTACAGTATATATATATATGTGAAACAAAAAAAAAAAATCTACTGAATCATAAGACTGTTATTTTTGTCATGCTTGCAATATATTCTAGTCATAATAAAGAAGCTAACATTAAAAGCAGTTATTATGTACATTTCACCTTTTATTTTTTTAATTTCATATGTGATCATTAATAAATAAGAGATAATATTTTAAGATGGTCAAGATTTTTACATTGCTGTGATCTCACATGTAAAGGTGTTGGGTGTATCAACCTTAAGGTTTCATTGAAGGGTAAAACATGGTAAGGAACATGAAATACAGGATAAGAGCAGTGTAGCCGCCGATGCATAAGGCGAAGTCAGGCACGGGTAAGACGCATGTCAAAGAAATCTCACAGTCCAAAAGTTCATTTTGAAAATATTTAGTGAAAGTTAAAACTAAATAATCCACACAAGAATAAAAGAAAAAATAGTTACAAAAGGCAAAAAAAAGGGAAAAATGTATCTTGTCTTAAACCTAGCTTTTCTTGAGAAACTTTAGTTATTTCTGTACTTAAAAGTTCTTTACTTTTTCTTCTCTACTTAAAGATTCTTAAATTCTTATATACTTAAAGATTCTTAGCTTCTTCTTCTGTATGCTTTAAGCATACGGCACAGCACATGAATTAAGTGCTATTTTCTTACATATTTATTTCACACACTCAAAAGGCTCGAAAGCCGATTGGCACATAGACATGTGTCCAGGCACGGTTTAAAACCATATGCCTTCCATTCCTTACTCAAGGCAAAGCTGTCACTAACTAAAGATTATTGTTTTAGTGAAAGCCGTTAGAAATGGCAGGAAAATACCAACACAATTCTATTCACGGAGGTTATAGAAACCTGCCATATTTTATGCATTATCATCTAGTAAAATATTCATGAATCTTATAGAACTAGGAAAATGGCTCTTACAGGCAGCTTTGGGCCTATTGCACCTAAACCAATCTGTTTAACCTTTACTGCTGCCTCCTTACCTCTCATGAATAACAATACAAAATGTTTTATTTAAATGGTATAGAAAAGCATTGTTAATGCTACAATAAGTGCATTGGCATTCATTAAGATTATGTTGAAAAATAAAACTTGTCTGTTTTTACTAGTATTTTCTCTTAATATGTCAGACTCAAGACTTTTTGATCAACCTTTGTATAATGGGGTTAAGCATTTAACATGTGAAGACATGAACATGATAACTGTCTCAATTTGATGGTATAGATGTCTCCGCACTAAGTTTGTCCCAAGGTATTGGACGTTAAATCATAGATTATATATTCATTTCTTGCAAATGAATCATTGAATTATCCTTGTAGTACTCCAGTTATAGAATTATGCAAATAGTTGTAACTTGTAAGTCAATTTGTATAAGATTATTACATTAATTTAAAACAAAATAGATTATTTGAATCAAGTGGTTTTCGTTCCCTAAGCCACAGTTAACAGCACTTATCAGTCCAAGCCTTGTTATTTTTGTTTTTTCAAGTAGAGGACAATGGATGGTTCAAAAGACATTGTACCTTGGCATTGCTAGATGCCATTAACATTTATATTACTTCTAGTAGCTTTGCTTCTGGTTAGGAGAATTCTAAGGCAAATGCACACAATCAATCTGTAGGCTAAAGCATTAACTCAAACTTCTAATTGCTCTTTTTTTTCTAAGTCATTACTGCCTATTTATTGAGACTGCATGGACCTTTGTTTTATATAACATCTGTCTTACTGGATGACAGGCTGCTGCCTTATAGCTTCAGTGATGATGTAGCTTTTAGATATTCTCTTTGAGACAGTGTGGTTTTACTTCAGGTACTTCCTAAATCATTTTAAAGATTTTCATGTTTGGGTAATTAGCAGGTTAAATTGGCTCCGATTAAGTGAGTGTTTGGAGCTACATGAGTGTGCCACATTCAGAGTAAGTCCCTGCTTTGCGCTCAACACATACAGTAGGCACTAGTTTGCTACAATCTTACAACAGCAGGACCTGGAAATGGTTCTGTCTCTGTAAGCTTCTTTTAGATTCTTTCACAACGTAAACAATAATACATTAAAAAATATAACTGCACAGGATACAGTAATTATAGGAACCACTGGAAAAGTCAATACATTAACACACTGAAATGCCATGAGTAAATATCTATATTTTAGAAAAAGACAATCAGTCAGTTAGAAGTCAGAGATTAGGCTGTCATCATTTGAATAAAGTAGTTAGTTTGCATTATAAAGTAAAAATAAGTTCATAAACAGACCCACAGAAAAAAAGTTTGAGAGTGGGAGCCACAAAGTTGAATCAAAGTTTTTTAACGTAATGACAGAAGGCTGGCTTAAAACAATCTGTGATATGCTATTCATCTTTGAGAATGCTATCATGAATCACTCCTACAAGCACTGTAGGAGGAAAATAAAACGTGTACAATAAGTTAAAATTTTTCATACTTCAAAACTTTATTTGAGATTATGCAAGAAACATTTACACCTTACCAGCACAGTTTACTGGCATTCAAGTAATGAGCGTCTCTGTGGGATTTGGTAGGGGTCTACTAATCTGATGAAAATGGTGCTTTGAACACAAAGTTTCATAGAAGTTACCTGAAGGAACCAGAAAGAGCACAGCTGAATAAAATGCATGGGCCAAAACCAGTAAGGGCATGATCATTCGTCAAATGAAAGGTCAAACGAAAATCGAAGTCACAAAAGAAAAGGTAAGATTTTCCTTACACTGATTTGGAAATCTTTTCTATAACTACAGTAGGATAGAACTTATTTTGTTTTATAAGAGAAAGTTCAACTCAATGATAAGGTAACAAAGCATGGGGACCACCTTCTTAAATAGCAGCAAACAACAACTGAGGTCACAACCAATGATACCAACAGTAATGAGGTAGCAAAGGGAGTTCCTTTGTAAAACAATATGGCTGAAGCAATGAGAACTCTTAAATAAACTGTAAAAAATAATAACAATAATAAAACAAAATAAAACCCACATGAAAGGGTGCTGCAAAACAAATCATTGGACAAAAAACAAATTGTCCCAAAGGAGAAAATACCTGAAGTACTTTGAATTATTAGTCCAAATATGTATATAGAATGTCTATATTAGGTAAGGTTTATGAGTGGCATGCAGTGTAATTTGGAAATATTGTATATTTACATGCTGAATAAAATGACAATCATACAATCTAAAACATGGCTCTTGTGCTTTTCAACTGTACTTTACCTCAGGGCTGTCTCTCCTCTCCAGAGAGTAATCAGCCAGAATACTTTGATTCTATTTTCCTTAGTAAAGCTTCTCCATGTTGGAAATATCATTATGAAATCACTTGCCAGGTTGATCAATGACTGCACCAAGGCTTTTTAAGGAAAAAGTCCAACATGAGAGTCCAAGAAATAGATCTTCAATAACTTTTTACATTCCACTGATAGGTATGACTTGAGAAGGTCACACCCTATTTCAGGATAGATTTCAGCTTCATGAATTCCCTAAAAATATTCCAAAGACACTTTTGAAGCTCTGCTGGGCAGCTTTCTCAACTTCATTCAGCTTTTCTTCTAATCCCTCATCTTTTAACCCTTCTTTGATCGGAGAACCTAAAAAAACACCTTCTTTAATCTTGGCATCACTGATCCAGGTAAATTTATTTCTTAAGCACAAGGTGTGATCAAAAAATACAGTGAATGTTTTAAAAAAGAAACATTTATTGCAGTAAAAGATTTACAACTGCTAGTCACCCTCAAAATACTCTCCTCCACTTCGAATGCACTTATCCCAACGCTGCTGCCACTTTGCGAAGCAGTTCTAGAAGTTTTCTTTCGAGCGTGTCTTTAGCTGGGCTGACGTGGCTGCCTGGATATCCTCAATGGATTGAAATCATTTGCCTTTCATGGTCATTTTCAATTTAGGGAACAGCTAGAAGTCACACAGTGCCAGATCCGGCAAAAAAGTAGGATGCGGACACAGAGTAATGTTTTTATTCAACAGAAATTGACGTACTAGAAGGGATGTGTGACAAAGAGCGTTGTCAGGATGAAGAATGAAACCATTTCAACATTTTCCTCGGTTATTGATGTTGAAGGACGTCCTGATTTTTTCTCGTCTTCAACCGAGTCAGATCCATTACGAAATCGATCAAACCACTTGTAAAAAGTCTTAATTGTTGGTGTAGTGTCACCATAAGCCGATTTTAACATCTGATAGGTTTCCTGAGCTTTTTACAATTTAAAACAAAATTTCATGTTAATGCGATGCTGGATATCCATTATTAACGACAAACTTGAAAAATACAGTTGAACTCAACAGAGGCTCACAAACGACTGACAGTATCAAACAAGTTAAAACTTGTCACAAACTAGGCTCTAGGATGGACATGTCAGGACCTGTATTGAATTGTTTTGCGTTGCTTTTAGATTGTTCTCTGCATCAACATTCACCATACTTTTTGATCACACCTCATATATGAATTCTGTTTGTGTTTTATCCAATGCTTTAACAAGATTTTTCATACGTTCAAGTTTGATATGCAGAGAATGAAGATAAAACTTTCTCAGGGTCGACAAGTGGACTGTTTTTACCATGTTTTTTTTTTCTAGAACATTTTGGCGATCTCTTTTCTGATCACAAAAGTTCTTCTTGTCCCTACTGTTCCACTCTCACAAAAAAAAAGAAAAACAGTACTTGGCGTGACCAAGTTGCAGATTAGGCAAAAATGTAGTCAATTTTAGATCCTTACAGATTTCCTACATACATTTTGTACAAACATACTGAATGTTTTCTAAATTTAACTTGATGTTTTCATTCAACCTTTTCATTCTAATGGCATGTGCTAAAGGTAGGAATTTATTTTCCATTATGAAGAAGGACAGCTTCCAAGGTCACTTTTGATGAGTCAATGAAAAAGAGCCTCCCATTCATGTGGTGTTCATGGCTAGTATATGTTTATTGATGAAAATATGAAGTTGATGTCTCAAGAAAACTAAAGTTGATAGAAAAAAATATGTATTCATATTTGGATTCATCATTATAAAATATTAGAACACATCACAAGCCCTGGGACAAAATTGTTGTTGACCAGTGTCCAGTCATGACTACTATTTGTTTCACAGTTGAATTATATTAAGGTAAAGGAGTATTGATATACTTGTAAGGAGGGCATGTAATTTAGGGAAGACTTCTTGGACTACAGGACAGTATCTTAGACAATAATATTTCAAAATAATCATCCATTCTTGTACTAAATAGCATTCTGCTAGTGTCACTGGTGCTAAGGCAGTTAGCAACACATGATGGAATGCCATTCTGTTGCAATTTACTATGCTTTACAGTGCAACAGTTTCAAATGATGGCAGCTGCAGCATTTCATTACATAGATGACATTAAAAAAATGAGAGAATTGCACACTTTGAGGTCTAGAAAAAAACTTGATTCATAGAAACTTGTGTATTCTGTCACCATTTCAAAACAGTCTCTTTGTCGTTCTCTGCCTGTCCTGTCTGATAAGGTAACATTCTGGGAGTCACATACTGGAAATGCGCACATCACTGTTTGAATTGCCTCAAAGTAAGTTATCACTCAAATTGTTTCTGATGTTATTAATAGGTCAAGCCAGCTTTTAGATAGAACTTCATCATCACACATCATTAAATACCCATTAAATGCAGGTGCTGGTCATTATTATTAACGTATATCAGTTGGGTTTCTAAGTCTAAAGCTGAAATATGTAAATAGGAACCTCATAGGTTTAATCACTGTCAGGTGTCTGCTGGAGTTTTAAATACTTTAATAGTCAGCTTATGTAAACCAACACTGATTTTCTTAAAATAATTACTTTCCGTTCTGCAAAGCACACTAGCTAATTTTATTGTAGCTTTCATGCAGACTTTATTTTTAAAATTTAGTGTCTTCAAACATTTACAGAATATTTGTTAGTGTTAAAGAGGAAAAGATAAGAAAATGTCTAAAGAACAAATGACAACCAGTCAGTGGCAAATTGATTTTGACTTACCAGTAGAAGGCAGTGCATTTCACTCAGGTGCTGTATTCAGTAGACATGGCATTCTAAACACAACTGCAGTGTTGTGTTCAAACATCACAGTATTTTATTTTTGATCTAATATTAAATGCCTGTGGTGGGCTGGTGCCCTGCTCGGGATTTGTTTCCTGCCTTGCGCCCTGTTTTGGCTGGGATTGGCTCCAGCAGACCCCCATGACCCTGTAGTTAGGATATAGCTGGTTGGATAATGGATGGATGGATATTGAATGCAAGATATTGACTGTTATATAGAGGTCTGAATTTATGTGTATTTTGCTGTCATTTGTGAATTATTATTTTTAATATTTTTAAGCATTTTGCTATTTTTGTTACCATTTTACTGTCCTTTTAAATGTGCATCCATTCCACGAATTATGTGGGTGGAACCTCAGGATGTGGGGCCACTCTATCATCAATGCTGGAACTTCCCTCTGCCTTTATCTGAAAGTAAGAGTGAGTAACCCAGCCAATGGATCATTGTGTTACTTTGTGAGTGTTTTTCTGTTTTCTTTGGATTCTCCTAGTTTTGCAAAAATCTGCTTCTTTCTTTAGGATTCTGTTTATTTGATAACATATTGGAATGTGTTTGCTGGAAGTCTGATTTTTTGAGAATTTCCTTGTATTTTTCATTTTTTAATGTTAATAAATCTTAATATATAAAGAGTCTTTCTTTGTCATTCTGTGCACAAGCCAGGGATTTACAGTCACCCTCCTCCTTTTAGGACTTTTGCAATATTTATGGATTTTAGGCAGGGTAGTTAGGTTGTGACCCTACCTTTATTATCTTTTTATGAGACCTCACACCGATTTTGTTACGTTTGAGACTGCACATAATAACACTAACCATTAAACAATCCTAACCAACAACAACCCCCAATCCCCCCCAACCCCCTCCACCCCAACACCCCTTTAAAAAGAAGAAGCTTTGGTAATTTACATTTATTCATCCACTTGCTAAGATGCTTTTCAGTTAACTGTCATAGAAATCTATTGTTTATCAAGACAGTACTTGACCCTACTCAGAGTCCAATACTGGAAGGTTGACAGAGCACATTCATGCACACACCGTCCCAGTTTAGGGTTACCATTTAGGCTAACCTGCACATCTTTGAGATATGGGAAAAAATTGGTGGACCTAGGTGAAAACTTGCAGGAACTTGGGTAAAATACGCTAACTAAATACAAGCACTGTCTAGACATATTCAAACCCAGGACTTTGGAGCCATGAGACAGCAGTGCTATCCATTGTGGTATGTATTTGTTTAATTTTCATTAAGATGGATGGATTTACAAATTATTAGTGGTGACATTTGTCATCAACCACTCCCCTGGGTAAAGCACTTGATTAATTGTTATTAGTTTATGCTTCAAGCATTGTCACATCTTCTTTATGACTGGAGCACATCATTCTTATAATCCTGGCTATAATGCTTATCCAAAAATAAAATGATTTTTTTTAACCTAAATGAAGTATGTTGTTTATTTTTCTTGAGATACATTATATTTGGCAGTAAAAATGTATTTTGTAATTTTTTCAGTGGTTTGCTTGTATATGCTATTCAAAGTCTTCTAAATTCTGTGGTGAGTCATTTTATTTGGCAGGTAAAATTAAAATACTGTGTTTGCAATAAAGGATTGCTGCTGTTTCCACATGGTTTAAAATGTTCTTATTAATCAAGACTCAGATAAGAAGTTTAGAGGTAAATAGTTTTGCAGCATACTGATACGCTCTGAGTTACTCATCACACATGCCATGTACAAACTAAAGACAAAGTACTCAACTATGAGGTATGGTAATCAACCAATCTTTATTTTATATACAGTATAACAGCTTGTTTGTGTTTCTCATTAACAGTATACCTTCTTGAACCAAGCCCGGGGGAACACTCAGGCTATTTATCTCCCATAACCAGGAATAAGGTTGAGAGATCTGAAGGCAATGGTGATGTTATAGACTCCAAAGGTTCACTCCATACATCCTGAACACTAGGTCTCGTACCTGGTGGGGTTTGGAGGTTTGAGTGCCTGATGATGGCCTGATGGCCCTGTCATCCTGTTCCTAACTTTGCTTTACCGTTCAATGGAGTAAACCCTCTCACATGCACCTTTAAGCCCCAGGAAAATATAACCGTCTAAACCAAACTAATGTTAAAATGCTTTCATTGTATTTATTTATTCACACAGAAAAATACAATACAAGAAAATTATACAGTACAAGTTTATACATTAAATACCATAAGCTACTGTGTCTTCTTTACTATCTAATATACACATAACTTTTATAGCATACTTAAAGTGTGCATGGTAAAGAAAATGGGTCTTATAATCATAATACAGATATTTTGCATTATCTTTATTGTCTTCTATGGAGGAATGCTGTATATTCCTTCAACAGTTCTCTAATAATACTAATAATAGTGCTTTTCTTCCTAATGAAAGAGCTTTACATAGTGAGTGGGGAACCACCACAACCACAACTAATGTGCAGCAGCTCCCTGGATGATGAAACAGCAGTCATTTTGCGCCAGTAGGCTCACCACAAATTAGCTGGTGAAGGGGAGAAATAATTAGCCAATGCGAGACATGGGATGATTAGGGGGGCAGAATGACTAGGCCATTGTGGACAATATAGCCAGGGCAATGAGATACTTCTATTCACAAAGGATGCCCAGGGATCTTTTATGACCACAGAGAGTCAGGACATCAATTTTACAGTATGTCTCATCCAAAGGACAGTGCCATTTTTACATCACAGTGTCTCATCACTGCACTGGAGTATTGGGATCCATATTCAGACTACAGGGTAAGTAGCCTCTGCTAACACTTCTTTCAGCAGCACCGTTTTTCTGGTTGGTCTCCCATTCAGTTATTGGCCAGACTTCAACATGCTGAGAGCTTCAGGTGGCTTATCTGCTCTGAAGTGCATGTGGTGTTACTGCTGGTATAATATAAAATAAATATACAGTATATATATAGGAATATATATATATATATATATATATATATATAGGAATACACTTTTAATTTCATTTTCTTATCATATTTATGGTTACAATTACTAAAAGAGTTTGAGCATATTTCATGGTGAGACATAACGAATGACACAGCAATCTGTTTAGGAAAGCAAAACATTTATTTTAGCCATCTTGTCATACTAGCAAAGACTCAGACATATCTACTACTAAAGAAAACCACAGACAAGGAGCTTCCCAGTCATTAGGAATTGCTTGCTGAGAGTTTTGATCAGTTATACTTAAATTTAATTCTGCCATATTTTTGTAATGATGCAACTGCAGACTGCCTTTACAAATCAAACTGTCCTCCTTTTAATACCTGAAATTATTTATTTTTCCCATTTAGTTTAGCATACCTAACAATGATATATTTTAATTATGTAAAAGTTTTCAATTCTGCAAGAAATTATCCTTTCAAATTTGTCGTCTCTATTGACTGTAGTAAATGCTATTGTTTCACAATATTACTTTCTTTTAGAGGGCCCCACCACATCTTATATTTGCAAACATCTGTTACTAATAGGTATTGCAGATCAGACTGGTTGGCACAATTTATTGATGGGTGTTTACTAGACTAATTCAGCAGCCATCTACAGGTAAATCTGTAGAATTTACAATGTAAAATCACTATGAACTGTACATAATGAGCCATCATCTCTCTGATTCTGAGCACAGCTAATGAAGGAATCCATTTACTTAGCTCCAGCATAACACATATTTGCCAAACAAATGTTTGATTACTGTAGATTTTTCACAGCAGTTAATGACAGGCCTGGTTGTTTTCAAAACAACACATCTAGTGTTGTTCCTGTACCTGGATGTTTCATTTGTAAATTTCATTAGTCTGTTACTAATTTTCTAAGAAAATTTGATATTATGAAGTTACCTTAGGTGTCTGCAACAGATCTATCATCACTAATGTTTATCATCTTTATTGAACATTGACTGCTATATAAATAGTTGTACACATAAGGTAGACCAGACTATTTTTATGATAAAGATGTTATTTATTTTTCAGAAGCAATCTACTGTATATTTTAGATATAATCCTCCAGTCAATGGCTTTTTCTAGCTGGGGCTTACAATGTAAAAATATATATAAACTGCTCAAAAAAATTAAAGGAACACTTTGAAAACACATTAGATCTCAATGGGAAAAAGAAATCCTCCTAGATATCTATACTGATATAGACTGGGTAATGTGTTAGGAACGAAAGGATGCCACATCGTTTGATGGAAATGAAAATGATCAACCTACAGAGCCCTGAATTCAAAGACGCTCCAAAAATCAGAGTGAAAAAAGTATGTGGCAGGCTAGTCCATTTTGCCAAAATTTAATTGCAGCAACTCAAAATTGTACGCAGCACTTTGTATGGCCCCTGTGTTCTTGTATACAAGCCTGACAACATCGGTGCATGCTTCTAATGAGATGACAGATGGTGTTGTGGGGGATCTCCTCCCAGATTTGGACCAGGGCATCACTGAGCTCCTGGACAGTCTGAGGTGCAACCTGGTGGCATTGGATGGACCAAAACATAATGTCCCAGAGGTGTTCTATTGGATTTAGGTCAGGAAAGTGTGGTGGCCAGTCAATGGTATCAATTCCTTCATCCTCCAGGAACTGCCTGCATACTCTCACCACATGAGGCCAGGAATTGTCGTGCACCAGGAGCCACTGTACCAGCATAGGGTCTGACAATGGGTCCAAGGATTTCATCCTGATACCTAATGGCAGCCAAGGTGCCTTTGTCAAGCCTGTAGCGGTCTGTGTGACCCTCCATGGATATGCCTCCCCAGACAATCATTAACCCACCACCAAACTGCTCATGCTGAATGATGTTACAGGCAGCATAATGTTCTCCATGGCTTCTCCAGACCCTTTCACTTCTGTCACGTGCTCAGGGTGAACCTGCTCTCATCTGTAAAAGCACAGGGCACCAGTGGTGCATCTGCCAATTCTGGTATTCTATGGCGAATGCCAATCGAGCTGCATGCTGCTGGGCAGTGAGCTCAGGGCCCATTAGAGGACATGGGGCCCTTGGGTCACCCTCATGAAGTCTTTCTGGTTGTTTGGTCAGAGACATTCACACCAGTGGCCTGCTGGAGGTCATTTTGTAGGGCTCTGGCAGTGCTCATCCTGTTCCTCCTTGCCCAAAGGAGCAGATACTGGTCCTGCTCATGGGTTATGGACCTTCTATGGCCCTTTCCAGCTCTCCTAGAGTAACTGCGTGTCTCCTAGAATCTCCTCCATGCCCTTGAGACTGTGCAGGGAGACACAGCAAACCTTCTGGCAATGACACGTATTGATGTGCCATCCTGGAGAAGTTGGACTACCTGTGCAACCTCTGTAGGGTCCAGGTATCGCCTCATGCTACCAGTTGTGACACTGACTGTAGCCAAATACAAAACTAGTGAAGAAACAGTCAGGAAAGATGAGGAGGGAAAAATGTCAGTGGCCTCCACCTGTTAAACCATTCCTGTTTTGGGGGTCATCTCATTGTTGCCCCTCTAGTGCATCTGTTGTTAATTTCATTAACACCACAGCAGCTGAAACTGATTAACAAACCCCTCTGCTACTTAACTGACCAGATTAATATCCCATAAGTTTCATTGACTTTATGCTATACTCTGATTAAAAAGTGTTCCTTTAATTCTTTTTAGCAGTATACATTGATCTCATTGGAAAAGTTAAAAAGGAGAAAGATAAGGAATCGATTAAAGTGTGAGTAAAAAATAATATTCCAGTTTCTGAAAGTTAAAGATGAGGATAAGCAGCTTAAAGATTAAGAAGTGACTCAACTTGTACTTTTGAACATTTTGCTGAAAGAAGATACAGAATTTTAAAAAGTCTAACTCATTAGAAGGGAGTTTTTCTGTGAGGATTTTTTTTTTTATCATTTGAAGGTTGTTATTTTCTCATTTATTGTATTAGTGGCTGAAGCAAGTAATGAATAATCAAACTAATACAATAAATACAATGTGCACAAAAATGTCTCATTTTTATTGTATACAACACCTTAACAACCAGGGTCATTTGATAGACTAAAGGTGGTGAGCAACATTTTAGGTTTCCAAGTTTCCTATGGCATTTTATGCATTATAAAATGAACAAAATAAAGTAGTTCTAAAAATAAAAAGTATGGAGAAGTATCTCCAGGTTTGGAGATATGAGTATTAGTCCTACAGTATATTTTGTATCATTAGTCATGTTTTCATTCAAAAAGTAAACATCATGTTTTTGTAAGAATTACCAATTGTTTGATAAGTAAACTACACCAGTAAGAGAAAGGTTACAATTGAGGAAATTCGAAAGAATAAAGCAAAACAGTATTCATCTTAAAGTATTTATTGGTTCATTATTGTACTAGAAACAGAATTCTGATACATCACAGTGATAAGCAGACTATAAACTGATAAACAATCTTAAATTGCTACATCAACTATAGAAACTGTCCCAGGTGATGACTTCACCACATAGTATGATATTATAATATCACAGAAAACAAAGACCATTAAGAAGGTGGTGAATTCTGCATGAAAAGTTATAAGAGGGACAGAAAGTGTCAGTAACAACTAAATAATCTGTGATGTCGTTTCCTTTTTTTGAATAATTTTAAACGTTTTGCAGAAATATACTTACAGATCATACATTCTACCAGTCAAACGTTTGTACATACCCATTTTCAAGTCAATCAGTTTTAGTTTATGAACTTACGTAATGATGCTGCAGACAGAAACTACTATCAATTTACTGCCTCATTAGTGGTATACTTATCAACACTCAACTTAGATGGCAATAGTACTTATTGTCTTCTGTCTGCGCAACTGGCTAAAACACAACCAGGCAGAAGCTATTCAATTTCTCTTTAGTCTGTGCAGCTAGTATGTCCTAAACGGCACTTCATATTATGAGGTGTCGTTTACCACATACATCATTGTCAACTCTGCATACATTATACTGAATTGCATAACAAAACACTTAAACTGCATACTGAAACACACACACTACATACTGAAACTCACCATACACTGAGTGTATGTACTGTTAAGAATAATTTATGTCCTAAACGACACCTCATAGTTCACAACCTAACCTGTCAATTCACAGTTTAGCAGATTTGAAGAAAAATAATGAATATTCTTTGAAGAGACACAAGAATATGAAGGGGAATTGTACGTATAAGTAGTGATAAACTTAAGGCAAAAATACCAGTGGACAAATTAAAGGTTGAGAAAATGTAAAATCTAATTGTAGTTCTATAAAGAGTCCAATATTTCCTAAAGTGTTCCATTCTGCCTAATGAGAAACATCAGATAGAAAGCAAATTGACCAGGCCTAAAAAAGATGTACTCAATAGACTGAAGCACTACAATCTATAACAAAAGAGCCAGAATAATTAAATAAGGTGCTTATATAGTAATTTGTTTTTTTAATGCACTCTCAGATAACCAGAAAGTGTACTGTCATAGCACTGCCATCATGCACCATCCACTTCCAGTCATCCAAATCTAGAAACATTTTGGTGACATCAGTAAAATGGAGATGCCCATAACAACGACAAAATGGTGTATCAAAAGACACAGGATTATTTTTAATTATTTAAAAAAATAACTTTACGCAGAAATAAAAATTAAATATGGAATCTTCATATTGTAAAGCTCCTAGAGCAGGGAGTACTCACTTTTAGTCCTAGAGGTCCTCAGTGCTATCAGGTTTTTGCGTTAAACAAATTTTTTATTTGAACTTATTTATTTACAATTAAAGCAATATGAGTTAGAGCCCATAATTGCCTATTTTAGTTTTAAACAGCTGCATTAAAGATTTAAATTGTTGCCTGCTTTACTAACCAGGCATCAGTTCATAATTGGTGCAAATGACAAAGAAACTACTAACTTTCCAGTTAATATGCATCCATTTAAACCGGTATATATGTATCATGAAGTATGTGTGTTAATTCGATATTTTGAAATAAAATAGAGAGAAGGGAAGGACAAAGAGGTACAAACCTGTTTCTGACCATAAATCATATGGATAACGTTCTCAACAGCTGCAAAGAAAAATCTACAATGTGATAAACATTTAAGATGGAAGAATAAAAGCACTAAGAGAGAGAGGCTGGGAGCATGATAACATGTTGCTGCACCCACCACACAATGAACCACCTGGATTGGGACCTGAGTGCAGTAAGTGACACCTCAGCACCACACTGGAAGGGTGAGGTTTGGAGTGCCAATCCTGCCACCATCCCACAAGTTTTCCCTGTAAATTGGAGGACTAAAGCAAGACTGCTAGGCATTGCTTTTAGTTACAAAACTGTCGGGAATGAAACCCTGCACCCACTGTGGACCTTGAGGACTGGAGTTGACTACCCTGCTCCAGAGGAACACAAAGAAGCTAAAACAAACACTAAATGAAGACTTCAAAACATTAAGAAAAAACAAAATAATAGCATATTCAATGTTTTAACATGTCAGTGGCATAGTGCATTGATCAGAGGTTTTGTCACAAAAATCCAGCTCTAGTTCTGAATCTCATAAGCAACTCCCATTCTCCCTGTGTTTATGTTGGTTCTACTCCAGTCTTCCTTCTGCATTCCAAACAAATGGCTATTAAGTTAGATCTGTGATGAACTAGGTTAGTTCTTGTCTTGTGTCAAATGCTTTCTGGTTAGATTGCAGCTTACCACGATCCAGAAATGGATTGATAAAAAATTTATCACATAAAAATTATTGCCATATCATGGTGTTTAGTAATGTGTGTGTACTGACTGATACTAAGCATCATTGGAAAAAAAACAGTTTGGTCTGAATGGAATAATACATTGACAATATTCTGCACTAAAATGTGTATATTTATTTTTTGTGGTCCAAGAGTTTCATATGTTTGAAAAGTGAGAAACGCCTACAGCTTTGATACATTTTGGTATTCTTTTTCGAAGGAAAGTAACATGATCATTTATCAAAAAAATGTTATGAAGTTTAATAAAATGTGCTAAAAAGTGAGTAAATGTTCCCACTGGAACATCATCAGTCACCAAATGCATGATTTTTAATATACAGGCATTAGCAGTTAAGTTTCCGTAAAGAATTACAAGAAATGAACAAAGTGATTTCATTAATGTAAAAAGGGTTATTAACAGTAGATAATTTTCGATAAAACAAAGAATTCTAATTTAATTTTTAGTAAATTCACTGCTAGTTTTACTGGATGCAAAAAATGAATATTGTGGGTAGTGATTTTTTTTTAGTTTAGTTATGATAGAAAAATAGAAATATTCTTTTTCCTGTTTTCAGGTAGTGTGTTCAATTAAACCTTACCATCCATTATGTGGAAAGGTCTTTTATAGTGGATAATCCTTTTAAAATTGTTATAAATAAACTTGTTTATTTTTAGAGAAAATCTTCATAAGAAGTGAAAAGAGAAATAAACAAGTTAATCAGTTTCCTCTTATGACCTAATGTGATCAACAGCTGAAAGCAACTGTAAATTAGTCTCCAGGAGGTTCGGTAGTAGAGTCTTGAAAATAGGAGCAGAACCAATTCATATTTAAGATTTCTGCCATTATAAAACACAAAGAATTCTTTAGGCGAGGATATAACATCATA
The DNA here is from genome assembly GCF_016835505.1 of Polypterus senegalus. NCBI lineage: Eukaryota > Metazoa > Chordata > Cladistia > Polypteriformes > Polypteridae > Polypterus > Polypterus senegalus. The sequence goes on along the minus strand of NC_053160.1, from coordinate 125,363,479 downwards.
GATTAAAGCAAAAACATTAAACTTTCTGACTTAAAAAATGTATGAAGCAAATGTTTTAGGATGTGGAGAGAATCTGTTAAGCACATAGTTTAAAACTGTATTGGAATCATAGCATGAATGCTTACGTTAATTTTTTTATGTCATATAGGTGGGTAAGCGGGATTACATGATGTTCAAGTTTAATATTTTTACTGACTTGTTGTAAACAAGATATTTGTATTTTTATTCATCTTTCACCCTCAAAGCATAAATACCAATAGAATATGATGAAGTGTAACACAAAATACAACAAACTACATTATACAAAAAATCAATATACAGTACAGTGATGACTCTTATCTCTACAGTATAATGAGGATTGCAGTAGTGTAATCAAATTGTCTCTGTTACTCATAACAAATATTGCTTTTGAGATTAAAAGTGATTATTAATCCACTGGTCTATTACAGAACTGCCTTTCAGACTACAATGATGTCAACAGTTTATTCTGCAAATAATTGATAACTGTTTTTTTTTTATTGCTCCATCACAATAGTTCTGGAAAGCCAAGTAAGAGACATCATCAACTGTCTTGATAATCTGGGTGTCATTGAAATCCGCATTTTTAATCATTTTTAATTTCTCAACAATGACTCAGTTTACTTTTTTCAGTATGAGAACCTCACTTTTGAGTCATAAAGTGATGTTTATATTACTACGCTTGTTTTTCTGTTAAGTTTGCTAACAGGGCTCAGTGCAGCTGTTGCATTTTTCCCAGTAGAGCTTCTTTGTGAGCCCATATGGGATTATAGTTGATTGGTAGAATCAGTGTGTCAAATGATGTGGATTGGCGGAGAATTTAGCACATTTTAAAAGTCTTTTATTTCACTTGTTCAATTGGTTCTTTATTGAAAAGATGATTAATGCAAAATATAATAATAAACTTTAAGGAACCAAAGATGGGCAAAACAAAAATGCCACTTGATAACATATTACAATTACTTAATATGCTCTATAAATATACTCCAGTTTACAGCCCATTCAATGTTTTCAGATGTATTATACAGTATAACAGGTCACAAGTATGCACTGGCAGTCGGAAGGTTGCCAATTCGAATCCCGTAAATGCCAAAAAAGGGACTCTGCTCTGTTGGGCCCTTGAGCAAGGCCCTTAACCTGCAATTGCTGAGCGCTTTGAGTAGTGAGAAAGCGCTATATAAATGCAAAGAATTATTATTATTATTATTAATATTATTTGCAAGTCTGATCAATGCAGTGAGGAATTTAAGGTTTTTCTCTTTTTCAAGGTATGACTAAGTTAAATTGCAGTTGTTTGCAGTTTCTTATCATCTAAGTGTCTTTTTTAAAAATAAAAGAAACTGTCAATTGAACCTACTACTGTTAGACTATTGTATTGCTTAAGAATTAGAGCAAGACCCACTTATAAAAGACCTCATAAAATCCACATACACAGGAAAGAAATCTCAGTCAGCATCATCCTGAAAAGCTCCCTGTCAGTCCCATCTCTCCTAAATCTTTACTTTTAATGCCCGCTATACTGACTTATCCATCAAACCTATAATAAACCTCCCAATGTTTCTATTTTCAAACTTGACTCTCCATTTAAAAAAGCACAATTTAGATTGTTCAAATAAAACTGTTTTCACAGTATCTGCAGTTTTGATATTGGATAGCACCAAAACAACAAAATGCAGGATGACATGTTACCCGCCGTAGCTCAGATTTGCTTCAACGCACTCAAAACTTAGACTGTGCCCTGCGGGCTTGAATCATTTCGCCTGCCACAAAAGAAACAATTTTTCAATGACAAGCTATTAAGTCCTACACTATAGCTTGCTGTGCAACTGAATTACATTTTTTATTTCTTCTCCTACTTTAGCTTCTTCTTCTTGTGACTACTTATTGACACAAAAGTTTTATTATTCAAACAGTGACTAATTAGAAGGAGCATGAAAGATTTGCCAAGAGCCTAAGAATAATGCCAACTGGCAGATCAAAGTACACTCTAATCAGAACAGTTCTCGTATTTCAAAGATGACCAAGGAAATCCAAAATAAGCGTCATTAAACACTGAGTTTCAGCTTTCACAGATCATTGTTACAGTTCAAAATGTTTTGAGATAAATAAACAATAAATTGGGAAAACATACACTTTTTTATATACTTATTTCACATACTACAATGATCATGTAGTAAGATTAAAATGCCTGCGTTATGTTAAAATATCCAAAACAAAATCATAGATTATTATAAAGTGAGTACTGCACAGATGGTGAAAATACAAAGTAATCAATATTTTCTGTGAGCTTGTAGTGCTTGGTTTACAAGCTAAACACATCAGCACAGCCTTGATCCCCAAGGAGATCTGTGATGCTCTGTGGTGAAACAATACAGATGTTTGTCTGGGTTGCAGACACAGAGGAAAACCAAGGAGATGAGCTGAGAAACTCTTGATGCCTCAAAGTATGTACTGTCTTTTTTCTCAGGTTGAGAATGAAACTCAGAGGAACAGAGATAGACGAATGCCTAATGACATATCTCTTCAAGGTATCCATCTTAATGAAAGGACAACTGTCTGTATATGTGTTTGTCCGGTTGTTATGGTTAGGCAGAAAAATTTTGAAATGGGCAAAACATGTAGAAGAAGGGCCACAAAAATAAAAATAATCGTAAAAAATACTACATAAGGGTCTAAAAATGAGAAAGTTGTTTTTATTGGTCTATTCTGTTGTCTGATGTTATATGCTGGCAACAGCATCATGATAATGACTTTCTTGCAACTCTTTTTGTGCCACATGAACAAGAGTTATAGCTGTAGTGCTAGATCTCCAACCATAGTAACAGCAACAAGGGATACATTAAAGAAAAAAGGACATGTTGTTAAAAAATGTAATAAAAAATGCAAATTGTGAAATTAATCTGGAAATAAATAAATAGTTGCAATTAGAGGTGGGTAGCGCAGTGGTAGTGCTGCTGCCTCGCAGTTAGGAGACCTGGGTTCGCTTACCTAGTCCTTCCTGCGTGGAGTTTGCATGTTCTCCCCGTGTCTGCGTGGGCTTCCTCCGGGTGCTCCGGTTTCCTCCCACAGTCCAAAGACATGCAGGTTAGGTGGATTGGCGATTCTAAATTGTCCCTGGTGTGTGTGTGTGTGTGTGCCCTGTGGTGGGCTGACACCCTGCCTGGGGTTTGTTTCCTGCCTTGTACCCTGTGTTGGCTGGGATTGGCTCCAGCAGATCCCTGTGACCCTATAGTTAGGATATAGCGGGTTGGATAATGGATGGATGGATGGAATTAGAGGTGGGAAAGTTGTTATAATATTGAAACCTTCTTCCCAGCCCTACCTTTATAGTTGAAAAACAAATGTGATGATGGTATATGCTGACACATGTGACAATGCTTGTGCCACTTCATGAAATTACTTTATGATATTGTGGCAATCTTAAATCAGGAAAAAAATGGAAATCACATGTCATACAATAGAATGAAAAATAGAAGCAATTGCTATTAAGCACAAAAAAAACATACAATTAATATAGTTGAAATACTTGACATACTACTTAGTAACTTATTCTCTGTGAATTTACAGTTTTGAACTTTACTCTTAAACCTATTATATCTATGTTCATGTATTCTTTTTGAGCTACTGATTTCATGTAACAGCTAGAATCCATACTAATAAGGATTCTCCCATGTCATCCCTGAATGTCTGTCTGCCTAAGATGAAATGATTCAATTCTCAAGTCAAGTAGCCTTTATTTTTGAATTTTTTCAGGCACTGTTATGTTTATTTTATAACAGACCAAAACTGCTCACAATATTCTAGATGTGATCTCACACGTGCATGTCACAGCCTAAGTGTAACCTTTCTTGACGTTTACTCAGCTCAGAGTGGGCACTGTATATATCTCAGTGATCTATTAGCCTTTCAAATTGCTTCAATACACTGCCTAAAAGAGCACAGTAATGAGATTACCAGGACTCACCACACTTTATTCAATGTAGAATTATATATCTTCAACTCTTAAATGAGTAATAATATTGAATACTTTTGCTTCCTTCATACTGTACAAAACTGTACGTGTACTCATAAAAAAATCGGGAGTGGTCTCCCCTAGACTATGTCATATACTCAGATATAAGGATGGATATTTGAGGAGTAAACCACAAGACAATGATTATACAGTATTTTATATTATGTACATTAAAGAACCATCAACAGCAAGTTAAATCAAATTAATAATATACTGAACAATTATTATAAAAGTAAAGTTGAATAAATAAAGTAATAAGTGCCACTTTCAATTAATAGAAATGATTTCAGTTGATAGAAATCTACATTTTGTACCTAATACTTGTGTGCAAAATTTTGTTGACCTAAGTGAAAGTGTGCTCAAGTTAACATGTTTGCATACATACAACAACATTTATTTATATAGCACATTTTCATACAAATAATGTTGCTCAAAGTGCTTTACATGATGAAGAAAAGAGAAAAAAATGACAAAGTCATAATTAAAATAAGACAATACTAATTAACATAGAATAAGAGTAAGGTCCGATGGCCAGGGAGGACAGAAAAAACAAAGAAAGTCCAGACGGCTGGAGAGAAAAAAAATAAAATCTACAGGGGTTCCAGACCATGAGACCACCCAAACACACACACACACAGACAGACACACAGGCATAATTACAAAAATTATTTTTTGGTATTTTTGGACTCAGGGAGGTCTAAAACGTCAAGATTCATCAAAATCTTAAAAATCGAATTTTTGGAGGATTCCAATACTTTCCCTATACTTCATATACAAGAAAGTCTGGGAAGTCTAAAATTTTGAGATTCATCAACATCTCAACATTGAATCTTTGGATGATTACAATACTTTCCCTATTCTTCATATGCAAGAAAGTAAAAAGTTTAATTGCAGCATATTAAACATTTTTTCTAGGTCCAGTGGATTTGCTGTCTGATCTGGCAATCCATTTTAATTCAGAGTCACCTGAAAATTTAACTAATTTGTTAGTTAAATATTGGGTTAAATCATTTGTGCAAATTAACAAATCAGAAAATATACACAAGGTGTAACATTAAGGTGCATTTGGGGACTTGACCATTTTCAAAGTTGGAGCATTTTTCATTGTTTTTTTATCCGCTTAATAAAGAATAGAGATATCAAAAATAATTTTGTAAGAATCATATTAAAAATAACTGTCATAATAGAATGCTATTATATATATTATTAGAGTAAATAACATGGTTTTTAATATCATTTTATGTTGAAATATTGTTAAAAATAGGTTTTTGGTAACTGAAATACCTTTCACAGACACTGGATTCCAGTTCAAGATAGAAATAACATTGCCCGACATCCTGTTGCTAGCAGTTAGTTGGGGACAGCCTATAACTAATTGTAATTACTGTTTCTTAAACATAATAAGTCCAGAAGAAGTACTAGACAGGGAGTTAAAATCTATGCAGAAATTTGCTACTTCAACATGAGTAAACAGCTGAGGTAACAGAATGTCTCAACTATGTGATTTTTTCAGGCATTTCATTGACTTGCACAGGGGATTTGTTTTATTGCAACTATTGAATGAGCAAAAGAGGAAAATATGCATGTTGAAATACTTTCTTTAAGGTAAATGAATCAGAAACTGAGGTTGCACAGAATTTTTCTCTGTTTTAATATTAACAAAATCAAATAGGAAGCTATGAAAATTTTTAAGAATTGAATAAAGCACTTTGTTCAGCATATTGGAATTAAATTTTCTAAAAGAATAAGTGCAGTAAATTTTAACAAAATTGGTCCAAAAAGAGTTCATGCAGATAGACATGACAACAACAGTAGATGGTTTTCGCAATTTATGTCCACATACCTAAAAAAGAGCATTGGAATCATTGTTGACTTAATTAACTTAGAAAAAACAATCCTAGTACCTTTAAGTACCTACTTTTGTGGTGTGGCCAGCTTTTGTTCCTTCTGCACACTGTTCCCTCAATCCATCCATCCATTTTCTAACCCGCTGAAACCAAATACAGTGTCACGGGGGTCTCAGCCAACACAGGGCACAAGGCAGGAACCAGTCCTGGGCAGGGTGCCAACCCACCGCAGGACACACACAAACACACCAAGCGCACACTAGGGCCAATTTAGAATTGCCAATCCACCTAATCAGCATGTCTTTGGACTGTGGGAGGAAACCAGAGTGCCCGGAGGAAACCCACGCAGACACGGGGAGAACATGCAAACTCCACGCAGGGAGGACCGGGGAAGTGAACCCGGGTCTCCTAACTGCGAGGCAGCAACGCTACCAACGCACCACCGTGCCGCCCTTCCCTCAATCCTTTCATCTATTAATTAAGTAAAATAATACAACAAACCATTCTCAAAAGCGTTTAATCTAATTCAGGGTTTGTGAGAGGTGTAAAGGATTTTTTCATATTTAATATTATATTAATTTTAAATTTTATTACATATTTTTCTATATTTTTATGTATAAACCAGTTTTATACATATGTACAGTAATCCCTCCTCGATCGCGGGGGTTGCGTTCCAGAACCCCCCACGATAGGTGAAAATCCGCGAAGTAGAAACCATATGTTTGTATGGTTATTTTTATATATTTTAAGCCCTTATAAACTCTCCCACACTGTTAATATTATTAGAGCCCTCTAGACATGAAATAACACCCTTTAATCAAAAGTTTAAACTGTGCTCCATAACAAGACAGAGATGACAGTGTTTAAATTAAAACAATGCAAACATATCTTCCTCTTCAAAGAATGCGTGTCAGGAGCAGAGAATGTCAGAGAGAAAGAGCGAGAGAAAAGCAAACAATCAAAAAATCAATACGTGCTTTTGGGCTTTTAAGTATGCCAAAGCATTAGAGGAGCGTCCCTATCCTCTAGGCAAACAGCCTCTGTGCAAACATCCCCTCTGCTCACACCCCCTCCATCAGGCGCAGAGAATGTCAGAGAGAGTGAGAGAGACAGAGAAAAGCAAACAATCAAGCACTGCGCGGGAAGCATATCGTACTGTATATCATTGAGGAGTTTTATTTAATATGTAATACATGCTCTGATTGGGTAGCTTCTAAGCCATTCACCAATAGCATCCCTTGTATGAAATAAACTGGGCAAACAAACTGAGGAAGCATGTACCATAAATTAAAAGACCCATTGTCCGCAGAAATCCGCAAACCAGTGAAAAATCCGTGAGATATATTTAGATATGCTTACATTTAAAATCTGCGATGGAGTGAAGCTGCGAAAGTCGAAGCGCAATATAGTGAGAGATCACTGTATACTCATATATTGCTATTATAAAATAAAGAAATTTCTTTAGTCACACCTAAAATAGTATGGATTTGATCATGTGTTAAGTTGTGTACTTTAAGTTTCTATAGCAATTTTCCAGTCTATAAGATGATTTACTACCTCTTAGCTGTTTTTCTTATGTCTATTGTGAAGATTAGCCCGGACACAGACAGGCATGGATTCAGAATATCCCAAAAACACACACATTTATTAACGTTCTGCACAACAACACAATGCACACAGTGCACAAACCCAACAATGCTCAGTCCTTATCTCTTTCTTGTCCTTTTTCTTCTGCTGCCTCCACTTCTCTCTTGCAAGCTCTGTCCTCTGCCTCTTAACTCCAGCTCCCCGAGTGGAGTGAGGCAGCCTCTTTTATACTGCACCCGGAAGTGCTCCAGGTGCTTCTCGATCAACTTCTGGCAGCACTTCCAAGTGTGGCAAAAGTGCTGCAGGCCACAGCTCCGGAGCTGATCAGGTGATCCCTGGCGGTGGCCAAAGGCCGCCACAGGGTTGAGCTTCTAAGCTCCAGTCTCGTGGCCCCGATGTAAATCTGCCCTCTCGTGTCCCGGAGGAGGTACTGCTGGTGATAATTCCACTCCCCCAGTCCTCTCCTCAAAAGGGCGTCCTGACCGGTCAAGGTCCCTGGCCATCTATCACACTGTATAAACTTTCTATCTTTGTCTAATTAGAATAGCTTACATAGAAAGGAGAATTTCACTTCACACTCAAATAGATCTATTGAATAAACATAAACAAAAAGTAGACAAAATGAACTGCAGTCTAAAACCAGAGTGACTTTACCTCTTCCATATAATTATTACATAAATATTAGCTAGACAGTGTTATAAAACAGGTATCTGTTGCTTCATAGGTGAAATATTTAAGAATTATTCTGGGAAAATGAGCATTAGCCAATATACAAACAATAACAAAATGAAAGAGTAACAGGTACCCTAATCCTGCTTTAAAACTCTTTTCTATTTCACGTAGTGAAAAAGAGTATTAAGGCATATTGTACCTGAGTCACTGCTGGCTTCATGGATGACTTCACCTCCTGTAGTGAAGCTCCATGACTGGTGAAATATTTCCTGCAATGAAATCTGCTTCAAGCTTTCTACTGCCAGGACAAATAAACCCACAAATACTAACACTATCTATCTATTCATTTTCCTTTTATCCCTTTTTAATTAAGCTGGACATTTTCAACTCAGTTATTCCTGCATAGTGCTCTTCACTAAAAACAGGCTTAGACTTAGACTTTGCTCTTCCAAGTTTCCTTAATTTCGGTAACCAAGGAAGTTGACACCATCTTTCTGAAATATTCATCTGGTGCTTATAAATTCTGATGTTAATGGTGCTACTAGCTTTTAATGAATAAATAATTTACCACAAAAAATCAAAATATGATTATGCACTCTGCTTCCCAATTCAGTTATAGTATCTTTTTTCTGAAGGTTCCTGGATCTTCTTGTGAAATTTCACATCTTGCTTATGACCTGTGTGATATGTGGAAACAATGCTGTTGGAATGACATTCAAAGAGGCCTTGGGGAGGTCATGGTCAGTATTTGGTTTCAGTCTGTGTTAGCTTGAAAATAACAAGACTGAAGATAGAGCAATATTACATTTTTACACTGTCACTTGAGGTACTTGAATTAAATAGTTTTGTTCATTGTTTTGTCTTGGTAGAGTTGTATATTACTCTACTTTCCCCTTTTGCGTTCTTTATTGTGTAGCCTTTGTCAGAATGCCTCAAATCCCATATACTTAGCACTGTTTATAAGGTATTGCACTTCATAATTTCTCCCCACCTTCCCTTCTACATCTATAACCTCAGGCAATTACACAGAGTAAAAGACAAGCTGAAGTTAAGTTACACTTTAAATAATGTATTATTGATAATATGCATAAATAATAACAATAAGCAAAATACAAGTGAACACTGGCAACCATATAACCTGATTAATGCTGATATGTAGTTTCAGGTAGCACACAGACTTGCATTTACTTTAAATGTCTCTAGTTAAGTCATAATTTTGTAGCTTTCTTCAGGACAGGCCACATGCCTGTCTCAATATGGCTGCTGAGATGTGCTTCTAAATGGGGCCTTCTTTTCAGTCCATGATGTGTGAAAATCTCCTTCATAATGATGGTGTCAGAGAGAGGGAAAGATAAAGCAAGCACATTAATAGATTCTCTGTCCAAACCCTTACACCAATAGGGCATGGTGGTATAGAATGGCCTCTGATTCATACCAATCCCAAACAAACATTCTTCAGACCAATTGGGCCCACAACTTATATACAAAATTTCACACAACAGTCCATTACAAACTTTTCTGAAAAATGAAATCACAAGTTTGCAGAATAAAATGCATAGTACAGTATAGGCTAATGATGTTCTCAACACACCTAGATATATATAATCCATAATGAGAAAGTATAAAGGAGATGCAACCAAACCACATAAATGATGTCTCATGCACACAATAATTTTTATCATTTTTATTATAATGTACATTGAGGTACCAAACCCATTAGATGTCTAAAGTAATTACTATATTGTATTGACACTTACTTGCATTTCAACAGGGCCAAGTCTGTTTATTTGCACTAATGGAATGTTTTTAGTTTTACATCAGTTTATATTGGCTACTTGTTTTCACTTGTCAGTGGACTGGTAGAAGGTCAGGATTATTTCAGCCAAGCTTCAACTCCTTCATGCTTACTGTGCTGGAAGCCATAAACTGACTGACAGGGCACTACATTCAGTTTTTGTATGGTGTGGGTGTACATACTTAGAACATAATATGTTTTTTGCCAACATAAAAAAGCAATTTGAAGCAGTGTCCGGTTTTCTTATTGTAATGCTTGTAATTGACAGCACTCATATTGAAATATGCCAAAATGAGACATTGTGGACTCCTCAGATACAGGATACATCAGGTGGGAGGCTGACCATGCCAATGAAGACCAACAGCATCATGTCTGCATATGTATGAGGTTGATTAGCGTGATCCATATAAGGTGGTTTCAGGGTGGCAACAAGGCAGGGTTTGAGGTGTGTTCACCTATGCAAGATAATTGTGATTCGTAACAATAAATGTATGTATAAATGTGTGAACACCAAGTTTAATAAATCTAATTTTATTTTGGCATAAGCATTTTTCTGTTTTTGGCATACCCATACTTTTACACTCAATTCCACACAAGGTTTTATGAATGAGACTCCAGAACATTAATCTCCTTTTGGTATTGCTGGTTGCTTGTGTTCATGGGAAAGTGGAATTTATTGTGTATACAGTACACTGTTTGATAATTTCCAGTGTAATAATGATATTTTTTTCTTGTTGGTATGACGTAGGTGGCTTTTTGGTGAAAGGTTGGTGCTCAGTGTTGGCTAACGTCTATAATGCAGTTCTTCAACCCAAATCTCCACCACCACAACTGTCTAAAAACGTAAGAGACAAAATGCTTATTACATGAACTCTTATAAATTCACCTCTTATGTAGAATTAATGCCACTTATCCATTCTTCCATCCATTGATTTTCAAACCCACTTAAAACAGTTTAGGGTTGCATGAGACCTAGACTATAACAGCAGCAACACACATATGATTTTAGCCAACTCTGAACAGGATGTGAGTGATATCTATTTTGCATTTTTTTTCTTCTGAAATTTACATTTCAACCTTAGAATGAAGGATAATACAAGATTACCCAATAGTCATAGTAGACAAAAGCCAATGAGACTCAAACTCCTCATGTTGACTAGAGATAAAACAATAATACACACATTATTGATTATTGGATGGAATATATCCCATTTTATTAGCTGGTAGGTAACTGAAGTCCTTCCTTCAGTTTATAACAGGGTACTATAGTATGCTTCCACTGCATGAATGTGAAGTTTGTTTCTTCTCTAAAGTTAAGCAGTGGTTTCTGTTTTGTGATGACCAATACCCTTTACCTTTCTCCAGGAGTTGTTGGTTATATGTTTTTTGCTCACATAGAAGAATTTTTGAGGATTCATCTAACTGATGACTTTATAATATTAACTTACTCAATTCAGGTTAAACAAAATTTTTTCAGGTCAAGACTTCTGTCATTTGGAGAAGGTATGAATCTTTTGTACTATGGTGCACTATTGGCTATTCTCAGTAAAAAAATTCTGCTGCAGTTTCAGTATATATTTTGTCACCATGGAAACCAGAAGTATACACAACACACTAACCTTTGTCTCCATAATTCATTGTAGCCAGTTTTGCAAAGTAGCTGGCGGCGAAGCTACAATGATTCAGTTAAAAATCTTGCTCACTGTATGTGACAAGTCATTTTAGTTTCCTTAACAACTGCAAGCATAATTTTGTGGTGTACATTTAATTTTTCAACTAACTCAATAAGTCATCTTATAAAACAGATGTATCATTCAAAACAAATATTTTATATATGCATGCTTTATATATTGGTTAATTGTAGACTAGAGAATAACTTATCTTAATTCATCTTCCATCTGTGGCAGGCTTCTCTTGATCTGATTGTGATCCAGTTGTTAAACCAGTTGTGACACCAACTACCCAGCCAGCAGAAGCAACAAAAGAAGTTCCTACTACTTTGCTTTGATTTTGCATTACTAAATCTATATATCTATCCAAGTTTTTCCTGTTCCTCCTGTTATGTTGTTCAGCTGATTGCATTAAATAAGTAGACTATCATTTTTGAAAGACTTATGTATTGTGGTAGCCGGCCCGGACACAGACAGGCGGACACGTTCAAGTCACCCAACACACGTTTATTTACACCATCCATATTTACAAAAGTGCCACACAACCCCCAAGTCCCCAAAGTCCAGACCACCAATCAAATGCCTCACTTCTCTTCAGGCCGCCTTCACTCCTCTCCTCTCCTCTCCTCTCCTCCAAGACCTCGTTCTTCTTCCACCTGACTCAAGTCAACGAATGGAGGGAGGCGGCCCTTTTATAGTCACCCAGATGTGCTCCAGGTGCCTCCCGATAATCTTCCACCGGCACTTCCCAGTGGTGGAAGTGCCGGCTGCACACCCAGAAGCGCTTCGGGTGTCCCCGCTCCTCTTCCCCCAGCACTTCCGGGCTCCAAAGGCATTGGAGTGCCACCTGGTGGTGACCACGGGCCCCTATAGTTAACTCATTGTGTCTGCCATTCTCAGTATTTGTCGAATACTATATGCTTATTTTAAAAGTAGCAAAAAACACCAGAATTATATTTTATCTATTGTAATTATTTGGGTTTGTCAAACCCTGCAGTTGCCAGTACATGTTCGATCATCAATTTGTTTTGCTTAATATTTTCAGACCTACAGTACAGAGCCATCTCAAATTAACTCCAAAGTAATGTTATAACAGTTGTATTATAACATGTTGTTGAAGAAAGTTGATGACTGATACACTTAATCCGTGTTGGGGATACAGAATGGCAGCTGTCTCTACTGTATTCTCACATTTAATGTTGTTTTAATGACAATCTAGTGTTCCTCCTTTGGATGTCTATCATAGTTTCTTTTTTTATTTATCAGTAATGTACAGTATATGTTGGAACTGCACTGTGGCTTACTGCTTAAGGCTGCTACCATTTCATATAAAGGATATTTTTTAAAAATCTTGGCATAGTCATTTCCTCTATGCATGTACTCCTATTGACTGTGTTTAGTTTCTATTGGTATTCTTGTTTGTGATAGGTTAAGTATTTGGGCAAGTGCATAAATGCACCATGTTATTGAATGGTACCCAGCCTAGGGTTTATGCCTACCTTTCACCTAATGCTAATGGTAATAATAATAGCAATAATAACAATAATAATTAAGAAGGTCAAGAACTGGACATCCTCTATAAAGGATGGACTGCATGGATTCTTACTCTAATGTCTGGTTTGTTTATACCAAAGAATTGCTGAGCAGTTCAACAGCATAAACAAAGGAAGATTGACGAGTATATGACAACTCCAGGCAATAGGTACAGTACAAAGTATTGACTTATAATCTCTGCCAACAACAATCAAGCTAAGGACAGGAATAATACCTGATGCAATTCCAAACCACTTACAGTGAAACTACTTGCTTCCAGTAGAAAAAAAACGTAAGCATCAAATACCAGAAGCATGAAAGATTTGTTTTTGATCAATAAACTTATCTTAGAAAATGGCAACCACCAGAAAACCAATTATATATTACTTGGATATGCCACAAAAGGGCCTTTGACTCATTGTCACATAACCGGATTCTGTCAGGTTTGGAAATAACAAGACTGAACAATAAAATTAGCTTTGTCAAGAAAACAATTGGTCAGTAGAAGAAGGAGCTTGACAGACGTTATTCAAGTTAACATTATAAGTGGACTCTTTCAAGGTGACTCACTTTCCACCCTCTTGTTTATAAATACCTTAACTTTACATCCTTTTGAAGAAAGACTTATGTTACCAAACTTCAAAATCAAATGTGAGTGTTTTCCAACTCCTTTACATTGATGATCTGAAGCTGTATGGAATGTCACCAGCTAATGTATAAATATGACTATGGAGTTAAGATTAGTGCCACATTAGCTATAAACAGAGAGAAAGCAGTCAGTACTGAGGAAGTAAACATTCCTAATAGTAACAAAATCCAAGCATTATCTGAAAAACTCGCCAACAAATACCTAGGCATATTACAGGGAGCTGATGTCAACCGTGAAAAAGTTCAGAACACTATTAATAAAGGATATTTTAGAAGAATTAGGAATGTATCAAAATATAAGCTCAATGTGGGTAATGCTATCTGGGCCACTAACAGCTGTGCCCTCAGGTACACATCTAGAATTGTAAACTGGAAGCAGAAAGAACTAAAGCTGCAGACTGAAAGATATAATTGGTCTTTAGAGATTTTGATAGACTCTGTCTTCACTGAAGCAAAAGTGGCCAGTTTTGTAAGTCCAACAGATGGTAGAGAAAAATAAAATAGGTTTCACTGATTACATACTGGATGGCTAAGAAGATGCAATAAAAAACATCAACATTGAAGGCTTACTTAAGACTAGTGAAGCCAAACAGCCTTATAGAAAATAGAGTAGAGTAGAACAGAAGAGAAAGTTGGCACTTTAAATTATTTCATGGGCAGTGCATGACAGGAACAAAAAGTGAGTAAGATTAACAGATGGCAATGGCTGAATTCAGGCATTGTAAAAAATGAAATGGGAATTTTCATAATGAACAAATCCAAAAGTTAAAGATTAGCCTTACATCTGACAGCAGCAAGCATCACCTGTGTAAAGAATCCAAAGAAACAGTGAACCACATTTTTAGTTACTGCAAGAAAACACTACAGTCTGACTACAAAGAAAGGCACATCAAGGTTATAACAATGATACAGCAATTAACATTTGAAAAAAGTATCTTTACCCTGGAAACATGATCTGGCAAAACATTCTTAAACAAGTAGTTGATAATGAGACCGTGAAAATACTATGGAAATTAGGAATTCAAGCAGACAAACACCCACCATAAAATACAATGGATGTCACAGAGGTTGTAAAGAAGCAGATGTGGAAAACAGATGTGGCAGTACCTGAAAATAGCTAGGTTGAATACAGCTGGAGAAGATCAAAAAACACAAAGACCTACAGGTCAAGAGTGAGCAACAAGTGAGCAGTTGTTCTTCCTGTTGTAGTCAGTACCTTTGGTGGAAACTCATACCATCTGGAGCACCAATTTAACATCTTAGGCATTGACATGGTCACCATCCACCAACTTCAGAAGGCAGCACTGCTAGAAACCGAAAACATACTGAGCTGATACCTCTAAATATCTAAGATTCTGGAGAAGGATTTTATATTTAA
Source organism: Polypterus senegalus (assembly GCF_016835505.1). Classification (NCBI taxonomy): domain Eukaryota; kingdom Metazoa; phylum Chordata; class Cladistia; order Polypteriformes; family Polypteridae; genus Polypterus; species Polypterus senegalus. Next base: position 125,348,319 of record NC_053160.1, on the reverse strand, counting down.
AATAGTAAACCTAGTCCAAAACAAGGTTGACTGTGTATATCAATTTTCCTAACTTAGCAGGGAAACAGGAGAACTGATTTTTTTAAGTCTGTAGCGGTCAGAGGCCGCTAAGATTCACACCGTCGAGAAAGACGGTGATTTATTTATTTTATATGAGGATTACCAGGGACAACCCCAGCCTTGGCACGACACACACCCACACACACTACAGAGACAAAGAAAACGCACTGGGAACTTAAACGAAAAAAAAGTATAATGAAATTAAATTACTAAATGAAAAACAATAATACCACCCCTGATCCCTTCGGCGATATTACAATTAACAGATAAACATGACAAACACGCGGTAAAGTCCATGTATGAAATAATAGCGGTGAAGTTATGTCCAGTGATTTGAATGAAGCGAGGGAAATGGAAAAACACAGTCCTACCGGTAGTTGCTGAAGTAAGTTGACAGATGAATGGTTCAGGAGCGCTCCTTCTTCCGTGAAAGCCAAATAATCCAGACAACGTCCTCAGGAACAGTAAACAGGTAGACGAATGATTCCAGACCCCAACAGACAACACAATCCAGGACACGAAGATGTAAAGCAGGCAAAGCGACAGGCAGTTCCACAGATAAATACAAGCAGCAAACGACCAAAACAAAAACTTCTTTCTCTTCGTCCCCTGCCCTCCTTTTGAACCCCTCTGGCCACCTTTGCCCCCAACAGCCCTGCAAGGACTGCTGGGAGATGCAGTTCTAACCAATGGTAGCACTGCTACAATCCCCCTCCCAGGCCGTGGTGTACGGCCGAACCAAGGCTTGAGGTTAGCGATGTTAACAGTGTCTACTTTCTTCGTCCCCGGCAATCCCCACTCTACTGCATAGGTAACTGGTCCTTTCTTTTGGACTATAGTTGCGGGCGAACCACTTCGAGCCAGTTTAGCTGTAAATTTATCGGAGGCTTTGGAGAGGGGATGAGTCCTGATCCAGACTTTCTCCCCAACTGAGAATTGCACAGGCTTATGTCTCCGGTTGTACGACTGAGATTGTCTGGACTGGGACCTCACCATCCTCTCCTTTACCTGTTGTGTGATAAGTTGTAGCGTTTGCAAATGATCATGTATTGAGGTGTCTGGATTGGGTGGTTTATGATTAATTACCCTCTCTAGTGGACCGTTTAGCTGTCTGCCTAAAGCTAACAATGCAGGGGTCTCACCCGTAACCTCGTGCACCGCCGTGTTCAATGCGAACCGCAGCTCAGGCAGCCACTTTGTCCAATCCTGATGATGGTCTCCGGCGAAGGATGCAATCATTGTCTTCAGGGTCCGGTTCACCCGCTCAGTGCGATTAGATTGGGGATGGTACGCTGTTGTCTTCAGGTGCACCACCCCCCATTGCTTCCAAAATTCTTGGCCTCTGAGCTGGTAAACTGCGGGCCCCGGTCTGAGATGATGTTCTTCGGCACCCCCCATCGGGTAAAGATCTCATCCTTCAGGGTGGAACATATCTTCTTGGCTGTGGCATTAGCCATGGGGAATAGCTCCACCCATCGGGTAAAATAGTCCACAACCACCATCAGGTAGGTCTTCCGGTCCTTACTAGTGGGTAATGGTCCCATTAGGTCCACGCCTAGGCTCTCCCGGGGTAGTGATGGTTACTGGCTGGAGTTGACCTGAGGGGAGACCAGGTGGGGTTTTGTATTGCTGACAGGTGGTACAAGTCTGGACATGGGACCAGACGTCTTTGCGTATCGTCGGCCACCATGCCACCTCCAAGACTTTAAACAGTGTCTTAGTACGTCCAAGGTGACCACCGATCGGGCTGTCATGGTAATACTGTAGGAACTTGGGCACGTATGTCTCGGGCACTACCAACTGATAATGGTAACCCGGTCTTTTGTTGGAACACAGCGATAGAGTGCCCCTGAAGTTCCCTATAATGTATGCGGTCAGACCTCCCCCCTGAGCCCTCTCTCAACCCCTGACACACAGGACTGGCTGCTTGAGAGTGAAAAATTTACTGCATGTTCAGGGAAGATCAGGCCAAGGGTTAGAGACCGATACCGCACATACCATCGGTGCGGGCTCGTGCACCGGGATAAGGCATCGGGCACCACATTAGCACAACCCTTCCGATAGCACACCCTGAGCGTGAACTGTTGAGGCGCAAAACCCACCTTGTTAGCCTAGGCGTGGTCTTGGGCAATTGAATGCCCAGGTCAGAGCCCTATGGTCGGTGTAGACTTCAAAGGATGTCCCTCCAGGAAGTGGCGCCACTTTTCCACGGCCCACACGACAGCGAGGCATTCCTTCTCGGTGGTGGAATAATTATATTCGGCCCTTCAGTGACCGTGAAGCATAGGCCACCACTCTCTCTTCTCCTTGGTTAGTTTGAGCAAGAACGGCGCCGAGCCGAGGTCACTTGCGTCTGTGTGGACCTGAAAGGTTAATTTGGGATCAGGCTGTGCCAGGACTGGAGGTGATATCAATGCCTGTTTAAGTCTTTCAAAGGAGTCCTGGCACGTTGGTGACCACTCCCAGGGGGATCCCTTCCTCAGCAGCTGGAACAAAGGGGCAGCGATGTCAGCAAACCCATGCACAAATTTGTGGAACCACCCAGCCATCCCCAGGAAGCGCTGGAGACTTTTTACCTCCTGGGGCGCTGGGTAGTCCAAGATGGACTTAATTTTCTTTGGGTCTACCGGACCCGTCTGCCGACACCAAATGGCCGAGGAAGTTTAGATGGTCCTGTAGAAATCTACACTTGCGGTGTTGAGTGTCAGATGAGCCTTCTGCAGTCGCTGGAAGATGTGATCAAGGTCCTTCAGATGTTGTGAGACAGATGGGGAGAATACGATGATGTCATCAATATACACGAAACAGGTCTTTCCAATGAGTCCCCGGAGGACCTGCTCCATCAGCCGTTGGAATGACGCCCCAGCGTTTTTAAGTCCAAAGGGCATCACCCGAAACTGGAACAACCCCTCCGGGTGATGACGGCAGTCTTCTCCATACTACTCTTCCCCATCCTCACCTGCCAATACCGGACTTCAGATCAAGGGAGCTGAAAACCACTGCCCCATGCAAAGATTCCAAGATGTCATGAATGAGGGGCATGGGGTAAGCGTCATCTAAGGTCTTCTTGTTCAGCTCCCGATAGTCAACACAGAATCGGTAGGTCCCGTCGGCCTTCTGACCGAGCACCGCAGGGCTAGCCCAAGGCGAGGTGGAAGGCTCAATGACCCCATCCGCCAACATCTGGTCGACCCACTCCTTGATTATTCCTCTTTTCAGAGGCGACACTCTGTAAGCTCTGTGCCGAACAGGGACAGGGTCGACTGTGTGAATGTGGTGACATACCACCTCAGTCCGACCCAATTTGTCCGTCCACACAGAGTGCCACCTCCTAAGCAGCGGCTGAACAAGCTCCGGCTGTTCAAGAATAGCCTTCTCTACTGGGCTGGGCTCGTCCACCAACTGCGAGGTAATAACACAAGTTAGGCCAAACCAGATTACTTTGAGCCTTCGTCCCAAACCGATGGACTCCACCCCCCGGCAACTCATACTCCAGCCGCGACAGATGGATGGTAAGACCTACTGACACCAGAGAGTCCATTCCCAGTAACAAGGGCATTGACAGATGGTCATCTTCCAGGATGTAAACTTCTGTCTCCCAGTGTGTCTCATGTAAGCAGAACCTCATGGGAACCATGCCCTTTGCCCGTCGCCCTTCCATCCGCAAGAAAGAATTTTACTTTTGCACTTTCCCTTAACTGCTCATGAGGCACTTTAAGCTTTTCCCACAAGCTGTATTTCATAAGGGTATAAGTGCTCCCTGTATCTACGACTGCCTCTCCAGTGACACCCCGCACTTGTATGGGAACCACTAAGAGGGCAAGGTGGCTTGCACCAAGGTGAGATCGGCCGGGGATCCACTGGGGCTTTCCCTCGTGGTTTCGGACAGGGGACATCTCGAGGCGTGGGACCCTTCGAGACCCACTCAGCCCGATAGCCGCCCAATCCTTTTCCACTCGGGACCCCACCTTCACCAACTCATCGACCGATTTCACGACCCCCCTCAGAGTAGCAGCCACCCGAGGGTCACATGCATCAAGGACACGTCGCAATATCTCTTCCTCACGCATGTCAGATCGCCACTTCAGACACAACGCACGAATTCAAAGACAAAGTCCCGGAGGCTCTGCGATGGTTTTTGCACAAAGGTCCGGAGCTTTTCTTCCAACAGCGCCTGGTATTCGTCAGAGAGGAACACATTCAGGAAAGCAGCGAAACTCCGCCCAGGAGTTGTATTTGTGCCGCTCAGCAAACCACCAAGAGCGTGCCGGCCGCTGAGTGCCGTGTTCAGGAATCCCGCAGCTCGGCTCCACTCAGAGGATGCAGCTCCACGAACACGTCGACCTCCTCTACAAAGTCGACAATGCCCGTGGGTGCACACTGAGGGGCCAGCTTTGGAAACTCCATCCGCGGTACCGCACGGACAAGGCCGACTGTCCCCAGTCGTTCCTCCTCCCGCTACAGGAGTCGACTGCCCCAGTGGCTGCGTGGCGGCACGCCAGCTCTCTTGCACCTGCCTCCTGATCTCCTCTCTCATATTGGCTTCCAGGCGCTGCACACACTTCGCGAAGGACTGCTCCAGGCGCTGCACCCTCACAACCGCCTCTCCGAAACTCGGGCGGCCGTGGCATCGATAAGATCATGGACAGTTTCATCACGATTTAGAAAACTGCGGGCGATGTCATCAACCAGCGTCTCTAGCTGTTCTAGGCGCAACGCGTCAGGTCTTGCAGAAGCTGTCCCTCGCTGATCTCGGGCTGCTCCGGACTGGAGACACAAAGGGTATCCAGCAGGCTCAACTCCTCCTCGAGAGGGGCTCTGACCGTAACGTGACGCGGCCTAGGCAGCGGACGCACATCAACCAGCGGTTCACTAAGTTCAAGTTCCTCGCCCTGCACTGCGCTTACAACAGACATGCTTCTGAAAGAGTGTAGTGAAGTCGCACTAGAAGGTGTCGTAAATAACCCTGGCTCCTACCGGCTCGCCAAAATCTGTAGCGGTCAGAGGCGCTAAGATTCACACCGTCGAGAAAGGCGGTGATTTATTTATTTTATATGAGGATTACCAGGGACAACCCCAGCCTTGGCACGACACACACCCACACACACTACAGAGACAAAGAAAACGCACTGGGAACTTAACGAAAAAAGTATAATGAAATTAAATTACTAAATGAAAAACAATAATACCACCCCTGATCCCTTCGGCGATATTACAATTAACAGATAAACATGACAAACACGCAGTAAAGTCCATGTATGAAATAATAGCGGTGAAGTTATGTCCAGTGATTTGAATGAAGCGAGGGAAATGGAAAAACACAGTCCTACCGGTAGTTGCTGAAGTAAGTTGACAGATGAATGGTTCAGGGCGCTCCTTCTTCCGTGAAAGCCAAATAATCCAGACAACGTCCTCAGGAACAGTAAACAGGTAGACGAATGATTCCAGACCCCAACAGACAACACAATCCAGGACACGAAGATGTAAAGCAGGCAAACGACAGGCAGTTCCACAGATAAATACAAGCAGCAAACGACCAAAACAAAACTTTTTCTCTTCGTCCCCTGCCCTCCTTTTGAACCCCTCTGGCCACCTTTGCCCCCAACAGCCCTGCAAGGACTGCTGGGAGATGCAGTTCTAACCAATGGTAGCACTGCTACAATCCCCCCCCAGGCCGTGGTGTACGGCCGAACCAAGGCTTGAGGTTAGCGATGTTAACAGTGTCTACTTTCTTCGTCCCCGGCAATCCCCACTCTACTGCATAGGTCACTGGTCCTTTCTTTTGGACTATAGTTGCGGGCGAACCACTTCGAGCCAGTTTAGCTGTAAATTTATCGGAGGCTTTGGAGAGGGGATGAGTCCTGATCCAGACTTTCTCCCCAACTGAGAATTGCACAGGCTTATGTCTCCGGTTGTACGACTGAGATTGTCTGGACTGGGACCTCACCATCCTCTCCTTTACCTGTTGTGTGATAAGTTGTAGCGTTTGCAAATGATCATGTATTGAGGTGTCTGGATTGGGTGGTTTATGATTAATTACCCTCTCTAGTGGACCGTTTAGCTGTCTGCCTAAAGCTAACAATGCAGGGGTCTCACCCGTAACCTCGTGCACCGCCGTGTTCAATGCGAACCGCAGCTCAGGCAGCCACTTTGTCCAATCCTGATGATGGTCTCCGACGAAGGATGCAATCATTGTCTTCAGGGTCCGGTTCACCCGCTCAGTGCGATTAGATTGGGGATGGTACGCTGTTGTCTTCAGGTGCACCACCCCCCATTGCTTCCAAAATTCTTCGGCCTCTGAGCTGGTAAACTGCGGGCCCCGGTCTGAGATGATGTTCTTCGGCACCCCCCATCGGGTAAAGATCTCATCCTTCAGGGTGGAACATATCTTCTTGGCTGTGGCATTAGCCATGGGGAATAGCTCCACCCATCGGGTAAAATAGTCCACAACCACCATCAGGTAGGTCTTCCGGTCCTTACTAGTGGGTAATGGTCCCATTAGGTCCACGCCTAGGCTCTCCCCGGGGTAGTGATGGTTACTGGCTGGAGTTGACCTGAGGGGAGACCAGGTGGGCTTTTGTATTGCTGACAGGTGGTACAAGTCTGGACATGGGACCAGACGTCTTTGCGTATCGTCGGCCACCATGCCACCTCCAAGACTTTAAACAGTGTCTTAGTACGTCCAAGGTGACCACCGATCGGGCTGTCATGGTAATACTGTAGGAACTTGGGCACGTATGTCTCGGGCACTACCAACTGATAATGGTAACCCGGTCTTTTGTTGGAACACAGCGATAGAGTGCCCCTGAAGTTCCCTATAATGTATGCGGTCAGACCTCCCCCCTGAGCCCTCTCTCAACCCCTGACACACAGGACTGGCTGCTTGAGAGTGAACAATTTCCTGCATGTTCAGGGGAAGATCAGGCCAAGGGTTAGAGACCGATACCGCACATACCATCGGTGCGGGCTCGTGCACCCGGGATAAGGCATCGGGCACCACATTAGCACAACCCTTCCGATAGCACACCCTGAACGTGAACTGTTGGAGGCGCAAAACCCACCTTGTTAGCCTAGGCGTGGTCTTCGGGCAATTGAATGCCCAGGTCAGAGCCCTATGGTCGGTGTAGACTTCAAAGGATGTCCCCTCCAGGAAGTGACGCCACTTTTCCACGGCCCACACGACAGCGAGCATTCCTTCTCGGTGGTGGAATAATTATATTCGGCCCTTCAGTGACCGTGAAGCATAGGCCACCACTCTCTCTTCTCCTTGGTTAGTTTGAGCAAGAGCGGCGCCGAGCCGAGGTCACTTGCGTCTGTGTGGACCTGAAAGGTTAATTTGGGATCAGGCTGTGCCAGGACTGGAGGTGATATCAATGCCTGTTTAAGTCTTTCAAAGGAGTCCTGGCACGTTGGTGACCACTCCCAGGGGGATCCCTTCCTCAGCAGCTGGAACAAAGGGGCAGCGATGTCAGCAAACCCATGCACAAATTTGTGGAACCACCCAGCCATCCCCAGGAAGCGCTGGAGACTTTTTACCTCCTGGGGCGCTGGGTAGTCCAAGATGGACTTAATTTTCTTTGGGTCTACCGGACCCGTCTGCCGACACCAAATGGCGAGGAAGTTTAGATGGTCCTGTAGAAATCTACACTTTGCGGTGTTGAGTGTCAGATGAGCCTTCTGCAGTCGCTGGAAGATGTGATCAAGGTCCTTCAGATGTTGTGAGACAGATGGGGAGAATACGATGATGTCATCAATATACACGAAACAGGTCTTTCCAATGAGTCCCGGAGGACCTGCTCCATCAGCCGTTGGAATGACGCCCAGCGTTTTTAAGTCCAAAGGGCATCACCCGAAACTGGAACAACCCCTCCGGGGTGATGACGGCAGTCTTCTCCATACTACTCTTCCCCATCCTCACCTGCCAATACCGGACTTCAGATCAAGGGAGCTGAAAACCACTGCCCCATGCAAAGATTCCAAGATGTCATGAATGAGGGGCATGGGGTAAGCGTCATCTAAGGTCTTCTTGTTCAGCTCCCGATAGTCAACACAGAATCGGTAGGTCCCGTCGGCCTTCTGAGCGAGCACCGCAGGGCTAGCCCAAGGCGAGGTGGAAGGCTCAATGACCCATCCGCCAACATCTGGTCGACCCACTCCTTGATTATTCCTCTTTTCAGAGGCGACACTCTGTAAGCTCTGTGCGAACAGGGACAGGGTCGACTGTGTGAATGTGGTGACATACCACCTCAGTCCGACCCAATTTGTCCGTCCACACAGAGTGCCACCTCCTAAGCAGCGGCTGAACAAGCTCCGGCTGTTCAAGAATAGCCTTCTCTACTGGGCTGGGCTCGTCCACCAACTGCGAGGTAATAACACAAGTTAGGCCAAACCAGATTACTTTGAGCCTTCGTCCCAAACCGATGGACTCCACCCCGGCAACTCATACTCCAGCGCGACAGATGGATGGTAAGACCTACCGACACCAGAGAGTCCATTCCCAGTAACAAGGGCATTGACAGATGGTCATCTTCCAGGATGTAAACTTCTGTCTCCCAGTGTGTCTCATGTAAGCAGAACCTCATGGGAACCCTGCCCTTTGCCCCTCGCCCTTCCATCCGCAAGAAAGAATTTTACTTTTGCACTTTCCCTTAACTGCTCATGAGGCACTTTAAGCTTTTCCCACAAGCTGTATTTCATAAGGGTATAAGTGCTCCCTGTATCTCGACTGCCTCTCCAGTGACACCCCGCACTTGTACGGGCACCACTAAGAGGGGCAAGGTGGCTTGCACCAGGGTGAGATCGGCCCGGGATCCACTGGGGCTTTCCCTCGTGGTTTCGGACAGGGGACATCTCGAGGCGTGGGACCCTTTCGAGACCCACTCAGCCCGATAGCCGCCCAATCCTTTTCCACTCGGGACCCCACCTTCACCAACTCATCGACCGATTTCACGACCCCCCTCAGAGTAGCAGCCACCCGAGGGTCACATGCATCAAGGACACGTCGCAATATCTCTTCCTCACGCATGTCAGATCGCCACTTCAGACACAGCGCACGGAATTCAAAGACAAAGTCCCGGAGGCTCTGCGATGGTTTTTGCACAAAGGTCCGGAGCTTTTCTTCCAACAGCGCCTGGTATTCGTCAGAGAGGAACACATTCAGGAAAGCAGCGCGAAACTCCGCCCAGGAGTTGTATTTGTGCCGCTCAGCAAACCACCAAGAGCGTGCCGGCCCGCTGAGTGCCGTGTTCAGGAATCCCCGCAGCTCGGCTCCACTCAGAGGATGCAGCTCCACGAACACGTCGACCTCCTCTACAAAGTCGACAATGCCCGTGGGTGCACACTGAGGGGCCAGCTTTGGAAACTCCATCCGCGGTACCGCAACGGACAAGGCCGACTGTCCCCAGTCGTTCCTCCCTCCCGCTACAGGAGTCGACTGCCCCAGTGGCTGCGTGGACGGCACGCCAGCTCTCTTGCACCTGCCTCCTGATCTCCTCTCTCATATTGGCTTCCAGGCGCTGCACACTTCGCGAAGGACTGCTCCAGACGCTGCACCCTCACAACCGCCTCTCGGAAACTTCGGGCGGCCGTGGCATCGATAAGATCATGGACAGTTTCATCACGATTTAGAAAACTGCGGGCGATGTCATCAACCCGCGTCTCTAGCTGTTCTAGGCGCAACGTCAGGTCTTGCAGAAGCTGTCCCTCGCTGATCTCGGGCTGCTCCGGACTGGAGACACAAAGGGTATCCAGCAGGCTCAACTCCTCCTCGAGAGGGGCTCTGACCGTAACGTGACTGGCCTAGGCAGCGGACGCACATCAACCAGCGGTTCACTAAGTTCAAGTTCCTCGCCCTGCACTGCGCTTACAACAGACATGCTTCTGAAAGAGTGTAGTGAAGTCGCACTAGAAGGTGTCGTAAATAACCCTGGCTCCTACCCGGCTCGCCAAAATCTGTAGCGGTCAGAGGCCGCTAAGATTCACACCGTCGAGAAAGACGGTGGTTATTTATTTTATATGAGGATTACCAGGGACAACCCCAGCCTTGGCACGACACAAACCCACAGACACTACAGAGACAAAGAAAACGCACTGGGAACTTAAACGAAAAAAGTATAATGAAATTAAATTACTAAATGAAAAACAATAATACCACCCCTGATCCCTTCGGCGATATTACAATTAACAGATAAACATGACAAACACGCGGTAAAGTCCATGTATGAAATAATAGCGGTGAAGTTATGTCCAGTGATTTGAATGAAGCGAGGGAAATGGAAAAACACAGTCCTACCGGTAGTTGCTGAAGTAAGTTGACAGATGAATGGTTCAGGAGCGCTCCTTCTTCCGTGAAAGCCAAATAATCCAGACAACGTCCTCAGGAACAGTAAACAGGTAGACGAATGATTCCAGACCCCAACAGACAACACAATCCAGGACACGAAGATGTAAAGCAGGCAAACGACAGGCAGTTCCACAGATAAATACAAGCAGCAAACGACCAAAACAAAAACTTCTTTCTCTTCGTCCCCTGCCCTCCTTTTGAACCCCTCTGGCCACCTTTGCCCCCAACAGCCCTGCAAGGACTGCTGGGAGATGCAGTTCTAACCAATAGTAGCACTGCTACAAGTCAACTGGCAAAAAAAAGATAATAAAAATGAACTGTAGTGACCGTAACCGATAGGAGAGGAAAATCAAGGTCAAGGACAAATAACAGGAAATAAGTTGAAACCAGGCTATACAAGTACAGAAAACAAGCAATAGATCAAAATGAAATTAAGGATTTTATCCTCAGATTGGATAATGTTCCCATCGAAAGGCTGATGTTTTATGCTGGTTATTGATTAAGTCAAGGTCACAACCCTAAAGACCGCGCTCCTAGGAACGACAGATGTCGCCCTGACAAAGATACGCAATATAGCTTCTCTTAAAGAAAAAGACAACAAAGCATCAGTTTTCAGCCTAAATCATAGCATGAACAAATATTACAATAATGTGTTGTCCTGCGGGTCCATTCAGGAGATAGCTTAAGGGCTCTTGTGATAGTAGTTACCCACCGAACCAGGGGTGGTTTGGGGTACTGTGTGCTAATGCCTTCTCTTTTTCTCTATCTGTAGTTTGGAAGATTGACTGCCATTCCACATATGACATCACTTCCATTATCTGTCCTCCTGGACCTGCCCCTTCCTGCCTGGAAAACCATATTACCAGCAGAAAAAGGAACCATCAGTGGGCCATCGGTAGTCATGACTAATAAAGTGAAGACAATCATAGCAAAAAACAGAAAACATATAACATTATTTTAAGCTGGACATTTTAAAAAGTGGTACGACTACTTCTATACATTTATTAATGTTAATGTTTGTAGGTTTGAACCTCAATGGCTTTTTGAAATCTATTGTAATGCTAATAGTAAAATAAATCAATCTGGTCTTCCAAATCTTAATCTTTCTGGGGATGCAAAAATGTATGTAGGCTTGTATTACAATAAGTAGGAGAATACATACAGTATGTAAGTGAAAAAAGCAGTCATTTAAAATAAAGTGGAGAATTTTGGCAAAAAAATTCTATTCCTATAAAATGTGTACTTGGGTTTGTTAAACTGAGTAATCTTTAGTTTTAATCAATAGGTAAAGAGTGGTGATACCTTCTAGTCATTCATGACACCAAGATCAATGATAATGAAGCACTATTTTTAAATCTTTTAGACTAGTATTCACAATTCAGCATTATCAGCACTATAGCAATTTAAATATGCTATCAAATGTAATATTTGTCTTCTAAGCACAGAAAATAGCTTCACGGTCCTTTCAGTAAATTTCTTCTTTTTCTTCTTAGACTGGTACTACACATGAATTTCCAAGGCAATTGCAGTCACCAAGGGATTTCTTTGATTTACAGAAACACTTTTTGTGCTTTACACACCCCATCAGGCAGTGGGTGAGCAGTTTTGCTCTTGTTTACATGATCCTTTTGCAGCTGCTGCTATTAAACTGACTTGTTACATAAAAAGTGATAAACTTATTAGTTGTGCTTGCTTGCATTTTGCTCTTTGTAGCAAAGATCTTCTCCCTTAAGAAGACTAATAATGTAATTAAAACTGGCTTTATTTTCAATAGCATATGTGTAATGCTTATCCGTCAATCTAGTATTTTTCATTTTGCTTTGCAGAGCGTCAGATAAGTATCAATTTCAGCGTGGTGGAACCTAAATCCTTTAAAAAAGCCTTTTAGTCTGCACTCAAGGTATTTAACTCTGAGATCCCCCCAAGAATTTCATCAAAGGTGTCCATCTTGTTCAGGCTGGCATCACCAGGTGACGTGTCATGACAGTGAAATATGTAACTTAGTGAGAGCAAGAAGATTTGAGAGAGCAACTTTCCAAACACACAATCTTACCAGATTGCTCATGATTAAGGAGAATGTCCTCCAAGTTTTTTTTTTTAATACTGTTTAGAATATTAAATTAATTCAGTTAAAAATGACAGTCTTCAGTGATAGAACCTACACACTCTAGGTGATATTATTTCCTATCCTGGAAATTTTATAGAATTTAATATGCAAACTATGTACAGTACTATAAAATAATGCTTTATATTAACCAAGATCTGTTTATTTAAATTTGAAATATAGAGGAAACCTACAGAAGTCTGGATGTATTTTTTTGCCTCTGGGTTCCTTTAAAAATAAACCAAATATTTCAAAAAATAAGTTTTACAGTCACAAAAGAGGGATCAGTGAGGTAATTTGTTCTTCCCAGTAACTAGGCCACCATGGGCACCAGCTTTCTAATCGACAGTAAAGCATCTAACTGCTGCTAATTACTAGTATGTGCATTGCAGGGAAGCAGCATTTACTTTGTGCAGATCAACATATTAATTTGACTGGTGCTGTTCTTTCTTTTGCATGCTTACATGATTCAGGGAGAAATTACTAATTAGCTCTCTGCATTGCAGTGAAACATCCGGTGCTTAACCTAACATTCTCTTTAACACCTTTAAACTTATTGTATCAAAACTGAGCAATAACAGAATAACAAGAACCAACATTGCCATCTATTAATTAATCAGCAATAAGAAGCAATGAAAACTATAATCATTAGAAAATTAACCATATAAATAACATAATCCTTCTGCTTTTTAAATGTAACGTCAATGTTTAAAATCATTTGACTTTCCCTGATTATTTTTGTTGACAGATATATGAACTTCTGGGCACTTTGCAAGCAGCAGCCTTTTTACTGAATCTCTGCATTCCCTGCTTTTCTTTTTGTTTCTGAACGTGTTTTATTGTTACTAGTCTTAATTAAGATTAGATTGGATTTGACTTCTAGTTTGTTACTGACAGCATCCACTAGAAATCGGAATACATGGAGTTTAAAAGGATTTTAAATTAACCAATGATCTGCACTCAATGCAAACCCAAGCACAAGGTCATCTCAACAAACCTTTGCACAGGATGAGAACTTGGGAGGGGTCACAAAGAGGTCCAGGAGACTAACTTATGTTTGCAACACCTGGAATCATAAGAGACTGTGAGAAAATTAAGGTGGTATGTATGAAATCAGCTACTTGCACTGTGATCATGAGTGCCTAAGCAGCTTAGTTTCACTATACTGCAAGAGCTGTTGCATACTGATGCAAGAATAAAAGCAAGGACTGGTCTGACATCCATTGTAATGGGCAGGGTTAGAGTGATCTCAAATAATATGTATTAACTGTCTGCTCTCATAGTGTGTCATTTCACATACAGGTACAGTGGCATTTTGTGTTTTACGGAGAGCTGCCTTAAACCTGATATACCTCACAATGTTTAAATGTTGGATTGCATCTCATTCTAGCAAACATTTACTCAGTGTGGTGTGAATAAAAGACAGAAGTGGGATTGGTCATCTATTTGAATGAAGAATGGTGTAAAAGGTAGCATATTACATGTTTTTATTCTTCCCTTTGCAAATGGGGAGTCAGAAACTAAAATAACTCACTCTGTCTCAACCACTTTAATGATAATTCATTCTGAACCTACACTTACTGTATAACATGTGGTGATTTCAACCATGTGGCTTTGGAAGGGACAATGACAAGCTTCCATCAGTTTGTTCCACTCAAGGAAATAACAGACTAGGCATGCTCTATTCAAATGTTAAAGATGCCTTTAATTAAAACTTCTGGCACCTTTGGATAGATTTGACCACAATCTGGTTTATCAAATTCCCAGCTACAAGCCTGTTAATGGACAGCAACCTGTTACCACCAGAATAAGTGAGGAAGTGAAGCCTGGAAGCTGAAATTGTTCAAAATAGCTGCTTTCAAGGGACAGGCTGGGAGGTGAATAGTGACACACACATTGCTTCTAAACAACAAGCCCAGGATCTCTAAGAAGCTAAAAAGTCTTCTGAATTAGATCTGGTCACAAAGAAGCTCTGTAGGTTGCATAGCAAGTGCTGAAGAAAAAGCTGAGTGAAGGAAAGGAAGTTTACAAAGCTAAAATATAAAATAAAGTCAATCAGAATTACATTAAAAATACCTGCAATAAACTTGGCATAATTACCAGACTCAGGCAACCCAGGACACAGATGCTAGAAAGGAGTGTTGACAAAGCTAAAGCGCTGAACCAAATTTCAATAGGTTTCCCCTTCCACTTTGACTATCAATGATCATTTCCCGGCACCATTCCTACTACATCAACAACTTCTATCACTTCAGCTGGACTTGCCAGTGATAAGTTTGCCTCTGACCATAAGTATGAGCTGTTCATAACTGAAGACCAAGTGAGGAGACAACTGAGGAAGCTATATACAGGAAAAGCCATGGAACCAGATGGATTCAGTTCTCAAGTTCTTAAGGGTGTTGCTGACCGACTTTGTGGTATATTGTGTTACCTGTTCAGTCTGTCCTTAAGACTCCAGAAAGTGGCACTGTTGTGGAAAACATTCCGCATTTTTCCTGTTCAAAAGTAGGCAGGTGCCTCTTCTCTTAATGTCTTCAGACCAGTGGCACTTATATCTCTCATCAGAGACTTGTCTTCAACTATTTGAGGCCTCTTGTGGTAGATGACCTGGACTCATTGAAGTTTGCTTATCGGAGAAAGATTAGAGTGGAGGATTCAAGTATCAGTCTTCACCACAAGGCTTATTCTCACTTGTTTTTTATTTTTCTCGATTGCCTTCAATATAATTCAGCCATCCCTGTTAAGGAGGAAGCTCAAAGATACCCAGATGGATGAGCCTAAGGTGCCTTGGATAATGGATTATCTGTGTTAGAGGACACAGTTTGTGAGACTCAAGAACTGAGTTTCTAATATGAATATGAGCAAGACTAGAGTACCACAAGGAACAGTCCTGTCTCCTTTTCTCTTCACTCTTTGTACCTCAGACTATAAATATAACACTAAGGGCCTTGTGTATAAACAGTGAGTACATACAAAAATGTTGCGTATGCCTGTTTCCACGCTCACGTCAAGATCTATAAAAACTAAATTTGGAGTAAAGCCCATTTTCACAGCACATTTTCCTGGCAGCATCACACTGTGTGTACACAAGTTTCTGTTCGATTTTGCAAACAGGCAGCACCCAGCGTCAAAGCAGTGTTAATGTTTCTGTGTCGTTTCCCTTTCTTTTTTAGATTTACATCAATGATGCGGGATTTATCAGATACACTGAAATTAATTGCATATTGTTTACAAATTTAATTCACTTGATTGTAATCATTCTGTAACAACATAATGGTGCATGGAATGGCCAGACTATTGCAGCTAACATTGCTGCTTTTGTGTTGTTAGAAGACATTGCAAATGGAAGAATTAGAAGAGAGCGAGTATTTATAGATGATGATGATCAGCTTCAATTTCGATTTCTATTTCCAAGTGCTATCCTCTTGGAGCTGTGGGCTGAACTGGAGCCTGGTTTTACAAAGGCAGACTTTCAGGAATTGCATTGCACCTGCTCCTTTGCAAGTTCTGTTCACTCTCAGGTTTTTAGCCAAAGGAACTTTTCAACATGAACTTACTGACGATTGGGTATTTCACAAACATCATTGAGTTGCGCCATGCCAGCTGTATAGGATTGTATTATCCTCTTGTCATCCTGATATATAAGATTTCCATACACTGTGATTGAACTGGGAAACATCAAATTGCAATTCACAGCAACGCCCAGTTTTCCAGATGTAATTGAAGCGGTGAACAAAATGCACATTGCTATTGCAACAGTGGTGGACAAGTTTCAGGTACTTTTTTCAACTCGTGCGGCAAAAGGCAAGTGGTCCTTTTAAGGATAACAAGTCACCTCAAAGAGCCATGTAAAGAGGAGAGAATCTATCCATTGTGGTGCTTGGTGCCAGTGTTACAGTATGAAGGCACCTTAAGAGAATGAATTTGCTTATGTAAATAGAAAACATTTCCACTTTATTAATGTTATGTTCTATAGTGCACAGAAAGTATGTCGCATTGTGCAAGTATGTAATATGCTGCATAATGTGACACACAACCGTGGCAGGCCCGTACCTGAAGAGATATAGTATGATGAACCTGACCCATCAAATGATCAGCCAAATCGGACAGTGTTACAACTTTATTTGAATGTAATTAGTAGAATGTAAAAACTGCTGTTTCATTGAAGGATACGCTTGTGGCAGATTGACTGGCAAGATGACGCCCAACCTGTTGCTGTATCCAAACAGTGCCATCTTTCGCCTTTACGCCTGGTGCAGCTGCATTGTTCTTATGTATGTTTCCTTTAGAAGCAAAAGCTCCCTAATTGGAATAAGTTCTTTTTAATTGTGGCATTTTAAGTAACCAAAAAATATAGAGATATGATATTAAAAGGCGATATCCCTCCCATAAGTGATACGGCGGTACAAATCATATAAGAGAAATTAACTTAGCTTTCTTTACTGACGATTTACGCGGCATTACAAACGGAGGAAGCCATAGCAGACAATACCAAGGTAGGAATTTGATGTATACAGTCTGCCATTTTCCACCGCTGCGCTGAAAGGATTTTCCGGACGGATGACATCATCCATCCATCGGCTTCGAAGGGTTTGGCCATTGTCCAAGCCTTTTTATACTGTCTGCTCCACATGCAGGCCCCTCTCTGGTCTCCAAACAAGGAAAGGAAAGGATTCAATTTCATCTCAGGAACAGTACAATGCCTTCGCAGTTGTCCCTTTCATTCTCCAAACTGCTAAACTAGTGGTTTTCTAAATGCAGGCAAACTAGCCCCTGTGTGCCAAACTTGGCCTTCACATGTGAATGAATCCATAAAACAATTTCTTGCACAGAGCACAGTGACATTAAACTTACATTCGTGTTACAATGTGTGACTGGATGTTTCTTGCAGATAGGGCTTCTATTCTCTTTCTCCAAAATAAAAACTTCATCCTTATCTGAGTTCACCTCTGTGATTGCACGTCTTTATTTGAAGACAGCAGGGTTAGGGAGCATGAACGTGACTGAGAGAAATAAAATGAATAAAGAATAAAAACGCTTACTTGTACAAGTACCTTGTAGACGCTAATGGAGAGATGTGAAGAAATTTAAGGTGACCCAGGATTACAAGTTTTTTTTTAGGTTTTTTTTGGGGACTTACTGGAACCTGGCCTGCTAACTATTCCACAGGCGGATTTGGATCAGGGAATGCTTCCTCTAAGTTGCAAATGAGCAGTCATTGCACATATTTCAGACGGGATCAGTGTTTAATCAAAGACTGAAAACCAATAGCTTTACTCTGCATTGTTTAATTGATCTTAGTGTTTGTGGTAAATTTCCTTCCAGTTCTGAAACACAGACTGTGTTCCATTGTCTTGTTATTTTATTTTAGGATTAAGCTGCTTTTATCTGTTCTTAATTCTATTTTTAATGATTGCACCAGCTCCACACTCACAACACTGACAGATGCAGACACAAGTTCACAAGAAGAACACAGGCTTTATTCAGCTGTGGGAAATGCTTCCTTCTTCTTTCAGACTTGCAGAGCACAAAACAGACAATTAAGGACAGTTTATAAAGCAAAATTAAACAGCACTCTTCTTTTCTTCCTCTCTTTCTCCCTCTCTCTCTTTCCACCTCAACTTCTACTCTGGCAAGCTTCATCCCACTTGCTCCCAACTCTGGCTCCTGGAGCAGTGGCAGCAGCTTCCTGCAACCAGGAGTACTTTCAGTGGCCCATTAATATGGTCCAGAAGCACTTCCAGATGAGGCAAAAGCCTGACAAAGTTGGGCTCCACAGTTCCTGTAGCATCCCCTGGTGGTACCCATCGAATCCAACGGGGTTATACCGAACTCCAACTCCCATGAAGCCCTATGGGAATCCAATGCATCCCTGCAAACCAGGGTGGAGAGACATCTAGCACTCCGGGGCAGATAATGCCCTGTGTATATTCTCTCCTACAGTCATCCATTAGGAAGGCATCTGGATCAGCACCCTCCAACACAATGATCAAAGCTATGGAAACCCTTTCCAAACTGTAAAAAAACGTACATTTGAATACTTGCCTTTTTAAACTGCAACATGGAACAAAACTTTTAATTTCATTTAATAACTATTATTTTTATTATTATAAATACTGGTAGTAGTAACATTGTTACAAACACATTCTACATAATGTTTTTCTTTTGGCCAAATAATAACAAGTGACTAAAGAACACCTGCTACAGGAGTATGTTTTGGGAAGGACATGACTTAACACCAGGGGCCTTGTGTATAAACAGTGCATATGCAGAAATATGTTGCATAAGCTCATTACCACACTTACATTGTGATGTATAAAAACTAAACTTGGCATAAAGCCACTCACATTTTCACAGCAGCCTCACACCAGGTGTACACATGTTTTGCAAAATGGCAGCACCCAGCATCAAAGTAGCACTACTGTTTCTGTGTGGTCTCCCTTTCTTTTTTAGATTCTTATTCCAGGATGCCATCTCCACTTAATAAACCAAAATTAACTGCATATCTTTTATAAATTTAAGGCACATGATTGTAATCAATATCTATACTAATAAAAGGCAAAGCCCTCACTGACTCACTCACTCACTCACTGACTAACAACTTCCCATGTAGGTTGAAGGCTGAAATTTGTCAGGCTCATTCCTAACAGCTTACTTACAAAAGTTGGGCAGGTTTCATTTCGAAATTCTATGCGTAATGGTCATAACTGGATGCTATTTTTCTACATATACTGTAATGGAGTTGTGCTCGAAAGTGTGGGGGGCGGAGTTTCGTGTGACATCATCACGCCTCCCACATAATCACGTGAACTGACTGTCAACGCAGTACGTAGAAAACCAGGAAGAGCTCCAAAAAGCGCTGAAGAAAACATGCATTATATAATTGAGAAGGCAGCAAAACAATAAGAAGCAAGCGAGTGACATATACAACCATATTCTTGACTGCTGCTACTTCGGAAACAAAGCACGATGTAAACCTAAAGTTTAAATTAAGTTCATAGACAGGCTGCCGCTGGCGTTTGTCATGCCCACGGGTAATGCGGGATACAAGTTTAATGAGAGGGCGGGATATAAGCGAGAGTTTTGATCACTTTGTAACTAAGTTAAAATTGCAGGTGAAGGGCTGTGCTTATGCAAATTCCGAGAGACTGTGTTTGTGGGGGATTGACAGTTAAGGCAGGTGGGGGAGTCACATCATCATCTCCCCTCCCATTTATCTCATTTCCCTCTGAGCTGCGCTCCGCAGCTAACGCAGTGTTACGACTTTGTGACGCTGCCACCAGATACTCACAGAAAAATCCACAAGTTAATACACACGCTGTCTCTAGAGTTTCTCCACACTGAATACTCCAGGCACTACTTACAAAAGGTTACATTGACAATCGTGTTATTTTTAAAATAGTTCCTTTTCTTAGCACAAGCACAGCTGAGAAGCTTCGATGCATGTGCTCCATAACGCGTTAAAAATCACGCATTTAATCACAAGCAAAGGGAACTTCTGTCAATGCATGATTTCCTGGTACACGATTACATTGATGAGCGCTTCACGATTCATTTTAGCCTCGCACCCCCTTGGTTTGAGAAGAAGTATGAAAAATATGAGGTTAACACAGAAAAACAGATCACCAATTGAAGCTTTATGAATAATTGATTCGCCATCAATAATTGTTTTGGTAAAGTCATACTCGGTGTAATCCTCCTTCCATTTTATAATTTTTCCGCCATTAGCCATGATTAAATGAACGGTAAAAAAGTAAGAGTGAAGCAGGGGTGATTTATTCAGGCAGGCAGGCGACAGCTCAATAGCTCGAATTTGGATATAAGTAGCTTCTATTTAGTCGCCAGAAATATCTTTGTTAGGAATGGAAATTGAATTTAGTCTTTAAATTTCTATGGTGAAGAAAAAGTTATGCAATGATGACTACATTTAACTATATAAAGTCAAAACTTGTATATATAAAGTCATTCGCGAATATATAAAGTCAAAACTTGATTATTTAAAGTCACTGTCGGAATAAATAAAGTCAAAACTTTAATATATAAAGTCAGCGTCGGTATATATAAAGTCAATACTTGTTTCTGAATATATAAAGTCAAAACTTGAATATATAGCCTAAAGTCATTCCCAAATATATAAAGTCAAAACCTGAGTATATAAAGACGGCGTTGGAATATTTCGGAATATATAAAGTAAGCGTTGGAATATTTCGGAATATATAAAGTAAGCGCTGGAATATATAAAGTCAAAACTGAAATATATAAAGTCAGCATCGGAATATAAAAAGTCATCGCCAGAATCTATAAAGTCAAATCTTGAATATATAAAGCCAGCGTCGGAATACAGGCTATAAAGTAAGCGCTGCAATATATAAAGTCAAAACTTGAATATATAAAGTCGGCGTCGGAATATACAAAGTCAGCGCTGGAATATCCATCCATTTCCCAACACGTTGAATCCGACCACAGGGGCACGGGGGTTTGCTGGAGACAATCCCAGCCAACACTGGGCGCAAGGCAGGAACCAATCCTGGGCAGGGCACATGCATCATTTTCAAAACATTAACCGAACAGTGTTTTTTTAATTTATTTTTCTGAATACGTTTTTGTTAACTTAGTTCAGTTCAGAGTCGTTTCAATCAATAGATTTTAACTTTCACTTTATGTATTCAGGAGTGAGTTTATATACTCCGATGTTGACTTTATATAATCAGGAATGACTTTATAAATTCTGACGCTGACTTTATATATTCAGGTTTTGACTTTATATATTCCAGCGCTGACTTTATATATTCAAGCTTTGACTTTATATTTAGAAAAAAGTTTTGACTTTATGTATACCGACGCTGACTTTAAATATTCAAGTTTTGACTTTATATATTCGGGAATGACTTTATATATTCAAGTTTTGACTTTATATATTCTGACGCCGACTTTATATATTCACAAAATCAATTTATTTGCCTGTTTGGCACCCCATAGTATATGTGTGTGTATATATGTACACATGTATGTATATATATATATATGCCAGCAACACTCATGACAATGACAAAACAATTACATTGTCAATCAGGTTACATTATTATTAAAATGTTTCCTTTTCTTTTTACTTCTCCGCTACCAAGCGCAGGTATTTTGCTATATATATATAGACTAGCAAAATACCAGCTCATAGTAAGTACTCCTTAAAATTTTTATTAAGAAGAAAATTAAACCTTTTTAAACTGAGGGAAAATATGCCAATAATTATTTGTTAAGGATCTCTTTGTATACCATGTTGTCAGTTCGGCCCTCCGGTTGTAACATGACCAAGCTGTGCGCTGAGCTTACTCTTGAGCATGTAACTTACAGTTGGCCATGTGAACAGTAATCTTGTCTCAAATGTCACAGCTTGGATTGCTGCTGTCATAATCGGTTTGAGTTTCATGGTTTGTTTCAATTAAGACAGTATTTGCAGGATTTGTTGTGTTGAAGTGACATTTGGCATCTGTCAAGCGTTGTACGCACACAACCGGTTTCATTGATAAAATCACATCCAGCTTTTGAGAGTTTAAACATTCATAAACATCAAAGTGTCCACTACTGAAATCGTCACCTGTGAATCTAAGATGTTTAAGAGGCATTGGCGGTTGTCGAAAGGTGTAAACTATTTGGCCATTTCGGTACACTTGAAAGCGACAACCGAACAATTCAGTGGCAGCCATCAACTCACATGCAGAACCATAGGTGACGGGCTTAAGCATTTCACTCTTATAGTGCTCCTGTGTAGTATAATTATCTCCTGTACCGTAATCAGTCCACACCTTCAACCTGTCCCAGTCATTTAATACATAAGACAGAATCTTCCTCCGGATATCAAGAGTGAGCCTGATATGGCCGTGCAATATGTAACAAAGAGAATGGAAAAGGTAGGTGGTATCTCGGGCAGGAAACCACTCGGTAAGTGACAGTTCTTTGATCGATAGTGATCATCTCGATAGACATGGTAATGGGGGTTGGAATGATAAAGGAAATGGGTACCTGAGCAATGTAAAGTAATTGTAAAATACCTATACAATACCTATAATTGTAATAAACAAACAATAAAACAGCGGAGAAGCCGTGGATTAAACAAATTAGGGCTGTAGTTATCAGTAGGGAGACGTGAATCCCGTGGCGAAGCAAGGAAGGGAATGTAGAGACCGGGCGACGGACAGTCTTATATAGGCAGGCAGCCAGCCAGCCAACAACGTGGGAGGCGTTGAGATGGGGGACACAGCGCCACCTCACGCGGTGACCGAGGTGCAGGCTATGGACGTATATATGTACGTAAGTAGGATTCAGTTAGCGTTGGGAACCCGTGTACCAAATTTCTTGAAGATGGGCCCATAAGTAACAAAGACTGTTGAAAAGTTCAATATGGCGGCCGACAGTGGCATCATACCACCGAAATAAGTATGCGTACATTGGTTTTGGTTAGTGCAGGAAGCCGCCTACCAAATTTCGAGAAGATGGGGCCATAAATAAGAAAGTTCAACATGGCAGACGTTGTTGACCGTTATGACCATTATGCATAGAATTTCGAAATGAAACCTGCTTAACTTTTGTAAGTAAGCTGTAAGGAATGAGCCTGCCAAATTTCAGCCTTCTACCTACATGGGAAGTTGGAGAACTAGTGATGTTGGAAAGTTCAATATGGCGGCCGACAGTGGCATCATACCACCGAAATAAGTACGTACATTGGTTTTGGTTAGTGCAGGGAAGCCGCCTACCAAATTTCGAGAAGATGGGGCCGTAAATAAGAAAGTTCAACATGGCGGACGTTGTTGACCGTTACGCGTAGAATTTCGAAATGAAACCTGCTTAACTGTTCTAAGTAAGCTGTAAGGAATGAGCCTGCCAAATTTCAGCCTTCTACCTACATGGGAAATTGGAGAATTAGTGACGTTGGAAAGTTCAATATGGCGGCCGACAGTGGTGTTATACTAACGAAATAAGTACGGACATCGGTTTCCGTTAAAAGTTCAATATGGCGGCCGACAGTGGCATCATACCACGAAATAAGTACCAAATTTCAGCCTTCTACCTACACAGGAAGTTGGAGAATTAGTGACGTTGGAAAGTTTAATATGGTGGCTGACAGTGGCGTCATACCACCGAAATAAGTATGTACATTGGTTTCAGTTAGCGCAGGGAAGCCGCCTACCAAATTTCGTGAAGATGGGGCCATAAATAAGAAAGTTCAACATGGCGGACGTTGTCGAACGTTATCGACCGTTATGACCATTACGCGTAGAATTTCGAAATGAAACCTGCTAAGGAATGGGCCTGCCAAATTTCAGCCTTCTACCTACACACGAAGTTGGAGAATTAGTGACGTTTGGAAAATTCAATATGGCGGCCGACAGTGGCATCATACCACCGAAATAAGTACGTACATCGGTTTTGGTTAGCGCAGGGAAGCCACCTACCAAATTTCGTGAAGATGGGGTCAGCCTTCTACCTACACGGGAAGTTTGAAAATTGGTGATGTTGGAAAGTTCAATATGGCGGCTGACAGTGGCGTCATACCATCGAAATAAGTGCATACAGCGGTTTGGTTAGTGCAGGAAGCCGCCTACCAAATTTCGTGAAGATGGGGCCATAAATAAGAAAGTTCAACATGGTGGACGTTGTCGACCGTTATGACCATTACGTCTAGAATTTCGAAATGAAACCGGGTTAACTTTTGTAAGTAAGCTGTAAAGAATAAGCCTGCCAAATTTCAGCCTTCTACCTACACACGAAGTTGGAGAATTAGTGACGTTTGGAAAATTCAATATGGCGGCCGACAGTGGCATCATACCACCGAAATAAGTACGTACATCGGTTTTGGTTAGCGCAGGGAAGCCACCTACCAAATTTCGTGAAGATGGGGTCAGCCTTCTACCTACACGGGAAGTTTGAAAATTGGTGATGTTGGAAAGTTCAATATGGCAGCCGACAGTGGCATCATACCATCGAAATAAGTAAGCACATCGGTTTCGGTTAGCACAGGGAAGACGCCTACCAAATTTCGTGAAGATGGGGCCATAAATAAGAAAGTTCAACATGGCGGACGTTGTCGAACGTTATCGACCGTTATGACCGTTATGCGTAGAATTTCGAAATGAAACCTGCTTAACTTTTGTAAGTAAGCTGTAAGGAATAAGCCTGCCAAATTTCAGCTTTCTACCTACATGGGAAGTTGGAGAATTAGTGATGAGTGAGTGAGTGAGTGAGTGAGTGAGTGAGTGAGTGAGTGAGTGAGGGCTTTGCCTTTAATTATTATAGATATAGATATAGATATAGATATAGATAGATATATAGATATGATAACAACACTCATATCAAAGACAAAACAATTATATTAACAATCATGTTACGTTATTTTTAAAAATTTTCCTTTTCTTTTTCATAACTTCTTTAACACACTACTTCTCCACTGCGAAGCGCGGGTATTCTGCTAGTGTAACAATATAATGGTGCACAGAATGGCCAAACTACTCCAACTACCATGGCTGCTTTAGCATTGTTAGAGAACATTGCAAATGGAAGAATCAGAAGAGAATATGTATTTAGAGATCATGCTGATTTATTAGCACATGACCATGATTGGCTCCTAAGTTGGTTTAGATTTTCAAGAGCTACCCTCTTGGAGCAGTGTGCCGAACAGAGGCTGGCTTTACAAAGGAAGACTGTGAGGAATTATGCTGTACCTGTTCCTTTGCAAGTTCTGTCCACTCTCAGGTTTTTAGTCACATAAGCTTTTCAGTGTGAACTGACAACCAATCTGGTATTTCTCAGTCATCACTGAGTAATGCCAAGCCAGGGCTATTTGGAGCAACGTCTGATTTCCCCAACGTTATCGGAGAAGTTGATAGCACACACATTGCTATAAAGATGCCTTTACAGAATGAATTTGTTTATATAAACAGAAAGCATTTTCACTCTATTAATGTGCAAATCATTTGTGATGTGAAAATGTGTCTCATTAATGTTGTCACAAGATGACTTGGCTCAACTCATGATTCATTTGTCCTGAAAAATGTGTTGGGAACAAACTTGAAAATGGTGCTGTGCGTGATGGCTGGCTTCTCTGTAAGAGGTGATTTAATATTGCCTCTTTCATCAAAATTGTGCATTATCTGTATGATGTAGCCATATAACCCAATTAAATAGGTGACAGTAGGTACCCGCTGAAGATGTGGCTTCTCATCCCACTCCCCAACCTACTGACTGAACAAGAGTAACGTTACAATGGCTTCCACTCTTGGGCTTCGGCAGTGGTAAAATATACTATAGGGCAGCTTAAGACCGAAGGAGTTCTACTCTATAGTCCACAGAAAGTGTGTTGCATTGTGCAGGCATGCAGTGTGCTGCATAATGTGGCACACAATCATGGCTTGCCTGTCCTTAAAGAGATGCAATATGATGAACCTGACCCTGAAACACCAAACGATCAGTCACACCAGACAGCGTTACAACTTTAATTGAATGTAATTAAAAGAATGTAAAAACAGGTAAGCAGATTCATTAATTTATTTTGTGATCAATATCACATAGTACTGCATTTATATTCCATAGTTCATTGGCTACATCCCATTTTGCATTGGCTACATCTCGTACTGCATCCACTAATGTATTTTGTGATTCCAGAGCAACATCTGTCAGCACATGGCTAGATGATTGCAAAGTGGTTTCTGAGGCAGGGGTGTGTGAGCAACCAGTGCCTGAAGGTGTGGTCGGCACAGCAGCAGCACCATCATCGCCTGAACCACATCCTCGGCATGGGGTTCCACTTTTGCAATATTATCTGGAACTAAATAAACAGTAATTAATACTGCATCTGCTGACTGCTTGTTTGTCTTGTTACACATGCAAATTATTTAGACGAGTATGGATAATGGTAAGTAAAAAAGAAATTACAACTCATTGTCACCCGCGGTGATGTCAGAATCGTCCTCCTCACCTGGTAAAATGCTGGTAACAAGTGTGTCACCAATAATTGCAGCAACTCGCTGTTCGGGAGTGTGGGAGTTTGCTACCTTGTCCAGTGGTGTTGATATTCAGATGGTGGGCTGTGACTCTCTTTTCACTGTGACTTTGATGACTGACCACTTTATTTTTTCAGGCATAGTGTGATTTTCTAACCCTGAAATTTTGAGTGTATCCACATTATACCACTCTATCAATTTCCTTTTATTGCTTATTCTACTGCTTAAGCCACCAAATAGAACATTTCTCCTCGCCTATACTTCACCATAACGGAACCTCCATTTCGCATTCTCTGATTTCTTTTTTTCCCTGTGCTTTTCCCACTGTCTTTTTACAAAATGCTGAATGTAAGGAGCTATTTATATTGATATGCATATAGAAATCATTTCGTGTTGACTAGGATTTATGGAGCAGAAGTACACAGTTTTGTGATTCTGAATTTTTTTGTGCATACGCACATTTCCACTTTTGTCTGTACAGCATGTTTTAGTGTGACTTCTACTCATGGCATTATACGTTAAGCCCCAGATCTTCGAAAAATTTGAACTAAATCCATTTCTTTATAAAATCTTGAAAAGGAAAAGCACTTATATTGTGTATATTAGACCACTTCCTTTTAATTAATGTAGTATAATGAATGTGATTAGTGATTACTTGTATACTGTATATTCACTAGCAAAATACCCGCGATTCGCAGCGGAGAAGTAGTGTGTTAAATAAGTTATGAAAAGAAAAGGAAACATTTTAAAAATAACGTAACGTGATTGTCAATGTAATTGCTTTGTGACTGTTATGAGTGTTGCTGTCATCAAGGATTTGATTATCATTATTTCTTTCAATCAGGTTCGTATTTGGAGGATGTGTTGTGTTCAAGTTATATTCCGTGTTTGTCAACCGTTGTAAAGATAACAGGTTTCATTCATCGAAGTGTTCACTACCCAAATCGGTACTCATGAATCTAAGATATTTAACAGGCATTCCCGGTATTAAGTTGTGAACTTAATTTAAACTTAAGCTTTACACCTTGCTTTCCTATTGATATGTCTACAAAGGCTTGTTCAGATTCAGAGGGTTGTTCCTTTCTTACTGCATCAATAAACAGCTCGTCTTCCTCTTTATCTGAGACATCACACACTGCATGCATGGGTTTACCTTTCCCAGTCCTGCAAACTTTAGAGAAGTGGTTCAATTTACCACATTTTTTACACTGTCTTCCGTCACACGCTTCATATTCTTTCATATTCTTTCACTCGGAGTACATGCATCGAAGGTTCTCAGCTGTGGTTGTGCTATCTCGTGCGATCTTGCGATGTCCACGGCTTTATTTAATGTTAGCTCAGACCTGGCACTTAAAAGTTTCTCTCGCACTTTCGCTGAGTTTGTGCCAAACACTATTCTATCCCTGACCATCTCATCTTTGTT
This sequence comes from Polypterus senegalus, assembly GCF_016835505.1. NCBI lineage: Eukaryota > Metazoa > Chordata > Cladistia > Polypteriformes > Polypteridae > Polypterus > Polypterus senegalus. Next base: position 125,320,396 of record NC_053160.1, on the reverse strand, counting down.
TGCATAAGCACAGTCCTTCACCAGCAATTTTAACTCCGTTACAAAGTGATCAAAAGTCTCGTTTATACCCTGCATCCTCTCAGTAAACTTGTATATCGCGAATATCATATTCGTCTTAGGCATGACAAACGCCAGCGGCAGCATGTCTATGAACGTAATTTAAAGTTAAGCTTTATACCTTGCTTTCCTATTCGTTTGCATAAGCAGAGTCCTTCACCAGCAATTTTAACTCCGTTACAGCAATTTTAACTCCGTTAAACAGTGATCAAAAGTCTCGTTTATACCCTGCATCTTCTCATTAAACTTGTATCTCACGAATATCGTATTCGTCGTAGGCATGACAAACGCCAGCAGCAGCGTGTCTATGAACTTAATTTAAACTTAAGGTTTACACCGTGCTTTGTTTCCTCAGTAGCTGCACTTATGAATATGCTTGTATGTGTCACTTGCTTCATATTCTTTTGCTGCCTTCTCAATTGTGTAATGCGTTTTTTGTTCAACGCTCTTTGGAGCTCTTGCTTGTTCTCTGCGTACTGCATTCACAGTCAGTTCACGTGAGCCGCTCGGAGTACATGCATCAAAGGTCCTCAGCTGTGCTTGTGCTATCTCGTGCGATCTTGCGATGTCCACGGCTTTATTTAATGTTAGCTAAGTCCTGGCACTTAAAAGTTTTTCTCGCACTTTCGCTGAGTTTGTGCCAAACACTATTCTATCCCTGACCATCTTCGTTTGCATAAGCATAGTCCTTCACCTGCGAATATTTAGAGGCAGCGTGTCTATTGAATTGCTGCTGACGGACGGCCTTATATGGGTAGGCACTCAATTACGTGGGAGGCGTGACGATAAGGGACGCAACTCCGCCTCACACTGCGACTGAGCTGCAGGCTAAGGCCGTATATACAGTATGTACGTAAGTAGGTTCCAGTTATGACCGTTACACGTAGAATTTTGAAATTAAACCAGCCTAACTTTTGTAAGTAAGCTGTAAGGAATGCGCCTGCCAACTTTCAGCCTTCTACCTATACAGGAAGCTGCAGAATTAGTGATGAGTCAGTGAGTCAGTGAGTCAGTCAGTCAGTCAGTCAGTCAGTGAGGGCTTTGTCTTTTAGTAGTATAGATAAGATGAAATGTTTCTAATTACACAGGTAAGCTCACAAGGGGTTTTCAGTTTTTCCTCATATTTTGAACTGCAGTTTTGGGTGGACATTTGGCAATCATTTGAATATGTTCAAAGTAAGTTTGATTCTTGTGCCTACTTGGAAGATGCTGGGCAAGTATGGAAAATTAAAACTTAGATGATGTAAACATTGTCACAAATGACAAAAAGGAAAGCAGTGAAATTCCTTGAAGAGCTCCGATTATCAAAGTGATCCTATTATCATAGGGTGCTAGACATGTCTTCATAAAACGTATAACGTTTAGTGTACTGTTTTTCATTTGTATGGGCCTCTATTTGGTTTTCCTCTTTGCTAGAAGAATAGTACAGCATCTGGTATTTTTTTCTGAAAAGCACAGGAAACAATAAGACAAGAAGTTGTGTTTTTTTAATAATTTTGAAAAAGAAAAAAAATTTAAAAAAAGAAAAAATAGTTGCTTTTTGGCAAGACTGTAAATTGTTGGCTGAGTGTGTTGAGCTGACAAACAGCTTTTAGGCAGCTCCTTTGGTTGTTGTTCTGTCATTCATACAACAAAGTGATAATGATCTTTATTTGTGCTTTGCTTATATTGCCTGTCTATCTGTGAGGCTGTTAAATGCAACATCCACTGTACTTCCCTTCTTCTTTGTATGTCTCATCCCTCATCCTGACCTTGACTGGCTTGTTCTTTTTTGTCTGCAAATCTAGCCAGTCCTCAATGTAAACATTTATTGTATGTACTGATATCATCATCAGGATTCCAAAAGATTCTTTATTGCTTGAATCAACAAAACATGCCAGCAGTGTACCTGTTTCATATTATTTTCCCACACATTCTGTCACACTCTCTACTTAAGCATTTTTGAAGTTAGCTTCAGCCAGCTATACATTTCTCATCTGTCCCTTATTTTAACTTATGTATGACACTGGGCAACTCTAGCCCAGTTATTGATAGTTACTGTGTTCCACAGACCTCCATTGCATTTGTTGTTTTCTTTGTCTAATATTTGTTAGTACAGCACACTAATTTATCTCTCAAAGATATTTTTTGTCTGTAAATATCTGGTTTTGAATCTGGCATGTTACCTGTTTTTCTTTGTGTTTTTCTCCTGTAGTATAACCCATACTGTCATGGGCAGATACCATTAGAGTGACTTTAGTGCCCACCCTGAGGCCCTGCTCACAAAGGGTCTTGGCAAATGCCTAATAACATAAAGAGTCCAAGTTTTCACTGACAGTACTGGAACTCAGAGCAGCCTGCTATCCAGCAGCCATTCTTACTGCAATTTGATTATCTCATTTATAAACCAATCCAATCAAACCAAAATAAAGAGTCTTTTAAAGACAAATTAGTGGGTAGAACACAATCAGAGCAGGTGTCTCATAGTTCACTTTTATGAGATCATGTTTATGAGATCAAGAGAAAATGACAATATGGATGATCATTCAAAATGAGGACCAAGTGGCACACCAAAAGGAAAAATTAGAGAGAAGCAGAAGATGCTGTTCTGCTGAAAATATCTGACATTTGCAACTTAAAAAAATACTGCAGACTAATGAGTCTATGGTAGTCAAGAAGTAGTTAATATAACTGTTTCTAGCTGCTTTAGCAGCAATGCATAGTCCAACAACACTAACATAGATGTGAGCAACAGCAAGGACACTGCAAGAGATAAGACACCAAACCCAAACAAAACGTCTTTAAATACATTGGGTGCAAATATGCAAACAAAAAAAAAAACAATGCTCAGTTACATATGACTTGTTTCCCACAAAGTGGCATTGTCCTTTTAAAACTGTTTAATATGTAGATATTCATTAACTGTCACATCAGAAGAAAATTCATTTTTCTATTGCAGTCATCAGTTATATTCTTTGTAATGCACAAATGAAGAAAAAAGGAAGTTGACTCAATATAATGTTTGGTCTTGCTGACTGTCCTCATACAAACATTCTTGTTTTGTGTCATTCTTTCCTTTAACCTGAATTTAGATTGCTCCTTTAATTAATATTTATTTTTTTGCAAAGATGTTGTTGTACACTTACTGATTTTGCTCCCCACATTATAGAATATGTTTAAACATATTTGATATCTCTTATACCTTCATCATTTCTTGTATGCGTTTCCTTGGCATTTTCGTGTATCTGAATCTCTCTTGCCCAGCGCCCACTCCTTCAAAAGCATTTCTGTAAAGCCTCAGTCTTCTCAGTCTCTGTCATTTCAAAGAGCCTTGCTTGCCTCCTCTTCGCTGTGTTTGAAGGCTACTCCCAGCATGTCTCCTATGTCTTTACATTTCTTCATGTGTTTCAACATGGGGGATTACTCAGATTGCTCAGATTGAACAGACACAAACACAGACAGTAGTGTGAGAATCTACTTATTATATAAGTACCTATCTGCTTATCACTTACAATATAAGTAGATTCACTCTCCCAGTTTTTATCTACTTTAAACCATAATCCTTTCAACTTGCTTGATCCAAAAAATTGCAGTTGTGAATTGTTACTTAGCAGAGAGTGAGAAAAATGACTGGTTGAACATTACGTTTAGGCTTTCATCAAATTTGTCAAAAGGGCCAGCCTTTTTAAAAGATGAATATGCTTTTTCTGTTATCCTGCTGGCATGGAAAGTGCCTTAATGATACAGACTAGAACAATCATCACTTGTATTTTAGATTTAGTTGAGTAGCTGAGGCTAATGTTGAGAGAAAACCAAATTCACATTTTGTAATTCAGAAGAGATGTTTGTCTAAAGAATGCTCATAGAAAACTGAATATAAAAATCAAAGGGAAAACTAAACTCTAATTATTCACCTAATTGAAATGTTACATAAGAGAACATTTGATTTATATACTTATATTTCCCTTTATTGTTGCATGTTCACTTTAAGATGACATATGATTGTAGCAATCGCACATTTATAAAAAATAGTCTTGATGGCATCAAACTCCCTGGAGTTGTTCATGATGTCAGAGAAAACAGCATAATATAACATCCTTAAATCATCTTGATGCAGAGCTGTTAGTGAGTGGAGCTTATCCTACCTAACAGCATGGGACACAAGGCAGAAACCATCTCTAAACTGGCAGTAAGTTTAACTCACTCACATGTCCACATTTAGTCATACTAGACCATCTAGGGACTACTAATTAACCTAACCTGCATGTCTTTGGGGATGTGAGAACAAACTTGCAGCACCTTGAGAAAAACCTACTCAGACAGAGAGAACGATAGGAGTAAGTTTTAAAATTCAAAGAAGGATGTGATATAAAAAAGTGAATTGTTAAAAAGTACATAATGATTAAAGAACAAATTACAAAAAAACAGAAAACAGAACAAGATCCCCAAACAAAGCAATATATAAAATACTTTAGGTATGACTTTCTCTTGATATAGTTTTTTTTTCATCATTTGCTTTTCCTTTTCTTCTGTAGTGGTGCCACATAGTGGGTTTCATTAGTTCATAGGTGTGCCCTGTTTGCTGTTTGGTGAATGTTAATAACAACACTAGTATGCAGATTCCTGTTTGTAACTATGGGGTCTATGTCTTTAAACAGGTATGCATGGATGCAGAAGGGCTTCTGGGATTTGTAGTTTGGGGTTCGTAGGCACTGTACTCATAAAACCAGAAGAGAAGGATGTCGTGGGGTTTTTTGATTTGTTCATTTTTTCATCATCTTCATTCTTAGTAGCAGGTAAGCTGCTTTATCAAATGGATGTACGTAACAGAGAATGATTGTGCATGGTCACCAGATTCAAGGACAGTGGTGGGTTCTTTTTTCCCCCAATACAGTTCACCAATGCTGTTTGTGAAGAGGTGCGCCTCAGAATATTAATTATCTTCTGGACTCTGGTGGTAGGACTGTTTTCTCTATCCACATTCCGGAAAAGGAGAGTATTCTGCCACATCTTTCTGTCCGTTAACCGGTGATAGCACCTCAATATCCACCTTCATCACGTACCATAAAAACTGTTTTTAGGGTTTGTTCGTGTTGGTTATTTTGTACTTTTGTCATCCCCTTTCTTTGTTGCGTTTGCATTTTTTTTTTTTTTTTGTTGCTGAATATATTTAATCTATTAGGACATTTTTTCCTGATGTGTAGGGCTTGGGTGTTGGCCTTAATTGTGTTTGTCCCTCATTTAAAAGTGTAGAGACTTCATTGCTATGCAAATCTGGTGGCAACATCCGCACCCTCCTAAAAGTTGGGTTTTCTTACAGATTTTGGCATCCGAACAGGCACGCGAATGCACAATATTTCCACCTCTTCCCATTATTTCTGTTTCATACAGATTGCTCATTTATTATAATGTCAATCGAGAATCTTCTGCAGAGGCCCACCAGTCTAAATGCTTTGCATGAGAGTGGCAGCAGTGTGGATAATTGGCATGTGACAGAGCACATCAAGAGGTGGAAGAAATATCGAGTACAATTCCACCTTGAAGAAACCTCTGAAGAAACATTTCTATGTGCCTCCGTGGACTGACTTATATGATCAGCTGAAGGAGTGGATTGCTGAAAGCACCAGTGTGTTTGAGGAAGCACTCCATGGGCACGTTAATGAATCAGCTCAGATAAAAGAATATGTGGATTCACTGATCACCAAAATGGACCATAATATTGTGGAGTGTTTGCAGCATCGGGATCAGCAGTGGGATAATGAGCTGCAATCTGCGGTGATGTGCTGCCTGTATGCGTTCAGACAGCCTTCACAGCGTGTCTCATCTGTGGGGTGTACTGGGGATCATTCTGTCTGTTCTGCAAGCCATTGCAATGCGCTTGCAGTTCCCAACACTGGAACTTGCATGTATCCCTGTTGACATAATTAACTTTATTGACCAGCTTTTATGGAATCGAACCCATTGAGTCCAGTGGAGCTGATGGGACTTCTGAACTCTGCTGTGAAGGGTCCAGCACACAATTGAGGCAGGTGGAAAAGAAGAACGCGCAGGACTGAGCTTCATTTTGTGGTGTTTTTTAGGATGCTTTCCTATCAGCAGATTATAAGACAGAGGTGGAGGAACAGTTGATAGCCAGCAGACAGAGTTAGATGCAGCCGATTCATGATTTTGCCTACAAATATCGTGCACTATGCTTAAAATGGAATCCTGATATGTATGAAGAAGAAATAATAAGAACCTAAGGCTTGCTGGGGCACTGTGTGGAGTGGTGAGTTCTGTAAATGGCATTGTGAGAGTATGGTCCTTGATAGAAAAGGACTGGGTTCATTGGAATCTCTGAGGTCAAAATAAAGATCCCAGGGACAGGGCAGTGGCAGGTCCTAAATCTGGTAAATTCAAGTACCACACAGCCAGTGCAAAGCTCACCACTGTTGGAGCAGACCTTCCATTATTGTTTGTCCCAGTGAGTGTTAGGGATATTAGAGGGGATGCTATCGTGCACACTGGAAGCACCTTTACCTTTATAAGACATAGTATGTGGGCTCAAATTAAAAATCCCCATGGGCTGCTGCAGGGGGGAGCAACAGTAAAATTCTTGGCTGATGGGGGAGTGTACTGTGACATGGGGGCAGGGTCTCGCTTCAGCTTAATCTGCATTCTATCTCATGGGGGTTGGGGGGGGTGCTTTATGTGTACGTCCTGGAGGATGCACACCTTACAATGCCACTGCTTCTGGGATTAGACTCCATCATGGTGCCTGGGACGGAGATTAATCCTAGACAGAAGCAATACACATTGCCTGGGTGTGGCGTGTACAGGTTTATGAAGAGGGGCAGAGAAGATCTGCGGTGGCCAGCAGCATGTTTTTATTATGTCCACATAATGGAGGATGTCAGCTCTGTTGACTATAGCATTTGTTTGCAGCCGGCCGAACTCCAGCCCTTGTTGAAGAGTTGGCCTATGGTCTGGATGGACAAACTGTGTCATACAAACATGGTGTGCCAACAAATCTACACAATTGATGAGGTCTCAGTTCAACACAGAGCCTAAAAGGTCTCTCCTTTCAAAAAGACTCTAATTGGAAATTGGGTTAAGAAGATGATGGCAGATGGCATTCTGGAGCCCTCTTCCTCAAACTGGTGGTGTTAACCCCAAAATCTGATGGTACGTACTGGTATTGTGGGGACTATAGAAGTGTTTAAATCCAAACCCATCATGATGCTTACCCCATGCCTGTGGTTGATGAAATCCTGGAATCCCTGCAAATGGCAGTGGTCTTCAGTTTATCAGATTTGCAATATGGATATTGGCAGGCATGCATGGGAGAGGGCAGAGTGGAAAAGACAGCACTTATCACTTCCTAGGGCTTGTTCCATCTACATGTCATGCCCTTTGGGCTGAAAAATGCTGAAGCCACATTTCAACAGCTAATGGAGCAAGTGTTGAGGGGGTTGATTTGTTAAAATCTGCTTTGTGTATATAGACAACATCACTGTCTTCTCCTCGACCATCCATTGTCATCTTCAGGAACTCAACACCATCTTTCAATGGCTCAGACAGACTCAACTTACACTTAACATAAAGAATTGTTAATTTCTACTGTCCCAGATTTCCTTCCTAGGACATTTGGTGTTAGGTGAAGGGATGAAAGTTGACCTGAATAAAGTGGTTGCAGTTATGGAGTACCCCTTTCCTACCAATATCAATAATCTCCAACGCTTTTTGGGTATGGTGGGGTGGTATCACAAGTTTATTTCCCACCTGGCTGACTTTGCCACCCCTTTGCACTGGCTCATAAGGAAGGGAATCCAATGTGGATATGGACACCCAAATGTCAAGACATATTCAAGAGGTTAAAGGAGACTCTGCAGGATCCACGTGTCTTGGCACAGCCTGACCTACTGCTCACCTTCCACGTTCAGACAGACACCAATGATCACGGATTTGGTGATGTAACTTTCTACCATAAAGATTTTTCTAGGACGGTAAGTATCGTCAGGGGGTTTGTTCGTAGTGTTTGTTTTGTACATTTGTCATTCCTTTCTTTGTTGTGATTGCAATTAGTTATTATAGGTAAATAAGGAATATATATACTGTATAATTTTTTATTGCTGAATAAATTTAATATTTTTCAGGTGTCGGGGTGGAAACACTGTAGGGATTGGATGTGGGCCTGATTCTATCTGTCCCTCATTTTGAAAGTGTAGCAGTTTCATTACTACGTAAATCTGGTGGCAACCTCTGCACTCTTCTAGAAGTTGGGGTTTGCTACACTTCAATGCAAGTTGTTTTAACAAATGCCTATTTGGCCACTTTATTATGAAAGCTCAGGGGCCCCACATATCTATCCATTATCCAACCTGCTATATCCTAACTACAGGGTCATGGGGGGTCTGCAAGAGCCAATTCCAGCCAACACAGGGCGCAAGGCAGGAGACAAACCCTGGGCAGGGCGCACACACACAAGGTACAATTTAGAATCTCCAACGCACCTAACCTGCATGTCTTTGGACTGTGGGAGGAAACCCACGCAGACGTGGGGAGAACATGCAAACTCCACACAAGGAGGATCTGGGAAGCGAATCCAGGTCTCCTAACTGCGAGGCAGCAGCACTACCATTGTGCCACCGTGCCGCCACACATATCACTCCTTGTCAAAACACAGCGTGGGAGCACTTGAAAGGTAGTAAGTTAAGCTGTAGTTAAATGGAATTATTTTTAAATTAATGCATTTAATGAGTAAGCAGGTTACACTGTGATGGGCCTGTAGTTCTCCCCTTTTATATACAGTATATTTGGACTTTATACCATCATTACATTTTTCCTAAAAGATATTGGCAAGCAGATCTGATGAGTCAAACCTTTGCATGCTTGTTTAATAAATTAAAAGATAAAGTCATATTTTCTTTCTTTAGTATTTCTTGAGTTTTTGTGAAGACTAACTTTCCTCTTGGGACAAATAAAATATTATCTGTCTAACTATCTTTAATGACTTTTCTCTGTCCAGTGTGACAGATAGGGGGCGCTATTGTCCCCTTGAACCCTCAGACTACACGTCAGACACCAGGTAAAAGTCCCAATAATGACTTTATTATTATAATAAGGTGCACAAAGCACCTCCACCTCCACAATCTATACTAATAAAAGGCAAAGCCCTCACTGACTCACTCACTCACTCACTCACTCACTCACTCACTCACTCACTCACTCATTCATCACTAATTCTCCAACTTCCCGTGTAGGTAGAAGGCTGAAATTTGGCAGGCTTATTCTTTACAGCTTACTTACAAAAGTTAACCCGGTTTCATTTCGAAATTCTAGACGTAATGGTCATAACGGTCGACAACGTCCACCATGTTGAACTTTCTTATTTATGGCCCCATCTTCACGAAATTTGGTAGGCGGCTTCCCTGCACTAACCGAAACCGTTGTACGTACTTATTTCGATGGTATGACGCCACTGTCAGCCGCCATATTGAACTTTCCAACGTCACTAATTCTCCAACTTCCCGTGTAGGTAGAAGGCTGACCCCATCGTCACGGAATTTGGTAGGTGGCTTCCCTGCGCTAACCAAAACTAATGTACATACTTATTTCAGTGGTATGATGCCACTGTCGGCCGCATCAAAAATTACAAAAATTAAGCAGGTTTCATTTCGAAATTCTACGCGTAACGGTCATAACGGTTGACAACGTTCGCCATGTTGAATTTTCTTATTTATGGCCCCATCTTCACGAAATTTGGTAGGTGGCTTTCCTGCGCTAACCAAAATCGATGTACGTACTTATTTCAGTGGTATGATACCACTGTCGGCCGCCATATTGAAGTTTCCAATGTCACTAATTCTCCAACTTCCCATGTAGGTAGAAGGCTGAAATTCGGCAGGCTCATTCCTTACAGCTTACTTACAAAAGTTAAGCAGGTTTCATTTCGAAATTCTACGCATAACGGTCGACAATGTCCGCCATGTTGAACTTTCTTATTTATGGCCCAATCTTCACAAAATTAGGAAGGCGGCTTCTATGTGCTAACAGAAACCAATGTACGTACTTATTTCGGTGGTATGATGCCACTGTCGGCCGCCATATTGAACTTTTCAACCGTCTTTGTTACTTATGGGCCCATCTTTAAGAAATTTGGTATGCGGGTTCCCAACGCTAACTGAATCCTACTTACGTACATATATACGTTCATAGCCTGCAGCTCAGTCACCGTGTGAGGCGACGTTGGATCCCCCATCCCAACGCCTCCCACGTTGTTGGCCTGCCTATATAAGGCCGTCCATCGCTCCAGTCTCTACATTCCCTTCCTGGCTTCGCCACGGGATTCACGTCTCCCTGCTGATAATTACAGCCTTTTTATTTAATCCACAGATTCTCCGCTGTTTTATTGTTCATTTATTATGATTATAGCTATTGTGCAGGTATTTTAGACTTACTTTACATTGTACAGGTACCCATTTCCTTTATCATTCCAACCGTACCCCCATTAACATGTCTATCGAGGTGATCACCATCGATCAAAGAACTGTCACTTACCAAGTGGTTTCCATGCCCGGAGATGGCACCTACCTTTTCCATTCTCTTTGTTACATATTGCACGGCCATATCAGGCTCACTCTTGATATCCGGAGGAACATTGCTGTCTTATGTGTTGAATTTCTTGCACAGGTTCAAGGTGTGGACTGATGACGGCACAGGAGATAATTATACTACACAGGAGCACTAGAAGAGTGAAATGCTTAAGCCCTTCACCTATGGATGTGCATGTGAGTTGATGGCTGCCGCTGAATTGTTCGGTTGTCGCTTTCAAGTGTACCGAAATGGCCAAATATTTTACACCTTTCGACAACCGCCAATGCCTCTTAAACATCTTAGATTCACAGGTGACGATTTCAGTAGTGGACACTTTGATGTTTATGAATGTTTAAACTCTCAAAAGCTGGATGTGAAGTTATCGATGAAACCAGTTGTATACTTACAACGCTTGACAGATGCCGAATGTCTCTTCAACACAAGTCCTACAAATACTGTCGTAATTGAAACAAAACATGAAACTCAAACCGATTATGACAGCAGCAATCCAAGCTGTGAGATATGAAACAAGATTACTGTTCACATGGCCAACTGTACGTTGCATGCTCAATAGTAAGCTCAGCGCACAGCTTGGTCATATTACAACCGGAGGGCCGAACTCACAATGTGGTATACAAAGAGATCCTTAACAAATAATTATTGGTATATTTTCCCTCAGTTTAAAAAGGTTTAATTTTCTTCTTAATAAAAATTTTAAGGCAATAGTTTGCCGCTGCGAAGCGCGGGTATTTTGCTAGTCTATATAAATTCAAGAGAAAAACTACAGTAAGCTTACCATACAGGTCATTAGGACATAGAAAAAAATTAAAAACACATGACAATAACTATAAAATCACAACAATGATAGCATTTTGATAAGACTGGTACTTTAATAAAAGAGATGTGGAAAATATATATCAGAAATGCCTGTAGCACCAAAAAAACATGAATTGTGCAAATTAAATGATAACATCTACAGTATGAATGATTATTTAGGTTAAAGAGGGAGGCCAGAGCAAAAAAAGATATAGAAGATATGGAAGATATATTGCAGTTTATTCTTCTTTTTTTAGATTAGGATGTTCACTAACTAGCAAAAATTAAGATGACGTTATGCTATGTTAATTTCCCAAATTTTTATACATCCCAGTATTTTCTTTAACATCTGCTGTCAGCTTCATTTAAGTTCACTATACAGTTAAGTCTCGGTGACTGAATTCTAAACAGCTGTGTTTGGGATATTTCTGCTATGTGACTACCATTAAAAAAGAAATAAAGCTTTCTCCAGGGTGCTTGTTTCCCTGAAAAGAGGAGGAAAGATTGAACAACTGTTCAAGTGGCTTTTGACAAAATAATTGAATAAGCCAAAATGCTAGAGATGGCAAGAAGCTATAAATATCGGAGTTAAAGTCAAGGAAAATAGAAAAAGATTATTCGAACATAGGATTATTTTTCATAGTAAGATGCATTACATGGAGAACCCCCGAGGAAAGCTGCTTGGATATGGGTTTATAGTACTACAGAATAGATAAAATATTTTGCACATGTGTGCAGACTTAGAATTTTAAACCCAATAATTAATAACTGATAATTCCGTATCATCACAGAATATGTGTATGCTGTTTAACCATTCCAATCCTAATCTTAATTTTGGCCCTCATAATCTGACAATTTAATGCTACTAATTAAAAACAATCTTTAAATTTATTTTGCCATTTTAAGTGCCTTTTTTCTCATTTTCTCACTTTAATATCTATGTCAACTATTATATTTTCATTATATTTTATAAATCATTTTAATCAGTTGATTAAAGCTTATTCAAGGAAAAAGACCATACAGTATAGTTAATGTTGGACTCACCACACAGCATTGACTGTAATGTTACATTTATTGATATGGAATAATCTCTGTCTCAAGGACCTGTTTGAATATGGGTATACTCAGAAACCTCACTGTGATTTTGGAATGTAGACAGAAAAAAATGTATTTATGCATAGAAAAATGCACCTAACAGCTATTCATAGTATTCAGCCTTTGTAGAGTTACATCGATTTGTTCTTGAAATACTTAAACCTAAATGTAGCGTTCATTTATCAAACCAGCAGCACTGACTTGTGCTGACAGACATTAACTGAGAGAAAAGCTATCATCTTGAGGCCTTTTATGAAAAGATAGAAATGGGATCTCCAGAATTGATGAAGAGGTACTGGAAGGCCAAGAAGGCAACATATGTGGTAGTTGCTGAAGCAAAATCCTATTTAAAGCACAGGGAGACAATAGAGGATGACTTCTAGGTAAACCCTGAAAGGTTGTGACAAGCTGTCTGATGAGTCAGTGAATGCACTGTAGGAGCAACATAGCCAAGGTTATCCTTCATCATGGAAGAGGAAATGTTAAGATTTCATCAAGAAATAGAAGAAAGAGTTTGATGAATTCTAAAAACTAGTAATTGTGTCCAGCTGGTAAAAGACAATATTACAACTGGTGGGAACTGATTTTATTTTTGTAGCAGAAAGCACAGAGGTGGCTGGAAAACAGTATGGTGTACCAAATTCTATCAAAAACATGAAAATGTATGGGTGTGTCCAAGATTTTGACCGGTAGTGTATACTGAAGTACTAGAATGGAGTTACAGAGTTACTTGCAGAGCAATACGGCTCCCACACTGACTTTAGGACCAACTCTTTGCTCTTGACAGGTTATGGAAATTAAATAATCTTGTGTACACATGAGTGGTGTGCCAGGCACAACCCACTGAGAGAAACCTAGAGAAAGACCCATGACATGCCTGAGGGGTTATATCCAGAAAATCTCTAGAAGAACCTAGAGACGGATGCTAAGGATGGTGTGGTCTACTTTTCCAGCTTCTGCAAATGCAATCCTCACCAGGACAATTCCATAGAGTATAAATGAGCAAGTCAAATATTGTCATTTCCAAGGTGTGGTATAATATTTTTTGATAATTTATAATATATTCATGGAAAATCATTAACTGCTATGAAAACCCACATTGTAGATGTCCACTGCCCACCTTCTTTTCCAAACAAGCTGTCCACCATCTTTCCCACGCCAACTGCCCGAAGTTTCCAACTGATACTATTTTTAATGAAGCTAACTGGAAGATATGCATTACCTTCAGTTATTTTTCAAAAAGGTTGAGAAATAAACTTGAAAGCAAAAAAAAACAAAAACAAGCTCTTCAAGGCACTCAGGTTTTACAAATAAGAGAGCTTAACTGTAATCATAGATTATAATGGAATTCACAAGGAAAATCCTTTACAACAGCCAGACCCAGAACACTAAGATATATCCTGAGTTAATACAAAGAGTGAAAAAACAGAATATTAAATGCTAAGATTTCTATGACAACTGGTTGAATCTGTACCTTGGACAAACCAGCTAACGCTGCTGCACTGCAATTTATCAACTTGTGCAGACTTTAGCAATCAGGTTAATTTATTAACTTCACTAGTAAAAATAAACTTCCAAAATTAAAATTTCAAAATAAAAAATTCTGATGTAGTACTAAAAAGGTTTTAAAGCACACAAAACATTATAAACTGACAAAACAGGTTTTATAGTTGTCAACAATTGTTTTTTTTCCCTGAGACAAACCATTTCACATTTGATGTATATTTGTAGAATTATATATACCAAGTATTTGAAACTTTTGTGTGTTTTAAACGTTTTCCTAATGGGTAGGTTTTGCTTCAGTGAGATGTTCAGAACCTAAGGTCACATAATAATAGACTGCTTATATAAACATAAAATAGATGTTTTGGACTGATGTAATGGCTTCTTTTACTGACTGTTTGTATAATCTGTATTCATTGTAGCTTTCTCTGAAACATGTGCTAAGATACAGTATATTTTATTATATTAAAAATAAATGTAATATATCGATGATTGATTATGGAGCACTGTTCTGATTAGTTAAGCAATTTCATAACGCAGTGGATATATTTTCTAGTGAGTACTGTATGTGCATCAGCTTGCCTAAGGTATGCATTTTACATATATATATATACACTCACCTAAAGGATTCTTAGGAACACCATACTAATACAGTGTTTGACCCCCTTTCGCCTTCAGAACTGCCTTAATTCTACGTGGCATTGATTCAACAAAGTGCTGAAAGCATTCTTTAGAAATGTTGGCCCATATTGATAGGATAGCATCTTGCAGTGGATGGAGATTTGTGGGATGCACATCCAGGGCACGAAGCCCCCGTTTCACCACATCCCAAAGATGCTCTATTGGGTTGAGATCTGGTGACTGTGGGGGCCATTTTAGTACAGTGAACTCATTGTCATGTTCAAGAAACCAATTTGAAATTATTCGAGCTTTGTGATATGGTGCATTATCTTGCTGGAAGTACCCATCAGAGGGTGGGTACATGGTGGTCATGAAGGGATGGACATGGTCAGAAACAATGTTCAGGTAGCCCGTGGCATTTAAATGATGCCCAATTGGCACTAAGGGGCCTAAAGTGTGCCAAGAAAACATCCCCCACACCATTACACCACTACCACCAGCCTGCACAGTGGTAACAAGGCATGATGGATCCATGTTCTCATTCTGTTTACGCCAAATTCTGACTCTACCATTTGAATGTCTCAACAGAAATCGAGACTCATCAGACCAGGCAACATTTTTCCAGTCTTCAGCTGTCCAATTTTGGTGAGCTCGTGCAAACTGAAGCCTCTTTTTCCTATTTATAGTGGAGATGAGTGGTACCCGGTGGGGTCTTCTGCTGTTGTAGCCCATCCGCCTCAAGGTTGTGCGTGTTGTGGCTTCACAAATGCTTTTCTGCATACCTCGATTGTAACGAGTGGTTATTTCAGTCAAAGTAGCTCTTCTATCAGCTTGAATCAGTCGGCATCAGTCAGTTGAATCAGTAGCATCAACAAGGCATTTTCGCCCACAGGACTGCCGCATACTGGATGTTTTTCCCTTTTCACACCATTCTAGAAATGGTTATGCGTGAAAATCCCAGTAACTGAGCAGATTGTGAAATACTCAGACCGGCCCGTCTGGCACCAACAACCATGCCACGCTCAGAATTGCTTAAATCGCCTTTCTTTCCCATTCTGACATTCAGTTTTGAGTTCAGGAGAATGTCTTGACCAGGACCACACCCCTAAATGCATTGAAGCAACTGCCATGTGATTGGTTGATTAGATAATTGCATTAATGAGAAATTGAACAGCTGTTCCTAATAATCCTTTAGGTGAGTATATATATATATATATATATATATATATATATATATTGTCAAAGGTGGCTGGGGTGGTGACCCGGCCGGGACGCCCAGAAGGACCAGAGCAGGGCTTGTGCCTTTCCCAGACCATCTGGGGGCGACCGCCCTGGTTCCTTTGTGGGTCACGGGTACAGAGCTTCAAAACTCCACCCTGTAGGAGCTCGTGGTCACCGCCAGGGGTTGCCCCCATACCTTTGGAGCCCTGGACCTCAGCACTTCCGCCACACCAGGAAGTGCTGGGGGGAAGAGAAGCAGGGACACCCAGAGTGTTTCAGGGGATACAGCCGGCACTTCCGCCACACTGGGGCATGTCAGCGGGAGATTGCCGGGAAGCACCTGGAGCACACCTGGGTGTGGATGGGGCCTCCTCCCTTCATTCGGGGCGAGAGTCGTTAGTGGAGTGGACTGAGCTTGCTGGAGGATTCAAGGAGGCGGCCTGAAGAAGAGAGTAAGGCATTGTCTAGCCAGGACTTTGGGGATTTTGGGAGTTTGTGTGGCATTTACGACTTTTGTAAATAGTGTAAATAAACGTGTGGTGGGAAAAATGAATGTGTCTGCCTGTCTGTGTCCGGGCCAGCCTCCACAATATATATTGTAATGGATGACCGGCCATTTATCCCGGCCAATACCCCCAAGCCGCCAGGTGGAGCCCTCCTTGCAGCGAGGAGGTCCCCAGAAGACCAGCAGGGCATCATGGACATTGGAGTTTTTATGCAAAGCCCTGCTGGATGCCGTGGGGGCCACAGGAGGGAGCTGCAGGGAGGACCGAGGGCTTCTTCGTGCCCTGCGACCTGGAGGTTCGTCACAGGAAGAGCGACGGACTTCCGGGTTGAAGAAAGGGACTATTTACCCTGACCCGGAAGGGAAAAGGACTTGTGGACTATTGGGCAGAAACACTTCCGGGTCAGGGAGTATAAAAGGACTATGGGAACTCCCAGACAACGAGCTGAGCTGGGTGGAAGGGTGGCAACGTGTCTGGGAGCTGGAGGATTGATTTATTGTTTATTATTGTGTAGTATTGTAATTATATGAGTATTGTGGAGAAGAGTGTGCTTTGTGCACTGTGGGAGAAAAATAAAGTCAACTTGAGGACTTTTACCTGGTGTCTGGAGTCGTGGACAGGGGTTCAAGGGAGCGAGGGCGCCCCCTATCGTTCACAATATATATATATATATATATATATATATATATATATATATATATATATATATATACAGGTATATATATATATATATATACACAGGTATATATATATATATATATACTAGCAAAATACCAGCTTTGAGGAGAAGTGTGTTAAAGAAGCAATGAAAAAGAAAAGGAAAGATTTTGAAAATAACGTAACATGATTGTCAATGTAATTGCTTTGTCACTGTTGTGAGTGATGAGTGTTGCTGTCATATATATATATATATATATATATATATATATATATATATATATATATATATATCAAAATACCCGCGCTTCGCAGCGGAGAAGTAGTGTGTTAAAGAAGCAATGAAAAAGAAAAGGAAACATTTTGAAAATAACGTAACATGGTTGTCAATGTAATTGTTTTGTCACTGTTGTGAGTGATGCTGTCATATATATATATATATATATATATATATATATATATATATATATATATATATATACACACATACATACATACATACACGCACATATATACACACAAATACATATATATATATATACATTCACACACACATATATAAACATATATATACATATACATACATATCTACATATATACACACACAGCTATTTCGTATCAGTGCAATACGCTGCTTGTTAAAACGGATAACTCCCGCTCTTACGTGCAAGTCTGCGTGGATATTATGAACTATCGTATTTGTTCAAGTTCTATTTAAATTTTAAATAGAAGGAATTTTTATTTAGTCGACAGAAATATCTTTGGTAGGAATGGTAAAAACAGACAGGAATATTATTCCTGAATAAATCAACTCAAACCTTAAATAACTTATAATATTTTGCTCTCCATAAAAATATATCCTGTCTAAATTATACAAGTTAGAAATAAAGTAAACGTTAAAAGAACAAACATTCAAATTTCTTTACTCTTATGTAATTTTATATAAAAATAAACTTAGATTTTAAATATCCCAAAAGATTTTGCTCTCCATAAAAATATATCCTGTCAAAATTATACAAATTCAAATATGAACATGCTACATAACAAAACCTGGAAATATAAATAAAATGTGTTCCTTTAGCAATAACAAATCAAATCATTCAGTTGTCTTTGCTCTTATGTCATTTAGAGTTGGACGCCTGGCATCTTTTTTTGGCAACAGGTTCGTTTATGTTTGGTGTGAGGTTCTGTGTTGTGGAGATTCTCAGGATGGATTGCAGGTGCTCATCAGTGAGGTGACTCCTGTGTGCTGTTTTGTTAGTCTTTATCACTGAGAAGAGCTTCTCACACAGATATGTGCTACCAAACATGCACAAGGTTCGAGCCGCATGTAGACGGACTTTTTTTGTTCTTCAAAGTCACCAAAGCGCCGTGCAAACTCAGTGCGCTCAGTTTATCAGCAAAGTGCGTATTTGGGAACACGGTAGTGACGACTTGGTTCAACATTACTTGGCAACAGGGAAAGTGGGGTAAGTTGCACTGGTGCATTTGTGTCTCCCATAAAAGCAGCTTCACTTGAAATCACTTTGTGATTGTGCACGGGTAAAAACATCCGCTGAAGTGTCAGATTCTTATTTAATTCTTCTGCTTTCTGTATCTTCTGCATTGCATTTAGGTCTTTCAGCCTCACTGATGAGCACCTGCAATCCATCCTGAGAATCTCCACAACACAGAACTCCCTGATGTTTTGTCTCATAGTGCCGATTAAATTCTGTAATTACAGCCACATTAGCTCCACAAATGAGACACACGGGTTCAGTAAACATATACTCAGCCTCCCATCGGTTTTTAAAGGCTCTATTTTCAGAATCAACTTTTCTCTTCAGCATCGTGTGAGCTAGCTTCGCAATAACTTGCAGCATCATAAGGTAGACTTGATTAACGCGTAAGTGTTCGGCAAGGCAGCTGAAGCACTGCATTATGGGATCTGTAGTTTATTGTGTTACCAGCGCTTCATATACCGGGCCATTAATAACAATAATACAGTATATAAAATGATCTCGGGCGGATATAATTACACGCCGGGCGGATGTGGCCCGCCCTTGAGTTTGACACATATGGACTAAATAGAACTTGAAAAGATATATTTTTCAAATGTGATCGCAATTCAGATAGAGTTGACGCGCACTACAGCCTGCATGCCTCAATAAGTCATCCTCCCTCGCTCTTACTTTTTTACCGTTCATCTAATGAATACACTGAGTATGGCTTTACCAAAACAATCATTGATGGCGAATAAAGTATCCATTATTCGAGTATGTAGATCGGGATATATATATACATATATATATACCAGCGTATCGCAGCGGAGAAGTAGTGTGTTAAAAAAGCTAGAAAAAGAAAAGGGAACATTTTAAAAATAACGTAACATGACTGTCAATATACAGTATTTGTTTTGTGAGTGTTACTGAGTGTTGCTGTCATCAAGGATTTGATTATCATTATTTCTTTCAATCAGGTTCGTATTTGTAGGATGTGTTGTGTTCAAGTTACATTCCGTGTTTGTCAATCGTTGTAAAGATGACAGGTTTCATTCATCGATTCGTTTCTTACTGCATCAATAAACAGCTCGTCTTCTTCTTTATCTGAGACCTGACACACTGCATGCACGGGTTTTTTACACTGTCTTCCTTTAGCGGGACATTGACCTTTTCCACCGTGTGCTTTGTTTCCGCAGTAGCTGGATTTATGAATATGCTTGTATGTATCAGATGCTTCATATTTTTTGCTGCCTTTTCAATTGTGTAATTCGGTTTTGTTCAGCTCTTTGGAACTGTTGCTTTTTATCTGTGCACTGCGTCAGTTCATGTGAGCCGCTCGGTGTACATGCATCGAAGGTTCCCAGCTGTGCTGGTGCCATCTCGTGCGATGTCCATGGCTGTATTTAATGTTACCTTAGTCCTGGCACTTAAAACTTCTCTCGCAGTTTCGCTGAGTTTGTGCCAAACACCACCCTGACCATCTCATCTTCCTCTGCATAAGCACAGTCCTTCACCCGTGAATATTTAGTGGGAGTTTGCTATTGGATTGCCGCTGACGGACGGCCTTATATGGGCAGGCACTAAATTACAAACGCCAGCGGCAGCCTGTCTATGAACTTAATTTAAAGTGTAGGTTTACATCGTGCTTTGTTTCCGAAGTAGCAGAACTCATGAATATGGTTGTATATGTCACTCGCTCGCTTCTTATTGTTTCTCTGCCTTCTCAATTATATAATGCATGTTTTCTTCAGCGCTTTTTGGAGGTCTTGATGGTTTTCTATGTACTGCGTGATTACGTGGGAGGCGTGATGATGTCACACGAAACTCCGCCCCCACGGCGTTCGAGCTCATCTCCATTACAGTAAATGGAGAAAACAGCTTCCAGTTATGACCATTACGCGTAGAATTTCGAATGAAACCTGCCCAACTTTTGTAAGGAAGCTGTAAGGAATGAACCTGCCAAATTTCAGCCTTCCACCCACACGGGAAGTTGGAGAATTAGTGATGAGTCAGTGAGTGAGTGAGTGAGTGAGTGAGTGAGTGAGGGCTTTGCCTTTTATTAGTATATATATATATATATATATATATATATATATATATATATATATATATATATATACATGTACACTGTATATACAACACACTGTACAGCTATTGAGTAATAAGTACTGAGGGTATGTAATAAACTGGGGCTAGTTTTGTTTGAATAGTATCATACTGTATATGTTACAAGTAGGTTGACTAATCCTTACACAAATCTTAGGTAATCACTGGAATTGCTAGGTACAGTAAGTGATGACTATACTTTAATGCCAGCACCAAACCTGGGAATAGATAGCTTTAACTTATATCATTGGTAAAAGTATAATGTGATCCAAACAAAATAATGTGAAATAACTGAAAAATGAAAACCGCTTGCTAACAAAAGGAACAGAGAATGTATTCTTAGGTATGCAAGCAAGGCATGCCAGGCATGCAAGCAAAATCTGTGACTTAGAGGGAAGAATATCAAAGTTATACCGGGAGGGATGTTGGAAGAATGTTATCTTATCCATCTTCGTAGATCTCCACCTCTGCATCCTCTAAATTAAAAATCAGCTCTACAAGGAAGCAAATCTCATTTATCAGATCACAAACACAGACAGAACTGGCCTCTGCTACAAATGAAAAAGAAAGTACACAATACTTTTTTTGGGATTTATGGAGTATTACCTAAGGTTTGTTCCCTATTTTTCTGAAAGTAACATGGCTTTGATGAATTTATTACATAAGAAGATTCCAAAAAAATTGAAATGGAACAGCAATATGTAAAAAGCGTTTAATGACTCAAAAAATGCAGTAACATTTTACTCAGTGTCTGTAGTCCCCAACGTTTCTTCTCCTTCATTCCTAAAGACTAATGTATTTGACTACAGTCATCGAGCTATTCTAAGCCACATTGTCTACAGGAAGGATCACCCCATCATGTTACCTGAGTCAGAAACTGCCACATCAAGAGAGAAGCCCTTGCACTCAAGTGGACTGACTCCTATTTCAGGTGGTTTAAGACTATATAACCTTTAAGGCTGGGACTTTACCATCATCACTGAACATGGAAAAAAGTGAACCCTCGGCTCACAATATGGTTTCTTGACATTTAATCATTTTTATTTAAGGTGGTGCACAGAAAAAGGACTCTCTATACCAATTCGGACGCTATCTCTCAGACTCAGAACCTTTACATGCTGTGTTCCCTAAGCTTAAGTTAGAGGGGTCAGGGCAACTGCAAAGTCAACAAACACTGACTGTACCTTCCAGAACTCCCTTTTCTGGTTGTTTCACCTTAAAAATCTGCACAACTAGAAAGCAAGTTTCACTGGCCAGACCACCAGTGAAGAGAGTTCTCCTGACCAATTTGAAATAATTATGAGTGATTTATTTCATTTGCCTAATGACTGTCATCTTTAGCTTTTCCCTTGTGGACCTTAACAGTCTATGTCTTTTGTTAAATCTGTTACAGTATGTATATTAAAAACTAAAATTATGCTCTCTAGTCATTGCATTAAACTTTAGCTATTTGAAGCTTTTTATAATGGTGTTTGCTCAAATTTCAATAGATAATCCATTCCTGAAAACAGCTGGCAATACACTAAGGGTGGGTTTGAATATATTCAAACTAAAATGAATTGTTTTGAAAATGGAACTGATAAAATAAAATATAACATTTTGCCAGAAATGGCAGAGTGTTTTCAGTCCTTAAATATTCAGGATGTTAGACATTTTTCTGCTTCTTGTGTTTTGGAATATAGGTGATCCAATGTCAGTCAGTCATTTTCCAACCCGCTATATCCTAACACAGGGTCACAGGGGTCTGCTGGAGCCAATCCCAGCCAACACAGGGCGTAAAGCAGGAAACAAACCCTGGGCAGGGTGCCAGCCCACCGCAGGGCGCACAGACAAAGCACACATTAGGGGCAATTTAGAATCGCCAATGTACCTAACCTGCATGTCTTTGGACTGTGGGAGGAAACCCACACAGACACAGGGAGAACATGCAAACCACGCAGGGAGGACCCGGGAAATGAACCTCTCCTTACTGCGAGGCAGCAGCACTACCACTGTGCCAACATGCTGCCCAAGGAGATCCAAAGGTTTTACAAAAATGTCAATTTATTGGACTTCTTACCCTGTGTGACAATTAGGGTTAACTGTGGTCAGGTGGGTGAATTTAAGATTTACAATAAGGCACATGGTTTAATTATAGCTCAGAAGGCACAAATAGAACAATGGAAAACTTAGTGTATCTGTTAATATTAAAGTGAAAATGAAATTTGGTTTCACATGACAAAAGAGAATTAGACATAAAAGGTAGTCAGCCTCATATAAAATGGATTAGGCATCTACCCAGTCATCCATTCATCACTTAAGCTAATTTCCCAATTATTGTTAAATATATCTTTCTCTCTGAGCACCTTCTAGTATGAAATATTATCCATAAATTATCATGGTTATTGAAAGACCAGAGTGGTTCAAAGATCATTTGAGAATTTGGTACCAGTTTAGAAGGCAGTTTAGTGTCTATTTCAGTTATATCGATTAAAATTTTCATGTGTTTCACCCTTCATTGCATGTCCAGTGCTTTTTTTGAAATTGTCAAACAATTTCAAGTTACCACAAAAAATTCAGTATTTGAAATTTTCTTGGTATAATATAAAGTTTTTACATAGCCTCGCTTATCTACTGTAGAAACAAAAAGAAATTTACCAAAATAACAAGTTTAATATCAAACGCATTTTTATAACACAACTCACCAAAAGAATCTTTAAAGCAAACCTGAGAACAACATCTCACACTCACTCTCAGATATCAAAGAGTAAAATATAAAACACTCAATCTGTCCTGAACATGGTGCAATACAATTTGCAATTACAAGCCATACTTGTTTCCCCAAGCACAGACTACCTAGACTTTACGTAAGACCAGGGCAGCACATTAAATAATGTCGTCTGAGGCAAGTCACACCCACAGCACAAATTTAAGAAACATTTAACAGATATTTTACATTCCAGAAAATAACAAAATGTAGCAAAAAGACACAATCAATATAAACTGTACAAAATGCTATATATGAAAAAATAAGTGTCATCATCTTGCACTGACGTGTAGCTTTGAAGTGTGCATATGCTGTTTTGTTTCTTGGTGCTTGCTTGTGGCAAGAACTGCATTATGAAAAATGTAAGCAACTTTTATAATTAAAATATTTCAGTTTTAACAGTTGCTAAATAAATAAGGCACTGAATGTGTATGTAGTTATTAATGTTTATGCTTAATGCTCATTTTTGTATTAGTATTATTTCATAATGTTATAAACATATTGCATCCTGAGGAGACTGCCTTGCTACCTCACTTGACGTTTCATCCTTGTCTGTAATACACAACCATGAAAACACAGTATATTCAGGAACCAGCCTCCTTAAGCTACATGTTTGCTTTGCTCTCAACTTAGACTCTACTGGCTATCTGTTTTAATTTTCACCCCTGCTGTCTCAGAGGACCTTTATCCATACATTGTCCTCATCAGAGTTACCCCGGACAACCCCCTCAATGATCAGCTTAGTGTAATTGCTAGTTACAATTCAACAAAACATGTTAGCTCTTTTTGGACAGAGTTCTTCTTTTTCAGCCCACTGGGCAATCTTAATTCTGAGATCTTTTTATTCTTCTTTTTTGTGCTTTTTGACTTCTCTTTTTAAGAGCAATGATGAGGTAATTACTGGGTAAGAACAATGTCTAAAAAACAGAAAAGTATGAAGTAGTGTAAAGCAATATAATTTTAATGTCTTATTGTATTATACTGCATTAAAATCCTTTCAGGAGGACTGAGGATTGCTTAAGGTAGAACTCAAGAGCATCCATGATTTTAAGAAAGAAAAATTATACATTTATAGGGTTGTTATTGTCTTGTTTATAGAACGGAGTCAAATTCTTACCTGCTTGTGCAAATTCGATTGTAACCTGTTGTTAAGGATACGTTGCTGAAGACAAATCTGAATTTTTACTATGCATTCTTACCACATTATTTTCATTAGAACACAATCTTATTGACTGCGGTGGGCTAGTGCCCTGCCCGGGGTTTGTTCCTGCCTTGCGCCCTGTGCTGGCTGGGGTTGGCTCTAGCAGACCCCCCCTAACCCTGAGTTGGGATGTAGTGGGTTAGAGAATGACTGACTGACTGACTGACTGACAATCTTATTGAAAGTGAAAAAGACTGGTATGATTGGCCTTTTACTTTAAGAAAATGAGAATAAAAGGCTTTTGATATCCACAGTATATAAGTATTTTTGCACAAAGATTGCAAATAATTATTTTTCTGCATGCACAAGCAATTAAGGTTAAAATTTTAAGATGAAAAGTAAGGCTACAATAAAGAATTTCACAATTTAATTTTTTGGCTTTCTGCTCATATATTTATTTTTTATTTTACAATAATGCTACTTTTCTGTGCTCTCTTCTTTCATTTCAGGTGAAGACAGTAATAATGGACAAAGCTGGTAGTACTGTGAGGATTATGTTTTTCTGATTTCCCCGGTGCTTTCGATACCATTCCTGTTACAGGGTAAACTCAGAGATTGGCACATGGATGAAGTAATGGTGTCCTGGATAATGGACAATCTGTTGTGAGCAACACTAGAGCATCACAAAGAAGAGTCCTGTCTCCTTTTCTCTTCACTTTATACACCTCTGACTACAAATAAAACACCAGGTCATATCACTTACAGAAATTTGCAGATGTTTCTGCACTTATGGGCGTATTGATAAAGGAGGTGGGAATTTTGTTTCTTGGTGCAAAGAGAATTGTCTGCATCTTAACTTCAGCATAAACAAGGAACTGGTTATTGGCTTTCATGGCACCAGACACCCTCTATGTCAGGTCACTGTTCAAGGAATGGATGAAGAGGTGGTCCACATTAATGACAGGTTGGACTTGTC
The DNA here is from genome assembly GCF_016835505.1 of Polypterus senegalus. Lineage (NCBI taxonomy): Eukaryota > Metazoa > Chordata > Cladistia > Polypteriformes > Polypteridae > Polypterus > Polypterus senegalus. The sequence continues at coordinate 125,294,916 of NC_053160.1, read as the reverse complement.
TCAGAACACAGAGGAAATACATGAGAAAGTGCAGCATGTCTTCAGTCACTAACCACACAAGCACAACTACCATACACATGTCAGGCTAACTGATACACACCGCTCAGCCTCGCATCTGTAAATACTGTTAAAGGAACCTGGCACCTGATCAGTTTAATATCAGTAAATTGGAGGTGCACTATTAGCATTCTTTAGTTACATTGGAAATGGCAGGTCAGTATCTACTGAGCCTACTGGAAGGATTAGTTGGTTCATTTATTGGCAGCTGGTCTCCCTAAAAAAACCTCACCGGGACATAAGAGCTAAAGACTTCACACAGTGGGAAATTCATGTTGGAATGTGCCAAATCCAGTAACAACTATCTGCTGCTTTATCATTCCACTTCTTTCACCCACTGGCCACTTTATGATGTACATCTGCTGATTAATGCAAATTACTCCTTCTTCCAAGTAGCCAGTTACAGCTGCAATTCAAGATATACAGTAGTATGTAGCTTCAATTTTTAACCCAATAATCTAATCTAATGCCAGATAGTGATTACAGCTTTTCAAAAATAGTTGTTCTCCTGAAATGTTCATGTACTACAGTGTCTAGGTTTTACAGAGAATTAAGTGATGAACAAAAACATCCAGCGAATAGACATTCTGAGGATGAATACACCTTGTTAATGAGAGAGGTCAGAGCAGAATGGCCAGACTCATTCAAATTAAATAAGACCAAGCACACTCAAATAGCAACTCTTTACAAAACTGGTCTGTAGTGGAGCACCTTTGACCACAAAATGGATTTGACCTTAACCTAGATGGGCTACATTAACAGAATGTTAGAGAGGGCATGTTATCACCAAAAGTGGACAACTTGAAATAATGCTGCTCAGTTTAACAAATTTTCATTAGTTGGAATTTAGCAAGAAGAACAGAAATCCACAGTTCTATTATGACTTGTTCTAATGGTGCAGGATGGTGACAGTAGAGTAATGATGTGGGTAATATTTATTGGCCAGCATTAGTTCTATTAATACCGACTGTTCATTTGAACGCCAGAGCTTTCTTCTGCAAATTGATGCTTCAAGCTGAATGACGTACAGTACCACAAAACATGCAATATCTGAAGTTGGGTCAATGAACATGACAGTGATATAGTTTTTCTGCAGTGGCTTGCACAGTGGCAGACCTCCATTTTTGCAGCACTCAAGCTTAAACTGTTATGGGGGCCCCTTTGAAATCATGCAGTAAAGAGGTCTGGGTAACCATTGTTCTCTTCTTCAGTGGGATTGTTCCATAATAGATCACCACAAATGTTTTGAAAATGTATCCACTAGATCTCAGATTTTGATTGCAATTGCTGTACTGGATTATCTCACATATCAAAGTCACTGTGTGACTGGCTTGCAGTGTTTGTGTTATTTGGGGATGAAAATTAAAGTTGCTTCTGGAACCTCTCCAGTATTAGGGTCCCTGAAGCTTAAGCCTCATTTGTATCATAGTTGATCTACCCCGAGCCTGCGCAGTCCCTACATTGTAATCCAACAGATAACCCATATGAGTTGGAATGAGAGGTTTACAACATGAACATTTGTCCAAAATGTCTTCAGGAACTGCGTGATGCCATAGTGTCAGTTTCACATACTGCAGCTCCTGTAGTTCATTAATTAATGTTTCCAAGACATTGTTGAATTCATGTTTTAAGGAATTCAAACTGTTTCTGAGTACCAAAAGGGGCTCTGACTTTATGCTAGAAAAGAGTACAGTATCTAATGAAGTGGCCAATGAGTAGTATACAGTATACAGCATATATTAAAACAGCATTTAATTAATTAAGTGAACGAACATGACGACTAACCTAATGACTTCCTCTTTTTAAAAATGTAGTAGCATTTTATGCTAAATATATCAATTTCAACACACATCTACTTTTCATAAATAATCTCAAACTAATGTGCAGGGATGTCTATTCAGGATGTCTTTTAGAAGATTTTTGCTGCATTTATACACTTGTCATTTATGTATTTGTTTATTGTACTTTCTCAATGGTCCAAGACGAGCAAATATCATTTTTTTTTTATTTTTTTTTTTTGGTTCTTTATTTCGCCTTATACAATTTCTCGTATTAGGAATTTGTTAGTTTTCGCATACTTATTCGATTGAAATACACTCTGCACTACCGCGCGGGGCAGCATTTTAAAGACGGGAAGTTTGTTTTAACTTGATCTTAAAATTCTTGAATTGATATGTGAACCTCACACAAAATATCCGTTCATTACACGCCGAATGTCTTCTTGAATCACTCGCCTCCGCCACAGTTTACTGAATGAGACGTGTCGAACGTCTGCTGCTCAGACAGACACAAATGAAGGCGCATTGCTCAGCAACAGACAAGCACCGAGGATGAGGTCATTGCAGTGTACATTTGAAGGGGATGGGTAGCAGAATGATTACCGTCTCAGGGAGGGTATGCTCTTGAGCGTTCCCTTCTCGCGAACATTTACAAGTATTGTGCCTCTGGAAATTCGCTGCGCTGAATGTGGCCGCAAAGAAACGCACTTAGAAGAGAGAAGAAAGATCGGAAGAGTTATTGTGCATATTGTGAAAACGCACTCAACATAAAAGTTAAGTGCGTTTACCGTTAGCGTCATTCACTGGGATTTACTGGAGATGGTAGAGGTGAAACCAAACTTCTGGGATCCTCGACTTAAGATAAAAACAGAATAATAAGTAACGGCAATAAAGATGTCATACTGTGGCAGAATGTTGATGCTAAACCATTTATTAAATGGTAAATTACAAGGACTGTCGTTAATGTATACATATTATTTTAATTTTGTTCAATGGAGCCACAGAGACTTAGGGGGAAATATATGCCCGCATTTACACTTTAGTTAACTAGATAATCCGAAAAGACACATTACACAAATTGTAAGACACCTTTTGCCTATTATAGACACAAGAACATCGTCTGCTGAAGAACGACTGAAAAATATATAAAACATTTACAGGTGTATTTCTTCATGTGTAATCACAGAAAGCGGCTTTAAATCTTACAACCAATAATAACAAACAGTAATAAATAAATATTGTGGTCTTCTGGAATAGCCTATCACATGATCATAATGAACCGACACCGACGTGCCCTGTGATGTAGCCGGACCTGATACCAGGACTTTTGCTGGGTCTAATAAAAGTCACCTCAGTTCACTGCGATTTTGCTGAGTCTGATTCATGTTCTACTTCACTTTGTAGTCGCTGTTTTATTGTTTTCATTTAAAATATATTTAGCATCTTCAGACGGTGATTGCTGTACGTTATACAATATAAATTCAATGAGAACCATAATATGAATAAACTTAGAAACACAATATATTTACTTTTCAGTTTGCAGGTGAATGTAGTGGCGACAGGACAAAGCAATACGATACAGTATAGGCTACTGTCAAAGTCAAAGTGATCAGAAGGTGTCCGTCAATCTCCTGGTTGATTGATCGATTTAGTATTTAAAAGACAGCAGTGTTTAAATTAACATCGTAGAAAACTGTATCTTAAAGAACAAGCGTTAACACTAACGCTTGGAGAACCTGGGGGCCTTTGAGAACGAAGCTAAAAACTGATATATGAAGTGTAACCGGTAAAATATATCTGTCCATTAATTTAATGTAATGTCTTGTTCCGAGCAGCTTCGTACGCAAGAGAACCAATCCTACTAAGAGCGCGTACAAACCGTTACAATCTCTACTGCAATTGACAGACATGACGCTTGATTTGTGTTTGTTGGTCATTTGTGAATATTGCAGTGTATGAATGACCTATTGTGTATTAATGAATGACATCATATTCTATCGAAAACGATGGAGAAGGTGATTGCTGGCTACTGTGCTTGCAAGGATGATGAACAGATTGCGCTACTTTATTGAGAAAAAATCAAAACGCAAGATGTGCTATTTCTGTAAATACAGAGTATATTAAAAAGTGAGCTTATAGAAAGGAATTACTGTGAAAAATCTACACCCAAACTATAAGGACACTTTGTAAAACATCCCTGCTCTCTGGGAGTATTTTTGATTCACCGAGCAGTTAACCGGCTATGAAGAAGTAATACATCTTCCCGATCATCAATTAGACATTTTGCCGGATACCCGATTTCTTCACATATTTCAAATGCTGTACATGTGTAAAGGTAAATCATAACTGTAATCGCGGTATGGGTGAATCTGGATGTCTGCGTGCCTCTGTCTTGCGCTACGCGTCCATGATTTGGATTCTGCCTTGCATCTGATTTTCCAGAAAATGGCTCTAACCTAGAATGGAAAGCAAACACCTTTTAGAAAGCGGAAAGATAACCAAGTGTATGCCTATAAATGCCCACCTCTAGGTGAAAACTGAAACCTGTGAACTTGTAGGTGCAATAATGTAGGCTACAGTATGTGATGCGCTACAGTTGGCGTTGCTTTGTAATTGCTTGCGCTCACCTGTGTGCCTTTGACTGTACGCGTGTGCTCACCTGTGTGCCCCATGGACATTGTGCTTATCTAACTGCTGATAGTCCATTGGTTTGACCGTGATGTTAAGGCAATAAATAAACGAGCATGGTTTGTAAGAGAAGAGATCAGAGCGCAGATAAACACAAGTTCAATTTAACCTCTGCTCGTTTAGCTTGAGACACTGCACTCCCAAATCTACAGCTCTTCCTGGAGTTTATTCTCAGTCATCAAGAGTCTCCAGAATAAAATCAAGACAAGTTACAAAGGTTCAGTCAGCAAGTCACCTTTAAGTAGTGCGAGTAAGTTGTCTTTTGAGTGACTCTTCGTAGAATTCAAAGTTCGCGTTATGGATTCATAATATTCTAAGTGACTAAAGCATGTCCCTCGCATTCTGGGCACCTATGTCCGATGATTTTCACATCACCTTACCTGTTTATCCAGAGTTTCTTTGCCCACTGTGGTGACTTTAGGCGAAGGCGCTCTCTCGCAAGTACACCCTTCTAATAGATACATCCCGGAAGGTCTGGCACTCTGTTCGCTTTCGAAATAAAAAAGGACGTTCTGGTATAGAGCAAACCATTTTTCATGCCATCGGCTGTTCTCTGCAGTCTTTTTAGTCAAGTAGCCACGCTTGGTGCCCTCTTTGCGCGCGACCATGGACAGGTATAAAGCGTGCCCCTCATTGTAGCGAACAGTCTTCTGCATGATCCCACTTAAGTCTGGCTCCTACTGGAATCCCACCATCTCCTTTAAAAAACCTCCAGTGTATGGAGCAAAGGGAAAGTTGTTATAAGCGCCAGCTGGGCTACGGAACCCATCTCCAAAAAGCTGCCTCTGCGCTCTACTCTCAGCCGAAAGGACTAGTAGGCATGACTGTGATAAAGCTCAGATTATTCTCAAAAGATAAGCAAACGGAAATTAAGACGAACAAACGGAGAGATAGATAAGTGGCAACTCCAGGTCTGAGCGATGGAATTCAATTTATCATAGAAAAATGTAAATCCAACTTTAAAACGTAAAAAAAAAACGATCAGTGAACAGACGGTACGAGAGAGATCAGCTATAATCGGCTTTGACTCCGATTTAAAGAGACATGACCCCCACTCCACAGCTCTCTTTATTCTCCGCTGGCTGCGTTACCTTGTGCAGATTCAGATGAGATGGCTGCATCGTTGTACAGAAGGGATTTGCATCGCCACAAATAGAGGCGGGGCGAAGCTGGCGCTTTTCTGTACATGCGAGTGGTCTTGATAATTAGAAGAAAACTATTGCTTAATAATCGGTTTTCGGATATCTTTTCTGCTTCCTCTCATGTTCTTTCTCAGTGTCTTGTTCATCATATACACCTGTTGATTGCGACAGCACAAGCGCAACATTCACGTTTCTTCCATGATGAATCTGTGCAAATCATCTGCGGCCCTCCCTTTAATAACGTTATCAAATTGCAACGTTGCGCTTCATTGCTAATGATACTCCTTACTGCCGCTTCTTCCTGCTCTTATTGTTAACACTTTTATTTAGAATAGGCTGCGATTGTTTCCAACACCTTCATCTCATCGTTCGCCGGAAAGAGACTTTTATTATTGCGTTATTGTAGTTGTTGTAAGTATGAACAAGAATCGGGAACAAATATTACGTGGCATAGTTCAAAATAAGTCAAGGAAACTCGTTCTAACGCCCACATGGTCAGAAACTTTCTTCTGTGGTTAAAGATGTGTAAGAATTAACAGGACCATACATATATATATATATATATATATATATATATATATATATATATATATATATATATATATATATATATATATATATATATATATTTGTTACTGCGATATCACGTTCAATACAGTCATAGATAGCGCAGAACTGATCGAGTCGTTTATGTAAAAAGGGCAGTATCTGTGTAAAAAGTAGAATACATAAAGCAATTTCTACATCGAACAAAGCACTTTATGATCACAAATGCCTGTTAGTTATTTGTTTCTTAAACCATTTTTTTCTAAAGCGAATTGAAGGAAGTTGTCGTGAATCTCGACAGAGACGAACGTAGGTCAAGAAGTGACTAGATGGAGCTCCAGTTAGTTCCTATTATTATTATTATTATTATTATTATTATTATTATTATTATTATTATTATTATTATTATTATTACAAATTCAATGCTATTAATCCTTTATGTCTTGACAGTACGTAATAATAATTATTTTTGTTAAATATAAAAAATGCAAAGTGCTTGATTATTTAATTCATTAATTAGTTTAGGAAATATAGAGCTCTTTTTAATAGCTAACGACTATATTGGCTATAGAACATCTACTGTAGGGCCTACCTTACAGTTTCAAAAAGAGTGGGTTCAAATCCACACTTTGTCCCATGGATCCTGCATTGATCATTCTCCAAATCCTCTTCCCAAATATGTGAATGTTAGACTAGTTAACACCACTTGAGTGTTCTGATTTGAGTTAATGTGCCTTTCAGTTGTTAGGAACCTCAGAATCTTAAAATTCAATTAGGTTCAGAAAATCATTGGCTGCTTATGCTGTAAAGCAAATATTTAAATTATATATCTTTTGAAATGAATGCAGGGGAAAAGTGCATGAAAGATCAGTTTTAAGTTTAATAAATAAGAGAAAAACCAAGCAAAATGACACCTTTTATTAGCTAACTAAAAAGATGACAATATGCAAGCTTTCGAGGCAACTCAGGCCCCTTCTTCAAGCAAGATGTCCAACACCCTAGTACTAATAAATAAGAAAAAGATGTAGAAGATAGAAGATTTACACTAATGGAACATTATGCAGTTTGCCACAATGGAATTTTTTTTGTTTTGATAGTACAAATATAAAGTACATGTCTTTTTTGTAATAAAATAATTACTTATAATACAAAACAGTAATACTATAACATTAATCACGTTTAATGTAAAGCTCTGTGATAGTCTGATGCCCTTCTTAGGACTTTTTTTGTCTTGTGCCTAGTGCTGCCAGGATTTTTTATAAGTAAGAAAAATGTTGAAAACACATTTCCCATCATTCAGGAATTGAAATCACAGTAGCAAAAATGTTTGAGTGTAAAATGGAAAAGAAATTATACAAATAGTGCAACCAGTGTTTTACAAAAAAAATTTAAACAGAGGCTCTTGTACAATGAACACAAAACCAAGGTGATTATCTTTTTAAAATATTTGAGGCATGTCTTGGGTATGAACCCACTGTACTGATGACCCAGGGTCACCAATGCTTTTGAAATTAAACTTATCCCTTCAGTTTGAACCATAAGCTACACTACACATTGTGGTTCTGGTGGTTCATGCACCCAGACCTTAAAGTACAAAATGCTATCATTCCTGCTCTCCGAAAGTAGAATGACATTTGCAATTCTGACATAAATATAGCCATATTGTACTCTCTTTTACTATGCGCCGTGTTAATAAGAAAGGTGTTAAAGGTGCTTTGTTGAAGGGAAGGATGGTTTGAATTTAGAACACAAATGAGATACTGTATGTAGATTTCAGGCACTTCATGGGCTGGGTAAAATATGTCTGGTTTGCATGCTCCTGTTTGATTGATTTTGAAATTGAATTAACATATGACACTCTTTACATATATATTGCATATGAATTTTTAATGAAAAAATTGGGGTTTTGGTATTTATTAATATTACAAATTCATTTTTCTGTTTAGTCATTACATTTCATCTCAGCTGAACTATATTACTATCTGATGACACGGAGAAGCTCCAGATAAATTAAATCTCTCTCTCTCTCTGTCTCTATTTCAGGTAATACCAAAAACATCCTGAACATCACGGACATCACCCAAACCAGGATTTACCCTGTGAGGTCTTTAGAACGAGCATATGATCCAGGGGGCTATATAAAATGATGCATCAGACAAGGCACACTCAGTTTTAGTTTAGATATTGACATGTCAGGAACTGCAACCTGTGAGTTATCTTCTGTAGAACCAAGTATACAGATAAAGAAGTACAGAATAACTTTTAGAATTTTCACAGCTTTAGAAATTGGTGGTTGCACCTAAGAGCCTGAACGAACTGATCTTTTTCTTAATATTTTCTTGATCTTTTGTCTTTCTTTCTTAGGCTTAAAAAGGCTTTCAAATTTGTTTTTTACAGGGCTTGGCAGTGGTATGCTTTCTCTTACTAGGGGTCTGATCTCCCTAGTGAGGTCACAGTGAATTTAAAAGAAATGCAATTATTCACAATTTAAAGTAGATTCTACAATTTACTTTTATGATACATCTTCTCTCAGTTCAATTCATTCTACCTTCTCAAATCCCCTGTTTTCTATTGAAATCAAGCAGTAGGTAGTAGTCCTTTCTGAATTCCTCCTAGTATATGTCAAAACTGTATTCTTATTATTTTTCTTTGATTTTTTTTAAATTTGATACTATAATGCCATTTTTGTCTGATAGATAGATAGATAGATAGATAGATAGATAGATAGATAGATAGATAGATAGATACGGAATAAGAAATAAAGTTTTGTAATCCCATATTGTACTTCAGACATACAACACTATTGGCACAAGTAGGGGGTGAATAATGAGGTGATTCAGCTTCAACACAATGTAGTTTAAAATTGTTTTTCTTAAGGAGGAAAAACATATGAGAAGAACAGAGTAGAAAAAATGTGCTCACTCTAGGTAAAGTAAAAATACAGATACAAAAAGAATGCCTATTAGCAAATGGCTTCTCTAGTGCAGTTTGTATTACTGTGCACGAAGATACCAGTCTTAGGTTTTGCTCTGCTTTAGTTAATTTGATTATAATCTTCCAGGCCGCTATTTTACTCAGAAAAAAAATATGTAACCCAACTCAGCTTGACTTTGTAATTTTGTAGACTTGGTTTTTGCATTGCATTCTTCTGACAGAAATCTGTTCAAGATAGGAATGAACCCTGGATTGAACTGCAATACATTGTAGGTCCCAAGCACTTGCAACCCATTGTGTGCCACTTTAACATGCAAAGCTTTAGAATGTCTGAGGAGGAGGAAAAACTCTTGAAGAGTTGGACACAAGAAAAATGTGAAAACTTCACACAGAAATTGACCTGGTTGGGATTTAAAACTTATTGTATTGGACGTCTGAGACAGCAATTTTATTCAAGATCAATCAAACAGGAGCATGCAAACCATACATATTTTATTGTGCTATGATTCACAACACCACTCTTTAGTTTATTGTAATTTAATATACAGTATAATCATTTATAGCATACAATCTCATAAAACAGCTTACAAAGCAATCTTTAACACTATGTGAAGGTTTTTAATTATAAAAGAATCAACAAACTACAGTAGATTCCTTAGCTATCAAATAAGCATTACAAAAATTAAAATAGTTTTGGTTAAGAATGGTTGTTTGTCTAAATATCAAGATTATTTTCACTAAAAATCAATCAGGTGTTTTAAATGCAGTATGTGAACAGTTGGAAACTTTCAATTGGAATATGATGTAAGTTTAAGGATTAAAGCTGAAGATGGGCCAATTGATTTTTCTGTTGCACTGCAAAAAGCTTGCATGGATAATTTATCCATAAGCACATCAATCTAGTGAAATCCAGAAATAGTTTGGTTTAGCCTTGTCTGCTACCCATTCTATCAGTTATCAGTCCGTCATAATGGATTTTACATTTTTTTCACAAAATTGCAACTGAAAAGAGGTGCTATATTTAGCAGTACTTAACAGAATGGAGATTTTTCTCATGTGTCTCTGCAACTAATGTATGCAAATGTTGAAATAAATTGCTTCAATAAGTACCTGATTTTCCTAAAAAGGAGGGCAATGGTCACTTTAAGCTGAACAAGCATTGTCTCTCTTTACTTACTGACACATAATAACAGTGTGAGTTAACCAAATATACACTCACCTAAAGGATTATTAGGAACACCTGTTCAATTTCCCATTAATGCAATTATCTAATCAACCAATCACATGGCAGTTGCTTCAATGCATTTAGGGGTGTGGTCCTGGTCAAGACAATCTCCTGAACTCCAAACTGAATGTCAGAATGGGAAAGAAAGGTGATTTAAGCAATTTTGAGTGTGGCATGGTTGTTGGTGCAGTAAAGCATTTGTGAAGCCACAACATGCACAACCTTGAGGTGGATGGGCTACAACAGCAGAAGACCCCACCGGGTACCACTCATCTCCACTATAAATAGGAAAAAGAGGCTACAATTTGCACAAGCTCACCAAAATTGGACAGTTGAAGACTGGAAAAATGTTGCTTGGTCTGATGAGTCTCGATTTCTGTTGAGACATTCAAATGGTAGAGTCAGAATTTGGCGTAAACAGAAAGAGAACATGGATCCATCATGCCTTGTTACCACTGTGCAGGCTGCTGGTGGTGGTGTAATGGTGTGGGTGATGTTTTCTTGGCACACTTTAGGCCCCTTAGTGCCAATTGGGCATCATTTAAATGCCACAGGCTACCTGAGCATTGTTTCTGACCATGTCCATCCCTTCATGACCACCATGTACCCAGTGTTGGGAAGGTTACTTTAAAAATGTAATTCGTTACAGTTACAAGTTACCCTGTTCAAAATGTAATAGTAGTGTAACTATTTTAATTACTTGTTCTGAGTAACGTAACTAATTACTTTTTAATTACTTTTCCAATTTTTGGATGGGTATTCTGTACCCGTAGCCTGCTTGTATGTATCCATTTTCAATTTCAAACCTGACAGTAATAATCTTTATGGTGAAATCAAGTGTGAATCAGTCCATAGCCCTGTTGTTCAAGGTGACTGAAAGCTGCCTGTATATAGGAAGAAAAAAAATCTTTGATGCAGCATAGACCGAATAATGGACCAATATCTCTTACATCAATGAAGCAGAGAAAAAATAATCTGAAAGTTAATTATTGTGTCACATCCACTTATTGTTAGTTGCCAGACTATTACAGTCTATGTTGTACAGTATGTTGTATCAATTTTTTAAATTCTTTTTCCAGCTGACAGCACTTGGGGGACATCAAACAACAGAGTTATGGGATAATTCACACCGAATTTCTTATTTAAAATAGTTAAACACTTTTGATCCTCTTTTAATACACAAAGTAACATCAGAACTTTCATAAAGACACTATAATAACCACCACAAGGTCAGACTTCAAGATACATTTTACTGTTAAACATTTTTTTTAAATCACACATTTTGATTTCTTTTTAACATTGTAGGTATCAGAAACTACTTTAATAAGCAGCTCTTTTGGAATGTGTCTCTGTTAGCTTTTTGTCTACAGTGAAAATTAAAATAAGAAACAATAAGCAGTACTTTAATAAGCAGCTCTTAACTATTTTGGAATGTGTCTTTGTTAGCTTTTTGTCTATAATAAAAACTTAAATAAAAGTGTAAAAACTGTAAAATAAATCATTGCTGATACTGTAAATCAGAATACTTATGCTTGGACACTTCAAAAAAAACATAGCCAACAAATTCTGCATTTAAGCTAATCAAAATCAGGTGGTAAAGAATAGTAGTAGTAGTAGTAGTAGTAGTAGTAGCATTAAATGGTGGTTATTATTAATTAAAACTAAATTATGGGGTAGACATTGACTATGGTGCACCACTATTGTGTTTACACTTTACAAAAAACATGTTACTTTTTACTAGACAAAACATTTTACAGTCTATTTTTCAATCACAAATGCTGAAGTAGCCGATCGCTTGCATTCAAGACAATACATGTAAAACTTGGACAATGCGTAGTCTTTGTTAAAATCTACCATTCCAGGCACATTTTAAATTACATATAGCAAGTCAGGCACGCTAATATCAAAACTGACAAAATGGGAGGGAAAGTGCGTAATATGGCTCAACAACCTCCTTAGCTAGCTATCTAGAGTAGCTAGCTTAAAGTGAACCGAAATAGGGAGCTAAAATAGCCATAGGCTACATCTGCATTTGGGCACATTAAAAGCGTGTGGCTGTGAAAAGTGGCGTGGCGCCTGTGACTGTGTGACAATGTGAAGGCTTCATTGCTAAAAAACTTTCCGCTTGCTCTTACAAGCAGCACTTACCTCTAGATGTTTCCTGAGGTTGGACATTGAGGTTTTCGATGTGGACAACATCTTGATAGCCGGCAAACAAGCATTACATTGCACAATTAGATTTATGCCCTTTTCCGCGACATATCTGAAATGTTTTCTAAATTTCCAGCTGTGAAATGCAGTTTTATTAGACATTGCTAGTAGTAGTTTGAAACTCAGATCACAACATGCCCAGGCATCTGCTATCAGACTGAGGTGATGGCGCTGGCGCTGCAATTATAGACGTGATAGGAGAGCCTATCAGAAATAATTATTGTCTGTGGGAGGGGGGGGGAATGGAAAAGGACGATGTTTATAGGCCTAATGAAAACGTGTAAACAGGCAAAAAAATATTATTTCATATTTCATAAAGGCTTTGCTGACATTTTTAATATGTAACTTAAATTGTAATTCTGAAAAATTACACAAGTAACTGTAATTGAATTACACATTTTTATACAGTAACTGTAATGTATTACCGTTACATCCATCCATCCATTTTCTAACCCGCTGAATCCGAATACAGGGTCACGGGGGTCTGCTGGAGCCAATCCCAGCCAACACAGGGCACAAGGCAGGAACCAATCCCGGGCAGGGTGCCAACCCACCGCAGGACACACACAAACACACCCACACACCAAGCACACACTAGGGCCAATTTAGAGTCGCCAATCCACCTAACCTGCATGTCTTTGGATTGTGGGAGGAAACCGGAGCGCCCGGAGGAAACCCACGCAGACACGGGGAGAACATGCAAACTCCACGCAGGGAGGACCCGGGAAGCGAACCCGGGTCTCCTAACTGCGAGGCAGCAGCGCTACCACTGCGCCACCGTGCCGCCCCACCGTTACATTTATTTTGTAATTTAATTACGTAACGCCGTTACATGTATTTCGTTACTCCCCAACACTGCATGTACCCATCCTCTGATGGCTACTTCCAGCAGGATAATGCACCATGTCACAAAGCTCAAATCATTTCAAATTGGTTTCTTGAACATGACAATGAGTTCACTGTACTAAAATGGCCCCCACAGTCACCAGATCTCAACCCAATAGAGCATCTTTGGGATGTGGTGGAACGGGAGCTTCGTGCCCTGGATGCGCATCCCACAAATCTCCATCAACTGCAAGATGCTATCCTATCAATATGGGCCAACATTTCTAAAGAATGCTTTCAGCACCTTGTTGAATCAATGCCATGTAGAATTAAGGCAGTTCTGAAGGCGAAAGGGGGTCAAACACCGTATTAGTATGGTGTTCCTAATAATCCTTTAGGTGAGTGTCTCTAGACAGAAAGAAAGAAAGAAAGAAAGTTGGGGGATCATTTTCATTTTGCTTTATTTCAAAATGCCAACCAGAGTCAATAATGGTTGTGACTATTTCTGCCAAAGTGCTCTAAAAGCCTTTTTTCACTTTATTCAGAGAAAACCCAACTAAGGATCTTTAGCCTAAACCATACTTCTTACATGCATGATCTACCCAGGTCCCACACCCCTCAATTTCATTTTTTGTCTGACTTGTTTTCACATACTGTATACTGTTTTGTTCATTTTTGCCCATTCTCTGTCTCTTCAGTTTGAAAGGAACCTTTATCTAATTTATGCAAAATGGCTGCTGCGGTTTAAAATACACACATAAATGTGATGTTCCTATTATTTAAAAATATGTTTATTGCATTACTAACATAACATTCTTAATGTGCTTATTGCAGTTCAGAAATGGGTTGACTGAAGCTTATCCAGACAGCATCAAGGGCAGTGAAAGGACCAATCTGTTGCAGGACTCATTCCTGTAAATACCAAGATTCACACCGACACAGAGACAACTTGAAATCATCAGTTCCTCTAACATGCACATCGCTGGGAATGTACACTGAGGAACAACATGCAAGCCCCACATATATAGCAAATAGGCCAAATATTGAAACTCAGGACACTAAATCCATCAGGCAGCAGCGTTAACCGCTGTGATGCCCTTTATTGTATGTTCTCTTTTTAAGTTAAGAAGACACTAAAGCATAAGTCATTTTAGAAATGATTAGTGTCCATTCATGGCAAACTGTTATCCATTCAGTTCTTAAAGACTGTCAGAGTAGACTTGGACTGCATGACTTGTTACTTTGTTTTTCTTTGTGTGAAGAAGTACATCTTGGTTTTCCATCCTAAACTCAGTTTTATTTCAATTTGTAGGTATATCCTGAAGAACATGCTGCACTGTTCAGATGGACAAGAGTTGCTAGGTGAACTTCATTTGTTTTAAGACAGATATAACTGACAGAACAATTCTGTGTTAGGGAATATAATGAGGGTGTAGTCTAAATACAGTACACTCTTATGATAAAATCTATCTATCTATCTATCTATCTATCTATCTATCTATCTATCTATCTATCTATCTATCTATCTATCTATTCATTTTACTACTAATACAAAAAATATTTTTAATAGTAAGAAAAATGTATTCTTAAGATCTGGGAGCAGCAGGATGTTATTAAAATGCACAGGTGATTGTGGCTAAGAAAGTTTTTTAATTGCTGAAATCAGGAAAAAATGAAAAGATTAACACTTCTGACACTCTTCAAACAAGTTAACAACTGGGTAAACTATAGTTCCTGCCACTATTAAGGGGGCTGTCATAATTCAGGAATTTTTTTTTTTCCTGTTTTTAATTTTCTGTTCTTGATTTATTTTTTCACTGTAACTTCATATATTTGTTTTGCGATGTTATTGTGTATCACCATTATGGAATTAGTTGGTACAATGTCATGTATCACCAAGAGACACAACCTATGTGTGTGTTTTCATGTGATGTCGTGAGGGCATGGTAACATGGTCAAAGTGGCCATATGTAATACGTATGCTCAGTAAACACACACTTTGTTTTCATGTAAAGAAAAATCACTCTACCACAATAAAGTTAATTTCTTAAACAATTTCTTTTTGAAGTTGTAGATGTTTACCTCTGACTTTGTTTTCTCCTGAATTTGAATATTATTTATCCCTTATGTTTTGGTGACCAATCTTAGAGCTTTTGGTAATGATCTGATCCTGACTCTAGCTACTCTTTGTCTTTGCTGTTTTATCTGTACTATGTCTCATTCACTGAAATAATAGCTGTTTTACTCAGCTCTACGTAGGAAATTTCCTAAGACAATGGGCCTCGGTTACAGTGCCAAGGGTTATTTTGGATGTATCAGAATTTCTGTGTAAGCAACTGTGAACTTTCACATATACAGTATTTACTTTTTTTCCCACCCAGGGGTTAATATTAAAGCTTTTTAGCCTTTGACATACCATTTTCTAAGCCATCTTAATACAGAGCTGGGTCATGGGTGCCTGACCCAGCTAGCATATGCCTAAAGCCAGGAACAGTCTTAGGACAGGGTGCCACCCCATAGCAGGGTGAACACATACATACACACCACAACCAATTTAACATCACTAATCCACCTAACCTACATTTTTTTGGACTGCGGGAGGAAACCAGAAGCATGCAAACTCCACACTTGGAGGACCCAAGATATGAACCCTGGTTTCTTTACTGCAAGGAGCAGTGCCACCACTGAGCCACCATGTCACCTAATCTTGAACATAACATTCCTGTCATAGATCAATTCTTGTTTTTCCTAGTGATTTGCCCTTTGTTGACAGTCATTGCAAAACACAATTTTAGAGGAAACTATATTCTTTTAAATTCAAAAAATAATTAGATGAAATAATGGCAATTTTTGATATAAATATAATTTCACTTTGTAACAGATTCTGTAATAGTGGTAGCTTATATCAAATTTGAATGTAATGCTTTGATCTGTAATCTTGGACTTTTATAAAGTTTTGGATGGTTTAAGTTAATCATCCATCCATCCATCCATTTTCCAACCCGCTGAATCACAGGGAACACAGGGTCACGGGGGTCTGCTGGAGCCAATCCCAGCCAACACAGGGCACAAGGCAGGAAACAATCCCGGGCAGAGTGCCAACCCTCCACAGGACTTAAGTTAATCATGGTTTCCTTTAACTTATTACATGCAGCATTGACATTTACAGGCTGCACATTTACAACTAGAATGAACTCAATGTTTTAAGCACTGTACAAGTAGATACAGCTGAAAAGAAGTAATCCACCTCTTCTGTGTTCTGTCTGTGGGGAACCTCTACAGTGAGTTGTACAAGCTTTTAAACTGATCAAGGCATGTTGTTGCACCCATCTTTGTGATAAGTTGTCTATGGCACTTTGTGGATCTTAAATAAATAATCACTGCCAAGAGCATGCAGGCTCAGAATCAGGTGTGGGTGTGTGGAAGCACTCCGCTTCCATGATAGTTGGGGTGTCTGGCTGGTTGTGCATACACATGCGAATGCGAGTGTCAGTCAGGTGCCTCTTTCAAGCCTTGGAGAGAGCAGCATCATACACTTGCACCCTATCAGGTTGGAGGAGAACAGGAGCCTGCATGGCAGAGAGAAAAGTGAGGAAGCGAAAAAGGTCAGAGAAGGAGTAGAGATTAAATGTGAGAAAGAATGAAAGGAAAAAAGAAACAGCAGTGAGAAAGTCATGCTGAAGTCAACAGAGGCAGGTGGTCGGGTGTGAGCACTGCAGGAGCCAGAGACTGAGGAAGTGGTGCTTCTACTGAACAATTGGATCAAAGTAGGAGTGACCTGATGTTCTATGTCTCCCACAGACGACAAGGGACTGACAGTGGAAAACACAAGTGCAGCTCGGCATGACACCCCATAGATGTTGAAGGCCTTTCAATGGGGACCCGAACCACGAATGGATGAATGACTTCACCTCTGGCTGCAAGAGCCCAGTTGGGGTAAGCGGAGGAGACATCAATTTTAGATGGAAGCATTGGGGCTCATGAGTTTTTAAAGGATATTTACTTGGATTATTTTAACCTTGTTTTGTCTTGATAGAGTAATATATTACTCTACTTTCCCCTTTTGTATTATTAATATGTAGCCTTTGTCAGAATGCCTCACATCACATACCATTTAACTTCTCCCCACCTTCCCTTCTACATGTATAACCTCAGGCAATTAGGTGTAGTAAAAGACAAGCAGGAGTTAAGTTACAATTTAAACAATATATTATTGATAATATTCATAAATAATAACAATATGCAGACTACATTTGAATAATGGCAACGATTCAACCAGATAAATGGTGATGTGTAGTTTCAAGTGGCACACAGATTTGTTAGTTACTTAAAATATCTCTATTTAAGGCATCATTTTGTGGTCAGCTTTCTTCAGAACAGGCCATATGCCTGTCTCAATATGGCTGCTGAGCTGTGCTCTTCGTTTTATTGTCCTTTTCAGTTTATGGTGTTAGATGATCTTTTAGCACTTGGTCAGAGAGTGACCGAGCAGGGTGAAGCAAGCAAATTTATAGGTTTTCTGTCCAACCCCTACAGCCATTAGGGTGTCATAGTACTTAAAGCTTTTGATACAAACCAGTTCCAAACAGCCATACTTCAGACCATTGGGGGAATAGAACACCTTCACACCTTCCCTCCAAACCATGTGTTAAGGTAAAGCTTGGCAGTTAGGCAGCCTGGCTTTCCTGTGGGGGTTGACTGGGAGTCCTGCAAAGAAATATTAGCCAAACTTGTTTGAGGCACTTCCCCCAACCCTGTCGTAAAATTCCAAAGAGACTCATTCCTAAAAGGGAGGAAGGGTTTCTTAAACCATTGCTGTTATTATCTATAATGTAACACTAATATTGCATTGCTTTGTCTAGTTACAAATAAAGACATACAAAATATTTATCAGCTTGTATGCAAAATTTCACATCACAACAAACCTCCACAGCTTTCAAAATTTTATGGATTACTTGTATTAGAAGCGCCAGAGCAAACTGCACTTGCTAAGGAAACTCATGTCATTTGGTGTGTGCAGCAAGCTGCTGGAAATATTCTATCATTCCATAGTAGCCATTGTGGTGCTCTGTGCTGTGGTCTCCTGGGGAAGTAACTTGAGTTTAAAAGAAACACAATGCCTGAATAAACTTATCACGAAAGCCTGCTCCATCACAGGTCAAACCCTGGACACACTGGAAACTGTTGTAGAAAAAAGAATGGTGGCAAAATTAGATGTCATCATGAAAATCCCCTCCATCCCCCCTAGGAGGTGCTCTCTTGGGGCACTTTTAGCCCAGGCTCATTCCACCATGGTGTGCTGAGAAGGAGGTCTTTTCTGCCCAGGGGTATGAGTTTTCTCCCGGGACACTCATTAAGTTTATTTTGAAATACCATTGTGAAATATCTGAACAATATTTATTTATTTATTATTTACATATCGATTGATTTATTGGCTATATTATTTGTCCTGTAAGTCTGTATCCTTGTTTTTATGTTTCTGCTGCTGTTTGCATGTGAAGTTGCCCTTGGGATTAATACATTTTATCTAATCTAATCTAGGCGGCACGGTGGAACATTGGTAGCGCTGCTGCCTCATTTAGGAGACCTGGGTTCGCTTCCCGGGTCCTCCCTGTGTAGAGTTTGCATGTTCTCCCCGTGTCTGCGTGGGTTTCCTCCCACACTCCAAAGACATGCAGGTTAGGTGGATTGGCGATTCAAAATTGGCCCTAGTGTGTTTGTGCCTGTCCTGTGGTGGGTTGGCACCCTGCCCAGGATTGGTTTCTGCCCTGTGTTGGCTGGAATTGGCTCCAGCAGACCCCCATGACCCTGTATTCGGATTCAGCGGGTTAGAAGATGGATGGATAATCTGATTGAATCAAATCTAATCTATTTATCGATAAAGACTTCAATTTTTTTATTTTTTGATTGTTTTAAATAAAAGCACTTATCACTTTTTTGTACCTACCCCTTGCTGTAAGTGTGTTTCTTCATTTGCACAGCACTTCTCGTGCTCAAGAGGCTCACATTACCAAGAAGGGAGTATGGAGCCAACCTGGAATGTCACAACCTTGCATTGTGCATAGGACTTGAAGTGGTTTGGTATGCTGTAACGGCAGTTCTCTGCTTGTGCTTTGCAAACCAGAGCAACACATCACAGTATGACCTTGAAGTGGAAAACCCAGTTCTCCACAATATTACATCTATTTTATCCCCATCCCCAAGACCCCCCTCCCCTTTGAACTTTGTTTACAGCATGAAAGAGTGCTTGACAATTCAATTTGACTTGAATATGAATGTAATTTATCCTGCAATGTTAGTAGTAAGTTGAAGCCATTTGCTAACCATTTCTTTTTTGAGTTGGCAGACACCTTGAGAAAAATTCACCTAAGACTGGCCTTGCTGTGCATATTCAGGCTTTCTCTGACCACCTGCAGCCAAAAACATGCATTATTGCAGAATAACAGAAAATGCCCATGATAACCCAAGGGTTTTGTTCTCTGTAGTTTATAAACTACTTCAGACTGGCCCAATTACCTCCTCTGTCTGTGAAAATTTCCTCAACTTTTTCAGTAATAAAATTAAAGATCTAAATAATTCAACTAATATAAATCCATCATCTGCTTATATCTTTCCTTGACCTCCCTCTCCATCCAGCTCCTTTTCTAAATTCTCACCAGTCACATCTGCGTTTATTAATGACATGCTTTGTGAGACCACATCCCCACCACACTTCTTAAATCCTGCTTTCATGCCATAATCCCATCTGTTACAACAATAATAAATATATCCATTGACACTGCTTTGTGCCAGCCACTTTTAAAATTGCTTCTGTAACCCCAATGTTAAAAAAGTCTGGTCTTGATGCTGACGATCTTAACAATTTTCAGCCTATTTCTCAATTACCTTTTCTGTCAAAAGTTCTTGAGTGTGTTGTTGCCTCCCAACTCACCAATTACATAACCGCTAATAAACTGATAGAACCCTTTCAGTCCTGTTTCAGGGCACAGCACAGCTGTGAAACTGCTTTCCTTCAGGTAACTCTGGACTCTGGACATACCAGCATATTAATTTTGTTAGATCCTAGCGCAGCATTTGAAGCCATTAGACATAATATTCTACTGTCCAGAACGGTGAACATTATGGGTGTCTCTAGCACTGCTTTCCAGAGGTTTAAGTCCTGTCTGATAGATAGGCCAGAGATTGTTAGTCTTAGCAACAGCAGATCCAGCTCAGCGTCAGTCACACAAGGAGTTCTTCAAGGCTCTGTCCTCTGCCCTCTGCACTTCTGGGTCTATATGCTTCCCCTTGGCCATATTAGTAGCCATTGGTAGCTTTAGACTAGGTTAATTAATTTTATGAAGATGATATTCAACTCTATTTCAATGTTTATAGTGAAATTTTATCAGAGCTTTCTCAGCTCATAACTTGTATCAGTGAAATTAAAACCTAGATGGAGCTGAACTATTTCAAATAAAACTGCAACAAAACTGAACTTCTGCAAATTGACACTAAAGCTCAGCTTAAGAACATGAACTCCTTTTCAGTCACTCTTGATGGTGATCTCATCAGACCTTCTTCTAATGCAAGAAATCTTGGTGTTATCTTTGATTCCTCCCTTTTTTATTCCACTCATATAAACAATATTAAGAAACATTCTCACTTTCACCTCCATAATATATCCTCTCCTTTTCTAATACTGAAAAAAAACTTCTCTTTTTCTTCAGCCCGGAAGTATATCATTTCTACCGTTCCCGTGACTTGGAAATACTTCCAGGTTATATGGGAAATATAAATCCCTGGGCCTCCCTGCAGCGACTCCTGGTGGCCCCCTTGGTATCCAGCAGGGCTGTACATTATAAGTCCACGGTCCATAATTCCCTGCTGGCATTCGGGGCACCACTATGCTGCAAGGAGGGCTCCGTCTGGCGGCCTGGGGGTATTGGCCGGGATGAATGGCCAGTCATATTTCACAGTATATATATATATATATATATACAATATATGCAATATACTAGCAAAATACCAGCGCTTCGCAGCGGAGAAGTAGTGTGTTAAAGAAGTAATGAAAAAGAAAAGGAAACATTTTAATAATAACGTAACATGATTGACAATGTAATTGTGTTGTCATTGTCATGAGTGTTGCTGGCATATATATACATATATACATAAACACATATACACATATATATATACACATACACATATATACATACATATATATATACATATATACACATACATTCACATATATACATATATATATATACAGTACATATCTACATATACACACATACATACATACACACACATATATACACACAAATACATATCTACATATCTACATATATACATATACACATCCACACACATATATATATATGGAGTGCGAGCAACTGTTGCTGGGGGTGGCAGAATCCATCAAGGAAGAAAAATGAAAAACATTATTTGTACAAAATCTTAATTTATTTATCCATTCCTAAATAATTAAATGGGCAGGCTATTTCGTATCAGTGCAATAAGCTGTTTGTTAAAACGGATGACTCCCGCTCTTACGGCAAGTCTGCGTGGATATTATGAACTATCGTATCTGTTCAAGTTCTATTTAAATTTTAAATAGAAGGAATTTTTATTTAGTCGACAGAAATATCTTTGGTAGGAATGGAAGTTAAATGTAGGCATCATTGCATAAATTTTTCTTCACCAAACAAATGTAAAGAGTAAATTTGCCTTGCATTCCAACTAAAGATATTTGTGTCGACTAAATCAGGGGTGTCAAACTCAATTGCACAGGGGGCCAAAATCCAAACAGGATAAACATTTATTGAACACAATAAAAATAAACTTTTAAAACTTTAAAACTTTTAAAATCTAACTTTTTTTAACATAAATATGAATAAAAACAGGCAGAAATATTATTCCGGAATAAATCAACTCAAACTTATACTTATAATATTTTGCTCTCCATAAAAATATATTCTGTCTAAATTATACAAGTTAGAAATAAAGTAAACGTTAAAAGAACAAACATTCAAATTTCTTTACTCTTATGTAATTTTATATAAAAAATAAACTTAAATTTTAAATATCCCAAAAGATTTTGCTCTCCATAAAAATATATCCAGATATGTGCTACCAAACATGCACAAGGTTCGAGCTAGATAGCATAGGTAGTTGGAGCTGGAGCATTTCTGCAGGAATGGATTGAATAAACTGTGCGCGCCCTGCAGTATCGTACTTTGCCTTCAGTGTGTCATTACACTGCAGCTCAATCACCTCCATGTGAATCTGCACAGGTGCAGTTTCCACATTGACGGCAAATGGGTTGCGAAACAACTCAAAATTATTTTTTTGTTCTTCAAAGTCACCAAAGCGCCGTGCGTATTTGGGAACACCATTGTGCCGACTTGGTTCAACATTACTTGGCAAAAGGAAAAGTGGGGCAAGTTGCACTGGTGCATTTGTGTCTCCCATAAAAGCAGCTTCACTTGAAATCACTTTGTGATTTTGCACGGGTAAAAACGTCTGCTGAAGTATCAGATTCTTCTTTAACTCTTCTGCTTTCTGTATCTTCTGCATTGCCTTCAGGTCTTTCAGGTTATCCTGATGTTTTGTCTCATAGTGTCGTCTTATATTAAATTCTGTAATTACAGCCACATTAGCTCCACAAATGAGACACACGGGTTTACCGGCAATGTCAGTAAACATATACTCAGCCTCCCATAGGTTTTTAAAGGCTCTATTTTCAGAATCAACTTTTCTCTTTGGCATCGTGTGGGCTAGCTTCGCAATAACTTGCAGCATCATAAGCTAGACTTGATTAACGCGGTAAGTGTCGGCAAGGCAGCTGAAGCGCTGCATTATGGGATCTGTAGTTTATTGTGTTACCAGCGCTTCATATCCCCGGACCATTAATAACAATAATATATAAAATGATCTCACAGGCCGGATATAATTACACGCCGGGCCGGATGTGTGCCTTGAGTTTGACACATATGGACTAAATAGAACTTGAAAAGATATATTTTTTCGAATGTGATCACGCAATTCAGATCGAGTTGACGCGCACTACATCAAGCCCGCGTGCTATTGTGGTTTTGCCTGCGTGCCTCAATAAGTCACCCTCCCCCCACTCTTACTTTTTTACCATTCATCTAATGAATACACTGAGTATGGCTTTACCTAAACAATTATTGATGGCGAATCAATTATTCATAAAGCTTCAATTGGTGATCTGTTTTTCTGTGTTAACCTCATATTTTTTCATACTTCTTCTCAAACCAAGGGTGTGCGAGGGTAAAGTGAATCGGGAAGCGCTGATCAATGTAATCGGTGTACCATGAAATCATGCATTGACAGAAGTTCCCCTTTCCTTGTACTGCAAAGTGTGATTAAATGCGTGATTTTTTAACGCGTTATGGGGCATATGCATCGAAGCTTCTCAGCTGTGCTTGTGCTAAGAATAGGAAACATTTTAAAAATAACGTAACACGATTGTCAATGTAACCTTTTTTAAGTAGTGCCTGGAGGATTCAGTGTGGAGAAATTGTAGAGACAGCGTGTGTATTAACTTGTGGATTTTTCTGTGAGTATTTGGTGGCAGTGTCACAAAGTCGCTTCCGTAACACTGCGTGCATTAGCTGCAGAGCTCAGCTCAGAGCGAAATGAGGTGAATGGGAGGGGAGATGATGACGTGACTCCCCCACCCGCCTTAACTGTCAATCCCCCACAAACACAGTCTCTCGGAATTTGCATAAGCACAGCCCATCACATGCAATTTTAACTTAGTTACAAAGTGATCAAAACTATTGTTTATATCCTGCGTCCTCTCATTAAACTTGTATTCTGCATTATCCGTGGGCATGACAAACGCCAGCGGCAGCCTGTCTATGAACTTATTTTAAACTTTAGGCTTACACCTTGCTTTGTTTCCGAAGTAGCAGCACTCATGAATATGGTTGTATATGTCACTCGCTCGCTTCTTATTGTTTCGCTGACTTGTCAATTATATAATGCATGTTTTCTTCAGCGCTTTTTTGAGCTCTTCCTGGTTTTCTACGCACTGCGTTGACAGTCAGTTCACTTGATTACGTGGGAGGCGTGATGATGTCACAGAAAACTCCGCCCCCACGGCTTTCGAGCTCAACTCCATTACAGTAAATGGAGAAAAATAGCTTCCAGTTATGACCATTACGCGTAGAATTTCGAAATTAAACCTGCCCAACTTTTGTAAGGAAGCTGTAAGGAATGAGCCTTCCAAATTTCAACCTTCTACCTACACGGGAACTTGGAGAATTAGTGATGAGTCAGTGAGTGAGTCAGTGAGTGAGTGAGTGAGTCAGTCAGTCAGTCAGTGAGGGCTTTGCCTTTTATTAGTATAGATATATACTATGTATATACTGTATATAGACAAGCATGGGCAAAAGTAGGTTTATAGTTGTGAGTACATTAAACACAGAATTTATTCTTGTTATTATTATTTTTTTATTTGTATTTTTATTTATTTATTTGTTATAAATGACATGTATCTGAAGTGCACTCTGCCATTGTGCATTCTTTTGAGTTAATAAAGCTATTGTAAAAATCATAATCTGAATGTCTTTTTCCTTATGGACAACTGATAACAGGTTTCAGGTTCAGAGTGACAACAGACTAACTTCATTGGAGATTTGCAAGGCCAGATAATTTATCTAGTGTCTCATAGACCTATCTCCAGATACACCCAAGAAAGGACTTTTTTCATATCATACCCTAAGAAACTCCTCTTATAGTTGTGAGAAAGCAGTGATTCTATTACAGCATCCTCACATATTGTTGATCTCCTTTCAGATGGACTAGGACAAAAAGTACACAAACAAAAATCTGGGTGTAAAAGTGTGCAGTGCATTTATTTAGAATCAAAACGTCCAACAGTTTTCAAAAGTGAAGTTCAGTTAAATAAATAAACCTTAATAAAAGCAGTGTCTTTATGGAGGCTAAAATTTATCAATAAAGAAATCCAATAAATAGGTTAAAATCAAGAATAAAATCAAATAATGAGCCTAATTTTCCTATCTTGCCTTTTGAGCCCCAGAGCATTTCTCTAATCCTGTCTGCTCTGCTCCCCATTCTAGGCTGTTCAGCAGCACCAAGACAACAGTGAGCATGGCCAGCCTTAATCAGTTCTTTCCCCCTCCACCATCCTTCAGCATATGAAATCGGCCATTGGCTGCTCTTGCTTCTCTAATGCTTAACAGGAGCAACCCCACCTCTGAAGCACTGTTCCTCTTGTTCTTCACGGGGCATCCCATCATCTCACCTCCTTTCCTTCATACCGGTTCAACTCTGATCCTGACATTTTCTTTCTGTCTTTCTTGTGGTTTTACCTCCACTCTTTCTCCATCTTGCTTTCTTGATTTCTTTCAGTTCATCTCCCTCCCACTCTCAGATCCCTTTTATACCCAGTGAGTGCAGGTGTACCAAATGAAAGCCGTGCCAAATGCTTTTGTGAACATTACGCACAATTAGCCAATTTTCTTCAATCAAGTTTTCTACAGTCACATGGATTTCCTTCCCCACACCTACATTCACAGGGTCTGAGCTCCTCTACTGTTTTTAAAACCATGCATCACCACATACCCCTGATGCACTTCTTCACAAGTCTGTGACCACAGATGAATGCAAATCAAGTGTTGTATCCAAGGCCTTATCTCCTACTTCACCACCACCATCTGAAATAAAGCCCTGCATTCTGAGAACAGATCGATTTGTTCACTCTCATGATCACCTCTAGTGTCACTTACAATAAAAACTGCAACATACTTGGGGTACTTACCTGGAAAAAGCAAGCCAATCTTTTTCAGCAGAAAAATATGATCTTTGTTTTGGAGACGCTAATTCTAATATCAATAATGCCACAATCGCTTAAAAGCAATTGCACTGCATGTCAGAGAACACAACCAAATGAACCCAAGAGGACCACATCATTTACAAAAAGAACAGATGTAACTGTCAAGCCCCAAAAATGGTCATTCTGAGATTCTCAGCTGTTGTCTTAAATTCTGCATATGAAAATTTCATATACAGGTATATGAGGAGACAGAACAAAACTTTGGAGGAGACTCATGCACACTTTAAAAGTAAATCATACATAAGGTGTATGCAAAACATCTCTCATAGTATAAATATAAAGAATGAACTAATTAACATGTAGCAGCAACCACTTCAGAACTTTATACTGTACTCTGGTGTACAGGATAATGTTTTTTCTATGTCTACAAGAAATGTGTATACATACTCCCTGTAAGAGCAAATCTTAGAAAGATAATGATTTAAGTTAAATTCATATAGTGTTGGCTTGATTCCTATAGAACATTCATTTCATATAGCTACCTAGAATATGTTATAGCCTTTTACTCCCTGTAAGTTAACATGTGATAGAACATTCTTGCTATATCTGTAATACAGTGTGTTAATTAAGTCAGTTTGGAATAGGCACATTGCTAGCATGGACTGACAGAACCATTTGCATACCGTTTTCTGACTGTTTAGAAATGGTTCAACTGTATGAACAAACTTAAAGAATGAAACAAGATACAGTATATAAGCTTTAAACAGAACTTATCTTAAACAAGAACTTTTCTTTTCTTTGCTATATCATTTTTTTCTCTATTTTTGTATGAATTGTTAGCTACTATAGACCACAGTTCCATGGCAATGGTGAATGGTGAAGCTGTACCTCCAGATCTAAAGTTGAACTGTTTGATTGAGTGTCTTTTTTTTTTAATGTCCCAACAACACCTTACACTATAATAAAAATGACATCTCATTCTTAAAGGTAATCCCAGTATGTTTTACAGGTTAAACTATACAATTGCTGTATATATGACTTTTTCAAACTTTAACTTTAGATAATTTTCTACATTTTTACCTTGTGGGCTTGCGTCTTGCAATCCTGATTTTCCACACTGCTAGGTAACTTACAGTATTTCATGTATCTAGGGTTCTTTGTGTGAGGAAAACTCTTCTAATGTTTGTGCAAAATTTACCCTTTCCCCTTGTTCTTGTTGAACTCATTTTAAAGTAGCAGTCCTGATCCAGTTTACTAACTTCCTTCATAATTTTAAACACTTCAATTATGTCACCTTCTCTACTTTTGCTTAAACTGAAAAGGTTTAGGTCTTTAATCTGTCCTCAAAACTCATCCCCTGAAGTCCTGGAAACCTATTCACTCTTCTCTGGACTTTTTCTAGAGCTTCTATGTCTTTTTTGTAGCCTTGAAACTGTACAGAGCACTCTAAATGAGGCCTCACCAGTACATTATAAAGTCTGAACATAACCTTTTTAGATTTGTACTCTACATATCGTGATATATAACCTGACATTCATTTAGCCTTGTTAATGACTTCTGAACACTATCTGGAAGTTGACAATGACCAGTCCACTTGTCCAACTCCTAAATCTTTTTAATAAGGTATACTTTCAATTTTCAGACCTCCAATTGTGCATTCAAACCCAACATTTTTACTTATATGTAAAACTTTACATTACCTAATATTTTTATTTCTTCTGACACACATCTGCCCAACCCTATATGCTGCCCAAGTCCCTCTATGATGATTCAATGGACTCTTAATTATCTGCAAATCTGCTTTGTTTTGGTATTATCTGTAGACTTAATTGCCATGTTTTTTATATTCCTATCCAAATCACTTATATGTATTAAAAATAGCTGTGGGCCCAAAACTGACCTCTGAGGGATACCAGTCTTAACATCACCAATTTCAAGTAAGGTTCCTTGGACCATAACCCTCTGCTTTCTGTGTTTTAGTCAATCGTACACCCATCTACACACTATAGTATAGTGACTATACCCTGAACTCCCACTTCTTTTAGTTTGGAGCCCATCCTCCCATCTGGGATCTTATCAAATGCATTCTGAAAATCACAATAAATAATACAGTATTATATGCTCTGCGTGACTGTATCCTTTTGTTGCTTCCTCGTTGAATTTTATATGTACTCATTAACCTCCTTAAGCACTTGAGGATGAAAATTGCCTGATCCTGGTGATTTAACCCAAGTAGTACTTTTCTTCCTATAATTTCCAACTAAGTACCACTTTAGTAGTCCCTGTTACCTCTGGGAGGATAACCACTTCCTCACATGTGAAGGCCCCAGAAAAGTGTGAGTTTAGAGAATCTGCTATTCCACTGTCTTTATATTTTAATGCCTCTTTACACTTTATCTCCTCATTGCCAGTTATCTTTTCTACTAAAACACTAAAAGAATATCTCTGGGTCATCTTTTGCCATATCTGTTATGTAGCCTCTCTAATATTCTTCTTAATAGTTGCCCTCATTTTCTCATACACCTTACATTTCACATTGGAGTTATTAGTCTTATATGCCTTATGCAATGACACTCAAAAAATACACAATGTTGATGATATCACTGTGACAGGGTAAATAATCAGCATCATGCAGCTCCTGGTCATCCAAATTTCCAGATAAATAAAAAAAGAAATCTCTGCTTCTGGTTGATAGTATTCTTTATTGGTGTCACAGACCCCTTTGCTGACTTAATCTTTCATGTTTGGTTTAGCAATTTGGTTTAGACAATAGATAGGGCGGCTTCTTGATATTGACCCTTTTTTGTTTTTTCTGACATTTTTTGTCTAGTGAGCAACATTATTTCTAGTTTGCCTTTCTTTATTTTGGCAAACAGTGTGTTATAGAACTTTTTACATATTTTTGAAATATCTTATTTTTCCCCAATATCTTGAAAACCATAATTATGTAATTCCCTGTATATGCAATAGTAAGTAATTATTTGGCAAATTTGGGTTAGTATTTAAGTTAGCATATGATCTGAAATCCTTACTTACATGTTTATATGTGAGTCTGCTTTACCATAATGGTATTGATATTAATATGAAGCTGCCTTTTGGGTATACAGTGACAGAGGGTTAACATAATTCCTGCAAAGTTGGGAATAAGAAAAGAGTCAGTTAAGCATGGTGCACAATAATTTGCATTGGGCCAATTTAGATTTGTTGGTGAACCTGATTAACCTTGAACTGTAAGGGAACACCACATGCAAGCCAAAAAATGCTGGAATTAAACTAAGGTTTAATAGTACTCGTTGAACTAAACCACCACCATGAATGTGAAGTAGTATGATCTAAAATTTTACGTAAACTGCAGAATCACAAGTCTTTTTAAAGGATCTCATTCTCTAATATTTTTCTAGATATACTGTACTAAGTGTGTTTTTCTCTTTTTGTAGTGTTTTTAGAGAAAGGGGCAGATTTTTGCAATTTTGAGTAGAAGGTTGTGATTTCATTCCCTGTTGTCCTTTGTTTATTTGCAAAGTAAGAATAGGTACTATTATAGTGTTGGGGCAAGCCCCTAATTAAATATATTTGATGTAAAAACACAGAGTGTAATTCATTAATATTTATTTTGATTACAAATCATATACTTGTCAAATACATTAATATATTGTTAGTAGCCATGTCCATTTGATTAATCTAAACACTACTTCGTTACTAGTCCTTTTGTGCAGTCTAGTTTGTTAGCTTGCTATCAGTCAGCCAGCACTTAAATAACTGGTAACATACTGTAATCCAAAG
Organism: Polypterus senegalus; assembly: GCF_016835505.1. Lineage (NCBI taxonomy): Eukaryota > Metazoa > Chordata > Cladistia > Polypteriformes > Polypteridae > Polypterus > Polypterus senegalus. The sequence continues at coordinate 125,264,919 of NC_053160.1, read as the reverse complement.
TACCTGCAGTACCACCCTCTAGAGGAATGAATGTTTGTATGCCACCACAACAGTTTTCTGGCCAACATTTATCAGTTACACAAAGATACAGTTAGTCTCTGTGAAGGTTGTTGACATTCTTGAAATTGTGTGTTTTCAGATTTTGAGAAGGAGAGGAGTCTAGTGGTTTGTTATTAATTATAGATACATGCTTACACTTACCTTCTGTACTCTTTTAAAACTTTTATCATGTGTTGGACTGATGTATTTACCCTAGGTGACTTACAAAATCAGATTATGATATAACAGTTGTCACATACATGCGAATGGAAGGCAGCCCCAGGGCTCCGAGAAAGGGGTTTGTGCTGTCATCTAATAACTCTCTTCCAGCTCCCACTGCAGAAAGATTAATTGACTGACTGGACTCTGATGACTTCACTTCTTGTTTCCGGTCTACCGAACCTGCCTTTTCCTCTGAGTTTCCTCTGTAAACCACCATCTTGGGACAGTCAGACGACAACTATATAAAAAAGTCTTGTTTTGTCCTTCTTTATTTAAAAACATCATCATCATCATCATATATTCACTTTACACACCCAGTATTAACTTAACAAAATGTCATACAGTTTGGCAAATGTAACAAAATATGTAAAAGAGGTATCAGTCATGGGCTTGTTTTATGAGTATTATTTTTTTTTCCTTTATACCACCCACTTTTATCAGATATAGTTTGAAAACTAAAATTTGTTTTCACTTTGGTTACAATGGCACCCAGCTGCATCCATCACTCAAATCCAAATATTTCTCCTTTTGTATCTCTAAAAATTTTGGTGAGTTAAAACAATGAATGAGCCAAAATCTTTGCTGTGTTCATGAAAAGACTATTGGTGAAAGAATGATAGCACAATTGGTGCAGACCATTACTCCTTCAACACTCAGCTAATATCAGAGTATAACAATGGTGCTTAAAGACGTCTGCCAATTCAGGTTAATATAAGTATACTTAGAGAAAAACGTCTAAGTCCATCAATGAATCCTGCTAAATGACAATATAATTACCGATCAGGTACAACCCCTCATGGTTTGTTATGCAAAGTCTAGAAAAGTCTTGGGATAACTGTGGAAACATTACAGTAAATTCAGCAGTACTAGGGTGTTGTACCATGTTAGCCATTATGAAAGTGAGAAGTCAAGTAAGATGACACCTTTTATTGGCTAACTAAAAAAGATTACAATATGCAAGCTTTCGAAGCAACTCAGGCCCCTTCTTCATACATCTTGCCTGTAGAAGGGGCCTGAGTTGCCCCGAAAGCTTGCATATTGTAATCTTTTCTAGTTAGCCAATAAAAGGTATCATTTTACTTGACTTCTCAGTAAATTCAGCTTAATGCAGTGAGCAAATCTCAACACATTGAAGCATTTGTGAGTTAAGGTGGAGCAATATATTTGATCCATTATCAATGACTTAGTTTTGAGTCCATGCCAGGGAGAGGCTTGAGAGGCTTTAGAGGCTAATGAATGAAGAGAACGAGAGAGAGAAGCGGTTGGATGATGTGGTGATAGTGAATCAGGAAGTGCAACAGATTAGCAAGGAGGAAGTAAGGACAGCTATGAAGTGGATGAAAAATTAAAAGGCCGTTGGTCCAGAAGACATACCTTTAGAAGCATGGAGGTGTTTAGGAGAGATGGCAGTGGTGTTTTTAACCAGATTGTTTAATTGAATCTTGGAAAGTGAGAGGATGCCTGAGGATTGGAGAAGAAGTGTACTGGTACTGATATTTAAGAATAAGGGGGATGTGCAGGACTGCAGTAACTACAGGGGAATAAAATTGATGATCCACAGCATGAAGTTATGGGAAAGAGTAGTAGAAGCTAGATTAAGAAGTGAGGTGATGATTAGTGAGTAACAGTATGGTTTCATGCCAAGAAAGAGCACCACAGATGCAATATTTGCTCTGAGGATGTTAATGGAGAAGTTTAGAGAAGGCCAGAAGGAGTTGCATTGCGTCTTTGTGGACCTGGAGAAAGCATATGACAGGATGCCTCGAGAGGAGCTGTGGTATTGTATGAGGAAGTCGGGAGTGGCAGAGAAGTACGAAAGAGTTGTATAGGATATGTACGAGGGAAATGTGACAGTGGTGAGGTCTGGAGTAGGAGTGACAGATGCTTTCAAGTTGGATTAGGATTACATCAGGGATCGGATCTGCGCCCTTATTTGCAATGGTGATGGACAGGTTGACAGACGAGATTAGACAGGAGTCCCTGTGGACTATGATGTTTGCTGATGACACTGTGATCTGTAGCGGTAGTAGGGAGCAGGTTGAGGAGACCCTGGAGAGGTGGAGATATGCTTTAGAGAGGAGAGGAATGAAGGTCAGTAAGAACAAGACAGAATACATGTGTGTAAATGAGAGTGGAATGTTGAGGATGCACGGAGTAGAGAAAGTAGTGAAAGGGAAAGTCTACAGGACGGTAGTGAGACCAGCTATGTTTTATGGGTTGGAGACGGTGACACTGACCAGAAAGCAGGAGACAGAGCTGGAGGTAGCAGAATTAAAGTTGCTAAGATTTGCTTTGGGCGTGACAAGGATGAACAGGATTAGAAATGAGTACATTAGAGGGTTAGCTCAAGTTGGACAGTTGGGAGACAGAGAGGCGAGATTGCATTGGTTTGGACATGTGCAGAGAAGAGATGCTGGGTATATTGGAAGAAGGATGCTAAGGATAGAGCTGCCAGGGAAGAGGAAAAGAGGAAGGCCTAAGCAAAGTTTTATGGATGTGGTGAGAGAGGACATGTATGTGATGGGTGTAACAGAACAAGATGCAGAGGACAGAAAAATATGGAAGAAGATGATCCACTGTGGCAACCCCTAACGGGAGCAGTCGAAAGAAGAAGAAGATTAGAGCAAATAAGGGACTATAACTCAGTGTGTAGGAGTTTGGGTTGAGCACAACTGTAAGTTTTCATTACCATTATGCACACTTACTTTCACAACAGCAAAACAAATTGGATAATCCAGAGCTTAATTAAAAAAAAACCCTGGACAGCAGCTTTTGAGTGTAGGAACTTTATAGTGTGGCAGAAAAGTTTCAAAATTAGGATTGTGACCAGGAAAAAGCAATGCCTTTTGTAGGCTCAAATAGTATACACCCCTATTTATTCTGATTTGGAGGTGACATAGTGGTAGCACTGCTGCCTTGCAACAAGGAGATTGAGGTTCAAGGACCAGGTGGCCAATATGTGGAGTTCTTCCTGTGTCCAAATAGGCATTCACCCATAGTCCCAAGGCATGTGGGTTACGTGGATTGCTGATGTTAAGCTGGCTCCTGTGTTCACCCGGCGATGGGACTGGCATCCTGTCATTGGATTGCTCCTACTTTGATGCCCAAAGCTTGTTGCAATAGGCTACAGCTTCACCATGACTCTGCCCAGGAAGAGCAGGTTTGGAAAATGTACAGATGAATAATGTGATTTTCATAATGAGACAAATTTGAAGTGAAAAAGTTTTGGTTTGATGTTGTAGGAAAATGAGATTAGCTACCAAACAACTCTTTGAGCACAGCCTGCATATCATATCATGTAATGATAATCAGCATAATTCTACTCTATATTTATTTGTATTGCATTGCGATATCAATTTAGCATTATTTGGTTTTATATTTTTTATTATTCACATTATCTCTTTATCAATATGAACTTTAGAAGTATAAATTGAAAAAAGTTTAAATGTAGAAGACTAATATTGCATCAATTCAAAAACATTTCAGAACACAGTAGTCTAAGCAAAAGGCAACAGAATGGTAAGTAAAAAAAACTATTATCAAACTACGCAATAAATGAGTTAGTATATTTAATTAAAACCAATGTAGGAAATACAATATAATGACAAAAGTAGCAAAGCTTTACATTAAGGCTCAGTATAACACCAGAATGGTAGAGAATATTACATGTAACGTGCTAAATCATCATCTGCCAGTGGTCAAAGGAACCTGAAAAACTGCAACTCCTGTAACAGTAAACCACATTATAATAAAACATTATTCTATAAAAGAACACATAATTTTGTATCACTATCTGAGCAAAGTGAAAATTTCTATGGACAAGCAGAAATTAGAAACAAAGAGAAAAATATAGAGCCTGTGAATTTAGACCATAGTCATTGTCTGAAGTACAAAATAAAGTTTTCATTGCTGGAATAGGAATAAAAAAAATCTTATTGAAGGTTGGGAAAAAATAGAACTATGGTTTATCACATGAAGGCGAGCATCCAAATTTAACTGAACTGAGGATGAGCAAAGAAATATCAGTTGCTGGCTTTGCTGTGAGGTGATGTCACTGTTAGAGGATGTGAGCTGAGAACAAAGTGCCACATCTTTAATTTTTTTCAGAAAGATGGATTTATTAGGTCAATGATATTTATACAACCTGTTGTCATGTCTTAACAAAAAGGCCCATCCCATATTTGAAAAGCTGTATGAAACCAAACAATAATATTATATATTAAAATATTTCTGTTTAATACCTACTGTAGGTTATGACTGTATGCTAGTGTGTCCAGATTAAATACAGTACTATTTATTTAGCATATTTGGCTTAAAAAAATGTCTTTACTTGGCAAAATTTGGCTTCCTGTTTCTAATAACACATCACACAAAGATTACACAATTAAGTTAGCAGCACTGAATTTCTAACAGAAAATCCACTTCTCTAATGGTCTAACAGGTGTTCTGTGGAGATAATATAATTAACCACATTTTTTTCTTATTTCTTCCTTATTGTATCAAACAAAATGTGCAAATCATCTACTGTACATTGTCAGTGTAGTCAAATACAACTCTGCTGAACATCTTACATTTCATGCTAAAACAGGATATCTCAAGCTGTAAATTTAATTTGGCAAATATGAATGTGCATCCACTACTGCATCACGGATCTAGTATCCTAGTTTTGAATCTCACATAATATGCAAGAAATCTGTATAGTCTTCCCATGCATTCATGGGTTTCTTCTGTCTGCTGAAGACTGTGGTTTCCTCCATCCAGGAACATAGAACAGAAAAGTGTAGATGAGCGAGAAAGACATACTGACACAGTGAGCCCAAAGACAGACAAGAGACAAAGATAGACAAGAGACATATTAAAAGTTAATTAAAATAGATAGGGAAAGAGAGCCACATAACGGCGTGCGTAGAATTCACACTAAAACATGGCGTATGGTACTGCTGGGCGGTATGACCAAACTTCTATATCACGGTATTTTTCTAAATTATCCCGGTTTCACGGTATTCAATGGTATTTTTTTCCCATGCATGAGTGGGTGTTAACCACATTTTCCAATACAATTACTGAAGAAAACTGGTTAAGAATAACCTATTCCACTGTCATGAGAATTGGATAATGTAAAAAAAAACATTTTAATGTGTACTTAAGTATTAATACAGGTGTGCATGGCTCCATAAAGTGATAGTTTCAAGGGGGTAGCACTAATGAAGAGAAGGAATCACATTGCATGACAGTTGCAGTCAAAATATAGAACCTTTTTATCGAACAAATTTTGCAAACAACTTAAGATAAAATTTTGACAGCATATTTTCAACCATCCAAAGAGGCATTTAGACTAATAAAATATTCAGAGGTGTTTCTCAAAAGTTGTGTTGCACTGAACATATCTTAGAAAAGGAATAAACAATAAATATTTTTTGTAAACCAACTACATTTTCTGTTAATGTTAACAACCTCTGTCCACTGACACGTTAAAGTGACTTTTTAAACAACTTTACCATCATTAAACTGCATAATATTTAAACTAATAAATAATAACAATAAAATAAATAATAGTGCAACTTCCAGTAATAATACTATTACTTCAAGACTTCAAGCCCAGGTGCATTACACAGTATTCACCAAAAAAAATAAAATAAAACAAGTGCAACTTGGAGAGACATCCCTACCAACTGAACTATCATTAAAGCAAATTGCATTAATATGGATCTTGCTTCAAGCTAAGCTATATACATAAATAATAAAACTGCAACTTGCATTTATAATGCTATTTGTGATATAGTTCTACGGAATCATAATTAGGGCCACAGTGAAGAAAAAAAAACTATATGTCGAAAATAAAGTCGACATGTTGCAGTCTTCCTTTTTCAACTTCCACCATTTGATCCTTGGCTCTGCCCTCACTCTCTTCCTCTTCTTCACCTCCAACGTCATCCTACAGACCACCATCCTATGGTGCTTAACTACACTTTCCCCTGACACCACATTGCAGTCTTCAATCTCCTCCAGATCAACTCTTCTGCATAGAATGTAATCTACATGTGTGCATGTACATAACCCAATGTTCCCACCTCTTCTTAAAATACATATTCACCACAGCCATGTCCATCATTTTGGTAAAATCCACTATCCTCTGAATTTCTTCATTCCTCTCCTTGATACCAAGCCTACCCATCACCTTCTCGTCTCCACTGTTCCTTTCACCAACATTACCATTGAAATCCGCTCCAATCACCATTTTCTTTCCCTTGGGTACACTGTTCATCACTTCATCCAACTCACTCCAAAAATCTTCTTTCTCACCCATTGCACACCCAACTTGCGGTGCATATGCACTAACAACATTCATCATCACACCTCCAATTTCCAGCTTCATAATCATTACTCTGTCTGACACTCTTTTCACCTCCAAAACACTCTTGACATACTGTTCCTTCAGAATAACCCCTACTTCATTTCTCCTCAAATCCACACCATGATAGAACAATTTGAATCCACCTCCAATCCACCTGGCCTTACTCCCCTTCCATTTAGTCTCTTGCACGCACAATATATCAACCTTCCTTCTTTCCATCATATCTGCTCTCTCCCCTTACCAGTCATACTGCCAACATTCAAAGTTCCTACCCTCAGTTCCACTCTCTTTACTTTCCTCCTCTCCTCCTGCCTCCGGACACATCTCCCCCCTCTTCTTCTCCTTCTTCGGCCAACAGTAGCCCAATTTCCGCCAGCACCCTGTTGGCTAACAGTACTGGTGGCGGTCGTTGTTAACCCAGGGCTCGACCGATCGGGTATGGAAATTTGTATTGTTGTCCGCATATTGATTTGGCAAAATTTTACACCAGATGCCCTTCCTGACGTAACCCTCCCCATTTATCCAGGCTTGGGACCGGCACAAAGAAACACACTGGTTTGTGCATCTCCTGTGGCTGGGTTATAATGAACATTTATGGATTCAAATAAATTCTGAAAAAAGCCTGTTTTATTCAAGTGCCTTAAACAAAAACATCACTTAAAATATACAGGAAAAAATACTGACAATTTACTGCATTCAGGGTCACTAGTGTTTCTATACTTTTTAGGCAATTAAGTCATCATAATAAAATGATTTTAGACTAATTTGGTGTATTTTTGGCAGTAAATTGTTGCTGATGAAATGAATGAGACAAACTTGGGGAACTGCGCACTCACTGTCTAATATGACCTGGTGAGAGATATTAACATAAAGTCACAGGCGACCCAAGGTATGTACTGTATACAAGGGTTAATTTCATAGATTTTGGTATTGTTAGTACACTGGTAAAATTTGCAGATGATACTAAAATTGGAGCAACAGCAGACAAAAAGGAGGCAGCAACAAAATTCAGAAAGACTTGGACAAGTTTCAGAACTGGGAGAACACTTGGAAAAATGCAATTTAATGTAAAAAAGTGAGAAATGCTACACGTAGGCAAAAGGAATGTAGCTACAAATACAAGTGGGGAACCCTTTCTAAAGGAATCAACCTCAGAATAGCACTTAGGGGATATGTTGACACAACATTTGTATTGTCTAAACAAGAAGCAATTAAAAAATCAAGTACAATTTTAGGTTGTATCACTAAAACTGTTCAATATAATTCAATGGATGTTATGGTCATATTATATAATGCACTAGAGAGACTGCATTTGGAATATGGTGTGAAGTTCTGGTCACCACAGTACAGGAAAGACATAGTAGCATTTGAAGATGTGCACAGGAGAGCAACTAAGTTCATCCCAGGGTGTCAGGATAAATCATATTCTGACACTCAAAGAACTAAACTGTTTAGTCTCGAGTAGAGGAGACTGTGTGGGGACCTTATCTGAGTCTTCAAAATTGTAAAAGGCATTGATAAAGTATATCTAGCAGAGTTCTTTCAGCTTAATATTGAATCACATACTCAAAGACACTACTGGAAATTAAATGCATTTAGGACTGAGGCCAAAAAGCACTTATTTATTCAAAGAGCTTTGGGACTCTGTACCAAACTACTGAGACATGTAGCTGAAGCAAACAACCTTTAAGAAGAATTTGGGTGATATACTAGGGCAGCTTAGCTGTTCGGTAAACAAACAAGCTTGATGGACTGATTGGTCTCCTCTCTTTTGTTACATTTTTTATGTTCTGCTATCTTAGTACCATATAATTAAAGGGCTATGTTTCCTACAGTAGCTTTATTTAGTCTCAGAATTTGAGATTACAATGCATGCTGCGGAGTATGGGTACTAGTAAATTAATTAGATTAAAGATGGCTAAACTATTTAATATTTTTCCGTGAGATGGAAAATTTTAAGATTGTCTGTGATAAATCAGTGTGGTGTAGTGGTTAAGACTTCAAACCCTGAGGTTGTGTGTTCAAATCTAGCTACTGACATTGTGTGTCCATGAGCAAGTTACTTGACCTGCCTGATGTGGTTAATGGATGAACATCAGAAAATCATGGGAATAAAAAAGGATCATACTCATAAACTTCTGTACAAGTCTCCTATTCAGGAAATATCCAGAGATTTTCAATGATGAATCTGCTTTTCTCATTTGCCTGGGACAGGTTTGTACATGAATTGACGTGATAAAGTTATTAAACTAAATCTGCTTAGAATAGCATTTTTTGAACTTACAGAGCATGGAATATTTTCTAATTCTACATCCAGAGATTATTCTGGTCTTAAGTTTGGTTTTCTTGTTCTTTAAAGTGTAGCATACCAAAAGTTAGACCTCGTATATCATTGAAAGATGCTGAGAAATTAGTTCACGCATTTGTTTCAGTCGACTAGATTACTGTAACGCACTCCTCTCAGGACTACCCAAAAAAGACATAAATCGTTTGCAGAATGCAGCTGCTAGAATCCTAACTAGAAAAAGAAAATCTGAGCACATCTCTCCAGTTTTGATGTCACTACACTGGTTACCTGTGTCATTCAGGATTGACTTTAAAATTCTGCTTATGGTTTATAAAGCCTTAAATAATTTCGCCCCATCTTATATATCGGAATGTCTGACACCTTATATTCCAAATCATAACCTCAGATCCTCAAATGAGTGTCTCCTTAGAATTCCAAGAACAAAACTTAAAAGAAGTGGTGTTATGCACCTAAAATCTGGAATAGCCTGCCAATAGGAATTCACCAGGATATTACAGTGGAGCACTTTTAAAAAACTGCTGAAAACACATTACTTTGACATGGCCTTCTCATAACTTCACTGTAATTAAAATCCTGATACTCTGTATATCCAACTCATTATAATAACTATTCATGGTGGCTCTAAAATCTATACTAACCCCTACTCTCTCTTCTGTTTCCTTTTCCGGTGTCCTTTTGGTGGTGGCTTGTGCCACCACCATCTTCTCAAAGAACCTTGATGTTCTAACAATGATGGATGGATTAAAAGACAGAAGTCTGTATGACCATCAACATCAAGCGACTCCGTGAGAACCCTAACTACAAAGAGGACTATTTGATTTATGTTAGGTAGAATGCCCAGAGGGGACTGGGCAGTCCCGTGGCCTGGAACCCCTGCAGATTTTATTTTTTTCTCCAGCCGTCTGGAGTTTTTTTTTTTCTGTCCACCCTGGCCATCGGACCTTACTCCTTTTCTATGTTAACTAATTTTGTCTTATTTTAATTTCTTATTTTGTCTTTTATTTTATTTTCTTCATTATGTAAAGCACTTTGAGCTACTTTTTGTATGAAAATGTGCTATATACAGTAAATAAATGTTGTTGTTGTTGTAGCATTACCACATAGGTTTTTTTTTATTTTTGAATGTATGTCCTGTTTGGTGATTGGTAAATGTTAATAACAACAATGGTCACTTAGATTCCTGGTTTGTAAATATGGTATCTGCGTCGTTAAACAGGTTTACATGTTGGCACCCTGCCCAGGATTGGTTCCTGCCTTGTGCCCTGTGTTGGCTGGGATTGGCTCCAGCAGACCCCCGTGACCCTGTATTCGGATTCAGCGGGTTAGAAAATGGATGGATGGATGGATATATATATATATATATATATATATATGTGTATATGTAGATATGTACAGTATATAGATATGTAGATATGAAGATATGTATGTGTATATATATGTATGTATGTGTGTGTGTGTGTGTGTGTGTATATATATGACAGCAGCAATCCAAGCTGTGAGAAAACAGTAAAAAGGAGGCGTGTCAGACGTCGTGGTACATTTTCTGATGCAGCTACTGAAAACAACTTTGTGACGCTGCCGCCAAATACACAAAACAATTACTTTGACAATCATGTTACATTATTTTTAAAATGTTTCCTTTTCTTTTTCATAACTTCTTTAACACATGACATCGCTAAGCGCTGGTATTTTGCTATATATATATATATCACAGCGACACTCATAACAGTGACAAAACAATTACATTGACAATCATGTTACGTTATTTTCAAAATGTTTCCTTTTCTTTCTCTTTCCTTCTTTAACACACTTCTTCTCCGCTGCGGCTGGTATATATATATATAGATAGATAGAAATATATATATATAGATAGATATGAGAACAACATATATATATATATATATATATATATATATATATATATATATATATATATATATATAGATAGATATGAGAACAACACTCATATCAATGACAAAACAATTACATTAACAACCATGTTACGTTATTTTTAAAATTTTTCCTTTTCTTTTTCGTACCTTCTTTAACACACTACTTCTCCACTGCGAAGCGCGGGTATTCTGCTAGTTCTTACTAAATGTACCTTAACATATTTAAAGTGTTTAAAATGTATCTTATACAAATTATACCACACACTTTATTTGTGAACTAGTATGCTTAAGTACACAACTGGAAAGTTACATGTATAATTTATTATTTTAAAGTATACAAAAAATACACCAAACTGTACTTGTGAACATGAATATTTAGGTCCAAGTAGCTTAAGTACGGTAAAGCTGATTCACATTTATAATATACTACTATAAAGTATACAAAAATACACCAAAATGTGACCAAGTATACTTAAATGCATTTCGATTTAAAATATACTTTTTTTAAGTGTACTAAATTACAAATGAAGAGTGCTTGCAAAAAATGCACCTAAAGAAAAGATATTTTGTTATACTTTTAAAAATTGTAGCACATATTAATATACTATTTTTTCACTATGATATCCAAGGTGGTGTAGAACATTTGAGATACAATTGGTTACATTCCTCTTGCTTTTCCAATTGGAGCACAGGCAGAGTCACACAGTGTCCGTAGCAGGATGTGAGTCCACAACTGCAGGATTTGGAATTCAAAGTCTTAAGCACTTCACCACATGGCCTGCCTTTTTTACTAGAATGACTGTGAATCGGTTAGAGCATACCAATATCAATTTGAGTAACTAATTGTATTATTAACAAGCAAGAACTAATCACAGTTAACACAAACAACTGTCCATACATTTCATCACATATTACTGGGAACACAATGCAAATCCTTTAAAACTGCAAGATAATGTCAAGACACTGCTTGGAGAAGTTGCATTGGTGCAACTTTACTGAGATCTCTGCTTAAACTCAAGTGGAGACACTTGTGGGACAACCAGAGTATTTTTTCTCAAAAATCTGAGAAGCATAAGACAAAAGAGCATGTCTTTATTTTATTTCTTTCTGATCTTATTGTTGTCTAGGAGAAACCAAAGAGATATTAAGGAGATCTTTTTTTTTTTTTGATTTTTCATTCCTATGGGAGTATGCCCTCTCACTGAAAAAGGCCTCTCTTATATTATAACTGCAGGCACACAAGAAATTGAAATTGACTCACAGTAATGTGTTCATGCTGTGTAAATAATTTGAAATTATATTTAATTTCCTAAGAATTCTTTCAAGAAGATAAATGAATTTGTTATACAGTATGCATCCATCAAAGACCATTGAATCTCAGCTCATAAAGCATCTAAAAATAAATTATATTGTAAATAAAATAATACAAAAAATTAGGAGGAAAATCAGTCTTAAGTTGGGGGAAAAGGCCTTTTATTCATGCATGTTGAGTGGTATCGTTGTGTGTTGAGTGCCAGCAGGTAGAGGTAGCTGCAGCCCCCATCCAAAGCAGAGGAAAACTGCAGTATGAATCTAAGTTTTTTTTAGTGGATGCGTTAAGTGAGGTTTTAGATAGGTTGAAATGTCCTTTTCCATGTTAGGTGTTTCTTTGTTATGTGGGATACAGACAGACATGTCAGTTGTTGGTCCAACAATAACCTCTTCTTGTACAGTTAATTTAAACTCAGCTAAATGATCAGATAGTTAACAATAGTTTATCATTTTGAAACACAAAGCTACAGAAAAACTGGTGAAATAACCAATACCATAAAGAAGGATATTTATTTGTTTTTTTTCTAAGTTTCTACAATATTTGGAGGGAAGTAGAATTCATGAACCTTAAATGCACTACCAGACTTTTTTTTAACAGTTGGATTGTTAAAGTAATAAGCCTTTAGATGTATTTTTGTCACTCAGGAGAGTAGTTTTCAAGAAAGCTTTCTGTCCTAAAGGCACTACAAGTTTAATCAAAATTATACCAACTCGGCAGTTTTGGGTGATTTGGTTATTTGTTTCAACCTACCATTTTTTGAGTCTAATTTGATCTAAATAGTGAGACACATACACAGAGGTAGGGACAAATAATAAAGGCCAAGTACATGGATTAGTCAGACAGTCAAAGATTTGTAAGAGAATACTAAAATATTTCAAGGATAAAACAAAACTTGTCACAAATGATCAGTTGCCATGTGCTTGAGATGGTATCATATGAGCACCACATCATGACCAAATACATAGTACTTTACTAGAAAGTAATCATCCTCAGCAATATGTATAATAAAAAGAAAGACTAATTGGGGTCTAAGTTAACTAATCTTCCTCTTGAAACAGGTGGGACCTAATTGTTAATTAGTCCAATATTTTGAAATGCCTGTCACCTTACACTCCAAATTGTAACCTAAGGTCTTCGAATGAGTGTCCAAGAGCTAATATTAAAAGAAGTGGTGAGACAGCCTTCTGCTGTTATGCACCTAAAATCTGGAACAGCCTACTGATATAAATTTGCCAGGCTAATATGGTGGAGCACTTAAAAAAACACTAAAACCCCATTATTTTAACATGGCTTTCTCATAGCTACATTTTAGTGTAGCCCTGATAAACTATATATGCATTGAATTATTATTTTTATTATGGCTCCGCAATCCATACTAATCCCTAATTTTCTCAGCTGTTCTTTTCCCAATTTTTCTGTGGTGGTGATCAAGGCACCATGCAGTCCGTACATTGATGGATTGAAGGTAGTACCCCAGATGTCCACATGACCATCATCATCTAATTTACATGAAACCTGAAAATCATGAGGACTGATTGAGATCATTTTTGTTAGGTAGAATGCCCAGTGGGGTCTGGGTGGTCTCGTGGTCTTTGAATCCCCTGCAGATTTTTTTTTTCTCCAGCCCTCTGGAGTTTTTTTTTGTGTTTTTTTCTGTTCTCCTGGCCATCGGACCTTACTTTATTCTTTGCTATTTAGTATTGCGTAATGTTTGTTTATTTTTTATAAACGTTTCTTTCTTCATCTTGTAAAACACTTTAAGCTACACCATTTGTATGAAAATGTGTTATATAAATAATTGTTGTTGTTGTTGTCATGCCTGACTGTAATTAAAGAAACAGTGTAAGACCATCCCATAAAGGAATGGAGAGAGTTTGTTGCCTGTTCATTAGGTAAAATGTTTCAAAATGGGTTTTTAACTTTTCTTTTTAAGCAGTTGAAATACCAGTTATTTGTTTTTTTCTTTTATTTGGTAGGCTTCTGCTTTATTGCTGTTTTACTGCTTTATTTTATAGACTGTGCTATTTCTTTTTTTTATTACTGCCGTTGATATTCATATGTTAACTTTAAACCTTATGTAAAATTCTGCTTGGGGAAGAAATCGGTTGTTTGCTTTATTTTTCATATATGTATTCTTAACTAGTATTTGATTTGTTTGTTGTAGGCTTTTTTCTGTTTTCACATGGTTGTTTGTTATAAGATTTCCCATGCCAATCGTTATCATCGTTATAATCAGGTCTAATAAATAATTGTATTTTATTTTCTGGTGCTCCTTTTGTTGTTTCATTCATTTGAAAGGGATCTGTTCAGGGTGGATCAATTAGTTAATTCAGCACTCACCTGATCACACTCTTGTCCTGGTATTGTCTCAATAGCAGTGGACAGTATAACAGTGGATTTGGAATACCGGATAAAAGTCTCCTTCTGGTATGGATTGCTTAAAAAAGATTTAACTGGTATACTAAACGTACAACACAAAAGGAAAATAGGATGCAAAAGGCATGTAAAAGAAACTGGGAAATATTATTTTGTGTCTAAGTTTTCATTTCTTAAAGGTGCTGTCTTTGTGAATGGGCTTGTATTAGAACTGTGTGTAAAAAGTGAGTGTACTCTTTTAAAAGAATTACCAAGAGAGTTGTGTGATTTAAATTGATTAGTGAATTGATGCAAAAAGAAAAATAGGAGAAGAAGAAGCCATTGCGTTTGCTAAGCAGAAAAAACAAATGAGGGAGTCAATAAGGAAAAAAACTCTTTTATTGGTTTTAGATAGGTGACTACCTATTTGAATCTGTTTGAGTTGCACAGCATTAACAAGGATTTCAATGGTTAAAAACACAGGATGTAGGATTATTGTAATTATTGTTCGTTCATTATTGTAACTATTGTATCTTTCTACCTTTACCCTTCACCATAATACAACACTTAGAAAATTTTGAATTAGAACTTTAATACTGTGTTAATATATTCATCCTTTAAATAAAGAAGAAGTACCCAGAAGATTCTAAATATTGTATCAGGAAATCCTATATTGAATACATTTTTTGGTATTTGGTAAATGTGGAATTAATACAAACAAAAATAAATATTCAGTGAGTAATGTTTATATGATAATTTAAATAGTTACTTCTTACTAGAACCACATCTTAAGCAGCATTGCCTCCTTTGTTTTATTTTTCTAATTTTGTAGATAATACAGAAAAGCTGGTGAAATATCCAATACCAAGGCATGATAATTTTGATACTTTTTAGCTATTATGTGCACAGGTTATTCCCCAATGTTAGTAAACCCGGCTTCCGCACAAGGTATATACTGTAGTATGTTACACCTTCAGACTGGACAATATTTGTAAAAAAAAAAAACCTACTCACAGCATGAATCACACACTAGAGCACAAGTTTTAAGTAACCAATACTATGAAAAATTTTATATCAGACTTGGTGGTCTACAGTACTTAAACATAATACCTCATCTCTCAATGTGCACTATACTAAAAGCATTGCCATTATTGAAGAATAAATAACATTAATGTTTTAGTCAGTATGTCTTTTTTTTCTTCACAGGAGGAGAATCTGAATTGATCAATATTAAATGATTGATTCATTACTGGTAAGGACAGATGTTATGCTATATATGTGTATTTTATCACTTACCTCTATTGTAATGGTTAAAACGTTTGTATTTAGATGTACATGCTTTTTGATGTTTTTAACAGTCTCTATGATTTATGTGGTTATTTGTTTTATAATCTTCACCACCATACTAGGCTGGTGCGATCTGCTTACCTGGTGGTGTAAATTAGAATGCAAGTTTGTATCCCTTCACTGGTTCTAAGATGCATATTGCAATGGCAGTAGGTCTTAGTCTGCAGCTAGTTTTGATCTGCTACTACTATGCTGTTAAACTGCACACTGCAACAGTGTTAAACCTTGGCAGACATTCTTGTTACTAAAAGTATGTTTGAAGATGAGACCTTGGAATGATTCCATGCAAAATGCACACCACAACTGGCCTAATTAAACTCTGTGTCTAAAATGACTGGTTTAACTTAAGGGGATGAACTCATCTCCAACTTGACATAGTCAATGGCTTAACTTGGTTCATTTTGCCAATATTAAAGAGTATTTCTTGGAGATTTCCTTTGGCTTGCCTGACTGCAATTGTCAGGAATATTTTAGTTTTTGATGATTATGAGTAAAGTGATTCCATACATAGGAGGGTGCTGAAGAGACTGTCTTGACCAGTCCAGATGTTAATATACACTTGTGGTATAAGTAAACACAAACACCTGTTGTTGAATTTGCCATTCCTCCTCCTTCAGTCACAAATGTGATTTAGCCTCACAGCAATTAAATGCATTGTGAGCTACAATGAATAGGCTACTATCTGGTCCTTACATGGCAGCTGAAAACAACTGCAGCAGTGATTTATTATGCTGGTATTTTGACAGGTTAAATGCATCTATTGATATTTTCTGCATAATGAGGGTCAGGAGGCTGGAAGTGCTTGGAGCTGATAACAGTTATCAGCACTAGTGACTGCTGACACCCACAGACTCCATTCTCTTTCTTTGCCATTAAGTAACACTGTACTGTGTACATGTGCATAGAACTGATACAACTAATTAAGAAACCCAAAACAGAGGTTGGATCACTTTTAATCTTTACCCTGTCAAGGAGCAGAGCCAGACACTGAGGTCACTGCAATAATCTAAACTGGAGAAAATTTCATGAACATGAAACTGGTATCACTTCTTTTTATTTTGTCAGCATTTTCCCAAGGTCACTTATTAAAGCCATTTTATTAACATAATTATTTTTTTGTGTTTATTCATTGATTACCAATATTTTTAAAAAGTCATAGTCATAACATCTACCCTGCCCCACTACCTAAGTCACTCAATGTGTTGTTGGGGCTCTATATCCCTCAAAGTTTGATTATCTCAGTTCTGTTTTGGTAGGGCTTTCCAGCAACTGCTATGCAGCATCTTCATCTCATGCAGAAATTTATCAGTATATTAGTATGTTCTGGTCCTGGCTATACACGCACACACACACTCACACATACACACACACACACGCACACTCACGCACACACACATACTAATCCTTGGCTTCATTTTTCTACTTGTGAAAAATGTCACATAAATGCGTTTTAATATGCTGAGCACTTTTTATAGAGTACATGAATTTAACGGTCCTAAAAATAAAGTTTGGACTAAATATGCCTTTACAATCAGTTTGTGCTAACTTTTTGCTAGTTTGTTACACATTGTGCGACAAAGTTGGGATTTTATTGATTTTCAAATTATATTAGCACCTACTTTGCATACTAACTGGGGCCAAGACAATGAGATAATTGCATGGTAGCATTCATGTGCAGTCTTATTAAATAAGCAATTGCCTAGCTGAGGCGTTAATTGATGGGCTTCAGCTGTGCCAGAGACGGTCAGTGGTTAAGGTGTGTAAATATATAATAAGTGAGAAGTACATGCAAATGAGAAATAAAAGAAATAGGAATAAAAGAAACAGCAATTTGAAAAGAAAACAAACACATCAACACACCATCCACACAAACCTGGAAAGATTGTGAATTGGAATAGAAATCAGGAGTGGAAGGAGACAGAAGATAAGACGGTTAGAAAGAAAAAAGTAAAGGAACAAAAGGGTTGTGTCTCCTTTAAGGGGGTGTGCCTTCTGTAAGAGCAGGGTCAAACCTGCTCCACTGCTGTGAGGAAGAGTGGAGATGGTCGACTGAGCATCAATTGGAGGTGGCAGAGAGAATGCGAGTCCAGGAGTCTGAGTTTGGGGAGCAGTTGAGACTGCTAATGGGGTGCAGAGGAGCCATAATGGCATCAAGGGGAACTATGGGCTAGAATGTCTTTGGCATGATGATGGAGAGGATAAAGCGATAAAGAGTCACTATCAATACCATTACTCATTTGATGATGGAGGTGATGGTGCTCCATCCACAGAATGAGTTCCAAAATGTATTGCGGGACAGATTGTCCTGGAGGAAAGGATTGTGAGCATCTGTTTTTTCTACTAATTTTAACTGTATTTTACTTATTTATAGAACTTATTTATTGTACTCTAGATTACTTTGTTTTATTCTCGACTAATTATGCCTTGTCT
This sequence comes from Polypterus senegalus, assembly GCF_016835505.1. Taxonomy (NCBI): domain Eukaryota; kingdom Metazoa; phylum Chordata; class Cladistia; order Polypteriformes; family Polypteridae; genus Polypterus; species Polypterus senegalus. The sequence continues at coordinate 125,246,659 of NC_053160.1, read as the reverse complement.
GTTTTTTGCATAGTAACACTTTTTAAAACAAATTGCACATTTGCACTTTTTGGCACCTTAATCTCTGTTTCCTCACTTGCTCCAGGCCATCCTCGGTTGCAAACTACTAGATATCCCAAACATGGAGCAGTGCCCATAATTGTGGGCGCTGGTGTGTAACAAAGTTATAATGGTTAATATTGAGTAATTAATAAATTAAAAATTATAATTACTACATGCAGAGATCCTTATGTGAAACACTTGGCAATTTTCCATGAACCTGTGAATATCAGGGAATCGATTTTTTTTGACACAGGATTTTTTGGCCTTTTTGACTATTCAGATCTTTTTTTTTTCTTAAATTAATCAATTTTGTAAAACATTAAAACACACCCTAATCTGCTTTACAACCCATTATGCATTTAATGATGTATTGCTGAAAAAATTACAGAGTATAACCGTATCTCACTTAATGAGAGCATATTGTTCCGACCAGTGCGTCATTAGTTGATTTTGTCATTAGTGCATTGATGTATATAAAGGGGGTGTAGACAGGCCTCTACGTCTGTCATTTACGCTGTGTTGACTTAAGATACAAGGTGCCACATCTGCACTCCAGCATTCAGAGTGAACTCCCTCTTTCTGTCCCCCAGCCAATGATGACCCAGATAAACAATGCACTGTTCATCATAAACATCATCCCTTGAGAAATTGCAGAGGCTTCAGAGAGACGGCCCTTGATCAACACAAAAGCTTATTAAAGGCACATAACATTTGTTTCAAATGCAGTGCATCAACCAAACATGTTGCTTGCAAGTGTGAGACAAGTGTCAGAGAGACTGAGAGTGACAGGCATTTAGCTGCTCTCCATCCAGGCCCAGTTCCTTGGCTGTGCAAGTTTTCTTCTCCCCTCACACAGCCTGGTGGGAAGAAGGAAGCAGCAGATGAAGCCATTACATCTAAATGCACTGTGTGGGAAAGGCTTTAGTGGGAAATCTTGCATAAAATATGCCTTGTGAATGTTTACCCAGCAGTGAAATGCAGCAAAAACAGGAGGATGTATGCCATGCTAGATGGCCAAAGCAATAGGTCTTTGGCATGGGCAGACTTTTTCACATATTCGACATCTATAGACCTTTAGCTGCATATACAGTTAAAACCTGCTTTGGAGTAGCTGAAGCCACTGGAAGGCGAGCAGCGGATTACATTGTAAACTCAATGGATAGAGAAGAAAGTCTTCCTCTGCCCATACTGCTGGAACACAATATGATCCCCCACAACACAGGTGAAATTCCTACTCCAGAAGCAGTTTGTCACCACCATCACCTCAAAGCAATAGTCCAGGAAATATTACCTCTAAACACTGAAACAGCAATTTTATTGTTTTTGAGAAGGGACATATTAAAGGTGCATAAAATTCATAAATAAATAAATGGACCCCATGATGCAGCATATACCAAGAAGTTGGACTTGGGCCGGGTAATAGCTGGTGATGTATGCCTGGGTGGTACACACATACCTTCAGAGGTCGCTAGCATGAAAACATACATCCATAACAATGACTAAGCCATTTTCGCCAGTGTGAGAACCATATAACAGTCAAAGGGAAGTTAACCCCTTCTAAGCAGCACAAGCTCTTTTGCTACATTCCTAGCAAAAGCCATCTGATCAGAGCCATTGGTGAGAATCTGGGCCAGTCAGTTTTCTGCCAAATGAAATGAGACTATAAAATTGCACCTTCAAAGGAAGACCTTTTTTTCCTTAAAGCTATAGGGAATTAATTCTTTCAAGATTCCACAAACAGCTGCATGGCCCCACTACCCTTTCACAAACAATGGAGGCAACAGCCAAACAATCATTGGTATGCCAATAGCTGCTTTAAATCTCTAAGCAACACACTTGGAAAAACATCCAGAGATGAAAGCTCATTCTCAGGAATTCATGAAAAAGATGTTGAATAGCTGCCATGCACCTCCAGTACAAGAAGGTAAGGAATGCTGTGATACTTTGCCATTCTTTGGAGTGTACCTCCCAAAAATTCCCTCCCATATACTTATAGGTTTTAATTCTAGTTCCCTTAAAATGTACTGCTTTCTGGGCCAGACCTGACCAAGAGCCTGTAAATCCTTACAAGGTTTAAGAAGAACCCTGTTGCAGTTACTGCTGTCATCAAGCAAACATTTCCTTGTGTTCTAGCATGAGAAGATTGCAAGGATATTATCCGCTTCCTCTGTCCCTCAACTGGTGTGGCCATTTATGGTCTCAGAAGTGCAGTGTAAGATGGAGAAAAAGTGTATGGCATTGATGTGCACCACTTTATTCAAAGAGACTTTTATATGGGTGATGTTTTAAGGCAGACAAATTGGTTGAGACACCTGCCGCAGTTACTGGACTGGAGTAAACAAGGATTACAATCTGACTTAACTCTCCACTGTGTGCTCCTGAACTGCAGATCGTTAACAAATAAAACTACTTTTCTCAATGACTTATCTACTTTTAAAAAACTGGACATGCTGTTCCTTGTAGAAACATGGCAAAATTCAGCTGATTACTTAAAACTAAAACTGCTTACCTGTCTAAACCCCGTCTGACAGGCCAAGGTGGTGGATTGACGGTGGTTCATTGTGATTGTCTTAAAGCAACCACTGTTGATTTTCACGACATTACAACTTTTGAATACCTGGGTGTTAAAATCACTGGAAAGGCTTCGATGCACATTATATTAATTGACAGGCCTCCTAAGCTTCAGCCAGATTTTTTCTCTCATCTTTATGAAACACTCACTCTTGTCCTTCTACATGTCTACTGCAGTTATTTTGCTTGATGACCTTAATATTCATGTGGATACTGACTGTCCATCTGCTTATGAGCTGCGTTTAGTACTGGATTGTTTCAGTTTTATGCAGCATATTGTTTTTTCAACCTATGCTAAGGGCCATATTCTGGATCTTGTATATTTCACTGGTCTGCAGAATGTTTGTACATCTGGTTCTGTTATCGATATCTCAGATCACAAGCTGATTAAATTTAATATCAGTTATCCCCTGCCTAAAATAAATCTAAAATGATCAACTTATATTGCTGAAGTAATATCTAAATTAAATCAATCTACTTACTATTTAGACCCTGCCCCTACTTTACTGATAAAGGCTTGTACTGATAAACCTTCTACTCCCATTTCTCACTTTGTCAACTGCAGTTTCCGCATCTGTGTTGTTCCAAGTGATGTAAAAAATGCTGTTGTAACCCCTATCTTAAAAAAACTTAGTTTAGATCCGTTACAGCTAAAATTTTATCGCCCATTCTCTAATCTTCCAATTATGGCTAAGATCTTAGAAAAGGTTGTTGCTTAGCTTAATGATTATATAAACTTGCATGACTTGCTTGAGCCTTTCCAATCTGGATTCAGAGCCCTACATAGCACTGAAACTGCTTTACTTAAGGTAACCAATGACCAACTTATAACCGCAGATTCCTGGATGGCCGCTATTCTAGTTCTCCTTGACTTAAGCATAGCTTTTGATACAATTAACCGTGACATTTTACTGTTCCGACTTTCAGCTATTGGTATCTTTGGTCCCGAAATCTTTCTTGGTTCATATCATACCACAGTGATCACCAGTATTATGTCTTCATTAGGAAATTCAAATCTACCATTACTTCACTCACTCAAGGTATCCATCAAGTGTCAGTTCTAGGTCCAATTCTATATCTATATGCTCCCATTAGGTAAGATTATCCATCGGTATGGTCCAAGCTACCACTGCTATGCAGATGACACACAACTTTATATAAGTGTTGATGCAACTGCAACATCTTCACCTGTTGCACTGACTGATTGCATTCGGGAAATCAATCATTGTATGACAGATACATTTTTATGACTTAATCCTGATAAAACAGAAACCTTACTAGTTGGTACCAAATCTGTCCTCTCTACCCTTCGTGGGCTAAAAATTGACATTGATGGGATCCTGGTTGAACCCTCAGCATAAGTCCGTAATTTGGGTGTCATCTTTTATTTACTTTTACTTTTTAACCACACATTAGCTCAGTAGTACAGATAGCTTTTTTCATCTTTGCAACATTTCTCATCTGCATTCTTTCCTCAGTGTGAAGGATACTGAAACACTCAATCATTGTTTCATCACTACCCGTCTGGACTATTGCAATGCATTGTTTTATGGCCTCCAGACTAAATATATCAATACATTTCAATATGTTCAGAATTCTGCTACTCCTCTACTTACACACACTACAAAATCTGCTCATATCACTCCTGTCCTTTATGATTTGCATTGGTTACCAGTCTTTTCAAGAATCAAATATAAAATTATTCATCTCACCTTTAAAGCCCTTCATGGTTTAGCCCCTCATTATCTACCTGAGCTGCTGCTTCCTTACATTCCTGCTCGGGCATTAAGATCATGGGACGCTAACTTACTAACTGTACCTAAATAGAGGTTAGTAACTATGGGTGGCATAGCTTTCAGTGTGATAGCCCCTAAAATTTGGAATGCTCTTCCTCTCAGCCTTCATGAGGAAAAATCTATTACTCATTTCAAAATCCTGTTACAAACACATCTCTTCAATGAGTATTATTCTTTTTCTTGTATGTATTTTCTGTTGTCTTGTTAAAATGTTTATTGAATTGTAAAGTGTCCTTGAGTGTATGAAAGGTGCTGCATAAATAAAACCGATAATAATAATAATAATAATAATGTCTGCCCCCACTGTGGAGGGAGCAATTGATCTTCTCAAGAGAACACATGCAATGCTAGCAGCTTAAAATCTTAAGCTCCAGAAAGTGGCCTCATACAATGTTGAGGTGATGTTAGTTTTCCTAGTGAATGATTGAGCCAAAGATCTACAAAATCTTGACTTATTTGAGGATAACCTACCTAATCAATGAAGTCTTGGGCTGAGATGGAATATAATGTCAGCCATTTTTACATTCTATGTACCAGACATTGAAAAACCATATACTCGCAGAGGACTAAGCCCACCATAGGGAGCAACTTTGCACACCTATGCTAAGCCATAAAAATGCCTTGTGGACACACTTCCCTAATAAAGTCCAGGTGTCGTCACTACATGAAGTTCCCCAGGAGGAAAAATTTAAAAAACAAACATAAATTTCCCCTGTAGAAATGAGAAATATGTGCAAAATTTGTCAGATATAGTTTCAAAAATATGGATTTGTAAATTAAACAAACACAAAACACAAATTTAGTTTTATATATTACAAGTAATAATAATAATAATGGGAGTGGCATGATGAGACAATGGTTAGCATGTTTAAAATGACAGCTATAGAAGGAGTGTGTATTAAGACAGACTAGTGCTACATCAAGAATTAATTCATTCTATGGGCCATGAGTTGGAAAAAATAAGTTTAGAAAATGAATTAATCAATAACAGCAATACTATTACTGTAGTAATAATAACTTTACGGTGGTGGTCTGAGTTTTCAGTTCTGCTTTGAATTGCTCACAGAATAGTTTTCCACTCTCAGCCACTTCCAACAAAATTCCATCCTGTTTCTAACTGGTCAAGGCCACTTTCTCCTGAGTCTGCAAAACATTCCATTCCATATCCAACAGAATTCCCCCTTTACTCTTTAAAAGACACTTGAATTGGATACATAGCAGAATCTGTAAGGGAAATAAAATGTCACACAGATGACAATAAATCTCTTTATCACTGTTTTATTCTTTTTAACAATATAACAGTTGCTCTATTGATATTCTTTTCAAAACCTAATAAACAGATAAATAATGTAGGTTTAGGGTGACAAGACATCCTCTTTTTCACAACACTGTCGTCTTTTTTAGACTAAATCATTAATCTGGCTTTTATATATAAAATCCTTTCAATTGTCCAGGATTTGTCTTGATTATTACTTAGGCCATGTAAACAAGCAGCAGACCTACATATTGTGCCCTATCCATACACATCAGCTCAGGGTTTGCATAAAGAAAAGTACACATGGCAGCTAGATTCAAGTGACACCTAGGAGGACTACATAGAGCCGTGTTACTGTTTAAAACCATCTTTTAAGTACAAAAGGTGTCAAAAAAAAAAGATTACACACAGCGATGTGGAATGAACTGCTAATTGACAGAAACCACTAAGGTAAGTCAATACAAATATTTAAAAACAGTACTTCAGTCAGTAATCACTATTATGAACATGCCTTACAAGCTGCTATGCGCATGCACAAAAATGTTGGCAATGATTAATTTGAAAATTCAGAAAAAAAAACAAAATCACAAAAAAAATAAATGAGGCACTACCTCATAACAGATATTCAAAACCTTTTTTTTTTTTACTGTATGTCAACATACAGTGAAACAGTATTGATTGTAACATTGATGATAAATTATAATAGTAATATATATATAATATATAACACATATAATCGTAATATATATATATATATAGATTTTCAAGAATTTTCCCATTTGTTCATCAACTGTCTTGATGTCCACACATGACGACAGGAAAAAATTATATTCACCCATATCCATTCATTACCACAAAAAAATTGAGTCTGGTCCCATGGGGATTTTGCAAGAATGGAGAACTGTACTTTATGTTTTACCCTCTGCATTGAAGGGGACATTTAAAGTACACACTCTTCTCTGACTTGTGAACTGCGTGCATAGCACACTCATAACACTGTGTCATACTTTATCTTTGACTTTCTCTATTATAAGTGACTGTTGACTCCCAAGAGGTTTATTTTCTCCAAGGATGCTGCTGACTGGAGTTTTTGTTTTCCACTCCTCCTTTTGACATCTGGCCATATTTCAACAATTAACCCTTATACAGTTATTGCTGGGTTCCATTTAATTTAATCAGATTCAAACTGATTTATCTTCCTGTCTGTTTTAAACAAATCTTTGTCTTTATGTGTACTCATTATATAATTAGGAAAGTTTGTATTTGCATTATACTTGAAAACTTGCCACAGTGCTCTGTGCCTGCTCTCAGTGAAAAGCATTATGCAAAAATAAACTGAATTGAATTACATTGAATACCACTATCTGTCTCGCTCTGCACATTTTGTATGAGAGATAACACCATTGGCACTCATGTTCATCAACTCTGTAAGCTGATCTAAGCAAGTATCGTTCTAGACCAGGGGTTCTCAAAGTCGGTCCTGGGGGCCCACTATGGCTTCAGGTTTTGCTTCAACCAGATTCATAATAAGTGACAACTGATATCACTGATCTCAATTAATTACCTGGTATTTTTTCTCTTCTGTTATTCTGAATTAAGAAAGCACAGAAGCATGATTGTTACATTTATAAGACATTTAGAAATATTTAAGCTTTTGCTATAGATTTAAATGCTTAACTTTCTTTTATTGATTTTATTATATGTTACCTTTTTTTCTGTGCAGTTTGCTCACTTCATTGTATCTTATTAATGACAATTTAAAACAAGCAGATCAGACGCCCAGGCATACGACACTGAGTCGTGAAAGGCTGCAAGTACTTTACCATTACACCCAATAATTAGAAAACAATGGATTAATTAAGCAGTACACCCAGAAAAATAGAATGAACATCAAGATGAAAGTATTGTTAAAAAAAAGAAAATGCATTATTCACATATAACTGCTTAGTACATTTTAATTTTTTTTTTTTTTTACCAAACCTCGTTTTCTAATTTCTATTTCTATTTTTCCCAAAATACAGAATATGGACAATGGCAGTTCACTTAATTAGCCCAGGATTCCAATTAAAACCAGAAGCTGGTTGGAACAAAACCTCGCAGCCAAAGGGGGTCCCCAGGACTGACGTTGAGAATTCCTGTTCTAGAGCAAGGGTCCCTAACTCCAGGCCTTTTGTTAATTAGTGACCTGTATTTGCACTTAATTAACTTTTTTTTTAATTAACTTTATATGACTTGCTGTTGAAGACTCAAACCCCTTAATTGTTTCTTTTACCTTAATTAGCAGCCAAACAATAATGAGATAAAAATGAAAACATGACTAGCATGATCCTACAGTATTTGAAACTAAAGAAGAGTGAAGGTTTCAGGAATGCTGATCTGCTCAGGTCCCCAAAACATTTTAACACTGCTCTTAGAAAAGAGAAAATAAAAAATTTTGGAAATGTATGCTATTACACAATGAGAGCAGCAACAATCCATGGAATTTAAGAAGAGGTTTAATTAACAACAAGAATCAGAGGCTAATTAAGCAACTGGTGAAGTTGGCTGGAGTTTCAGGTCCTGACTTATTAGGTCTTCTGTTGGCTCACTCACTTCACATTTCATTTTTGTTCCATTTAAGGAAAGACATGAAGAAATTCAGAGGAACAAATCTTAAAAAACAAGTCAATTAAAATAGATTCAAAAGAAGTTAATTAGCAGGAAAACAGTGCACCAATTAAGACAAGGGTTAGAATGAAAACCTGCAGCCACTTGAACCCTCCAGGACTGGAGTTGGGGACCCCGTTCTAGAGATTTGCTGGTAGCCGCTCACCCTAGTCAAAGAATTTCAGTAGCAGACAAGTGCTTCTAATGTGCTTTCAGTTCGTGCTCTCTAATTGTGCCCCCGTTTCCAGGTTCTACACTAGAGTAAATATTATTTGCAAATACAGAAAATAGTTGCAGATGAAATAAAAATATATGTACTAATAGTGTAAATTTACCTTGTTGTGAAACATGAATTGTTTAATGATTATTTTTTTTACACTTGATGTACATTTCATTTTTCATAAAATTGTTTTGTTCATCACTAATTGTAGCATAGCTGCCTTATTTTCTAACAGTGTTCAGTCAGTATTCCTCTGTCTGTGATGTACACATTCTGTGATCATACTGCACTTTTGCTTACATATGGAAAATAATTTTGGTACTTGTCCCGATGCCAGTAATTGTCTTTTTACCTCTTTACGGACCCAATATGATGCCCCATTTATCATGAATGCCTACTGGTAACATAACATTAATACTCAATATGGTAAGTGCCTGTAAAAACTGGGCTATACTGCAGATGCTGTTAACTATATAATGCTATACACTATACCAGTGTTTCCCAACCTCGGTCCTAGGGGCACACTGTGGCCGCAGTTTTTTGTTCCAACCAGCTTCTGTTTTTAGTTGGACTCCTGGGCTAATTAAGTGATGTGTTATTTCCCAAGTTCTGTCTTTTCGGAACAATATAGAAATTAGAAAACTAAGTTTGGTAGAAAAAAAAATATACAGTGGGATGCAAAAGTTTGGGCAACCTTGTTAATAGTCATTATTTTCCTGTATAAATCATTGGTTGTTACAATAAAAAATGTCAGTTAAATATATCATATAGGAGACACACACTGATATTTGAGAAGTGAAATGAAGTTTATTGGATTTACAGAAAGTGTGCAATAATTGTTCAAACCAAATCAGGCAGTTGCATAAATTTGGGCACCGTTGTCAGTTCAAGTTAAGGCTCAAAGTGGCAGACCAAGAAAGATTTCGGATAGACAGAAGCAACGAATGGTGAGAACAGTCAGAGTCAACCCACAGACCAGCACCAAAGACCTACAACATCATCTTGCAGCAGATGGAGTCACGGTGCATCGTTCAACCATTCGGCGCACTTTACACAAAGAGATGCTGTATGCGAGAGTGATGCAGAGGAAGCCTTTTCCCCGCCCACAGCACAAACAGAGCCGCTTGAGGTATGCTCAAGCACATTTGGACAAGCCAGCTTCATTTTAGAATAAGGTGCTGTGGACTGATGAAACTAAAATTGAGTTATTTGGGCATAACAAGGGGCGTTATGCATGGAGGAAAAAGAACACAGCATTCCAAGAAAAACACCTGCTACCTACAGTAAAATATGGTGGTGGTTCCATCATGCTGTGGGGCTGTGTGGCCAGTGCAGGGACTGGGAATCTTGTCAAAGTTGAGGGACGCATGGATTCCACTCAGTATCAGCAGATTCTGGAGACCAATGTCCAGGAATCAATATATATTAAAATGTACCAAGCAGTTATATGGGAATAATGTATGTTTTTCTTTTTAACAATATTTTCATCTTGATCTTTATTCTACTTTTCTAGGTGTTCTAATTGTTTAATTAAACCATTATTTACTAATTAGTGGGTCTAATGCTAAAGTAGTTGCAGCCTTTGATTATTCCGTGTTGTTTGCCAGTGTGTCTGCTTAGCTCATTTTTAATTATCATTAGTAAGATACAACAAAGAGGAAAAACTGCACAGAGAAGGGCAAAATATAATGAAATCAATAAAAGAGAGTTAAGCATGGCAAAAGCAGAAATATTTTTAAATGTCTTATTAATGTAAAAATCATGCTGCTGTACTTTTCTGAATGTGGAATAAAAGAAAAATAATACCAGCTAATTAAATGAGATCAGTGTTATCAGGTGTTGTCACTGATTAGGAATCTGGTTGGAACAAAAACCTGCAGCCACAGGACCGAGGTTGGGACACACTGCACTATACCATGCTAGCAGCAGTGGCATGTACAACTGTAACCAACAGAAACATGGGATTTACTGCTGTAGAGTTTATGTTAAAGATGATTTCATACAAAAGTGGATAAAGTATAGTATAATGGCAGTGAAATGCTAGCACTGCTTAGCAGATATTCTTTAACAGTTCCAGGACGCCCCACTTTCATGTCAAACCTGAGGATGCTAACATCCCAATATTAAAACATTTTTTTACTATCACAAAAAAAGACAAAATGTCATACTAGAGAGATTTAGGTTTAATGCATAGTAGACATTAGTAAACAAATATCGCCAATATGTAGAAAATTTGTTCATTATGAAAGACGGTTTCATCAAGAATACATGTTACGACTCAAGAGTAATGCTAAACAGATTTGCACTAAAGTAAAGAGGCTATTTTTATCTTGGAGTTAACAAGAAGAAAGAACAAAAGCGACAGATGCCATTTAATCTCAATGGATTTTTTTCTCAGTAATCTTAATAAGAGAAAGCTGAAGGTCACCAGTAAAGATATAAAGTACACAAGAGAATGTAAAGGGGGGTGATGGTGGTGGCAGGAAATTGAAATTCAATATTAAAGGAATAATTTATCAAACTAAATAATGTGGTGTAAAAGGTATGAAAATGGACTCTAAACCACAAAGATGCCAATTCAGTTCTCTCCTTTGACCAACTGTGTGACCCTCAGCAAATGTCACTTAATCTGTATTTGCTCTGGGAAGAGTGTGAAGAATTTCACTATGGATCTATACTTGTAAAGTGCCTTGGGATGGTATTATCTATCTGTCTACAAGTAACTGAGTGTGTCTGTTGGTTAATGAAATTATGAAAAGCAGGCAAATATTTTACTCAAGAAATGTTTTCTATTTTCTTGATGTTTTTAAACACCCTAGTCATGATTCTCCAAAAAATAAAAAATAAATAAAATGGTCTGGATATTAGCATCCTTGATAAGCCTTGAACCAAATAGCTTCAAATCTGCTTTGGTTAGGCTGTTTCTTATATTCATGTACAAAGCTGATTGGACTTTGTACACCAGATTACTTCATTCTGTTAGTTGCCATGCAGTATTAAGTTACCAGAAATTCGAGCAAAATTTATTTTTATTCAATATTTTTTCATATGAAACAGATGCCTAATGACTATACATGCCAATCTAGTACAGAAAAGAAAACCACAATTACACAAAAATGTTTTGCCTCTATCAAACATTTAAAAAATAACAGGCTCATGTCTGAAATTAAGTTTTTGGTAAGAATTTCTATGTATCTTCTTTGCTCTGCTTGATTTTGTGTGTTTTCAATAAATGTGCTACAAAGTGCACTTAATCATACTAACAGGATGCAGATGCAAAATGCCAGACAGATACCTAATCCTCTTCCTGTGTCATGTCTCTATTCCAAACCCCACCTAATTAAAAAAAAACACATTGATATGGTATTATATGTGTATTTTATTCTTGTTTTTGTTGAATTGCAGTATATGCTTTATTTTATTGCATTTTCTGTTGCATGTATTACTGAGTTGTGTCCTTTTAAATGTTCTTGTGTTCTGTGTTCTTTGTGGGTGGAGCTCCAAGAAGCAGGACTGCTCTGACATCACTACTCCCTGGGCCCTCCCTCTCACTATATCAGTGAGCTGAGAAGGCTTAGAAATGGAAATGATCTATCTGTTGTAGAGCTTTAGTAATCATTGTGTTTTTTATCTTGGATTTCTTGGCTTTCTTGATTACTTTCTGCTTTATTTAAAGAATACTAATTTTTGGATTTAATTTAATTTAATTTAATAACTATTCACAGTGGCTCCAACATCCATACTGACCCCTACTCTCTCTTCTGTTTCTTTTTCCGGTTTCTTTGTGGTGGCGGCCTGCGCCACCACCACCTACTCAAACCATCATGATGCACCAACATTGATGGACTGAAAGCCAGAAGTCAACGTGACCATCATCATCAGGTCCTTCCATGAAAACCCTAAATACAAAGAGGACTGTTTGACTAATGTTAGGTAGATTGCCCAGAGGGGACTGGGCGGTCTCTTGGTCTGGAATCCCTACAGATTTTATTTTTTTCTCCAGCCTTTGGAGTTTTTTGTTTTTTCTGTCCACCCTGGCCATCGGACCTTACTCTTATTCTATGTTAATTAATGTTGACTTACGTTTATTTTTTATTGTGTCTTCTATTTTTCTATTCATTTTGTAAAGCACTTTGAGCTACATTTTTTTGTATGAATATGTGCTATATAAATAAATGTTGATTGATTGATTGATTGATTGATTTGGTATTAGGTCTTTGTTGGTTAAGGATTAACAATCTGACAACTCCTTTGTGCCTTTCTTTGCTATTTTAGGCCTTTCTTTGTATTTTGATATTATTTTGTAAATAAACCCTTTCTCTATAAAGATTCTTCATTAGCACTTTTAATATAAGCCAAATGTTAACTGTTTTCCTTCCTCTTTTGGGGCATTTGCTTTATTTTTGACTATTTTTGTTGTTATTGCCAGCTCCCCATTTTTGGGCCTGCTGAAGCCATCGGGTAGCCTTAGGCCAGAGATATACGTAATGCTACGCGACACATTTGTATTTACATTGTTCACTGTTCATTCTACTCCGTAAATAGAAGCAATGTTTGAAACACTTTCTTCATTTCATAAATGCTCAATAACTTCAATTTTTTGTGACAGTTTCAACACAACATTCATACGTTTATCAGCCATAACAATGTATAGTAGATTCATTATAGCAAAAGGGAAAAGTTATGACATGCTATTAAAACTGAAGGTACGTGACTGACACTGTGGAGCTGGGGAAGTACACTATGCACTAGCAGAAGAGAAAGTTGTTCCAGTGTGCAAAGCTCACAGTGTACGTAGTAGTACAGTAATAGGCTGGTGTTTTTTTTTGGTCCTAATGGTTAATAGGTACTGATGGATAATCAAGGTTTTATTATAATTGTTTCCATATCATTACATTTAAGTATGAAATTGAAAAGAAATTTTACAAATCACACAATTTATTCAAGTGACAGTGTTATTTTAACATGAACATATTTAGTCAATTTAATATTTTTAAATACATATGTAAAGAAAACAATAATACATATTCATTGAATTGCATATAACTTGTCTAGTTTTTGTCACTTCTTAGTTTTTTTTTTTTTCATCCAAAAATTTTCTTTGGTGAACCGTTGTTTCTAGACATTTTCTGTTGCATTCCAATGAATCATGCAGTAGTAGTCCTCCATCATACTGACATCCCAACATTCCTGATACCATCTTTCTATGTCCTGGAATGTCATTCGAATCTTTTGTCCTGCTTACTCACTGGTCCAAGATTGTCAGGCAAAAATTCCAAATACGAATCCAAAATATGTTCTTTGAGATTGATATTGCATCCCAATTCTTTAAAATTAACTAATAACTTTTTTACAAATTCTTTAAAATTTGGATCCTTATTGTTACCTAAAAATGTGAAATTACTTCTTTAAATGATACCCAATCCTTTTGTTCCATCACACCATCAAACTTTGCATCAGAAATCACATTTCTTATATCACATCTGGCTAAAATGCCTTCTTCCAATATTGCCTCAAACAAAGGCAGAAACTTTGGCACAAATAAATCAAATGGGCTCCATCTTTTGAAAGTGGTTTGACAAACCACTTTATTAAACCAAGCACTTTATCTGGATCCACCAAGCTAGGTCTGATGAAATATTTGGAACTGATCTGTAGCTTTTTTCTAGCTGGCCATTCCTTGTAAATTCTTGGCTCTGCTGTCCACTTAAAGAGAAAACATGAGAATTTTGTATGCCCCGACTGCTAACCCATTAAGATACTTTTAGGTTCTCACATATTAATCAAGTGCTTATTGTAGTTCATTTTCTCAAGAGGATTTTCAAAGTTCTCATTGGTTTCTTTCAAATGCACTGAATGAGCAACAAGCATTAATATACATTCACTTTTATGATTTTTAGAGTCATCTTTAAAATGAATCAATAAATATTCTCCATTGGTCTGAATTTTAATCTCTACCATGTTTCTGCACTAGGCTATTTGAAAGTATGTCAGTTAAGTAAAATGAGGATCCATCTTTATTGACATATGAAACTCTTCTTCCAAGAGCTCAGGTCCATTTTGTACAATTCATTTTGCTGATGGAAGATTAGAAAACAATATCTTTCTGATTCATTGTGTTATATATTTTGCATTAACAGAAATAACAACTGTCAGTATGATTCTCTTCATGTCCTCTGAATGCCAAAAGCAAGCACCTCCTTCCTGTCAAGCTTTATTCTAAAGTAGGGGTAAAAAGTTTTTTTTTTTTGTCTTACTGCACACTTTATACAACTTCAGGACTGATCACACAACCTCTAGAGGCCATAATATTAATTAACAAAAAAAACTCTCCACTGATCATTTAAAAGTGTTGTGATCAACTGCCTGAGTCACACTGAGGTATATTTGCTACACTCCAGTGAACTGTCTCATTGGTAAGGAAAAAACAGCCAGACATGCTGCTGCTGCTACTACCTGGCGCAAGGATTCATCACTCTGTTCAGTTCCACCAATATACTGACCTTTTATTGAGTAAAATGACTGTTTTGCTTTAAACATAGATTTAACTATTAGAAAATATTAAAGTTAGAGTGGTGTCTCTGATATGAAGGATCTGTGGTGGTAATTGTAAGGTTCCAGTTCAAATCTCATTACTGCCAGAAGCAATCCTACTCTGTTGGTCCATTGAACAAAGCCCTTAACCTGAAAATTGCTCATGGGGAGCTGCACAATGGCTGACCCTGGACTCTGACTTCCAAGGGTCATGCAAACAGGATTAATAAAATATATCAAATTAAAAAAAACAAGTCAAAAATTCAAACAACTAGCATTAAAGTAAAATACTAATATTTAATTATAGTGCAAAAACAATAAAAAAAACTATAACTAACAGGTAAAAAATGATTACTTTTTTTTAATTCACCACCCAAAATATAAAAATCACAAGGCAGTGTATACCTGTGAGTTTACAGTATAGAAGATGACCTAGATTATTAAGAATCTTTTTTTTCTTACAAGGCCTGCATGTAATTGTTTAACTGCACTGAAAAATGATAACATCATAAGCATGTACTGTGGGCATATAATTCCATGTAACAGTATCATTGTCATGCATGTACAAACACCTATTTGATGTCACATTTGAGATATGACCTTTTGCCTAATATTACTCCAAGGTTCTTCCTTCAGCTTTTTAAATTTAGTCCTTTAAGTTTGAGCATTTCCTTATCACACTTGGGGCTTGTAACACATGTGATGGTGAGCTGGTGACTGGTGTAGAACTAGCATGACGAGGCACAGTCTGGCTGTTTGAATGCTCTGATTGCTTCTACCAGCCCTTTGGCTAAAGCTGGCACTTTTTATTGAGTAGTTTTAACAAAAGATCTCCTGCTTCTCTGAGTCTAGTTTTCATAATCTGAATATGATGTTTTGTTTAGACTAGCAATGATAAACATAATCTTGTTCAAAAATCACCACCACTACATATTCGATGCCCTCTTTGGGACAACATGTAAACTTCAATGAACCTCCCAGCAACCATCCCCCCACTCCAAATAAGAAATGGTTGCACTGGTATTCCCAATCACACGTACATAATTGCTAAACTACCCATTAACTACACTGCTCGTGTCACTTCTCATTGGCACACCTCCCCACAGCTATAGCTATCTAAATAAATTGCTTTTGCTGTTAGCAGCTCGACCTTGTGACAAAACATGCCACAAAATCCATATAAATTGTTAAAATCTGTGTTAAAGTCTCAAGCTAAAAGTGTTAGCTGCAATAGACCATGATGGATAGGAAGTTATTGTAATGCTTTAATAATAAATTATAATATCATATGCAGTGGTGAGATTGTTTTTAGTATAATGTAAATACAAAATACCTGCCTATTAACTGTATTAATAAATAGTCAGAGTCTCACATAGGGGATTTTTTCTTCTACCATTTATTTCTAAATAAATTGATCATGTCATTTACCTGATACCATTTCAAACAGCAGGAGATCTGAGATGGCAGAACTTAGGTTTGAGCAAGCTACTGCAACTGCACAAATAGATAGTATCAGTCACAAGCCACTGCTGTTCATGTGACTCTGCAGGCATTTCATTTACTTACCGTGGGCATCTATTTTGCCATCAGGAGCAGCTGTTGAGCAAGTAAAAGATGAAAACTATATACAGTATATAACAAATGTTCAAGTTGAAATAACCTCTTTCAAAGAGTTTGAAACAGTATCCAAAATAGAAGTCACACCAAATGTTTATCTGTTTTATTAGATAAAGTATAAGTTTTAAATTATATAGTATAAGTCAGTACTTTTCAATAAGAGATTTTAAAAATTCAAAACTTTGTTCGGTATGCTCTATTCAAAATAACTCAATGAAAATGAAACTGTGTTGAACAAACTTCCTTGAAGAACTACCTGTAAACTGTTCCACAGCTGCCTTTTAGTGTCACATTCTGCCACTTAACAGATGTCAATCAATCAATCAATCAATCAACATGTATTTATATAGCACATATTCATATAAAAAATGTAGCTCAAAGTGCTTTACAAAATGAATAGAGAAATAGAAGACACAATAAAAGATAAACATAAGTCAACATTAATTAACATAGAATAAGAGTAAGGTCCGATGGCCAGGGTGGACAGAAAAACAAAAAACTCCAAAGGCTGGAGAAAAAAATAAAATCTGTAGGGGTTCCAGACCAAGAGACCGCCCAGTCCCCTCTGGGCAATCTACCTAACATAAGTCAAACAGTCCTCTTTGTATTTAGGGTTTTCATGGAAGGACCTAATGATGAAGGTCACGTAGACTTCTGGGTTTCAGTCCATCAATGTTGGTGCATCATGATGCTTTGAGTAGGTGGTGCAGGCAGGCCACCACAAAGAAACCGGAAAAAGAAACAGAAGAGAGAGTAGGGGTCAGTATGGATTTTGGAGCCACTGTGAATAGTTATTATGAAGAATTGAACATACAGAGTATCAGTATAAAGTTAAAGTGAAGTTATAAAAAGGCCATGTTAAAGTAATGTGTTTTCAGCAGTGTTTTAAAGTGCTCTACTGTATTTGCCTGGCGAATTCCTATTGGCAGGCTATTCCAGATTTTAGGTGCATAACAGCAGAAGGCCGCCTCACCACTTCTTTTAAGTTTAGCTTTTGGAATTATAAGGAGACACTCATTTGAAGATCTAAGGTTACGATTTGGAATATAACGCGTCAGGCATTCCGATATATAAGATGGAGCGAGATTATTTAAGGCTTTATAAACCATAAGCAGTATTTTAAAGTCAATCCTGAATGACACAGGCAACCAGTGTAGTGACATCAAAACTGGAGAAATGTGTTCGGATTTTCTTTTCCCAGTTAGGATTCTAGCAGCTGCATTCTGCACTCGTTGCAAATGATTTATGTCTTTTTTGGGTAGTCCTGAGAGGAGTGTGTTACAGTAATCTAGTCTACTGAAAACAAAAGCGTGAATTAATTTCTCCGCATCTTTCAATGATATAAGAGGTCTAACTTTAGCTATGTTTCTTAAGTGAAAAATGCTGTCCTAGTGGTCTGATGAATATGCGATTTAAAATTCAGATTACAGTCAACGGTTACCCCTAAATTTTTTACTTCCGTCTTAACTTTTAATCCTAGTGCATCAAGTTTATTTCTGATAACCTCGCTGAATCCATTATTGCCAATTACTAAAATTTCAGTTTTCTCTTTATTTAGTTTGAGAAAATTACTATTCATCCATTCAGAAATACCATTAAGACATTGTGTTAGTGTATCGAAAGAGTCAGAGTCATCAGGTGCTATAGATAAGTACAGTTGTGTGTCATCCGCATAGCTGTGGTAACTCACGTTGTAACCTGAGATAATCTGACCTAACGGAAGCATGTAGATTGAGAACAGCAGCGGACCCAGGATAGAGCCTTGTGGAACACCATATCGGATATCATGTGTCTTTGAGATTTGATTACCACAACTCACAAAGAATTTTCTCCCTGCCAGGTAGGATTCAAACCAATTTAAGACACCACCAGAGAGGCCCACCCAATGACTAAGGCGATTTCTAAGAATATTATGATCAATGGTGTCAAATGCAGCACTCAGATCTAAGAGGATGAGAACAGATAAATGGCCTCTGTCTGCATTTACCCGCAAGTCATTTACTACTTTAACAAGTGCAGTTTCTGTACTGTGATTTGTTCTGAAAAGATGTCACCTTTTGTCTCTTATAGAGTATATTACTGTAGAACTTTATTTGTCTCCATTGGTGAGTTAAGCTTTAAACAGAAGCTCATTAGATAGATAGATAGATAGATAGATAGATAGATAGATAGATAGATAGATAGATAGATAGATAGATAGATAGATAGATAGATAGATAGATAGATAGATAGATAGATAGATAGACATTTGCACACAAACATGCTCACACACACTATGGTGTGAACACACACCAGGATGACTGAAAAAGAAGAAAATTAAGAAACAAAACTTCTGATTTGGCAATCACAGTCACAGTCAGGTATTATGCAGGCATATTGCTGTTAGCATAAAGAAGCCCCATTAGTGTTTCTTGACATACATATGCTAAATAATCCATTAGCTGAAAGTACTTACTTAGTGTTAGTGTGTCAAAGAGATGAGGTGCAGTATTGTTCATAATGGCAACCATTTTTGTTTGATTTCTCTCCTTCGCTACTACCTCTAGGAGATTAGATGTGTCCCATAACTGAGCCTGTCCTTTTAGTTAATTTGTTGATTTGGTCAACCTCTCTTGAAATGATGTTATTACCTCAGTACATCACAGCTTGCAAAATTGCATTGTCCATCATAAAGTTGCAGAATATGTGAAGAATGTCACTACCCACATTAAAATAATGCAATCACCTAAGAAAAAAAAGAGTCTGCTCTGCCCTTTCTTGTATAGTTCCTCTTTGTTATGAGACCAGTCTAACCTGTTATTGATATTGACCCCCCCAAGTACATGTTAGGAGTACTTGGGGGACCACCCCCTCCAAATCCTCTCCTGAATAGTGACTGGACACAGCATTATTTGTGGTAAAAGTCAATAACCAGTTACTTTGTTTTGCTCCCCATGTAACTCCTTTATTTTGTCTCATCCCCCCTATTGATACAACACATAAGTGCAGAATTATCTGAAAATTTCTGCAAGTGACATGACCGGGTGTTATATTTATAATCTGAGGAGTATAAAAGTGAAGAGAAAAGGAGACAGAACTGTTCCTTGTGGTTCTCCAGTATTGCTCACATTCATATCAGAGCCTCACTGTGACAGTGCAGGTTAGTTCCATACTTCTTATTCCTCCAGGACCCTTTTGAACTTTCCACCGCCAATAACATTTCTTAGGGATGAGCCAAGCAAATGAGGACATCACACAAGGCAAGGGGAAGGTGTAAAAAGTGCTCTAGTGCTTTAATTAAAGGAAATCAAACATATTGTGTTCAAAAAGTGCAGTGCTTCATCCATAGTAAATAAATAATCCATTAAAACAGTGATGGTCCGTGAGGTTAAAAAAAAAATCTGAATTAAAATGAGCTTAAAATTTAACAGCCATTGGATCTTTAAAATTCACAGCACCTATACGAGCCCAGCACAACCCCTTCTTTGTCTCCCCAGCTCACCCATTGTTCATTCAGCTACCTGAGACTTCAGTAGCCATAGTCCATAACCACCAGACCCATGTCTTGGTGCTACATATATCACTAGCCAGACCGCTCTGCGTCAGTTGTCCTCCCATCATCCCTATTGCTCGCACCAGCATTCCTCAGATATCTCTGGAGGACTAGGCTATGATCATCCACACTTCTCTACACATAATCAGTGGGGACGAACCAGCCCCTAGAGCGTTGATCCTTTGCTCTTCCATGGGGCTAACGTCCGGGCTGCCTTTCCCACATTTCTGGTTGGCTAGCTGGCTCCCTCTACCTCTCCAACCAAGCGAGCTCTCATGGATCTTCACTTTCTGTCTTGATCTACCTTTTTCTCATGCCAACCTGTTCTTATTGGCTTCTGTGGACCCAGTGCCTCAATCACACACCACAGGAAGCCAATGTAGCAATTGAGACAGACCACACCCTCATATGCAGGTGTATCTCACCCCAATTAGTCCACCAACTACCTGCAACTGCATGAGCACGCACACGCATGGAGAATGAGCTGTCCAATTCATTTTTTATTTATTGAAAATGGACTCCTGATTATGAAGCTGTTGACCTGCCATTCCACACTCACAAACTGTGGTCTACTGGATGAATAGTGCATTATCCAGGACACCATAGGCACATCCCACTGCATATATTTGAGCTTACCCCTTGACAGGGCCGACTGGTATTGAAGGCACTGGAAAAAAAGAAAAATCATAATGCTTACTGTGATTAGAGTTTTGTCCATGTGAGAAAAAGCCTTGTGGAGAAGACAGATAATTGCATCATCCACTTCAAACTTTGACCGTTTCACAAACTGCAGTGGATCTGGGTGGTCTACCACAAGAGGACTTGTATAGTTCAGGATCAGCCACTCAAATGATCTTCATGAATTAAGACCTACCATAAGTGACTCTAGTCTGCAGGCGTTAGGTAAAGTGGCACCTGCCTTCTTCAGAACATGAACAATGCAGGATATTTTCCACAACAACAGCACTTTCTGAAAGCCTTAGGGACAAGCTGAACAGCTGACAGAGGATACAACAATGTTGGACAGCACAAGCCTAAAGAACTTGAGGACTGCCTCCATCTGGTCTTGCTGTTTGTCCTATGTGTAGCTTCCTCAGTTGTCTCATCACCTGTCCTTCATTTGCTGACAGTCCATACTGAATGTGCCATGGTTTTGCTTGGTAATTTTCTATAATCTCTGATTGTCTTCTTTGATTAATTTAAAGCATTTTTCATATGCTTAATATATTGTTTATCTTTTTTATTGTGTAGTTATGTTTCAAGGCCACATGTCTGACTCTGTACTGAATCACCCTCAACTCTATAAAGGCCTCTATAAAGAACCCACTGGTCTAATGTGGTTCATTGTCATATTCTTGGTGTCGGTGAGCTTTCCTGTGTTTTATGATTATTAATGATTCTCTGTATTTCTGACTTCTACTCTGTTTTTGACTGCTCTCTTTGGATTCTGCACTTGGACACTGTTGCTTTTTAGAGTGCCCTTTGGGCATATCTTTTATGCTTTTCTCACTCTATGAAGCAGTTCTCTGTTACAGAGCTTTTGAGAAAATAAGTCTTTTACTTTAAAAAGATGTTGTCTTCCCCTTATCTACAGCCAAAGGTTGATTGCTGTCCTCTCTCTGTTGGGGAATTTGCTAAATATTTTTTGGGACTTTTAGTTTTGTGACCACTTTCCCATTTTGAGGGTCTGCTACTTCTGAAACCAGCATGTCTCCCCTTGGAATTGGCTGAATTAAATGTGCTTCTGCTGGGTGCATCAGAGAAGAGCCTGGCCTGCTCCCCAGACAGTGTGAAGTCATTGTGGATTTTGCTTGGAAAAACTCCCCCATCATAACAGATGGTCAGAGGTGAACTCATCATTGGCTGTTTCAGCTGAAGTGAGAGAAGTTGTTAATGTAGTAGGGATGTTGTGGGGTGACTGGTAATTGGAAGAAGGTGGCAATGGGAAGGAGAAATCTGTTAACACTAGAATCCCTGAAGCCTGTGAAAATTTCATTGTTCCGGACTACTTTAATTTTCCTAACAGCTCCTTATTACCATTCCTTGTCATAGTTGCAAATTTGCAGCCCACAGCCTGAACAGCTGCATGGATATTGAATAAAACTGGTTGAAAATGGAACACACAAATGCATGCAAACATCTTTATTTTGTACCCACTGGTATTTGGGCTTCAGTTTTTACACATTCACAGCAACAGGTAAATTGTATGATTTGGTTTTATTCTTGAATAAAAGCACACATGTGTTGTTATACCTTTTGTGAAAGTGTTTATTTGATATTTGAACTTCAGTCTTTACACATTCTTCACTTGACGTCAACATTATATCATTATTACTATAACACACAAAAAAAAATTCTGTTTTAGCTATGTGTTCATTGTCTTGCATTTCCTATGCCATCCTATATTTACACAGATCGTTATAGATCATGAACATGAAATGTATCTATTTTAAATAATGATATATCATTTACTTATATAATTCCCT
The DNA here is from genome assembly GCF_016835505.1 of Polypterus senegalus. Lineage (NCBI taxonomy): Eukaryota > Metazoa > Chordata > Cladistia > Polypteriformes > Polypteridae > Polypterus > Polypterus senegalus. Next base: position 125,223,960 of record NC_053160.1, on the reverse strand, counting down.
ACAACTCATTGACAGACTAAAACATCAATACCCACTTCAGCTGTGAAAATTTTGGTATGTGATGACTTGATCTTGCTGAATGGAAGGATGGGTCTGTGTAGGCTGCATGCTGCTAATAGACACATTTGCAAAACAGAAGCAGTTGTCGGTAGGCAATTGCTGCAGTGATAAGGAGCTATGAGGAAAATTAAAATTTTCGCAGGCGTCAGGAATTCTAGTGTTAACAAAATTGATTCATGACATTAGCTTTGCCCACATCCCCTTCTAGTACCTGAGCACTAGATTGCTTGAAGCCAGCAATTATGCCCAGTCCATTCCAGAGATCTTTCATGGTATTCTGAGTAAGTTTGTTTTCTCTTTTAGCTTTGTAAGCTTCCTTTTCTTCATTAGTTGCTGTGTGTCCTTCAGAGACTCTGTGTCACCAGATTTAAATGCTCTTTCACTCATTCAAGAGAATTTTTAGCTTTTTAGTAATTCAGGGCTTGTTGTTTGGAAAGCAACAAACTTTCTTTGAGGGTGCTACAGTGTCGACACAAAAGTTAATATACTCTGTGAAGCAGAAACGGAGTTCCTCAAAATTGCTCCCATGTGACTTATACATCATTTTCCAGCCTGTCATAAAGAAGCAATCATTCAGCCTGCAGGCTCCACTTCCTCACTATTGCGGTGGTAACAGATTGCCGTCTGCGAACAGGCCTTCAGCTGTTAATAAGATTAATTAGATGTGGTCAGATCTGCTCAAAGGTGTCAGAAGTTTACACTTAGTCATCTTTAACATTTGAATAGAGAAGCTCCAGCTTGTTGATTCCTTAAATGCAACATGACACATAATAATGAATGTTTTTCATTCTTCCCTCCACAGTAACATGGTTGAATTCACCACATATTATAACTGCAGGGTCACAGTAAGTCATTATTAAAGTGTTGGTGACAGAGTGAATCATTTCCATTGCGGAATCCCTATTTGCAGAGGGAGGAATTTAAACATTGATAAGGATGATGTGACTTATCTCCCTGAGCAAATAATGTGGATGAATTCAGACAGCCAGAATTTCAAAGTCAGAATTATACACTACAATTTTAACTGTAATATGTACCATTCCACTTTCACATAAATGGCCAGTATCCTTCCTGTGTTTGTTTCCATACAACACTGAGTTTCCATACCACACTGCTTGAATAAGGGAAAATCTGCCCAGCATTAAAACAGTATCAGGCATTTCAGGTTTAAGCCAGCTTTACATAAAATGCACCGTGACCCACCCTGAGAGCAGACAGTTCATCTATATTATCTGACATTGATCAAGCATTGCCCATTACAATGGCTGGCAAACCAGTTCTTAATCCTTGTCACATTGCTTTTATTATTGTGCCAGTTCACTGCCCTATCTGTTTTTGTACAAACAGCTCTTGTGATATAGTGAAACTGAGCTGCTTAAATGCTCATGATCATGGTGCAATAGCTGATCTCAGAAGTATTTAATATATCCTGCTTTTATTTTTTCACTGTCTCTTATATTTTCAGGTGTTGCAGACATAAGGCAGCCTTTGGGTCCATTTTACAACCCCATTCAATGGGCATTTAGGTCGAGCCAGTGCCTGAGTTTGTGTTGAGGGCAGATCAGTCAATTTAAAATTTACAAATAAAAAAAGTTAAGTATTGACCTTAAGAATTACGTACACATGCAGTGCCTTATTTATATACTACGTTTAAAAATTGTAAGAAATATTTTCATTTTAAAAGTTTCAGCTGTGTATGGGTGATGGGATGAAGGAGCTAGCGACACTGAAGCAATGCTATAGAAAAGTCACAATGATAAAAATGAGATGAAAAATCCATACTAGATGCGTTTGACTGTGTATGCCCCTACAGCATATCAAGGCTTCATTCAGACCGTAGTGTCTCAATACCATTTTTTGGTTCATATGCAATTTTTTTTGTTTGATTGCTTAAATTTATTTCGCAAGAGATTCAAATATGATATGACTGTTTTATTGGTATCTATCCTGAATCTGCAAAAAAAAGATTAATTAATCAGACAAATGTAGCCTAAGAGACAAACACATACTGTATACCAGCTATACCAGTCGACTTTTGATTGTTTACATTGGTCAGCTCACGATAGCAAGTGCTCAAAAATGCTTTGAGTAGACTCATCACTTCTGAATTTGTCTGAATGAATGAAAAAATACACGCTTGAAGTGTGACACTGCAGAAAATACATGCCAATTGGGCTGCATTAGCAGGCTTTCTTTCATTTTTTGCATTTCATGTTTCTCTAAAAAATCAAATCTATGCCACATAAGTGAAAAAATGTGTTATTTTGGAGTATTAGTACAAACAAACATAACTAGTAATATAAGTAGTTCTCTATTTGAACAACCACATAACCAGGGGCCTCATACATAACGTCGTGCGTAGAACTCACACTATAACATGACGTAAGCACAAAAGCCGAAATGTGCTTACACACAGAAAAATCCAGATGCAGGAATCTGTGCGTTTGGCAACTTCCATGTTCTTCCGCTACATAAATCCCGGTCAGCGTGAAAAGTAACGCGCGTGCAGTCACGCCCCAACCCCTCCCAGAATTACGCCTCTTTGAATATGCAAATCAATTTAAATAGCCCTTAAGCGCAGCCTTCTGTGAAAAGACAATGGGAAAAGCACGGGGGAAAAAATAAGAATTTCAGCAAAGAACAAGTGGAGGCAAAGGAAAAACATACTATTTTTTGATTTAAACAGTGGTATAATCAACAAAAGGAAGTTGATCGAGTGACATAGCATGCCGGAGAAACTCGAAAGCTCAAGTTCACAAAGTTGCACAGTGCCAAAATAAAAAAGAAGTTGTCAGATATCAAAGTCGCCATGAAAAGGGAGTCGTAGCCCACCGTCTGAGCTTATTAGGGTACAGACAAAAAAAAAAATAGGCACACAGTTGGAAAAAAGCATGAAATGTCAACCTTAATCTCGAAATTTCCACTTTAATCACATAGTTTATTTTGTCATTAAAGTAGAACATCATAAACTTCATCTTAAAATCATTTAATTTACTAGTTTCTCAAATCCAATCGTAACTAAAGTAGCATGTTAAATGCTTTGTTTTGTATTTGTTCTTCAATTTGCTCTATGTGTGTGAATCACTACGTGCTTCCGTTCTTTCTCTTTCTCCGACAGCACACAGAATCCATTACATTCGTGATATTACAGCTCTCTGAATAATTAAAATACTGAGATGTATACGTGATATCATTTTCATGATGATTGGAATGAAAGCATGTTATTAAACATGAGAACACAATGGCGCAGTGATTGTTCATGTCTCACACAAGATGCTGCTGCGCTAGGCGCGACCTTCGATGAAATAATTTATTGCAGCAGTACTGTCTCTTTCAAACATACTAACCTCCAATTCCTGTCCTTACTTTTCTTTCCCCAAATACCCAATCGTCACACTATCAGCTTTGTAATAGACGTTAAGCCATCGGTAAGCTTACAACGACGATTCTTCAAAACTTGAAATATCTTCATAGTACGTGTTTAATTATTCTATCCGTCTATCCTTAAAGTGTCGTGCCAGCCTCAGTAAATATACAGCACAAGGCAGGGACAATACGTGAACTTGCTAGCACTGCGGCACCGTGCCCTCACGTTTAAATATTAACAATACAGATTATTTAAATGAAGTTAAAGTTTTATCCGTGTAATATAATCAACATATTTTGCTGCATTTCATCTTAAAATTGATATCGTCATCATATGTAAATACGCACTTTATAAAGTGGAGCAGGTTGTGCAATATTATAACTGTAGTGCAAGTTTACAGTGAGGTAATTGTATTTATAAGTACAAACAGTTCTACAAGGAGCAGTTGATTGAGTGTGTTTATAGTTCCTGGCATGAAACAGTTTCTGAAGGCAGCGTGTGCTTGATGCTGTATACCAATAATTCTCTTTCTGATCAGCTGCTGTTGTGATTCCCCACTCAGATACAGTGATACTGTATAAATACTCCGAGTGGTGCAGAGAGGGTAATATGGAAAAAGATGATCTGCTGTGGCAACCCTTAAAGGGAGCAGCTGAAAGAAGAAAAAGAAGAAGAAGAAGTTGCAGTGAGAGTAACAACGCTAAAGCAGTTATGGTATTTGGAATACTATGGCTATTTCCTGGGCCATTATATTGTTACAGGTTAATTACAATCAGATCCATTACACTAATAAACAATATGCGGTTAGATTCAGTGTATTTATAAAGCCGCGTCAGGAATGTGGTTCTAAGAAATAAAAGGTAACCACACAGGAACAGTAGCACTGCTTTGGCGCTGGGTGCCGCCAGTCTGCAAAACCGAGTGGAGAACTTGCGTACGACAGGGTATGAGGTACCATGGAAAAGTACATGGCTTTACGCCAAGTGTAGGTTTTATGCATCGCGATTTGAACGTGGAAACGTTCTTACGCACCATTTCTGTGTGTACGCACCGTTTATACATGAGGCCCCAGGTGTTTTACATTGATGGTGGTATTGCAATTATAATTTTACTATGCAGCCACATAAACTATAACCATTTAAATTATATTTAAAACCTTGAACTAAAGTGATTACCTTAATATAATCACAAAGTTCAATGAAATCAAAACATAATTATCTCTTACCTATGATTCCTATTTACGGTATCCTAGCTATTTGCAAAAAGTTAATATCGTCATCCATTCAATGTACAATGTCATTTTTTGATCACAAGAGGTCAGATATGTGGAGTCTGAATGACCACTGCACAAGTTTTAGTACTGGAACCATCTGTAAGCAGCTAAGGGTAGAAGGTTGTTTGTTCTTGTCATTTCAGCAAATCTAGAGATCAGACAACAGTATTACCAGCAGGCTAACAATTTTACAGGAATTTTTTGTGATTTGGAAGAGGGACAACGTGCAAACAGTTTCCATGGAATTGAACATACGATGCAAACATAAACAGGAGACTCATCTTCCAGTTTCAAAGCCCTATCCCTGTTTTGTGTACAGTGCCTTTAAAAAGTATTCACTTCTTGAAAGTTTTCACAATATATTGTTATATATCATTGAAACAAATTAATTTGGGTTTTTTGAAAAAACCTCTAAGTTTAATGTGAGAACATATCTCCTCAAAGTGGTCTAAATTAATTACAAGTGTAAAACACAAAATAATTTATCATATAAATATTAATCTCCTTTATGTCAGTATTAAGCAGATGCACCTTTTGGCAGCCATTATAGCCTTCAGTCTATGTGGACAGATTCTCTATCAGCTTTGCACATCTATGCAATATTTCCCCATTCCTCTTTAAAATACTTCTCAGGCTCTGCTAGACTGTATGGCAATCATAACTGAACAGGCCTTTTCAAGTTCGGTCACACATTTTTAATTGTATTGAAATTTAGACTCTGACTTGGCCAATTCAGAATATTAACATTGTCATTTTTAAGCCATTGTGTAGCTTTGGCTTTATTCTTGGTGTCATTGTCTTTCGCAAAGACAAATGTTATATCAAGATGCAGGTTTCCTGTAAACTGCATCAGGTTTTCTTTCAGTATTTCACTGTATTTTGCTGCATTCATTTTATCCTCTTCCCTTGTAATCTTTCCAGGGCCTTCAACAAAGAATCGTCTCCATAGCTTGACGCTGCCACTGCCATGCTTCATGTTGCATTTTTTAAATATATGCAGTGTTTGATTTATGTCAGACATGACAGTTATAGTCTGATGCTGAAAAAGTTAAATTTTGGTCTCTTCAGACCATATAACCTTCTTCTAGTTGACCTCAGAGTTTCACATATACCTCCTGGCAAACTCTAGTCAAGATGTCTTTTTTTTTTACAGTGGCTTTCACTTGCTATTCTCCCATAAAGCTGTGACTTGTGAAGCACCCAGACAATAACTCTTGTACAGTATCTCTTACAGTATCTCCAATCGCAGTGACTGTAGCCTGAAAGATCATTTGGGTTGTCATACTGTAGCTCTCTTAGTTTATCCTGTGATTTGAGCTTTTCAATCACATTATCATGGAGATGTATGGAGTGTTCTTTTGCCTTCATTGTGTGGGTTAAGTCCACCATAGTGACTCACCACAAGATGGACCCTCTGGTACAGTAGTATTTATATTATAATCAACTAAAACCCCAGACAAGGGATGTCCATTGAATTAATGAAATAACCATTAAAACCAATTGGTTAAACCAGTGACGATTAAAGTGTGTCATAATAAAGGGGATGAATACTTATACAATCAATTGTTTTGCGGCTTATATTTGTAAATAATTTATACCATTTTACAGAGATCTATTTTAATTTTGACATTAAGGAGTCTTTTTTTGATTATCAGTGTCAACAAAACAAGATTAGATCGATTGTGATTAAATGCTGTATAGCAAAAACTTCCAAGGAGTGATTACATTTTTTTTGGCACTGAATCCATTACAAGATGTAGAATGAATTTTGTGGAATAAAATTTAAAATGAGTCCACCATTTTGTCATACTTCCCCTCAAAATGTAAACTTATTTCACCTGGTCACCAACTCGGACCAAAGGGTTACTTGACTGTTTAGGGCAGCATCCAGGCTTTAGTTCTATGATCATAAATGATCATAAATATTTATCATGATATATTTAATTTTGTTAGTTACTATGCAAAATTACTTTCTGCTACAACTGTAAAATGAATTACAAATAAATATTGTGGTCTCCATACTTTGACCTCAAAATAATTTCAGATCTCTTAGTGGAGACGTCTGCATATTTTTACTAATATAAGCATCAGATAAAAGTGTGTCACAGCAAAGCATTCTACAAATGTTTTCTACTGGACACTTGCTTGTTTGAAACTGTTTTAGGTAATATTATGAGGGATGTTCAATACGTTTCTGCACTTTTTTTAAGTGTTTATTAAGAAGAGATACCACTTGTTCAGTTGCGATCTCTCCTATCTCTATAAATCACACATTAGAGGTCAAGAAGGTAGACTTAGAGGGATTTTAATAATGTAGTTCAAATATCTTTAAGTAACTAGATATATTAGACCCTTAAAATTGAATTATGCATAGTGATACTAATAATTACAATCCTCCTGGTCCTTAATATACATCTCTAGTTTAGCTATGATTGATTATGATTATTTAAGCTTATTTATGACATTAATATTCATATGGTTTTTAAATTTACATCCTCAGCACAGGTTTTCCCTGATTGATTCTTTGAGGTCTCTTCAGATTGTGAATGGTCCTACACATTCTCATACTTTAGACTAAATTATGACCCATGGCTCTAATTTTTATTATTTAATTATTTCTGCTTTTATTAAAATCTTTTACAGAACATATCTGATTGCCTTTCATTTGTTTCTTCCATTCCAATAAATGCACAAATTAAAGGATAAATTATCAGACACTTATATAACCACAGTAAAGGATGAGGCAAAAATCAAAGTTGTAGTACAGGCAAATGAGTAATAAACTATTAGGAGCAAAGATATAGCAACAAGCCAAAACACAAAAATAAATATCAGAGTCCAGAAGTCACTTGATAACCTATTTTCAAATATTGTTCAGTCAATTTGGTTTTAATCAAACAGGCACGTTTTCCAGATTAAAAAGACTAGTTTGCTGAGAAAAATGCCTTATACAAAAAAATGTTCCCAAACATTTGTTCACAGTCCTAAAATATACACAGCAACGTATTGCTCTGTAATTTGTCAGGAAAGGAAGACAGAGGTTACGAGTTGTTGCATTTTCATTAGCATTTACAAGCAAGGATTTCATTGTATTTTGTACATGTAATATTACTGACTCTATCAACCGAGATCAATGAAGTGTCAGTTCTACTGGTCTCTATGTACTGAAAGTTTTAAACAAGCCACTCTACAAGGCCACTTCCACTTCTATTTCAAATTATGAAATAAAAATACTGACGCTTGTTTTATTCAGAAAAATACATGACCCGACAAATAAGAAGTCTACAATGTATGGAAAAAATTCACTTAAAATTAATAGCAATGAAGATGTGAATTTTCTTAATAATAAAGCGTATAGCAAGAGATTACAAAAGGAGTGGTCAGCTTCCGCATCTGATAGCGCTGTAACACATCATGTCATGACAGCTTAGTAATTTACATTGATGAAGAAAACCAGACATCATCTGTAAAATTTACAAAATAAAACCTACTACTAGTCTTTTAGACCTAATTCAAAATAGGCTGTTGAAAAAAAGTATTTGGAGTAGTAGCACAACCAATACTACACATAATTAATACATTTTCATTAAATGGCAGTTTTCTGTATTTCTTTAGAGTAGCGACTGTTACATCCTTATTAGGGAAATCAGATTCATATCTGAATATTATTAAGAATTACATAAACAGAGATGACAAGAGGAAAAGTCAGCATCACCTGCTTAATTTTTCTTGAACACAAGATATGTGGTCTGGAGAAGGCACACAATTTCTCTGCATTTTAAAAAAATTTCAGACAAAAATGAAGAATTCCTTATATTTAGAGAAAAGTGTAACTTAGCCACAATTTAAATGCAGCTTTGATTGGTATCTCAGTAATAAATGAGATCCCAATAGTGACATGCTTCCCTTTTCCATTTTCACATTCTTTTTGGATAGATACTACTTAAACCAAACCAAAGATACTTAATATTTAATTAAATCTACCAGTAAGAACTCCATAGTCTGTCCAGGACCCTAAATAAAAAATGAAGCTCTGGGAATGAATGACTGCATGGGTGGCTAGATATATTCATCTGTACTGCAACTGTTCCAAAGGGTATCGAGTACATAGAGCTGGATGCGGTGTATTTAATGAACGTGCCCATCGCATTAGCATGAAACTCAGCAACATCAATGTACTGCACAGGAAAAACAAAGAAGATGAGCACTATAAAAATAGATTCCTGAAAATAGAATGCTGCAGGCAAAAATATCCAACATTCCAATTTACTCTGTCTTTATTGTCCTGAAAGGTCAGCAAAATAGATCTCACAATAAGTGTTCAGAAGGAGCTGCAAGTGGATAATTACAGATATAATTAAATAATACTGAAACAGTACTGGGAATCTTTAGAAAATCATTTTTATTTTCTGTGTTAAACCTTGTTTCATAAAGTAAGTGCATATTTCCTAAAATAATTCTTCCTTTCTCATTTGCCTCTTGTGAAAAATTAAATATCCTACCTTTCTGCATTGACAGTAACGAAATTAAATGAGGAAACATCGATCTGTTGGGATCATCATCCTGCAATGAAATATATGCTTGCTTTGTAAATCACATTATAAAAACATGGTTACTTAAGGGCACTTTATCCAATAAAGATTGATAGCTGGGCAACAATACTGACACAACATTTAGCACAACAGTCTTATAGCTCCAGGACACTGGGTTCAAATCCTGTTCCATCATTGTTTGTGTTTTTCTTGGGCTATTACAGTTTTCCTCCAAAAGTCCAAAGAAATACATGAAATCAGGGAGTGAGCTCTATCTTGACCATGGTAGTAGTGCTGAAGGCTAATACAGACATAATATGAAATTACGAATGAAAGCAACTGTGGCACTGTACAGTAATGATGTAAGGCTGAATGTTGTTACCTCTTTATTAGGGTAACAATGCCATTCTATGCCCAAATTGGATATTCCATGCATTGCTAGTGATGCTTCTATGTGCCAAAATCTATTGGTAATCTCAAGAAATGCAGATTAGAAATGAAACAATTCTCCAATATAAAATAATTGTTAAAATGTTTGTGTATACAGAAACTGAAATATGCTTTTCCCTGGGGGTTGGTGGCAGAATTGGCACTCCAGCCACCATAAAAACTGCACCCTGGTTCCATTCCATCTAAACTAGTGTGGTGCTGAAGTGTCACCCATCGCATGGCTGCAGTCGGGTCCAATTCTGGGATCCTGAGTTGGTTTGTTGTGTGGTTGGTGCGGCAATGCGCTGTATCAGTGCGTTCTCCTAACCTCTCTCTCTCTCTCTCTCTTCCATCTTCTTTTTCAAGACTATGTAACTACATTTCTAATCCTATCTCCTACCTGCTGATTCTGTCGATAATATTTTGGTAGCTGTATCCACTTATGCATGAGGTGTCACACTGCTATATTTCAAAGATGTTTGTGTACATTGCAATAAATCCACAAATCAATCAAAAGCAATAATGGTATTGCTGCATACCCAAGGTTGTCTTTTTTCAAATAAATCATAGATTTTCATTGTGTCTGCTCTCTGTGCATTAGTAAAAAACGCAATTTGCACACATACAGTATAAGCCAATGCGAGAAATGTATCACAACGGAGTGAATGTCCATCCATCCATTTGTTATCCAACCTACTATATCCTAACTACAGGGTCATGGGGGTCTGCTGGAGCCATTCCCAGCCAACACAGGGAGCAAGGCAGGAAACAAACCCCGGGCAGGGTGCCAGCCCACCGCAGGGCACATACACACACCCACACACACACTAGGAACAATTTAGAATCGCCAATGCACCTAACCTGCATGTCTTTGGACCGTGGGAGGAAACCCACGCAGACACGGGGAGAACATGCAGACTCCACGCAGGGAGGACCAGGGAAGTGAACCCAGGTCTCCTAACTGCGAGGCAGCAACACTATCCACTGCGCCACTGTGCGGAGTGAATGTGATTTTTTCAAAGATGTCACATGCATCAAGCCACATTCAGTGAAAGACTTATTACCACTGAATAGCTGAGGATTCCAGTGATGTATACTTGTCTATGATTGGTCATTCGTATTACATGTCACAGCTGAGCATAGGTCAATAAATAAATTGTGTGTGCGACAGCTCATCTTTAGGCTACATTACACACAAAGCTTCTATCAGAGTGTATGGGGATTGCTTGGATGGCACATATAAGACAAATTTTGCACTTGGAAAATGCCACCTTCTTCAAAAAAAGTTCTAGAAAAGATACAGAATACTAGTGATGTGGAAATATGAAGACCTTCAGTCAGATTCTGATTACAGTGTGGACTCTTATCAGAATAACACCACATTTGCTGAAGGACTTTATGCTATGCTTGATTTTGCAGTATGGCATATAGTATAACATTGAAGAGTCATGGCAAGCACTTTTACAGTTCAAGTGTCATGGGTTCAATTACCAAACCTGGTGGCTGTCTGCCGCACATTCTCCCAGAGTTGGTTTTCTGTGCAGTGCTCTTTCTCTCACAATTTCATACTAAGACCCTTACAACTTACCCAATAGATTGAATGTCACTGTTCCACTCCACTGTTATGAATATGCCAGTTTCGACTTGAATGCCAAAAATGTGCTGTTTAGGTTGACTGGACACTCTCTATTGGCCCCTTTGTGAATGGTTTAGGTGTACCTCCACCCCATGACACAGAATTGGAAGAATGTGGTATGTAAATATGTACTTAGTTTATTCCAGATGTTGCTTCTTTAAAAAAAAAAAATTCACAAAAAAAGCATATAAAATAAAAATACCTTAAACCTTTCTGGGGCACCTGTAACAGAAGTCAGGAGAAGATTTAAGAACTGTAGCTCTAAAACCAAAGTCTGAGGTACAAATGCAATGTGTCTCTGTGTCTAGTTGTAAACAGAAATTGTTTCAGGGACTAGCATGAAAAAAAATCATAAAAGTATGGTTTTGGATGAGTACATAAGGACATACTTACAAATTGTTTACTTGTTGCTTCAGAGTGATAAAAAGAGTGTGTGTGTGTATATATACATATGATTATTTCTTCATGCAACTCATTCTGCCCTATGGTCAGTAAGCCCTATGTAAAATCACTTGGCAGAAAAGAGTCAAGTCAAGAGCCTTTTTATCAAACCATGCATACACAGCCTAGAGTGGCAAGAAAAAATAATATATACATAAACACAGTACAAGTGCAAAACAAGAGCTATACTACACAATAAATAGATAAATAAATGACAATAGGTAAATAGATAGTGTCACACACATGCGAGTAGGAGGCAGCTAAAGGGCCTGAGTAATAATAGTTCCTCAATAATGTCTCTCTCAGTTCTTTGCAAACCATTCTCGGCTAATCCCACTGGCTTCTGGTGCCTCTGATGGTGTTACTTCTGCTCCCAGCGCTGATGATGACATCACTTTCGGTGCTGGGGCCTTCGAGGACGTCACTTCCAGTTCAGATGCCTCCAATGATGTAATTTCCTACACAGTTCTGTTTTGGACTCGGATCTGTGAACATCTCCTTTAAAATTTAAACCTATTTTGCAGCCTTGAAACAATATATGGGTGGCTACCCCAAACCTTCATGATGTCTTTGATTTGTTCTTGTGACAGTGGCGTAGCCGGCAGGATTTGTGGTTCCCAGAAGAAACCGGAAGAGGACCTGAAGTCTATCCAGGTGGGCCGGGGCCAAGTTTCTTGGTGCGGGGTTTGTCCGGTGGTCAGGAGTGACCCGGTGCAGGTTCCGCTCTCAAAATATAAAACCTGGCTGGTATTTAACCAAAGGGAGTGTGAAGAAGAGACACACAGATGTGGGCTTGTTCCTAGTGAGGAAACAAAGGGGCCTTATTATGCTCTCTCGGAGGAGAGGGCTGAGCCGACAATTGGGGTCAAGATCCCAGATAAATTTGGGCTATTCCCAGACAAGCAGGTGAAAAAAATAAAAATTTTGGAATTCGATCCAGAGAGGTAGACCCGGGAGCAAGATTTTTCTCTCTGGGAACAACTGGCACAATAACTGTGGCCATTCATATTATAAACATTTCAAATAGTACAGCAGGTCTGCTTTATAATCCTGAAAAGTCTTCCCAAAAACATTACGCAGCCAGTATGGGGAGACTTTAACACCATGGAGGAACTTATATAGCCCCTAGACTCAACTAAGCCAGCCTCAAAATCTGGGAGAGCAGAACGGTCCTCTAGTGGACTCCGTGGGGATTATGTCCCACAGATTATGTCTCTTTCATATAAAGCGGAGCCTGTTCTGAAGTCCTTGGGCAACTTACCCGGGAACGAGGAGGGATGCAGGTAGAGGGGGAGAAGTGGTTTATTTGCACTTACGTACCCCTTGGCGATATCCCATACATGAGTAGTAGTGGTAAATATCTTCCAAGTGGAAGCACTCCTGGATTCAGGGAGGAACATTTCCATTGTTGATTGCTGATATGTATTACTGTGACAATGGACAAAAGTAAAGACCAGTATTACATGCATACAATAGGAAATCTGTAAATATAAAACCACCCTATGTTTCATCAGTCATGCACTTTTGAAACATATATATATATATATATATATATATATATATATATATATATATTGTCACGCACGCGAGTAGGAGGTCATGGATTGATTCGATAGCACCTGGGAAACCATTCGCCAGGGAATGGCGGGTATTAACTTTCTCCCTCTGCTTCCTCATAGAAAGAAAGACCTTCCTGCACCATAGGCTGGATTGACCGCAGTGCGTACTTCCGCCCTTCCTCCGCCATCTTGCCCTGACGCCATCCTTCCCATCCTCCCTTGCGGTCCTTCCCGCATCCTCCACTTCCGCTCCCCCCAATAATGGCCGCGACGCCAGGAGTCGGCGCGCTATGAACTGTTTAGTTTATTTTGACCAGTTTTTTTGTAGTTCTGTACAATATACGGGCCGGAAACCCCAACCCTTATTGCTGTCTCCTCGGTCCTTACAAGTGGCGAGTCGGCAGGATAGAGAGATCCCGGAATGACGGAGGGACAGGACCTCAACACGGTGCTGCAGATGAATGACCAGCTCCAGGCGCTGCAGCTGCGCAAGCCGCCACCACCCGGGAGCTGGAGGCCACGGCCAGGTTAGTGGAAGCCCAACGGGCGAGACCAGACTCGCAGGCAGCCGCCTCCTTTAGTCCCGATGGGCCCTTCGAGGACGCCGACGCCTACCTGGGCATGTTTGAGAGGACGCCACCCGAACGAGTGGCAGCGGTCCGAAAGTGGGCGCCCATCCTGGCGCCATACCTGAAGGGGCGCTGGGCCTATTATGACCTCCTGAGGAGGAGGCCGCTAATTACGACCTCCTCAAGCCCGAAATACTGGCCCGCTACGGCATTAGCCCGGGCCAGCAGGCGTCGAATGGCGGAACTGGGTCTTTGACCCTGAAAAGCCCGCGCGCCCAGGCGCTCGAAGTTCTGGGGCAAGATGGGCCGCTGGCTACGCCAGAGGGACCCACGGGCGGAAAGTGGTCGAGCGGGTGGCCTGTGAAGGCCTGGTCAATGCGATGCCCAGTTCCCTCGCCCAGCAGGTCCGGGACACGCTTATCAAACATGTCGGGCCTCCTCGACGCCCTGGAGCGCCAGTTGGCGGTCCTCCACTTGGGGGTCAGAAAAGCCTGCTCGCTGGAACCGCAGGGACGGGCGGCCACCCCGAGCCCTCGACGCTGCAGAAGCGCCAGCCAGAGCCAGAGAGAGGCCGGGACCGCCGCGCTGTTTCAAGTGTGGCGAGACCGGTCACCTGCTACCAAACTGCCCCATCACATCGCCCGAGCCTATGGACTGCAGCTGGACATCGGAGAGGTATTGTACCCGCCGCATCCCTTGGCGAGTCCGAACACGGGAGTGGTGTTGCTAAATGGGCACGCCGTGGTGGCTTTGTTTGATTCCGCAGCAACATTACCATTGTTGCTCGCCGCTTTGTCTTACCGCAACAGTGGTTAAAACAGCATTTGTTGGTCACTGTGTGCATGGGGGACTAGGTCATATCGCTCCGCCACTGCTATGTCACCTGGAAGGGGAACCAATCCAAATGACGGTCGCTGTGGTACCTGAACCCCCTTCCCAGTGATTTTGGGACAAGACTGGTCTAAAAGAATCAGCGGTAAGCCATTCGCCGCTCCCGGGGCCTCGTTGGATCTTGTTATGAGGGGAAAAGGCACCCTCCCGCGCCTCCACGCCGCACAAGGGCAGGCCCTATGGGCGCTGGTGTCTCGGGGACCTTCCGTGGCTACGGACCTTGACCCGAAGATTCCGCCGGAGAAGGGACTAGCCAGGAACTCTTCCCGGCCCAGGCCCCAAGACTCCTCGGCGCCTGGACCATCAATTTCGTCCACGCCGCCTCCTTTAAGAGGGAGCAGTGGAATGATGACTCCCGCGCTTTGCCCGAATGCGTCGTTCTGCCTAACAGCTCAACAGCGGACGGATCCACACGCTGGAACCCTTCTTTGTCCTTGAGAATGATCTGTTGTACCGAAAGTGGCTACCCATGAGGGCGAGGTGCGGAAGTTGTTGCTAATTCCGCTGCACCTTCCGGGCGGAGATATGCGAAGTTGGCACATGCTCACCTCCTAGGGCCACCTCGGGCCAAAAACACTGGAGAGGATTAAGCCCGCTTTTACTGGCCTGGGATCAATGAGGAGGTCCGCGGTTCTGTCAATCCTGTCCGAGTGCCAGACCCGCCAGATTCCTAGGAGGGACCGTGCTCCTCTAGTCCCTATTCCCTCGTGGACATCCCCTTTGAAAGGATAGGGGTCGATTTGGTGGGACCCCTGGAGCCCTCAACCCGTGGCCACAAGTATATCCTAGTCATGGTGGACTATGCCACCCGGTACCAGAGGCGGTTCCCCGCGCCCGCTAATACTAAAAGCATCGCACGGAACTGGTTAATTTGTTTCACACGTGGGCATCCAAGGAGGTCCTCACGGACCAGGGTACGCCTTCACTTCGGATACGCTCAAGGAGGTAGCCAAATTACTGCAGATAAAGCACCTGAAAGCGCCAGTCTATCACCCGCAAACTGACGGGTTGGTCGAACGTTTAATCAGACGCTTAAGCAGATGCTCCGCAAGGTAGTCAGCGCGACGGCAGGAACTGGGACCAGCTCCTCCCGCTCGTGCTTTTGCCTACCGGGAGGTACCCCAGGCCTCTACAGGCTTCTCCCCATTTGAATTGCTATACGGGCGACAACCCCGGGGAATCCTCGACATCCTAAAAGAAGGCTGGGAGGCCGAGGCTCTTCCCTCCTCTAACATTTTGAGTACGTGCGCAACTGCGCGACCGACTCACAAAGATCAGGCCCCTCCTAAAAGAGCACGTGACTCGGCGCAAGCAGCGCAGGCCCGGTGTTACAACCGCAACTCCGCCCTCAGGGAGTTCCGCCTGGGACCGAAGTTATGGTGCTCGCCCCGACCTCCCACTCGAAGCTGCTCGCCACTGGCAAGGGCCTTACGAGGTTAAGGAGAGAAAGGACTCGCCGACTATTTGGTGAAACAGCCCAATCGCCGACCGAAAGTGAGAGGATCTATCATGTCAACCTGTTAAAGCCCTGAGAGATAGAGAGGAGCTCCCAGCTCCCATAGGTCACTCTCCCTTTCGCAAGCACAACTGCCCTTAACCTCGGCGAAGAGCTGACCCCAAGCAGCGGCAGGAGTTAGCCCAAACACTCCGAGCCATCCCCGAGGTAGTGAGCGAGTCACCCGCCGGACCGCTGATTGCCCACGATATAGTCACGGAGCCCGGTAATCGTCCGAGAGGCCCTACCAGACTCCGGAGGCAAAACGCGCAGAGGTCGAACTGGAGGTGAAACGATGTTGGACATGGACATAATTGAAGAGAGCCATAGTCCCTGGTCCAGCCCTATTGTCCTCGCCTCCAAGCCAGACGGCTCCTGGAGGTTCTGTAATGACTTTAGACGCCTGAATCAGATCTCCAAGTTCGATGCCTACCCCATGCCCCGCATTGACGACCTCCTTGAGCGGCTGGGTACGGCTCGTATCTGACTACCCTTGACATGACAAAAGGGTATTGGCAAATTCCTTTAACGGCATCCGCAAAGGAAAAACGGCCTTTAGCACCCCTAGCGGGCACTGGCAGTACAAGGTCCTCCCATTTGGGCTGCACGGGCCCCGCGACCTTCCAACGCCTGGTAGATAGAGTGCTGAAGCCCCACCAGTCCTATAGTGCCGCTTACCTGGATGACGTTGTCATCTATTCCGCACCTGGGAGGAGCATCTACTGCAGGTCGCAGCTGTCCTCCTAACACTGGCTAAAGCCGCCTCCGCATAAACCCCGGAAGTGTTTTTGGATTAAAGGAGGCCAAATATTTAGGCTACCTCGTGGGACAAGGACAGGTGCGCCACAGAGCTCCAAAGTTAAAGACATCTTAGAATGGCCCGTCCAATACCAAGAAACAGGTGCAGGCTTTCTTGGGGCTTGCGGTTACTACCGCCGGTTTGTTCCCGCTTCTCCAAAGAGCAGCACCCTTGACTGACCTGACAAAAAGGGCGCCCCTATACGTGGTGTGGACCGACAAAGCAGAACACGCGCTCAGTGACCTAAAGAAGGCCCTAACGCCGGCACCTGTGTTACGGACGCCCATTTTGGGCTCCCGCTTATTTTCCAGACCGACGCCGGACACAGGCCTGGGTGCCGTGCTGAGCCAAAGCGCCGATGGTGTCGAGCACCCTGTGATGTACCTTAGCCGGAACTGATGGACCGGGAGACCGGTACGCTGCAGTGGAGAGGGAGGCCTTGGCCATTAAGTGGGCAGTGACCCACCTCCGTTACTACCTGCTGGGTCGCGAATTCGCTCTGGTGACTGATCACGCTGCACTTCAGTGGATGTCCCTACACAAAGAGTCGAATCCGCGGGTCACCAGGTGGTTCCTGGACTTACAGCCGTATAAGTTCACTGTCACTTATCGGCGGGCACCCTTCAGGCCAATGCCGATGCCCTCTCGTATTCACGACCTCTCGGTTAGGTCCGCCCACCTGACGGTCCTGGGCTAAGGGGGATCGTGTCACGCACGCGCAGTAGGAGGCGCGGATTGATTCGATAGCACCTGGGAAACCATTCGCGCCAGGGAATGGTGGGGTATTAACTTTCTCCCTCTGCTTCCTCATAGAAAGAAAGACCTTCCTGCACCATAGGCTGGATTGACCGCAGTGCGTACTTCCGCCCTTCCTCCGCCATCTTGCCCTGACGCCATCCTTCCCATCCTCCCTTGCGGTCCTTCCCGCATCCTCCACTTCCGCTCCCCCCAATAAAATGGCGCGACGCCAGGAGTCGGCGCGCTATGAACTGTTTAGTTTGTGCTTTGACCAGTTTTCCTTTTTGTGCAAAGTTCTGTACAATATACGGGCCGGAAACCCCAACCCTTATTGTTGTCTCCTCGTCCTTGACAATATATATACTGCTCAAAAGAATTAAAGGAACACTTTTAATCAGAGTATAGCATAAAGTCAATGAAACTTATGGGATATTAATCTGGTCAGTTAAGTAGCAGAGGGGGTTGTTAATCAGTTTCAGCTGCTGTGGTGTTAATGAAATTAACAACAGATGCACTAGAAGGGTAACAATGAGATGACCCCCAAAACAGGAATGGTTTAACAGGTGGAGACCACTGACATTTTCCCCTCCTCATCTTTTCTGACTGTTTCTTCACTAGTTTTGCATTTGGCTACAGTCAGTGTCACTACCGGTAGCATGAGGCATACCTGGACCCTACAGAGGTTGCACAGGTAGTCCAACTTCTCCAGGATGGCACATCAACACGTCATTGCCAGAAGGTTTGCTGTGTCTCCCTGCACAGTCTCAAGGGCATGGAGGAGATTCTAGGAGACAAGCAGTTACTCTAGGAGAGCTGGAGAGGGCCATAGAAGGTCCATAACCCATCAGCAGGACCAGTATCTGCTCCTTTGGGCAAGGAGGAACAGGATAAGCACTGCCAGAGCCCTACAAAATGACCTCCAGCAGGCCACTGGTGTGAATGTCTCTGACCAAACAACCAGAAAGACTTCATGAGGGTGACCCAAGGGCCCCATGTCCTCTAATGGGCCATGAGCTCACTGCCCAGCAGCATGCAGCTCGATTGGCATTCGCCATAGAATACCAGAATTGGCAGATGCACCACTGGTGCCCTGTGCTTTTACAGATGAGAGCAGGTTCACCCTGAGCACGTGACAGAAGTGAAAGGGTCTGGAGAAGCCATGGAGAACATTATGCTGCCTGTAACATCATTCAGCATGAGCAGTTTGGTGGTGGGTTAATGATTGTCTGGGGAGGCATATCCATGGAGGGTCACACAGACTGCTACAGGCTTGACAAAGGCACATTGGCTGCCATTAGGTATCAGGATGAAATCCTTGGACCCATTGTCAGACCCAATGCTGGTAAAGTGGCTCCTGGTGCACGACAATTCCTGGCCTCATGTGGTGAGAGTATGCAGGCAGTTCCTGGAGGATGAAGGAATTGATACCATTGACTGGCCACCACACTTTCCTGACCTAAATCCAATAGAACACCTCTGGGACATTATGTTTTGGTCCATCTAATGCCACCAGGTTGCACCTCAGACTGTCCAGGAGCTCAGTGATGCCCTGGTCCAGATCTGGGAGGAGATCCCCCACACCACCATCTGTCATCTCATTAGAAGGATGCACCGATGTTGTCAGGCATGTATACAAGAACACAGGGGCCATACAAAGTGCTGCGTATAATTTTGAGTTGCTGCAATTAAATTTTGGCAAAATGGACTAGCCTGCCACATAATTTTTTCACTCTGATTTTGGGGCGCTCTTTGAATTCAGGGCTCTGTAGGTTGATCATTTTCATTTCCATCAAACGATGTGGCATCCTTTCGCTCCTAACACATTACCCAGTCTATATCAGTATAGATATCCAGGAGGATTTCTTTTTCCCATTGAGATCTGATGTGTTTTCAAAGTGTTCCTTTAATTTTTTGAGCAGTTTATATATATATATATATATATATATATATATATATATATATATATATATATATATATATATATATATATATATATATATATATATATATTTATAAATATATATATATATATATTTATTATATTGTGGCGGACAACTGGGGTCCTTGACCGGCCGGGACGCCCATTTATTATATGCTCAGGGGGAGCAGCTATGGACTGTGCAATACCTCTCCCTGGACACTAGATGGCCGCCTCCCTGGGTTGTAGCAGTCCCTTGGTTTCCCGCAGGTCTCCATGGAAATTGGAGTTGGATGCAGCCCTGTTGGGTTCCACAGGTGCTGCCAGGGGTTGCTGCAGCTGGATCCCCTGAGCCCTTCTGGGCAGTGTTTTCACCACACCCAGAAGTGCAGCTGGAACTTGGCAATCTAGCACCTGGAGCACTTCCAGATGAACTATAAAAGGGGCCAGCAGCCACCACTCCAGGAGCCAGAATCGGGAGGAGGAGGACAAGGTTGCCTGTGAGAAGGAAGTGCTGGAGGAAGAAGAGGGTGCTTTACTTTGTGTGTTTGTGCTTGGGACTGTGTACTCCCTGTGGGACACGGGGAAGATGTGCACCCATGGGTGAAGAAAAAAAAAAAGCTAGACAAGAACTTCTGGGAAAAATCTAACAAATACATTATGTAAATTAAAATAATATAAAATTAATAAAAGACTCTAAAAAAATCCTGGCTAAACAAGAACATTTTTAACTGTTTTTTTAAAAGAGTCCACAGAGTCAGCCATACGAAAGTGAAGAGGGAGATGTTCCAAATCTTTGGTGCATATGCTCTATCCCCCCTTGTTTTTAATCTTGTATATGGAACAACTAACAGATTTTCAGCCTGAGATCTAACTGTGTAAGAAGCAGTAAGTTTGAGAAGGTGATTGAATAAGTAGACTGGAGCTTTTCCAGGCAATGCTCTATAAATAAGTACCAGAATTTTAAAACAAATCCTAAAATCCACTGGAAGCCAAAGCAATAAGTTTAAAATAGGAGTAATATGATCTTTCTAGAACACATTAGCAACCTAGTCACTGCATTTTGTACAGCTTATGGATGCAAAAGAGATGATTTGTCCAATCCAGTAAACAACACATTACAATAATTTAAGCATGAGGAAAATGCATGAACATTTTTTTCCAGTTCCGATGATGACACTATAAAATGCAGTTTTGAAATATTGCTTGAATGAAAGTAACAGGAACGAGAACCATACAAATTAAAACTCAGAGAGCAAGCAAATATAACTACAAAGTTTTGAACACTGGACTTAGCAGTCATGCAGAAAGATGCAAGTGCTTGACTAATCTTAGGATAAGTGTCATCAGAAGCAATAACCATGATTTCCGTTTTGCTGGGCGGATAACTCATCGAGCTGGTGTAGCTTAAAAGAAATATATAGCTGAATGTCATCAACATAAAAGTAATGAGATGTTTTTAAAAGACTGAATGATCCCTGCTAAAGTAAGGACGTAAAATGAAAATAACAACAGACCAAGGATTGAGCCTTGAGGAACCACATATTTTAGAGAAGCAGTGACAGAACTAACAGAAGAGTTTCTATTTGATAAGTAAGATGAAAACCAGTTCAAGGCAGAGTCAGAAATACCTACCAACTGTCTAAGCCTATTAAATAAGATGTAATGATCTACAGTATCAAAGGCTCACTAAAGTCAAGTAAAACATATATGGAACAATTCCCTAACTACAGGGTCACGGGTGTCTGCTGGAGCCAATCCCAGCCAACACAAGGTGCAAGGCAGGAAACAAATCCAGGGCAGGGCGCCAGCACACCACAGGGCGCAAACACACATGCCACACACACACATATACACACACACCAAGCACACGATAGGGACAATTAAGAATCCCCAATGCACCTAACCTGCATGTCTTTGAACTGCGGGAGGAAACTGGAGCACCCAGAGAAAACCCATGCATACACAGGGAGAACACGTAAACTCCATGCAGGAAGGACCAGGGAAGTGAACCCGGGTCTCCTAACTGCGAAGCAGCAGCACTACCCACTGCGCAACCGTGCTGCCCCCTTTTCTAATATTTTACTAATAAACAGTACATTTTGAAATTGGACGATAATTGCACATAGAGCTAGGATCAGGGTTAGTTTTTTTTTTTTTAGTAAAAGAATTACCTTGGTGTGTTTAAAATAGGAGGAAACATACCCTTGCTTGAGAGAGCTATTGATTATAGACAGCAAAGATGGACTGATGGCCCCAAGTAAAACAGGAGGTAATATCACTAGAGAAGATGATGTAGGTCTCAGCTTGCCAACTATTGCAAATAGATCATTAAGTGAAATCTGAGAGAAAGAAGTAAAAGACTCTGGTTACTGAGTGGTATTGTCATACAGATAGGAACTTAAGGAGATTTTAGATCTCAAATCCATCACCTTATTCACAAAATGATTAAGACATGTATTGCAGTCATCATCTGTGAGAAGCAAAACATGCTGGGGAGAAGGTGTAACATTGTTGTTAATGGTATTGAATAATACCTTGGGATTTGTTGTGGGGTCAAATTGTGTATATAAGTTGATAAATATTTTGTTCATCTTTACTTGGTAAGTCAGACAAAGAAAATGTAATATTAGTGTTTTATTTCATTGATATGCTTTCATGCCTAATCATGAAGTCTTTAGAACTGACTCAGGAAATGAATTTTATGACATTGTTGGGGGACGTGATTCTCTGCAGTACTCTCTCAATCAGCCTTCCTAGGAAAACCAAACTACCTAGTTGTCAAGCTTAACTCAACAAATAGATTTTGGGGGGATTTGTTGCACCAGAACTCTATTGGTCTAAAGTTGGCTATTTGGTTTTGATTCAGAGGTCGTTCAGTACCATGACACCCTATTGGTATAAGGGTTTAGGCAGAAAATTAATAAATTTGCTTGCTTTATTCTTCACTCTCTCTCTCTCTCACACACCATTACAATGGAAAGGACAACAATATGAAGAGCACAGCTCAGCAGCCATATTGAGACAGGCATGTGGTCTGTCCCGAAGAAACCTAGAAATGATGACTTAACTAAAGACATTTAAGTAAGTAACAAGTCTGTGTGCTGTATGAAAAGGCACATCAGCATTTATCAGGTTGTATGCTTGCCAATATTCACTTGCACTTTGGTTATTATTATTTTATTAATACTATCAATAATACATTATTTAAAGTTGTAACTTAACTTATCTTTTACTTTATGTAAATTGGCTGAGGTTATAGATGTAGAAGGGAAGGTGAGGAGAAGATATAAAGTACAATACCTTATAAATAGTGATAAGTCTATGGGATTTGAGGGATTCTGACAAAGGCTACACATTAATACAAAAGGGAAAGTAGAGTAATATAGAACTTTACCAAGACAAAACTGGATTTTTACTATAGGTTATGAGATTAGCAAGATAAGACCGAGCCTCTTTCACTGATTCATTATAAGAGTAAAGTAATTCTTTAAAATGTTCATGATGGATAACCAAACCTATAGACTTCCATAAATGTTCTGCTTTCCGCCAGGAGCATCAAAGATTATGGGTAAGATTGTTAAGCCAAGGTATGTGAAAAACAGAACGACAACTAATTTTATAAGGGACAACCCTATCAAGAATGTCCTTGCACTGATCATTAAAAGAATTAACAAGGACCTCAGCATTATCATAAGAACCAGATAAATTAAAAAGAGATGAACATTCAGATATAGTAGAGTAATCAATAAAGGCTTAGTACATGTATTAGAGAAAGACTTTGAGCTGATTGAGATGTTAAGAATTTGATTTAGGATCACTAAAAGTAACTTTATTTATGTGTAAGTTGTCAAGGATAACACCATAAGTGAAAACCAGGTCTAAAGTGTGTCCTGCAATGTGAGTAAGGCCAGATACATGTTGAACAAAGTTAAAAGTTTCGAAGATGCTCTGAAACTCCATGGCAGTATTATTAGATAAATTATCAATATAAATGTTAAAGTCCCCATCTTCCAATTTGAAAGCCAGAGAGAAAAGATGTAGAAGAACCAGGCAGACAATATTTTAAAACATAATACGGGCGTGAATACATCCAATTATAGTCATCATCATCTCGAAAGACTTGCAAAGACTCAAAGAAATCATATGGCATAAAAATGTCTTCTAAAAATGACTGTGGTTCCACTTTCCCACCCAGAAGTCCGTGGTGCACTCTGGAATGAACAGTTCCCAGGACACAATTCCAAAAAATGTGAGACTGCATTCTCACGCTGCCACATCTCAGAAATGAACATAAAATCCAGCCTCTCATGGCAAAATAAGTAGATGAGAATAAAGGACTTTGAGCGACAGAGTGGACATTTATTAACATCATTTTAGCAGAGAGGTTCAGCAGAGCAGTAATTTGAGTGAAATCAGAAAGTTATGGTAAGCCACAAAGCAGATCAGGTTTCCTACCTTGATAAGCAGTAGGTGTCCACATTTTTAGATGGTAAGTAGGACGCAGAAGAAAAAGAGGAGTGGTGGTTGGTCAAGGACAGACAGGTCTCAAGCATACCTGCCTGGGAGCAGTCCTAAAACAATACTCTCAGATCACCTCACTCTCACTCTGAGTACATGAGGTGATAAAATAAAATTCACAGCCCCACAATCTCTCTGAAGCCAAAGAAGCAGCACAAGAAATCCGGCCCCTTTTCCACGCTTCCTCCAGTGGGATCCCCGACGTGTAAGCAGTTATCCCGACCAGCAATAGTGGAGGTACACAGAAAGCCGAATCATGCTGGAGCAGTACTGGAAAAAATAACACGATTCCATCTAAATTAAAACTCATCCATTGTAGATCAGATCGCCAGTACTCAGTGGTAATCATGTATGTCCACAAAGAAATGACAGCATCAGAAGAGAATGTACTAATAAAACAAGTAAAAAAACACAAACGCCTTGACTGAGGGAGAGGCAAAGCCAAACACAGGCACCATCTTCATAGTTTGAAAGCAACAGCAGTAACAAGTTTAACAAATATTGTCTATAAAAAACCTATTAGAAGCAGATTGGAGCGCTTTGGGAAAGCACAGAGTTTAGTGCCCGGACAGCAAGAACCTGCCAGAAATGGTTAGAAAGCTACAGTGCCTTCTGCCAGATGGAAGTGGAACAAAGAGTTTATGGGAGAAGTGGGATCTGTCCTTCACAATGCCAAATAATTAAATGTGGTCCCTGGTAAGCCACACAGTTCATTCTGTAATATCAGTGGCTTCCCAGAGGTCACACAGTTTAAGCTCAAAAATCATTAGTTGAGTGAGTGCTGTCATGAACAGTTTTTTTGTTCCAATTCTTCTAGAGGGGTCTGTCCTCACACAAGTGTGAGACAATGTAGCATGAAGTCCATACGCTGCTTTTTGCTCTTGAAATGCACTAAACAAAAACAATTAATCAGTAACATTGAAAAGAGAAATGAGGTTGCAGATGTCAACACTTGCAAACTCTGGACAATTGCCAATCTAGTCACTGTTGGTATGGAAATTATTTGTTCTCTTATATCTTTACTTCCACAACAC
The DNA here is from genome assembly GCF_016835505.1 of Polypterus senegalus. Classification (NCBI taxonomy): domain Eukaryota; kingdom Metazoa; phylum Chordata; class Cladistia; order Polypteriformes; family Polypteridae; genus Polypterus; species Polypterus senegalus. Next base: position 125,198,698 of record NC_053160.1, on the reverse strand, counting down.
AAAAATACTCTCATCATCTTCCTCAGTTTGAGTGAGGAAGTCTGACCTTTATTGGATTAGTGGACTTAGCTTCCTTTAAAGAGTAAGAGCAAATGGTCAGAGCTTTATTTGCTAAATCTTGATGGACAATTAATAAAATTAATAGATGTCAAACGAAGTAATATTTTTTACATGACAGAAAGCTGAAAACCAGTTTTTAAACTCTGGTCGATGTCTGAAAGCTGTGCCTCCATGACCAAGTCAAGTCAAGTCATATTTTATTTGGCACATAATGAACAATAAACATGAAATCTTTGCTGGGAGTATTTTTGCATTACTGCCTTTTAAACAGCAAACAAATGAACTTGAGGAATTTTTCATTAACAACCAGAGGACAAAAGGAAGGAAAACCTTGAATCCATTAATCCATTTTCATTATTTTTAAGGGTTATGTCCACATAACACTACCAATCATTACAGCAAATCTATGTGGTCATTCTAAACAAAGTGTAAAATAGCATCATTATTGAACTTCTTCATCAATAAGACACAAATAAAAATAGAAAAAAAAGATTACAGCACTTACTTGATATTTAAAATGCAAAATAACTGAATAAACTTTCCTTTGTTGTAGAAACAAAGATGAACCTTCAGAAAGCTTCAAGCGGAAGGCAGCTACAACGCCCACTCTTGTTGAAGTTTCAACTGCCAGACTTTTATGTATGCATCACCAATGGCAATATGATTTTGAAAAAAATATATATTTGGATGGTTTAATATAGCTAAGCTCTTAAATCAAAAATATTGTAACTCTAAGTTATTTCATTCTGTTCAGTCTTGTGAATTAAAACTTTAAATCAGGGGTCCTTAATCACAGTCCTGGAAGACCACAGCAGCTACAGGTTTTCATTCCAGCCAGTTTCCTAATTAGAAATCAGTCCTTGCTGATAATGAAACTTGGCATTTAACTATAGGCCTTGTTAGTTCTTTCATTCATCAAAGACAAATTTTATTTACATTTTAGATCAAAGGTCCTCAATTACAGTCCTGAAGGTCCACAGTAGCTCCAGGTTTTCACTTCAACTAATTTCTTAATTAGAACCCATTTATTTGCTACTAAAGCAATACATTTCTTGGGCTTAATTGTTATCTTGCCTGTTACAATTCAGAACCATTAATTGTCTATTTCAGTTTTTAGCAGCTGCATTTAACTTTTAATATTTGCCCGTTTTCAGACATCTTTATATATAATACACTACCGTGGCTGTTCGTTTGTATTTCCAGGAATTGAAATTACCTGTAGATCGCTAACCGTTTGAACAATTGACAAGAAATTTGGCACACATATACTACGTGACGTCTACTATCTGCGTTTGGGTGTGATGATTGACCTCCAAGGTTATTTCTCTTTTTATTTTTATCTTATTGTAGAATCAACTTTCGGCAGCAGCCAGTAGGACAGCCATGTGATGCATGCGTACGGGTGCAGTTCTCATCCTTACCACCTTTGCTGTCACTTCCCCTATCACTTCATATCTTAAATCATTCTTGGGGCAGATTGAAGACTTATGTGCCAGCTTAAGTGAAAAATTAAAGAAAACGTACTAAGTAATTGCAACACAAACACTGACTTAATCAGTTTTAATGCAAAAAGATGCTGACGAAAGAAGAGAAGAACTGGGGCGCTAGGGTGGAGAAAAGAAGAGCTGCTCAGGAACCAGCTGGTGCATCAACCTCTGAGCAAATGAATGCTAAGCGTACAGAGAAAGAGGATGAAAATTATGAATGTTCAAGATAACGTGCAGTGCGCTGTTACTAGTTACTTAATAATGAAATGTAGAAAACCAATAAACCAGCAGTTCTCCAGGTAACATGCATCTTTTTAAACCTGTGCATATGCACCATGAAATATCTGTATGAAAAAAATTAAATTAGAATTAAATGAGAGGGGAATTAGAAGGAGCTTTAAGTTTAAATCTGTTCTGGTCCGCAAAACATACTGTGGAGGACTGCCGGCTTCCCATGCCGGTCCGCACCCCAGGCCACCAGGAGGAGCTCTCCCGACAGCAGAATCGTGCCCTGAGGTCCAGCAGGGCCTTATGGACTTTGTAGTGTTTATATACAGCCCTGCTGGATACCTTGGGGACCACCAGGAGTCGCTGTGGGGGGGCTTATTGGCCCTGTGAGGCCGTATGACCCGGGAGTACGTCACGGTCACGTGACGGGAAGAAATGTCGTGCTCCCGGGTTGAATAAAAGGACTGATTGCCCTAAACCGGAAGGAATTAAGAACTATGGATTGATGGGACAGAAACACCTCCGGGTCAGGGGCTATAAAAGGACGGTGCCTCAGTCCAGATACTGAGCTGTGCTGGGTGGGAGAGGAGCAAAGTGTCTGGGCGAGGAAGAGTAGTTTATAGTGATTTAAATATATGAGTAGTGTGGGAGGTGCTTGGTGCACTGAAGAAAACAATAAAAGGTCTTGGACTTTTACCTGGTGTCTGGAGTCATACCTAAGGGTTCAAGGGAGCACTAGCGCCCCCTACTGCCACAATACACTGTAAAAAATGTCAGTAAATTTAACTGTAAAAATACTGTAAATGGTGAAAGTAAAAGACCTTTTCTGAAAAAGGAAAGTTGCCTTATGTTCTACTGAAAATTACCTGTATACCTTAAACAATACATTTCATTATTTTTTACAGCCAAATTCTGTAAAATTGATATTTTTCTACCTTTAAAATAAGCTATACAGTGATCCCTCACTATATTGCGCTTCGACTTTCGCGGCTTCACTCTATCATTGATTTTAAATGTAAGCATATCTAAATATATATCACGGATTTTTTGCTGGTTCGCGGATTTCTGCTGACAATGGATGTTTTAATTTATGGTACATGCTTCCTCAGTTGGTTTGCCCAGTTGATTTCATACAAGGGACGCTATTGGCGGATGGCTGAGAAGCTACCCAATCAGAGCACGTATTACATATTAAATAAAACTCCTCAATGATTTACGATGTGCTTCCCGCACGGTGCTTCGCATACGGGAAAGCCCAAACAGCACGTATTGATTTTTGATTGTTTGCTTTTTCTCTTTCTCACTCTCTCTGACATCCTCTGTTCCTGACGTAGGGGGTGTGAGCAGGGGGGCTGTTCGGACACTGGCCTAGAGGATACGGACGCTCCTCTGAAAAATGCTGAAAGACTACCTTCACATTGCTCACTTTCTTGCAGCTGCTTTCTCCGGCGGTGCTTCGCATACTTAAAAGCCCGAACAGCCCTATTGATTTTTGATTGTTTGCTTTTCTCTCTCTGTGTCTCTGTCTCTCTCTCTGACATTCTCTGCTCCTGACACACACTCCTTTGAAGAGGAAGATATGTTTGCATTCTTTTAATTGTGAGACGGAACTGTCATCCCTGTCTTGTCATGGAGCACAGTTTAAACTTTTGACTATAGGGTGTTATTTCATGCCTAGAGGGCTCTAATAATGTTAAAAACATATTCAGAAGGTCGTAAACAGGTTTTCTATGCTCTAACTGCGAAAATATTCGATTTATAAATAAAGAATTCTACTTCGTGGAAATTCATTTATCGCGGTAGAGTCTGGAACCGATTAACAGCGATAAACGAGGGTTTACTGTATACCGTTTACAGATGCATTACAATTACATTGAAAAAAATCTGTTAATTTTGCATTGTAAAACTGTTAAATAGCAAAGGTAAACAACTGTAAAATATGAAATGGTAAAGCGCTGTTTCAGTAACACCAATGTCACGATATTTGCATAGGACACGCCCCCTTTTACAATATTGTTCCTGGTGAACTGTATACCTTTGAATAGTAGGGGAAAAAACTTTAACAAAGTTAACAAACTTATTTTTCCCTGCTTGCTGAAGATTTTTGTTGTTACGGAAGCTGATTTATGGTGGGTTGTATTCGTTAAGCTGGTACACCTGTAGGACACCATATACCACAAAAGCAAACTTTACTTCCCCACCAGACAATGTGCTATAACTTCCTTAAACATTGAATTGTTTTCAATGTGTATAATTAAATGGTACATGTTTGCTATTGGATGTTACTTTACTTTTTCTAAATGTGTACTGGGATTTGACCCTGACAATACTTTCTAATGGTTTATTGATTAGCATATTTATTATACTGTATGAATTTCTGGTTATAGTTAAACATTCCCTTCTGTTAGAATGTGTTTTAAAGAAAAAACAGATATTTACTACAAAGTTATACAGTAGACCTAAAACCATTGTCACCTTATTTATTATAGTAAAATTTTGGCAACCCATCTGCCAGTTTTTTTATCAGAAAAATAACATTTTTATAGACCTAAAAATACTGTCACTTTTTTTTTACAGTAAAATTCTGGCAACCCAGCTGCCAGTACTTTACTGTAAATTTAACATTTTATTTTTTACAGTGTATGGCTAACCTTGTCAGAGAAGGAAACTACGGTGCAAATAAAGTTTCTCTTGGATGAATGAAAGCACCAACAAGCCAAATAGTAAGATAGCAAGTTTCATTATCAGCAAGGACTGTCTTCAGATTATGAAACTAGTTGGAAATAAGACCTGCAGCCACTGTGGCCCTCCGTGAACATGACTGAGAACCTCTGCATTAAATGTTTCAAACTGTAAGAGTGATATAGTGGTGGCTTTAAATGGATAAATCGCTGCCTAACAGAGTCAAAATACTATTGTATATAAGTTTAAAATCTCACCTCTAATAACAAGGGCTGTATCTATAAGAGGCAGGAAAAACCTCTCTTTCAAAGAGCTACTCTTCCTTCACACTCAAGCTGTATAACTGTTCTTCTCTGATGCACCTCTGGCCAGCTCATCTCCACCTCAGTTCTCTTTGCTATCTCCCTGGAATCTGTTTTGGCAGAGTTTAATCGCTGATCTTGGAATACATGGAGGAATTCTGTAACTGCCCTGATTTCCTCCATCACTGTCTTGACTGAAACTTTGGGGTTCTACATGGTCTTGCTTACTTTATTTATGTGGAACAAAACATTGAACCACACAACGCTACTTACCACAAAAGGCCATCTATGCATTTCCTGGCAAATGCTTCTTGTTGAGACAACTTCTGCATACCATTTCTCTGAGGCCTACACCTTTAGAGCAGTCAATGCCTTCATGATTTCAAGCAGCCGGTAGTAAACAGCTTTAACAGCTTCAAAACGACACTCACATCTGGATGTTGATGATGCTTTTAGTGTAAAGTTCTTGAAATGTTTTGTGGAATGGTCCAGCGGTGAACTGAGGAGCTAAACAGACAAAACAGAAAGACCAAACAGAATGTAAAATTGCTGTAACAGACCAAAGAAGCTGACAGATGTCACAGATGACTTGGCTGTATCACCAACAACAAGATTTACTGTGTGATTCCCACAAGGACTACATAATGCCTTGGTGTTTTGTTCTAGCACTTTCAGGACACCATGCTTTTTATCCTGCATGTTATTCCCATTACCATAATACTGGCTTCGATGGTTCGAAAGATCCAAACCTAGTGTTACTAGGAGACCTAAAAATAACTTACATAAGCCTTTTGTGTTGTGTCAAGTGCCAGAAGAAAAACAACAAAGTGCTCATGAATGGAGACACCTTTTGAAATCTCACAATTTACAACTCGTAAATTTATAGTTGTTAATTGTGAGTCTAGAGTGCAGCCCATGATTACTGCAAAATATTTGGCTTTCCTTACTCTCTCTACAGTGGCATCAGTTGTACATTTTGCCATAAGGCAAATTAGCTCATTTTGAATATGCTTCCTTAAATAAGTATCACTTGCTCTTTTACCTAATTTCTCATATGCTCCCACATGATGGGGTAAAACTGAGCCATCCGTTCTACTTCTACTTCCATGGAAACTTCCATTTCCAGATCCAAACAACCTGTCTAAGTTGCCACGAAATGCAAGGTTACACTCTGCCAGACGGTTCACAATTGCAATTAATCTTCTTAAAATCTCTGTCCAGCAGTTTAATCCCAGAGCAATTATATCTTGGTTCACTTGATCTATAGCTGTGTTTGTTTGTGGTTTCTTTGAGAGCTTGCACCAGGTAGCTAAGTTAGTAATGTGTTCAGTAGACTTTTCGTGCTGTCTCAAGTGTGTTGAAAGATTTTTCCTGTTATTGAACCCATTCCTCACTTAGTACTCTCTTCTCAGTTTCCAAACAGGCAGCAACAAAAGCACATTACATAGTACTTTTTTACTTTACGCAAGCCTGGACCTGCTTATCTTTTCTCCATTCTTCACTTGCATGTAATAGTTACTGCTTGTAAATCTGCTCCCCTTTTGATATTTTGGAACATCTTTATCCAACATCTGTTTTGGCCAGAATGCTGGGTCATCTTCAAGTGTAACACATTGGTTAGTAAGCTAACTGCTACTCACTAGTTGTTAAATATTATCTATATAACTATCTTTGCCAATCCAATTCGAAGGCCTTGTAAGGTTGTCTTGCATGTAGCAGTGGCTTCTTGTTACTCTTTAGTAATGGTGGTATCTTCACTAGACACCATGAAAAGGTTGTTACTTTAGGCAGCATTGCTAAAATCTTTCTGCTTTCCACCCGCTTCATCTTTTTTAACTCCTGCTGGGGTTTCACTTAATTTTTTTTAATATGTACACAAATTACTTCCGCAGACAAATGGATAAGATCGTAGAATAGTCAAATTTAATAGGGACTTTGGGATGGGATTTGAGAAAATCATTATTAATCATTCTGATGTCATTATAGCATATGGATTTTTAGAAAAAACATAAGCAAAAACCAAAACTAAAACAAAAAATTTTTTTAACTGTAAGTTGATGAGATGTTTTATGCGGCCTTGGGGACCTTGGCACCTAAGGCAATTGCTGACCTACTGGTAACGTTCGCCCATTAGTGTGGTTCCATGTGCTTTTCCAAACCAGTATTAAGTACTGTTCATGAGAAACCAAGTCTGTCACTGATAACTCCCTCCTATTTATGTCTTTAATTTTTGCATGAACTCTTTGAAAATTAGGGAAGTTGAAAATAAAAAATATGTTAGTAAACTCTCAATATGAGATCTCCACAGAACAAAAATACATAGTGGTGTTTACTGGCACCTGGGAAATTCACAAACAGTGTAAATATCAAACACCTCTGTCATGTAGAAATTTATTGTGGAGGGCAGACATTTAGCCACTACAGGCTTATCCTAAAGCTTTAATATTAGCCTCCATACTGAAAACAACACGGGAAAGATGTTATACACCACATAAGTGATATTAACATTAACTCTGAAGTAGTTACCTCAATTAACTGTCACATTATATGATTAGCACTGGAGAGAAGCCATTCTGAGCCCTGCCCCTATCCATTTTGTGCCGTTTGAGGCTGGACATGAAACCAAGCACTTGGATTCAAAAAACATTAGCTTACCCATGTGTGCAAGCAGGTCCCTAACTTCTAAATGTGACTTCAGGTGTGTTGTATTACACAGGTCTGTGGGGCTTAAGAAACTGACACAAAGTAGAGTTGCATTTGAACATAATTCATTTAGAAACTCATTTTTTCTTTTGGTATGGAGAAAGGAAACAATAGTGGTATAGTAAATAAATGAGCATCAGTTTAGAAGAAACCCTGAGACGTCAAAAATAGAAAGATCTGCTGAACTTAGCCCACTTGTGTCTCTGAAATCCCATCACCCTATGTGTCCTCTTGTGTCCTTTCAGTACAATAAGAGTTAGACTGAACCCTGTTTTAATGATTGCTGGATAAAATGTCTAAAGAATGCAGACAAAATGGGGGTTTGTTTTTGAAGAGACAACTGCAAGAGTTACATTTTAGCAAAGCATCCACAGATACAGTAATTAAACTCTAGGATGCAGGCTGCAGCAGGATTACATGAATTGGTTCTTCTATCTCAAAGCATAACATAATGCAAAGCTTTGCCAGCATTGTCTGTAAAGATTCAAGAATGTACAGATTATTTTAATGAAAACAGAATTTGTGTAGATGCAGTTCCACAATCTGCTGTAAACTGATTAAGCATTCTTCTTCCCTCAAGAAATCCTTTGCTAATTGTGGAAAGTTGCATGGAATAAAAATACCCATTAAATATGTGATAATGATAATAATAATAATAATAACAAAGAAAAACATTGCTTTAAAAATGTAATTTGACAGCATTGAGATTAAGGATTTCTTTAAAGAACGATCAATCAGAAACATATTTTTTTGTGGAAGAAGCAATTCTGTAATCAGTTGTATCTCAAGTCTTTTTAGCTATCAGCAGAAACAAATAAGTTTATCCACTACAGTTGGGGTATCATTTCCTTTATTAAGTTGTGTTTCTTTTTTGTGATCACTGCTATTTTGTGTACTAAATCATATAAGTAATATTACTTTTGCAGAAAGATGTATTATTCTCAGTAGCACAATAGTGTGATATACAGTACAGTAATGGAAAATAACCCAGGTTAATAATTTACAGTAAATAATCGGTCCTTGTATGAAAATACAGACATCCAAATTATGCCTCAATAAACTGAAATTAACTGCACATTTACTTTGTTGGTAAAGTTTATGGTGCAAAGAAGTTTTAAATTACATGCAATAAGGTAGAGAATCTTCTTTAACCTTATGGTCACCAGTGTAGTAAGTAAGTGTTTCATCTTCTAATTGTTAAATCTCTTTATTACTTGGTTGTGTCACTGTTACCATAATGTTCCTCTTTGGTCTATTTGGTATAAAGTGGTGGCATGTTCATGGGATAGAAAAAGAAGTTAGCAATATAACATTCTTATATCTACTTCATCTAGTCACAGTGAAGCCAGAGCATATGAGAGAGACAACAATCAACCCTAGACAGGCTATCAGTCCATTGCTGGGACAATCTGCATACACAACTATACTAACAGGGAGAAATTAAACCTTTTGTCCTTTTAATATAGGAGCACATATAGTGACCTGGGGCCTCATGTACTGTATAAATGCACAAAAATGTTGCGTACAGCCGTTTCTATGCTTACATCAAGATGTATAAAAACTAAACTATGCACATTTTCACGGCAGCCTCTGACAATGTGTACAAATTGTCATGGATGGCCGGGGCCCTTGCCTGGCCAGGACGCCTCCTCCTTGGAAGGATCAGAGGAACAAGTATGGACAGAGTATTACCTCCCCCAGAATACTAGATGGCAGCACCACTGGGTTGCTAGATGGCGGGGTCTCAGACTCCCGCATGGCTTCATGGGAGATGGAGTTAGACACAGCCCTGTGGGGATCTGGAGGCGCCACCAGGGTGTGCTGCAGCTATTCCTGAGCCCGATTGGGTGGTTCTTCCTCCACACCCGGAAGTGCTGCTGGAATTAGGGCAACAAGCACCTGATGTATTTCTGGGTGCCTTATATAAGGAGCCAGCAGATAGTAATCGGGGAGCCAGGGAGACAAGGCTTGCCGAGGATGAATGGAGGAGAAAGAGTAAAGAGAAAAGAAAGAAGAGAAGTGTATTAAGGTGTGCTGTTTGTGCTTGGAATGTGTCGTGGGCTCGTGGGAATAGGGAACACGTTCTCCATGAGTGAAGAAACAAAAAATAAAAGCACTCATGTTTTATAAGTGTGCATCTCATGTCTGTCTGTGTCAGGTTGGGTGGCTGACATGCCCCCTAGTGGTTCTGTCACAACCTGTTTCTGCTCGGTTTTGTAAACAGTTGGCAAACAAGTGTCAAAACAGTGCTGCTGTTTCTGTGTGGTTTCCCTTTCTTTCATAGAGTTGCATCGATGATGCAGGCTTTATCAAATACACCAAAATTAATTGCATATCATTTACACATTTTTACACAGATTTACAAGTCCATCTTAATTGTAATCATTCTGTAACAATATAATGGTGCACAGAATGGCCAAACTATTCCAACTACTGTTGTTAGAAGACATTGCAAATTTAAGAATTAGAAGAAAGTGCGTTTTTAGAGATCATATTGATTTCTTGTGCCATGATGATGACTGGCTTCTAAGTTGATTTAGATTTCCAAGAGCTATCCTCTTGGAGCTGTGTGTTGTTAGAAGACAAGGATGTATACTTGATATCATTTTTATGATGAAATACATTAAAATAAAATATTTTACTGATAAATTAACTTCATTTAAATAATGTATACTGTTAATATACTGTTAATTGCTTCCTGGAGTTTGTATGCTTTCCTGGTGGGTTTCCTCCATATGCTTCCATATACTTGCACCCATCCCAACAAGCACGTGTACAAGGTAGGAACAATTCCTGGAAGGGAATCCAGCTCATCGCATGGTGAATACAAGCACACCCATACACGAGTAGCGTCAATTTAGCATCACCAAATCCCCTAACCTGAATGCCTTTGGAAGGAAACCGAAGCGTGCCAAGGAAACACACCAGGAAAACATACAAACTCCAGGCAAAGAACACTTCACCCACGGAATTCAGGGAAGACCAAAATGATCTGTCCAAGCTGAAGGCAATGATCACCACAATGGCCACCGCTCAAGACATAAAAGAGCTCAAGGATAATATAAAGAAGGATATAAATGATGTAAGGATAAAGGACATAAATGATACAAGGAAAGAAATAATGGACATACACAAGATAAACGAGAAGCTGCTTCAGGATATTAAAGACCAGGAAACCTGTTTAAATAATCGCTTTGAGGCATGCTAGAAAGAATTGAAAAAATACAGGAAAATGCATCTAAATTTGAGAACAAATTTAGAGTACTTGGATATTAGTTTGAAAACATTAAGCAAACATTCACAACTCATACTGAAATAGCAGAACAACTGCCATCTACCGCTGACGAAAAACCAACGGCTGCAAATTCCGAATGCAAATTGCTTGGAGACAGACTAGCTGCACTGGAAGATGGATGCAGAAGGAATAATATCAGAATCTAAGGTCTCCCTGGATATCGTGAAAATCCACAACCAGTGAAATTCGTAGCTGAACTGTTCTTTAAAATAATTGGAGAGGATTTCAAATCAGACACCGAGATAGCAGCAGCTTACCACATACATGGATTGAATACGTCAAAGCCTAGGACTTTTGTGCGCATTGCAAAATTACAGTTTAAACTATATATAATGTTACTTCTCAGACAGAAACAAGATATAATAACCACATTCATATTTTCCCTGATTTCCCACCCTTAACAGCTAAACGTGTCCGATTTTACTGCATTAAACAGCGCTTACGGAACACCCAGATCAGATTTAACCTCTTGTATCCTGCCAAACTGAAAGTGGACATTCAAGGCAAGTTCTTCATTTTTACATCTATGGAGGAAGCAGAAAAAGAGCTAAGAAAACAGATCCCAACATTTTTTGAAAGACAATCATGAGTTGCATCATGTCCTGGCATTGCAAAGATCTTACCTGCTGTAGGACCCAATCGCAATGAAACTCATTCTGTAACTATACATTCCATTTTTATATTTTAATTTTTATATTTTAATTACAATTGTATGACTGTATGTATGTATGTGGCATTTTTGGTACGTTTAACATCATACCCTTGGCTTATTGTAGTAGGGCTTACTTTCAAACGTTATCTGCTTATCCAGGTCTACTGTTTAATATCATTCCCAGAGTTACTTTCTCAAAACTATTTAAGATTATGTTTCATGTTTGTAGTATTTGGACTGTACTGTCAATAGATATCTTTATTTTAATCATGCACCGCTGCTGGGGAGCTTGTTTTGTTTTGGACGTGCTCTGTTTCTAGGTATGTCAGAGGACTGGGACTTTGTGAGGTGTGGTTTAGAGCAAGCTGTTTTTTATCTACCCTTTTAATCCCTATAATTGTAACAATAGGCTTCATGGCAATAACTCCTGGAAAAATTGGAAATTAAGGTCAAAGCTGTCTTATATAATTATGTACTACTGTATATTAAATTAAGACTATAGAATGTGAACAAAAGATCACCAAACAGTAAGTTTTTCCACTTCACTGAACAAGACCTCCATTTTTCATTAGCTGAAATTCTTCCTTTTATACGTTTCACTTAAACTCAAATAGGCAGAGTTCTAAGAGGAGTTGGGGTGGGGCTGTAGACACATGTATGTGTGTTAAAATTCACATTGATTAGGTTTTATAAAGGGAAAGGACATACTGTATAACATTTTTTACGCACAGTTTTAGGCATCTGAATTTGTTTTGTGCGTACGCATATTTCTAGTTTTGTCCTTACGCCATGTTTTAATGTGAATTCTACTCAAGATGCTATTCATGAGCCCCCTGGTATGGATTGGATTTATCACATAGCAATTGCAACTGTTTCACCAAAAGCGTATCTTTAGGAAACTAAAATGTATACTTAAGCTTTAAAATGTATGCTGCACAGTATCAGTACTAGCTCAGATTTAAATAATAATTAAAGAATTTTTATTGAAGAAGAGGATCAGGAGATGAAACATAATTGAAATTGGTTTAAAAGTTTAACTGGATTGTCATCATGTTTGAAATGCTAACCAAAGACCTTTTTATTTGATCAAATTTCAATTGAAATACAAAGCAAACACTTTAAAGGGGAGGCCATTCTAACAAGAATTACAATAAGGTACAACCACATGCTCGGCCCCACCTCAACTTCCCTTAATACCCTGTAACACAACCCAACACTGCTACATTAAAATTGGAAAATTGGAAAACAAACAAATAAAGGAGGACAAGAGGACCAGCAAGCAAGGGAACAGCACAGCACTGACCCCATTAAGAAGAAGAAGAAACAGAAGAAGGACTAGGGTTACACCTCGGACCAGAGGGCATCCACACTCAAACCAGATATACTGTGTATATTCATTTATCAGTATAAGAGCCAGATGCCCCATTGATCCTGACATCTCCAAAAGGATCATATTTAAAAAGACGGACTTCCAGACAGAAGGAGAAAAGCAGTCAGGAGATTTCCAATGAGAGGCAAGTGCATCTTTAGCAGCATTTGTCCCTAGCGCAAATACCCTCTGCTGGGTAACCAATAAATTAAGTGAGGAAAAATCTAGAAGTATGAAAATGTGGGGTAGCAAAGGGATGCTGATAGAGAGTATGGGAGTATGAATATCAGACATCCCAGACAAAAAAACTAAACATATGCATGTACATAGGGAGTATAATTGGTGGACAATTTTCAATTGAGTTTGTTGATAATTAGGATTCCTTGATACCAATGAAAATCTCTGAGCCACATTGACTTAATTGATAGTGAACAATATGATGCCTTACAAATCAATGCATATAAATGTAGACACTGTTTTGCAACCAGACGACAGAGTGAGAAACTATACAAAGAATGCGAAGCAGCAGAAAAAGACAATGGAACCCCACAGGCTTTAAAAAAGATCTAACTTGTAGTAAAAGAAAAAGAAAGATAAGGGGATAGAAATGGAAGATTTTAGAGTTTAGAATGTCTGAAGGCCTGACTCATCAAATATATCACCCAGTGTGCGAATACTTTTACTAGACCAGGGCTGGAACATAATGGGATCAAAAACCAAAGACCTTAAAACTCAAAGCAAGTCTGTAATAAGGAATAGTTATTTACTGCAAAAATCACACTTGAACACCATTGTTTATCCAGATTTTGTATACTCCAGAAATGCATGGCCTGACCCTCATACTGTTAATAATGTCAGACAATGTGCATTCCTAGGTGGTTCTAAGGTAATCTGCAATGGCAATGTCCAAAGAGATTGCTACAAAATGGTGGTACCTGTAATAAAACAAACTTTTGTCAAGGAATAAAGGTAAAAAAATATATACCTTTTCTCAGGGAGCTATTGGGAAAAAATGAATTCCTAGGGTTCCCTTTTAGCTGCATATATTGTGAAAAGGGGATCAGAGAACAACACAACATTTAAACAGAGTATGAAACCATAACAATATCTGGATTGCGTTATTTAATTTGTTATGGTAATCATATTAGCAAATGCATTTATTAATAGCCTGTTGCTATAGCACACTTTCTGATCTCAGAAATTGTGTATGTTCGTGAAACTAAACAACTACAAAAACTTCATCCAAAAACATGATTATTCATGAAGTACACAAAGTTAGGGATCCAATTCTTAAGGTAACATATACCTTGGTATTGGTACTGTATATTCACTGTAGACTAGTAAGTTTGGTAACTGGTGTGGCGTACGGCTGGGATGCCTCTCTACTGCAAGGACTGGGGGAGAGAGCTTATCTAGGACATCCAGAAGTGCTGCCGGAAGAAGGTCATCAAGCACCTGGAGTGGCCAGAATTGCATGAAAGAGGACGAAGCTTGCTAGGAGGAGTGGAGTCAAAGAGAGAGAAAGAAGAGAAGGGAAAAGAAAAAAGGGAATTGTGCTTTTGTGCTGTGCTGGAACTAAATAGGTGGCAAATGGGGGAAGGCGTTTCCCACTTGGAAAATGAAAAAAATAAAAGCACATGTGCTGAACTTGTTACCTGCGTTAGCTTTGGGCGACAGGAGCGCCGTCTGCAGGCTACACTGGAAAGTAATAGAGCAGACGTAGGTTAAAATTTTGACTGTTCAGTGGGGGCCATTTTACTGATATTCGGCCATGGCTAAATTGCTGTGCTAACATACAAGTGTAACTCAGTATCTGTGGTGAAGTAAAGCTTGTTCACTGCTCAGACAGATGGTAAGGTAAAGACTTAAGGTGTACAGGTCAAGTCAGGTCAGATCAGGTTGGGGAGCTTGCACAGGTTCAGCGTGTTGCCACACCCACCACACGACGAAACAGCTTGGGATCCTGGTTGGCAACCCCCAAGGCAGACATGCATTCCAGTCCCACCTTCTGGAAATGACTCTCTATCTGCCACAACCAGGTGTTACATAGACGTCCCCTTGGCCTGGTCCAGCCACTATGGTGCCCAACATTGTGGATCCTGTGAGCTGGACAACCCTCAGGAATCGTGCCACATGGCCGTAGTGCCAAAACTGATGCTTCCTCACAATGCTGGTAATGTGCCTCATTCAGGGCTCCATGAACAACTGCTCATTCAACACAAAGTCAAACCAGTAGCACCTGTGGATTCTCTGAAGAGACACATTACCAAACGAGTCCAGTCTTTGTCTCAGGTCACTGGATAGCATCCATATCTTGTAACCATATTGCAAGGCAGAATGCACCAGGACAATAAAGACTTGGACCTTTGTCTTTTTGCATAGATATCGGGATCCCCCATGGTTTCCAAATCTGTCTACTGACCATAGGAAGACATGAATGTCACTGCTGAGGTAAGTAAACCTCTAGACAAAGTCGACACTCTCTCCGCAGACTGACACACTGCTGATGGCTGTGCCTAAGAGATTATTAAAGGCCTGGATCTTGGATTTTATCCAGGACACTCGCAAATCCAGACACTCAGACTCCTCACTCAGTCACTCGAAAGCCCAGTATAGAGTACAGTAAGATATATTTTCTGGTTTTAATGTAAGAAAAATAATGTTCAGGAATCCCCTCATTAATATGCTTTTTTAACAGAGATAGAGCTGTAGTGGCCACACAAAACAGTTTTACACAGACAAATGAAATTCGAAAAAGATAACCCAATATTCCCATCCCACCTGTACTATCCACCTTTCAAAAATTTAAAAGCAGCTGCAAAAACAGATGTTGTCATTGCCCTCTGTACTCAAAACAACAAACAGTAGGCAAAAAAGTGCAAAAGCAAGAGACATACACAAAAGAGTAAATCTGGGTACAAATAAACTAGGAGAAATAAAGCAGAAGCTGCTACCCTTTAGGTCCTGACCACAAAACAACAAGACCAGGAAATGAGTATCTGATATATTTATGCCACAGAAGAAAATAGTAATGAGTAACTTTAGATAAAAAAAAGTTGCAAATCCCAGAAAAAAACAATTTGAAAGTATAGAACAGAAAGTTTTTTTTCCTAACTATCCCAAAATCTGGGGAAATGGGTGCTGCCATATTTTAGAAGCTGAAAATGTGGTGACAATAAGGGCCCACTGCCAACAACAAACAACTAAAAATGGTGATGCCCATGGTCTAAAATGAAAACAAAAAGGTGGTGAAATAACAAGCAAAGCAAAATTAAAATATTATAATTTTTAAATAATGAAAAAGCAGAAAAACATGTGGAATGGACACAGTAACAATCAAAAACCTCCATTCATCACACTGCCCCACCCAGTACTGTCAAAAAAGTGTTTAATTTACCTTAGGTTTCGCTCTTTCTATTTCTCTCTTTAATGTCTGGCCTTTTTTTGTCCCACTTCTAACAGGGAGTTGTCTTTGCAGTCTCTCCTGGCATCACTCCATCCAAGTCTTGGATTTTCTTTCAGAGTCATTGGTGGACTTCCCATTCTGGAAACCTCATGTGTCCTTCTTTTCCTAAACAGATCCTCACACACCAGAATGTGTTGCTAAGTCTGGCCTTTCTCCATTGGCTTCATTGTTTCCACATGACAATGAACAGGTACCCATAACAATAGCTGGATCATCTGCACTCTAGAATTCTTTGGTAAGATTACATTCTGCCATCTCCCTCTCTCTCACACACACACACTTCTGCTGGTGCCCATGTCCAATGCCCTTCTGAGACATGCAGAACATATACAGTGTATACTGTCCCTTAGAGGCCCTTGTGTTCCTGCACTTGTATATATTGGACATCCTCTGCTGCCTGTTTCTCTCTCTCTCTCTAAACTCTTCCCCCTAAAGTGCTCTGCCAGGTTTAACTGTGCCCTTTACCACCTTGGAGATGCCTTTGTCCTCAGCAACCTCTTGATTGCAGGGTACCCTCTCACCGGCATCTGTAAGATTATCTGTTAATAAATGATTAATGAGACAAGTGTTTTGATAATAAAAATATGGTCTACCAGTGTTTGGGTTAAGTACCTTGAAAACACAGTAATCTATATTTTTCATTAACATCAGCATCTAAAAATGTAAAACTAGCCTTAACGTGTACTCAATCAATTGTTCAACAAAGATTTATAATTTGACAAGTATATCAATCCAAACAGTTTAGAACTGTACATGAAGTTGAAAAGATTCATAAAGGTATTGGTTTTTGTAGGGAGAGAATGTCTTAATTAAAAAATACTTTTTGCCAAGTTATTTTATTCTGAAGATTAGTGAAGAGCCTAGTAAAAGCATTGTTAATCTGCATCTCAGCAAAGCTTGCTTTAACACGCAGATCAGTAGGGAGCACCCATTTATGGAGGTTCTGTAAAATCAGTGCAGAAGGAAAGGCCAGCAAGCTCAACATCATCCCCATCTTTCATTGGCAAAAAAGTCTGTTAGCATTTCAGTTAATGAGTTTTGGCATTAAACACTCTTCTCAGACTCACCCACACATCCAGCCCGTGCTGCCTGAAGTTGAAGCGGATTTTATAAAAGAGCACTTTTTGTACTTTTCTAGTGATGCATGTTAGCCTCTTATTCTCAAAAGCCTGTTATATCACTAAACTAAATTAAAGTGAAATTTTAAAAATATCTGTTCTTTTTTCCAAACCCAGCTTTGATCCTTGGTCTACCTTAACATAGTAATTGTTAAATCTTTATCTTTTGAGAAGTTCCCAGGAGTTTTTTTTATATAAATATATATCAGTTTACCTTTAGAATGATTAAAATATAGCCAAGGTGTTATCAATGTTGCAAATGACTATTGTTGCTTGAAATACATGATATATAATTTATCAATCACATATGAATGCATAGCTCCATTTTCAACAGCCAATTCTCCAGTGTGGTAAACTTTCTTAATGAATTATGTTTAAATGCTAACATTTGTAATTACGTTAGCACATCTGAAATCAGTTTTTCTGTTCAATAAAGCAAGTATGTTGTTTTTCCTTACATTTCTTTGGTATTGCTAAAATGCAAGTCTGGATCCAGAAATGGCAAAAATAGTTGTACTTACCATTAGGATACTGGAGTACAAATTTCAGCATGTGATATGCCACCAAAGGCTTTGAAAAGCCTTGTGACATCAGTAGCGGTAATTGCTGCTGTAGTCCCTCAGCTGTCACCTTCACAAAGTAATGATGCTTCTAGAAAGTCAAATTAATTATTTTAAAAAATGAATTTAATGAAATAATAAAGAATGAAAAGTAAAACTCTGTTAATAGTTACACTTGGAATCAATGACACAGAAAACTAGAAGAAGATTTGTGACTGTCAGCTCTCATGGATATTTGAAACATTTAAAAGATGTACAGTTTCACACCAGCTGGTTAGTGTTTGTACTTTTGGTGTGGACTCAGTTTAAAAAGCTGCTGTCTTCCAGGATTACATAGCTGTTGCTGAAATACAGTGTCCTAAGATCCCTGAGTCAAATTAAGACAAAGGCAATGAATTCTGGAAAAAATGAAACAAGACTTGCATAGATGGTCCACCCTTTATCACACTTTAGCTGGAAGAATTGACATTGTCAAGAAGAAAAATATTCCTAAGCTTCCCTTTCTATTTTAAAACATTCCAATATACATTAATAAATATTTTTTTTAATTAGATTAAAATATAACCACATTTATTTAGAATTCAAAACATCCAAGTATCCAAAAGACGACCCTACAAAGACCTAATGAAGAAGGTGGCATGGCTTTACCTAACTTTCAGATTTATTACTGGGTGGTGAATATATAAGCTATAAAAACCTGGACACAAATAGGTGAGCAGACACAGGCTTGGTCCGCAATAGAAATAAAATCCTGCACTACTTCTTTATATTTCTTGCTTTGTACCCCAATAAGTACAAGTCATCACCAATATACTAACAACCCAAATGTGCTTCACTCCCTCAGAATATGGAACCAATGTAGGAAGCATTTTAAGATAGAGAAACTTTTATCTGTGGCACCTCTGCATGAGAACCACCTTTTTCCACCCTCTCAAACGTATGCAGCTTTTAATGTCTGGAAAACATCTGGGATTAGAGATCTGTACATAGGCAATGTCTTCATCTTTGCATCCTACGAACAATTACACTGCAAATATAGCTTTCCAGCTACACATTTCTTTCACTAGCTTGAAATTATAAACTTTGTTAAAAAAAAACCTACCCAATTTTCCTCACCTCCCACCTACCTGTATGCCTGAAAAAATATTGATCAGCCTTGAGGAGTCAAACAGCATTTCTGTAATATATAAAAATATTTTAAAGTCCCTGCCTTTCAAAGATCCCAGAGTACAGTGGGAAAAGGATCTCTCACTCAACATCTCAGAAAAGGAATGGAAGGTAGCAATGCACATAATTCACTCAAGCTTCATATGCACAAAGCATACAATTATTCAACTTGAAATTATATATCGTGCACATCTTGCTTGGTAAGATACAGCCATTTCTCCAAAATGTTTCCCTGGCAAGATCCAACGTGCAAACTGTATGCATGCTTCCGCTGCTGTGTGTACACAAATTTTGGAACAGGTCCCGGCCGAAAAGACAAACCAAATTCCTGCCGGCTACGCCAGTGTAAGAAAAGGCACTATATAGGTGCCTGACCCGACACAGATGGACACGGAGGCACGTATAAAATATAAAGACTTTTATTTTCTTCAGCTGGAGGGCACATCTTCCCCGTAATCCCTCCAGCCACAACACAGTCTCAAGCACAGTATAAAAGTCACATCAAGCACTCTTCTTCTTTCTCTCAAGGTGCTTGATTGGCAACATCTGGCTGCACTTCTGGGTAAGGTGAAACCAGTGCCCAAAAGGGACCAGCAGTTCCTGCTGCAGCACCCCCTGGCGGTGCCTGCGGAACCCCACAGAATTGCACAGAACTCCAACCCCCATGAAGCCCTGGGAGAGTCAGAGGCACCACTGCAACCCAGGGAGGCTGCCATCTAGCGTCCAGGGGGAGATACTGGGCTTACCACCCTTGTCCCCCTGGCAGATGTGGTGAAGGGGCATCCCGGCTAGGCATGGGCCCCAGCCATCCATCACAATATACATATATATATTGTGGCGGACTGCTGGGAATACTACCCAACCGGGATGCCTGGAAGAACCTGGGAGAGGGCCAATACCTCCCCTAGGACACAAGAGGGCAAACGCCCTGGTCTGCATGGGGGCCACAGGATCAGAGCTTGGAAGCTCATCCCTGTTGAGACCCATGGCCACCACCAGGGGGCGCCCGGACGTTTATGGAATCCTGGATGGCAGCACCCCCGCCACACTTGGAAGTGCTGCCGGAAGGAATTCCAGGGACACCCAGAGTGCTTCCAGGTGTTCATGCGGCACTTCACCACACCAGGAAGTGCCACCAGAACGTCACAGAGCACCTGGAGCACATCCGGGTTGTTATACAAAAGGCTGCCTCACTCCAGTAGAAGAGCTGGAGTTGGGAGGAAGAAGACGAAGTTTGGGAGAAGAGGCGTAAAGGCAGCAGAAGCATAGAGAGACTAAAGGAAAGAAGGGACTGAGTTGGCTGATTAGGGCATTATGAGGTGTCATGTAAGACTGAAAGCATAATAAACGTGTGTGCTTTGGACATTTGGTGTTGTGTCTGCTGTGTACGGGGGGCTGGCTTACCACAATATGTATGTATTTGCATATATCCATCTTCTATTATCATTATATTAAAAATAAATTGCATTATTTTGCATATTACAACAAGCATGTCTGGGTTATTTGTAAAAGCAAGTCTTCGGGTATGTTTCGATTCGCAACGGAAAATGTGAAAGTGTTAATGTGTAGACTCTCATCAATTTATGAACCTTGTTCATAAATTATACAGATCTCTTCATTCTGACCAGAATGTGAAAAAAAGATCCCACACCCCATTTACTGCATTAATGTACCATCCCAGGGTGGGTGTCCTATTGATTATATTAATCAGTCAAAAATTCATAGAAGTATCTGTTCAGAAGGCCCATGTGGTGTCAGTGTTAACTGAATTGCCTCTCCCTCTCCCTCCCCATTTTGAGTTTAAAAATAAGGTGTGCAAGCATAAAAAAATATTTTTACACCATAGAATCAAATGGAAAATGCAAGATATATACATAATTAATGGAGCGTAAGTAGCAATGCCTTAGAGCCCTTACTAGAGCAATGCAAGGCTGTTCAAAACTCTTAACTCTAAGGACTTCTTTTGCTAAGCCAAAGGACACTGTTGAGGTCTCTTTTCAACTTGTACTGGCCCCTCTAGGGTACTGAGAAGGACAACCTGTCTGATCTTAATTGTAGACAAACCACAGGGGCACAGCATGGCCATATCTGGCACCACTACAGAGAGTATTATTAAATTATGAATAATCTATCTATCTATCTATCTATCTATCTATCTATCTATCTATCTATCTATCTATCCTAATAATGGGCTAAACATTTGTGTAAAAATTGAGCATATGTTTAAACACAAAGCACGCCTGCTAAAGGTAACTGAAAATGTGTTGGTGTATTTGTATCTTTGTGTAATATCTTTGTGATCTGTGTGTAATACTGAGCCGACACTGTAAATAGTATTACCCAGAGTGGTCTACAGCTGATGCAAACAGGAAGGAGTGACATACCCACTTACCTGTTCTGCATTTGGTAGCAGTGGGAGTGATTGAGCAAATGTGCTGGGGGAAAAAAAAGAACTTTGTATTTTTTGGTTTGAGGGAGGTGAGTACCTGCAATTGAAACTGTGGAGTGCAACCCTTAATGAATTATTTTTTTCTCTCTAAAAATGTTACTGTTCTGATGCTTAATTATATTAATTTTATCTCCAGTAGCAACTGCTACCTCACAACTCACATCAACTTTTTGGCCACAAGAATCAGTCCAGCATAGTTGGGGACATTTCCCTAGCTGTCAAGGACACTTAAAAGACCACTGTCCCATTATAATCCACTAAAAAACTAATTCAGTTTTTCCTTGCCCATTGACTTCAATGCATTTCATTAAATTCGGTAAAGTTCCCAAACAGTTCCATGATTTCACCAAACCCAAGGCTAAGTGAATTCATTGGGGTTCACTCATTGCTAGTCATTAATTACATCCACAAAATTCACTTAACATTCAAGTTCCCTTGAGATGGACAAAACTGCAAAGCTGTTTGGTCTTTCTTGTACATTGTTGAGTGTAAGTAATTGTTGAGCAATTTCAGTTCATTATGTTACTGTTCCATGGTTCAATGAGTGGTACCACATACAGTAGATAGATAGATAGATAGATAGATAGATAGATAGATAGATAGATAGATAGATAGATAGATAGATAGATACTTTATTAATCCCAAGGGGAAATTCACATACTCCAGCAGCAGCATACTGATAAAGAACAATATTAAATTAAAGAGTGATAACATTGAAGGTATAACAGACAGACAATCATTTTGTATAATATTAACGTTTACCCCCCCGGGTGGAGTTGAAGAGTCGCATAGTGTGAGGGAGGAACGATCTCCTCAGTCTGTCAGTGGAGCAGGACAGTGACAGCAGTCTGTCGCTGAAGCTGCTCCTCTGTCTGGAGATGATCCTGTTCAGTGGATGTAGTGGATTTTCCATTATTGACAGGAGCCTGCACGGCGCCCGTCGCTCTGCCCCGGATACTAAGAAATTCAAGAAGTGTCCCTTCATTTTTAAAATGGCAAAATATATCTTCTTCGGATGCTTTTGGCATTCAAAGACTTGTTAAATTACCAGATACTGTTGCTGATAGTACACTTGGTGGCCTGCTATTCACAGTGCTGGTGTCCAATATTCGCAATATAAAACAAAAACATTACAGTGTGATTAGTTATTCTATTACTGTTTAGGGAGTCAGGATTTTGTGTGTTTTTCCAAGAATGATTTTTGATTAGAAAATAAGGCTTGGTTTTTTATGTATTTAGAGTTTCTGGCTTTGACCTGCTTGTTGTTTATTAGTTTGATCTTTGCCTCTTTTATCATTTGGAACTGATTCTTGCTGCTGAACCAGAAGCTGTCACTGGTGAAGGCTTAAAAACATCTCCTTCCTGCGATATAACTGGTGAACCTGGAGTTAGGAGGCAAGGGCACAGCTGGCAGATAGAAGAGAGATCAGGAGTTACAGAATGAGCATTGATGAGAAAGGTTAGAGGGCAAGTGGACCAGCCATTCAATGCAGTAGTCAGGGACACAAATGTGCACAGGTATGCCCTATGGAGCCTTGGTTCTTTGTGTTTTCCCTTTTGCTGTACTTTTATACTCTCCCTGTGTTGAACCCTTACCTAAAACAAAACCCGTTATTAGTTCATACTTTTTTGTGTATTTTGTTGTGATTTGGGTTCAGGTACAGTTCAAGGGTACCTCTTAAAATTCACAACTACTGTATATACATTTATAAACTTGAAGGCTTTGACTCCACATGAGGTTTTGCCTCATCTTTAAATTCTTGTTCTTTCTGAGGACATTATAAGAAGGTGCACGCAATCATATAATGAACAAATACAGACAGCAATTACTTGGATTTTTTTCTCTTCATTCCTAAAGTTCCTTTATGTACTTGATAAATAAAAATGTTATATAAGAGTGTGAGGGTGGCAATGTGATGATACCTAAGAGTAAGGAGTCCATGTACAATTTTCATGTGGGTTTCTTTCACACTTGCTGTTAGGCTGTATGTTGTTAGTTTATATGTGTTTGTGAATGTGTGCTTTTTGAAAAAGCAGTATTTCATGTGGCGTGCATTCTTGCAGGTAGATTGAGCTCCCCAATGTCCTTACTAGAAAAGCGGTACATAAAGATACATTGATTGATGAATTTGGCTGTATCTTAATTAACTATATTGTTCTTAAGTCTTATTTGGTGTTGTTTTTATATTTATCATTGTTTTGCTTTGGGGAAAAGAGAAATATTATAGAGAGCAATGCAGAGAGAGGTTTTTGTTCATCCAATCCTGGACCAATGGGGTGTTGAGGAACAGAATGGTGAATTGTAAATAGCCACATTTCAGCCCTCCAGACCAGCTTCACACCAGCTAGGCAGTTTATGGCCTTCCTACAGGGATAGCTTTACAATGTCCTTCATAGAGTTATATTAAAAACAATTCAGCCATAAACCCGGCCAAAATATTACTATCCTCATCAATGAGACTCCGGGGGTAGAAAACTAGTTTGATTGTTTAACATTACAAAAGAAGATTTTTTTATCAACTTACATGCTACATATGACACACTTTACACTCCCTACAGTGAGAATGACTTATGGGATATTTAATATGTTGCATCGGTCTGTCGTGGTGAAAAAGGAGCTGAGCCGTAAGGCAAAGCTCTCAATTTACCAGTCGATCTACACTCCTACCCTCACCTATGGTCATGAGCTATTTGTAGTGACCGAAAGAATGAGATCGCGAATACAAGCAGCTGAAATGAGTTTCCTCCGCAGGGTGTCTGGGCTTTCCCTTAAAGATAGGGTGAGAAGCTCAGTCATCCGGGAGGGGCTCAGAGTAGAGCCGCTGCTCCTCCGCATCGAGAGGAGTCAGATGAGGTGGCTCGGGCATCTGATCAGGATGCCTCCTGGACGCTTCCCTGGTGAGGTGTTCCGTGCACGCCCAACCGGGAGGAGGCCGGGGAAGACCCAGGACACGCTGGAGGGACTATGTCTCCTGGCTGGCCTGGGAACGCCTTGGGATTCTCCCAGAAGAGCTGGAAGAAGTGGCCGGGGAGAGGGAAGTCTGGGCCTCTCTGCTTAAGCTGCTGCCCCTGCGACCCGACCTCGGATAAGCGGAAGAGGATGGATGGATGGATGGATAATATGTTGTGCAGTTTCTCTTTACCTAATAAACTTATACCAACGTCCATTAATGTAAAAAACTGCACTCAACTCACCTGTTAGTTATAAGCAGTACAGAAGATAGTGAAAAGGGGTGAACAGACCTCATAATAAATGAAAACCTGACCAGGATCACATTGGTTAGCCTCAGAATAAGGCCTCACCTCAGGCAGCCACAATCAAACTCAAAATGCTGGCTTCAAAGTCTTGCACAGACCCATAGTGGGGATCAGGTTTTTAAAAATTCAAAATAAACAAAAATGCCCTTCAGGGCAGAGGATTATCATGACTTTTTGGTTTGAATAGACATAGACCAACAAAAAATCTTTATAAATTAAAGATTTATTTATGATAAACAAAGGAAGAACAAAAATAGTAAGGAAAGGTAAAAAAGAAAAAAATAAGGCAAAAGGATATGGTTTAAAAGGCAATCCAAGGCAGATAAGTCCTAATACATAAATCAAAGATAAAATCCAATAATCAGAACCAAAAATCCATAGAAACCAGCAAATCTAACAGAATATTGATGGTAAATCTAGACTCCACTTTTAGCGGGACTACTGTACATAGTAATAGTGTTTTCAATGTTTGAACTGAGTGTGTTTTGCTTCCATCATCCTGTTTGCTGTTTATATTCAGTGAATGTCGTCCCCGTAAATACAGGGGGGACGGATGATGGAAAGAGGCCGCAGCCCCAAGATGGAAAGTCCCTATTTACAATCAATCAATTACAGCGGGCTCATTACTATATAAACAATCAGAAGGGAACAGAGGAGGAGAGAGAAAGACCGAGATTACATTTTACAACAACGAACCAACTTCACCTGCTGTTTTCCACATCGCGCTTTTGTACCAGTTTGTTTTTCATTCTGCCAGACTTATTTCAATTCAATCATCACCAGTGGCCCCGGGGTTGGACTACATTATCCACCACACGCTGAGGATTCACGGTGAAGTCCTTCCATTTTTTCCGGGAAATTCAAACACATCACTTATCTGTTGACCAGTCGTCTGTACTCAGAACAGTTGTATACTTAGACTCAAGTTCACTATCATTGGCATTTTCCATATTCATTCATTGTTATTTGTGTTTTGTGTTTGTTATATGTTACTGGGTCAAGGGAGGGTTTGTTCATGTATATACTGTATGGTGTTGTCTCGTTGTTGCTCTGGTGGAGGGATTTACATATCTATATATATACTTATTTTCAATGTGTGAAATTAGCATTTTTTGTTATTGCTTCATTTAATATATTTATCCACCTATTTTTATATATCTGCTCTTTGCGTGCTTATGTTTAAACCGTCGATTGTGGGGAAAATTTTATTTGTTAGAGGTTTAGCTTAATATTGATTGATTAGCCTCAGTAATTTTATCCAGGCCACAGGTCTTGAAAGTGTAGCTGCCGGCTGGGTAAGGGGTCGGCCGTTACACACTAACCTCAATGAATGCACTTCAATGTAAAATATAATGGCAGAGGAGAGTCCATCAACAGTGACATAATGGTGCCCCTGCCTCTTGGGGTTCTACCCATAGAACAAAAAGAACGTAAATAAACAGCATAAACACACAATACATAAATACTAAACAATAATTAAACACAGCAGTATTGACAAAAAGTACATGAAACATGCAGGCTCGAAAAAGAGAGACAAGATTTTGAAAGAGATGGATGATAAAATTAAGGGTAGTCAAAAAACATGCAGGGATCAAAAGCAGAAGTCAAACTATTTTTTCATCAAGACTAAACACCACCCAGGATGATGATGGAATTGTGCAAAAATTACCTTTCATTTTTGGGAGAAATCCATATAATCAAAAACCAATAGCAAACATGAAAAGATCAGGAAAAAAAATTAATTTATGAAAAAATAACAGAACATGTGATCAAAACAAAAATAACTCAAAAACAATAGAAATAACAAAGAAATGAACATATGCCAGGAAAGAAATTGTGGCTGAAACATAACATCACCAGACGAAAGTATCCTATGTCTAAATGGAGGCAGGGCCATTCCTTTTTCCCCGGTGATATCTCTACTTTAAAATACAAAAAATCTTTCTAGAAATTCATACAGCAGAGATCAGAATGATGGAATGTTTTTCACTTTACTTCTGTATTAATATTGCAATCCCACAAGTCCAAGCTTTCAGCTGAAAACTTATGAAATGTATGCATGTATTTTGTGGTTAAACAGTTATATACAGGTTATATATTTGAATTTAATCAGTATTATTACATAAGTGAAGCCTAAATCTCAGGAGCACTCTAATTACTATACAAGATGCATCATACTATAGTCTGCAATTATATAGGCATAAAATTTCTTAGTACACCAAACTAGGCAGGTAGGTGGTGGTCTTTAGATTGTGTGGAGCAGATTTTATGTGTGGAGCAGATTTTATTTGGAGACCTAGAACATCTTATGTATTCTGTATCACAGAAAGGTTCATCGACTCCAGGCCAATATCATATAAACATTCCTAGAAGATAGTAGCTACATATGGTTGGGCATGGTCTTGTAGGAAAGAGGCACTAGGGAGGCCAGCAAATGAAAGACTGTATGATGGATGACAGAATCAATTTGCATCTAACAAGCAGCATAGCCAACTGGCAATTACAGGTGCTGATGAACATAACTGTTCATATTGCTGGTGTTTTAAAATCCAACAATTACACCTAAAGGACTTGCAGGGTTCATTTCTTTAGATGACTCAATGCCAATCTATGGCAGCTCGGGCCATGTAAGCTCCAGGTACATTTCACAAGAGCAAGAGGTCAGTGCCAGATGTCAAGCTTTGCAGATTTTCAGTCCATGGTTCTGATGGTGAGCAGAAGAATGCATGTCTCTGTAGACAACAAAACGCTTTAATTTAGGAAATGTGACAACTTGCTGGCAATCTTTCAGATGTCTTGTGGCCGTATTCTTTTGAGCATCTCCAATCCTTGCAAATTGGAATAAGAGCCTTCCCACAAGCACTATTTCACTGGCTAGCAAGTGCTGTGATACTTTGATATGGCCACCCAGCCAGATATAGAAGAACAAACAGAAGTCACTCATTGGTCATATGACAAACAAATGTTTTATTGAGGCTTTAAGTGTGCTGTGGCTACAGTAAAAGGAGTCTGTTGTTCTCAGTGACATTTGTATGACTGTTAAGCTATTTTCATGATGTTTATTAACCTCCTTAGCATTACATTACTTCTGAAAACAAACCTGTAAAGAGTGTTGTGTTTTCTTGGCTTCAAACATGACATTTTAAAAAAATCTCATCTTTCTACTGTAAACTATACAAAAAACTGAAATGTAAAGTGAAGTGTAAAAGGTATACTACTACTACAACTACTAATATTACTACTACTACTACTACTAATAATAATAATAGTAATAATGATGATGATGATGATGCACATACCATATATACAGTCA
The DNA here is from genome assembly GCF_016835505.1 of Polypterus senegalus. NCBI lineage: Eukaryota > Metazoa > Chordata > Cladistia > Polypteriformes > Polypteridae > Polypterus > Polypterus senegalus. The sequence goes on along the minus strand of NC_053160.1, from coordinate 125,170,589 downwards.
AAATACCGTATTTATGCATGTACCATGTGCACATTTTTTCCCGAAAATTAGCATTAGAAAATCAGGTGCGCGTCATACACAAGGAAACGTAATTCTGTAATGTTTATTTCTTCTGCTTGGGCTCGCTCGCTTACTTGCGCTCTCTCTCTCTCTCTCGTGCTCTCTGTCTCTCTCTAAACGCTTCCTATCCAATCACAATGCACATTGTACACGGGGCGATTTTCTTTGTAAAAATTATTGTGCGCGTCTTACACCCGGGCACGTGGTACACGAGTAAAAACGGTATGTCTTTTGTCAACATCAGCATTGATTTATTTATAGAGCACATTTAAAACAACAAAATGCTGTAGCCAAAATGCTTTACAATAAACATAAAAAAATAGAATAAAATTCAGTAAATTATAATACAAACCAGCAGTAAATTGAAACAAAAAAATCACTAAGAGGAAGGAACTATCAGTATCATTGAAGGTCCCAGAAAGAGTAGAAATGCGTCTTCAATCTAGTTTTTAAACAGTTCGATTGAAGGTGACTCCTTTAATGTAATAGCGTAAAGATTTCCACAGACGAGGTCCAGCAGCTGCAAAAGTTCTATCCCCCTTAGTTTTGCACTTAGTATGAGAAACAACAAGAGACAACTGACTGGTAGATTGGATGGCTGGTGTATAACACACAATTCAGATAAACAGGTGGGAGTATACACATGTATTAATTTAAAAACCAGCGGTAAAATTTTAAAATCAATTCTGAAACTAACCAACATCCAGTGAAAACAGACTAAAATTGGAGATACAGACTTTCTTGCTCCAGCCAAAAAACTGCTTAGGTGTACGTCACTGTTCAGCATGCAACAATTTTTTCAATCATGTCATCATCAAGAAATAACTTCATGTGCATTTTGGCTGTTAACATTCATTTTTATTACTTGCTGCCCCAGAAGATCAAAACAAGGTAGTGTTGGTTTGTTTGAGGCAGGGTCAACAGAAACCCAAATGCTAGTGTCACTTTTGGATTCCTCAGGATCACATTCACTGCCTGAAGAAATATTCACTTCGTCATCTCTGCTGATGAGAGGCTCCTCAACATCACTGCTTGTATCACTGTCAAGAACATGCAACACCTGGGCTCTAGAAAACATTTCTTATGACATGTGATTATGAGGCTAGCAGAAGTTGTGTCTACACCATTGCCAAGGTAATGCTAGGGCTTGATGCTTATGTAAGACATGCCTATACAGTAAACTGAGTAACGCTTATGCGAGATGTGTCTATACAGTTGCCTGCGTGATATTTGGGAATAATGCTTTTAACTAGTAAGGCTCACCATCCGAATTACTCCGACTCCTGCTGCCTTCCCAGACTTATGAGGAAAGTCACTTGCACCACCTGGTCACTCCTGCTCCCAGCTGAAGCCATTCTCTACTACAGCTCCTGAGTGATGGCCACCCACTCCTGTGAGGGGCTCGCCTCACAGCTGCCTGCCACCCCTCTTTCTCGCTTGTGCGTTTGTTCTTGCACCAGCTCTCTTCTGTCTTCCTGCCTGCTTCTCTCCATCCCGTCTGTCAACCTCTGGCTCCTTCTCTCTCCTGCTGATCTGTTTTCCAATTCTCAGATCTTCTCATGCCAGCTCATCCTTATATGCCTTCATGTGTGCAGTGTCCCAGTCACACACAGAAGGAAGCCAATGAAGCAATTGAGACAGGTCACACCCTCACGTACTGGTGCATCTCACCCCAATTATGTCACTAAGCTCCCGCAGTTGTGAAAACACACAGACACACAGAAATCGAGCCAGCTAAGTTGTCATTTATTAAAAACACCACCTTTTTCTAATCTGCGGACCTGCTATACCAATACCTCCCTCCTTTAAGCCTCCATTTGCATGGGAAGGCTCCACCTTTCATCCAAACTAGTGCAACTGGTTGCTCAGGTCCACATTGTGGCCCTGCACTGCACTAAAATCGATAAAAGCACTACAATCCATTCATAAAACCAAAACCAAAGCCCCCTTCATAAAATCAGGACATTAAAAGAATAAGAAAATTTAAAAGACAATAAAACAATCAAGCAACAGTCCATTAAAAAGTTCAGCTCTTAAAACATCCTCCTCAGGCTTAGGTCTGTGGGTTCTTTTAAAAATGAGTCTGGCACCTAACCTGCTTGTTGATTCCATAATGTTAATTTTCACTCATATGCAGATGACACCCAGTTATACCTTTCATTTAAATCAAATGAAGTTTCTCCGATGTTGTCTTTAATTAGTTGTGTTAGCGAATTAAAGGAGTGGATGAATGATAACTACTTGTCTTTAAATACAGATAAAACAGAGATGTTAATTGTTAGAGGGAATGACGCTGATCACAGCAATATTTTGTCATCATTTAACTCAGTTGGAATCCCAATTAACTTTACTGAATCAGCCCGCAATCTAGGAGTTATCTTTGACTCTAGCATGTCATTTAAAGCACATATTACAAAGTTGTCGAAAACATGTTTCTTCCATCTTAAAATGTTAGGAAATTAAGGCACTTTCTAAATAAATAGGATTCTGAGAAATTAATTCATGCATTTATCTCTAGTAGGATTGACTACTGCAATGCAGTGTTCACTGGCTGTTCAAACTGTTCTCAGTGCAGTCTCCAGTTAATCCAAAATGCGGCTGCAAGAATTATTACAAGAACAAGAAAATATGAACACATAACTCCATTTCTTAAATCCTTACACTGTTAAGATTAGGGCAGATTTCAAAATCCTCCTTTTAACATATAAAGCATTAAATGGCCAAGGTCCGGCTTACTTGTCTGAGCTTATCATGACCTGATGCGCACATTAAGATCTCAAGATGCCAGTCTGCTTATGATTCCAAGGATTAATAAAATAAAAGTGGGAGGTCAAGCTTTTAGTTACAGGGCCCCTAAACTGTGGAATGGTCTTCCTGCTTCTATAAGAGATGCCCCTTCGGTCTCAGCCTTTAAAATCCCGGCTGAAGACTCAAAACTTCAGTTTAGCATATCCTGACTAGAGCTGCTGATTAAATGTACATACTGCATCTCTGTTGTTAGTCACTAGCAGTAAAACATAAGTAACATGATAGTTATAATTGAATACTAACCCTCACCTATTCTGTTTCTGTTCTCGGTACTCAAATGTGGCAATTGGTGCCACGGCCCACCTGCCAAGTTGTTTGCCTGCCTATGGTAAAGTCATCCCTGATGGAGGATCACAGGAATCATGGGAAAGAGGGGTCCTTTCATCGGATTGGCTCGCCCAGCACTGTTTCAGCCGTGGAATGTATGTAATCACACATGAAAATTTGCCACAAGTCGCAACTGTTTTTTTTTTTAATTTAAAAGGGTTTTAGTGGGCGACAGAATCAAATAATAGACATGGACATGAATATTTTAAACTCAAGCTCTTTTAATTTCTGAAAAAAATGCTTTTAAACTGCATTTCAATTCAAAATAGAAACAAAAAATATCATCCCTGGCTAAAATTGGCCAGACTTAAAAATAAAGTGGTATTTTAAGTACTTTAAGTACATTTTCAGAATGGTATTGTCTTTAAATAATAATAAAAAAATTTTAATATAAAGTGCAGTTTTTCTTCTTAAAAAACTAAGGCAGAAAAATAAAAGGTAATTTGACCAGCTTCACCTTTAAACTCTGAGTAACCTTAGCCAAATTTATTTTGTACATTAGGCTAAAACAGTGTGATCATTGAACATTTTGTAATTAGATGTAATTAGAATTACTAACGGTCAAGGAAGTCCAATGATCCCCAGTAAGAGCCACAAAGTCCGCTTTCTGTAATGCATCTGATTTTGCTTGCTTTCAGTGTGCACAAAACCATGCTTTTATTAAGTCTTCCGTCGGGTAGTCTTTTGAAATGGAATTTTTCTCCGATCAGTCCTAGGAACGCGCTTTATTCCGACTCTAACATTTTTGTAGCTCTGATGTCTGCATCAATGTAATCGATATACCAGGAAATCATGCATTGACAAAAGTTCCCCTTTGCTTGGAATTGAAAGTGTGATTAAATGTGTTATTTTTTTAACGCATTATGGAGTACATGCATCGAAGCTTCTCAGCTGTGCTTGTGCTAAGAAAAGGAAACATTTTAAAAATAACGTAACATGATTGTCAAAGTAATAGTTTTGTGACCGTCATGAGTGTTGCTGTCATCAAGGATTTGATTATCATTATTTCTTGCAATTAGGTTTGTATTTGGAATCCATCAAGGAGGAAAAATGAGAAACATTATTTGTACAAAATATTACTTTATTCATCCATTCCTAAATAATTAAATGGGCAGGCTATTTCGTATCAGTGCAATATGTTGCTTGTTAAAACGGATGACTCCCGCTCTCACGCAAGTCTGTGTGGATATTATGAACTATCGATCTGTTCAAGTTCTATTTAAATTTTAAATAGAAGGAATTTTTATTTAGTTGACAGAAATGTCTTTGGTAGGAATGGAAGTTAAATGTAGGCATCATTGCATAATTTTTTCTTCACCATAGAAATGTAAAGAGTAAATTCGCCTTACATTCCAACCAAAGATATTTGTGTCGACTAAATAAAACTTGAAAAGATATATTTTTTCGAATGTGATCGCGCAATTCAGATCGAGTTGACGCACACTACATCGAGCTTGCGTGCTATTTTGGTTTCGCCTGAGTGCCTCAATAAGTCACCCTCCTCAAGGCTTACTTTTTACCGCTCATCTAATGATTACACTGAGTATGGCTTTACCAAAACAATCATTGATGGCGAATAAAGTATCCATTATTCATAAAGCTTCAATTGGTGATCTGTCTTTCTGCGTTAACCGCATATTTTTCATACGCCTCAAACCAAGGGGATGCGAGGGTAAAATGAAACGGAAGCTGATATATATGTATGTGTGTGTATATATATGTATGTATATATATATTGAAATAGTTTTACTGTGAAATAATGCAAAGAATACGCGACACGTGTTTCACCCTAATTTTGGGGTCATCAGGCATACACCCAGTGTACACCCTCTCAGGAATCGAACCTCGGACGTCGGCGCTATAGGTGAAGCCTCTTCTATTGCGCCACGGCGTGTGGTTTGTCTATTTGAGAGTATGTAGATCGGGGTATATATATATATATATAGCAGCAGCGGAGAAGTAGTGTGTTAAAGAAGTAATGAAAAAGAAAAGGAAAGATTTTGAAAATAACGTAACATGATTGTCAATGTAATTGTTTTGTCACTGTTGTGAGTGATGAGTGTTGCTGTCATATATATATATATATATATATATATACACACACACACACATATAAACATATATATATACATATCTACATATATACATACATATCTACATATATACACACACACACACACATATATATCTATACTAATAAAAGGCAAAGCCCTCACTCACTCACTCACTCACTCACTGACTCACTCACTGACTCATCACTAATTCTCCAACTTCCCGTGTGGGTGGAAGGCTGAAATTTGGCATGTTCATTCCTTACAGCTTCCTTACAAAAGTTGGGCAGGTTTTATATCGAAATTCTACGCGTAATGGTCATAACTGGAAGCAGTTTTCTCCATTTACTGTAATGGAGATGAGCTTCAATGCCGTGGGAGGAGTTTCGTGTGACATCATCACGCCTCCCACGTAATCACGCAGCACATAGAAAATCAGGAAGACCTCAAAAAAGCGCTGAAGAAAACATATAATTGAGAAGGCAGCTAAACAATAAGAAGCGAAGCGAGTGACATATACAACCATATTGATGAGTTCTGCTACTGAAACAAAGCACGATGTAAACCTACACTTTAAATTAAGTTCATAGACAGGCTGCGCTGGCGTTTGTAATTTAGTGCCTGCCCATATAAGGCCGTCCGTCAGCGGCAATCCAATAGCAAACTCCCACTAAATATTCACGGGTTAAGGACTGTGCTTATGCAGAGGAAGATGAGATGGTCAGCGTGGTGTTTGGCACAAACTCAGCGAAACTGCGAGAGAAAGTTTTAAGTGCCAGGACTAAGGTAACATTAAATAAAGCTATGGACATAGCACGAGATGGCACCAGCACAGCTGGGAACCTTCGATGCAAGTACACCGAGCTGCTCACGTGAACTGACGCAGTGCACAGATAAAAAGCAACAGTTCCAAAGAGCGCTGAACAAAACCGAATTACACAATTGAAAAGGCAGCAAAAATATGAAGCGCCTGATAAGCATATTCATAAATGCAGCTACTGTGGAAACAAAGCACACGGTGGAAAAAGTCAATGTCCCGCTAAAGGAAGACAGTGTAAAAAACCCGTGCATGCAGTGTGTCAGGTCTCAGATAAAGAAGAAGACGAGCTGTTTATTGATGCAGTAAGAAACGAATCGATGAATGAAACCTGTCATCTTTACAACGATTGACAAACACGGAATGTAACTTGAACACAACACATCCTACAAATACGAACCTGATTGAAAGAAATAATGATAATCAAATCCTTGATGACAGCAACACTCAGTAACACTCACAAAACAAATACTGTATATTGAAAGTCATGTTACGTTATTTTTAAAATGTTCCCTTTTCTTTTCTACCTTTTTAACACACTACTTCTCATGATACGCGGGTATATATATATGTAAATATATATATCCCGCTCTACATACTCGAATAATGGATACTTTATTCGCCATCAATGATTGTTTTGGTAAAGCCATACTCAGTGTATTCATTAGATGAACTATAAAAAAGTAAGAGCGAGGGGAGGATGACTCATTGAGGCATGCAGGCTGTAGTGGCGTCAACTCTATCTGAATTGCGCGATCACATTTGAAAAATATATCTTTTCAAGTTCTATTTAGTCCATATGTGTCAAACTCAAGGGCATGGGCCACATCCGCCCGTGTAATTATATCCGCCCATGAGATCATTTTATATACTGTATTATTGTTATTAAAGCCCGGTATATGAAGCGCTGGTAACACAATAAACTACAGATCCCATAATGCAGCGCTTCAGCTGCCTTGCCTAACACTTACTGCTTACTAGAGTTTATTGCGCATTGAGTTTGCACGGCGCTTTGGTGACTTTGAAGAACAAAAAAAGTCCGTCTACATGCGGCTCGAACCTTGTGCATGTTTGGTAGCACATATCTGTGTGAGAAGCTCTTCTCAGTGATAAAGACTAACAAAACAGCACACAGGAGTCGCCTCACTGATGAGCACCTGCAATCCATCCTGAGAATCTCCACAACACAGAACCTCACACCAAACAGAAACGAACTTGTGGCCAAAAGATGCCAGGCGTCCAGCTCTAAAATGACATATGAGCAAAGACAACTGAATGATTTGATTTGTTATTGCACGTAAGAGCGGAGTCAACGTTTTAACAAACAGCGTATTGCACTGATACTGAAATAGCTGTGTGTGTATATATGTAGATATGTATGTATATGTATATATATGCTTATATATGTGTGTGTGTATGTATGTATATATATATATATATATATGTATTTCTGTGTATATATGTGTGTGTATGTATGTATGTGTGTGTATATATGTGTGTGTATATATGTAGATATATATGTATGTATATATGTGTATATGTATAGATATGTATATATATATATGTTTATGTGTGTGTGTAAAATATATATATATATATATATATATATATATATATATATATATATATATATATATATGACAACAACACTCAACACTCACAACAGAGACAAAACAATTACATTGACAATCAGGTTACGTTATTTTCAAAATGTTTCCTTTTCTTTTCATTGCTTCTTTAACACACTACTTCTCCTGCGAAGCTGGTATTTTACTATACTATATAAAAGAAAAAGGCAACTTTCCTTTCTTTACACCTTTTTTCCTTTTATCCCAAACCAAAGCCTTTCTCGCTTAACACTGCAGAGGACACAAAACTAATTTTCTTTAAATGCCGGTAAGGCACATTACCAGAGGCACAAATTTGAATGTTCACATAGAAAATGTAATTTCAATGTACCTGTACTTCTTAAACGTTAATGTTTTACTGTTTAATAACTTATAGACTATAATTTATTATTTTTCCCTTGCACTCAGTGACCAAACCTATACACACACATATAGACACATACAAACATATAACAATGTCAATCATGTTACGTTATTATTAAAATGTTTCCTTTTCTTTTCATTACTTCTTTAACACACTACTTCTCCGCTGCGAGGCGCGGGGATTTTGCTATATATATATATATGAATGACCTCCAAAGAGCGCTGAGACTATTGATATCATGAACGTGTCTGCAAAACTGTGGTCTCCTGCCCAGCAAAAGTCGAGCAGCCAGCGCTGCATAGCTGTGCCGGCCTTTGAGACGCTGACTGTGCTTCTGCCTTAAGTCAAAGTGAGTACTTTTAATTTTTCATCCTCCCCGCGCTTATAGCCCAGACAAGTGCAAACACGGACCCCTTTTCTACACCACGGCAAAATAATATTAAGGCGATTCACACTTTCTTTTGCACGTATCACGATTATGAGGTCCTCAGCTCGGATTATGAAGACACGCACAGGAGTGGAGGACTGACAGTGCCATCACAGCCGATTAATGGCAGGGACGCTCACCAGTCTACACAAGACCCACCGCGACTGTCCCCAAAAAGGCGATCATAACGCCAGCTTAACACATCTCTATACTATATAAAAGAAAAGGCAACTTTCCTTTCTTTACACCTTTTTCCTTTTATCCCAAACCAAAGCCTTTCTCGCTAACACTGCAGAGGACACAAAATTAATTTTCTTTAAATGCCGGTACGGCACATTACCAGAGGCACAAATTTGAATGTTCACATAGAAAATGTAATTTCAATGTACCTGTACTTCTTAAAACGTTAATGTTTTACTGTTTAATAACTTATAGACTATAATTTATTATTTTCCCTTGCACTCAGTGACCAAACCTATACACACACATATAGACACATACAAACATATACACAAGTATATGTATGTGTATATATACACACACACACACATACATACATACATACATACATACATACATACATACATACATACATACACACATGTATATAATTTGTGTGTGTGTATGTATGTATGTATGTATGTATGTATGTATGTATGTATGTATGTGTGTGTGTGTGTGTATGTGTGTGTATATATATATGACAGCAACAATCCAAGCTGTGAGAAAACAGTAAAAGGGCGTGTGTCAGACGTCGTGGTACATTTTCTGATGCAGCTACGAAAACAACTTCTGGACGCTGCCGCCAAATACACAAAACAATTACTTTGACAATCATGTTACATTATTTTTAAAATGTTTCCTTTTCTTTCTCTTTCCTTCTTTAACACACTACTTCTCCGCTGCCAAGCGCGGGTATATATATATATAGATAGATAGAGAAATATATATATAGATAGATATGAGAACAACACTCATATCAATCACAAAACAATTACATTAACAATCATGTTACGTTATTTTTAAAATTTTTCCTTTTCTTTTCGTACCTTCTTTAAACACTACTTCTCGCTGCAAGGCTGGTATTCTGCTAACATATATATATATCTATATATTGTCACAAGAACGAGACATTGACAGATAAAGAGTTGGGGCAGCCACCCGTATATTGTGGTATCCTGGCTGCAAAAGTCGTTTTTCTTAGCAAAATACAGAGCACTGAAGTGCATACAACCGAGTCCAAAACAAGACTAAGGAAACAAAGGAAAAGGGGCAGGTTTTAAAGGGGGAGACAGGAAGTGAGGTCGTATGGATCTGGCACGTGGTCTTCCACCATTGGCTCGTAGCGGAGGTGACATCAGAGGGACTGGAGCTGGTGTGGCCGACTTCCATTGGCTCAGTCCCGAAGTGATGTCAGGAGATCCAGGTGAAATCCCCGGGATGGTCTACAGGCAAGGGAGAAAAGAGTCAGTGCACTCTGCCACACCCGGCATGCCTCGAACTGCCTTCACTCAAGCCCTTTAGCTGCCTCCCATGCGCACGTGTGTGACAAGGCCCCCCCCTTAGCCCAGACCCGACGGGTCGGGCGACCCTAACCGAGAGGTCGTGAACCCGAAAGAGCATCAGCGTTGGCGTGGAGCGCCCGGCGATGAACGAGCGAAAACTTGTACGGCTGCAGGTCAAGAAACCACCGGGTGACCCGCGGATTCGACTCCTTGTGGAGGGCCATCCACTGTAGGGTGCATGGTCCGTGACAAGGGTGAATTCCGCCCAACAGGTAGTACCTCAGCTGAGTAATCGCCCATTTAATCGCCAGAGCCTCCCTCTCCACCGCAGCATACCTGGTCTCCCGGTCCAACAGTTTCCGGCTCAGGAACATGATGGGGTGCTCCACACCATCGACGCTTTGGCTCAGCACGGCGCCCAGGCCTGTGTCCGAAGCGTCCGTCTGGAGGATGAAAGGCAAAGAAAAGTTAGGTGCCATCAAAACAGGTGTGGGCGTAAGGGCCTGCTTTAAGTCACCAAATGCAGCGCCTGTTTTTCAGTCCATACCACAATGTTCGGGCCCTCTTCTTTGTTAAATCAGTCAAGGCGCCGCTCTCTCCAAAACCGGGTACAAACCGGCGGTAGTACCCGCTAACCGAAAGGCTTGGACCTGCCGCTTGGTTCATGGACGGGCCATTTCAGAATGGCATCAATTTTGGAGCACTGTGGCCTTACGGTACCCCGACCCACCAGGTAGCCTAAATATTTGGCCTCGCTTAATCCAAGAAGCATTTCTGGGATTAATCCGAGCCCGCCTCACCAAGTGTCCGTAATACCGCTTGGACATGCTGTAGGTGTTCCTTCCATGTGCTGGAATAGATGACCACGCCATCCAGGTAGGCAGCACTGTATGAGTTATGAGGCGAAGCACTTTGTCCACCAGACGCTGAAAGGTTGCTGGAGCCCGTGTAACCCAAATGGAAGGACACGATACTGCCAGTGTCCGCTAGGGGTACTAAACGCGTTTTACCTTCGGAGTCCGTTAAAGGAACCTGCCAGTACCCTTTCGTCATGTCAAGTGTGGTCAGGTATTGAGCCTGTCCAAGCCTCTCGAGGAGGTCGCCCACGCGTGGCATTGGATAAGCATCAAATTGGGAGACTTGATTAAGCCGACGGAAGTCATTGCAGAACCTCCAACTTCCGTCAGGCTTACCGACGAGCACAATGGGGCTGGACCAGGGACTATAACTTTCCTCAATCACACCTAGCTCCAGCATGCGCTTGATCTCAAGCTCCACTTCAGCCTTTTTTGCCTCGGGAAGACGATACGGGCGTTCTCGGACAACAACCCCGGGCTCTGTCACATGTTGTGCTCAATCAGAGAGGTCCTTCCGGGTTCTCACTGACTACCTCCCCAACGGTCCGGATAACTGTTTCCAGCTCCTGCCGCTGTCTGGGACTTAAGTCCGTGCGAAGTTAAGGTCGTGTGTGTGAGCGAAGAGTGAGCGGGCTGGCGGAGGAGGGATCGGGGTCCCTGTCCTTCCACGGTTTCAGCAGGTTCACATGATAAACCCGCTCCTTTGGCCGGCGATTGGGTTGACTCACCAAATAGTCGACCAGTCCCTTCCTCTCCTTAACTTCAGAGGGGCCCTGCCAGTGGGCAAGCAATTTAGAGTGGGAGGTAGGCACTAGGACCATGACCCGATCTCCGGGCGGAACTCCGAAGAGGCGTGCGCGTTGTAGTACCGGCCTGTGCTGCTTGAGCCTCCTCCATGTGACTTTTAAGGACAGGCGAATCTTTCCAAATCTATCGCGTAACTCGCGATATACTCCAGTATGTTTGTGGAGGGAAGAGCCTCTTCTTCCCAGCCTTCTTTCAAAATATCTAATATGCCCGAGGTTGTCGCCCGTACAGTAGTTCAAAGGGGAGAACCCGTGGAGGCTTGTGGGACTTCCGATAGGCAAAAAGGACGAGGGGGAGGAGCTGATCCCAGTTCCTTCCATCCTCGCTGACCACCTTACGCAGCATTTGCTTGAGAGTTTGATTAAACCTCTCTACTAATCCGTCGGTTTGAGGATGATACACCGAGGTCTTTAAATGCTTTATTTTCAGTAATCTGGCAGTCTCCTTGAACGTTTCCGAGGTGAAGGGGTCCCCTGGTCTGTCAAGACTTCTTTGGGGATCCCCACGCGAATACCCTAGTAATTCCGTGCGATGGCTTTAGAGGTAGCTGAGCGCAACGGAACAGCTTCGGGTATCGTAGCGTAATCCACGAGGACTAAAATGTACTTGTGTCCTCGGGCTGAGGGCTCCAGGGTCCCACCAGGTCGACCCGATTCTGTGGAAGGGAACGTCAATCAGTGGAATAGGAATGAGAGGAGCACGGTCCCTCCTAGGAACTTGTCGCAGTTGACACTCCGGGCAGGAAGCGCAAAGCGACGAACCTCCTCATTAATTCCTGGCCAGTAGAAACGGAGCTTGATCCGCTCCAGAGTTTTTTCGGTGCCCAGGTGGCCACCTAGGAGGTGGGCGTGTGCTAGCTCACAGACCTGCCGCGGAAGGTACGCTGCACTAGCAGCAGCCTCGTCTCCTGCCCGTCATGCATTGCTACACGGTAAAGGAGGTCATTATCTAGCACAAAGTAGGGGCCCTGTGGCATCGACTGATTAGTGCGCTGGCCATTGACAAGGACCACTGCATTTTTACAAACTTCAGGGAGTCATTCAGAAGCCGGCGTTTCTTTAAATTGGAACCGCAACACGGAGAGAGGGTCAGCGCGACCTCAATGGGCGTGGTTTCCTCCCGCCCGCCGCGGCGTTGGTGGATGGCGTGTTAGCCCGCGACGGCCCGGAGTTGCCACGTCAGTCAGGGCGACTGCCGTCTCTCTCTGCCGGCTGATTACACGGCGTGGAGGCAGCTTGAGACGGGTTATCTCCGTCCATAACGAGGCCCAAATTAACCCCGGAGTGGTATGTGTCTCACCGCTTTTGATTTTAGACCAGTCCGCCCTAGTATCACCGGGTGTGGAGGATCAGGTAGGACGCTACGGTGAGTTTACTGAACTGACCCTCCGTAACTGATGACACAGCGGCGGACCTGTACCAGCGGATGTCTCCGTGGACACAGGTTATACCGGTCTTAAATTTAGCCACTGTTGCGGTTGCACAAAGCGGCGGGCAACAATGAAATGTTGCTGCCGGAGTCGAACAAACCTGTGGTCTTGTGTCCGTTGGCGATCACCACGCCAGTATGTGGGACCGCCAACGGATTAGCCAGAGCACACCAACCCTCCTCACCCTCCACCTGCATTCCTCCTTGCCTCCAAGCGGTTTGCGCGCCAGCCCGGGACGCCAATACAGGCTCGGATTGTACAGGGTGGGGCTAGGTCTTGGAACATACCCGGCTGAGTTTGACATGAGGACGGTTCTGCTCCCCAGAGTGTGAGGCCGCCCTCTGCGTCTCCATAAGCTCTATGAGCTCAGCATGTTCTTAAACCGCTCGCCCCAAACCGCTGGGTGAAGCCACGGGAAGCGCTTCCAGGAGCAGATAGCAAGCTACCTGCTCTATTATTTGGTAGGGCGTGTTTTCAAATGGCCGTAGCCAATGCCCTACCATTGCCCATAAGGACCAGGCTTGTTTGTTGGTTGGCCGTTCAGGGTCCAACCTCCATGTTTTTATTTTATTCACCTGCCAGTCTGGGGCACCCCTAGGTGGTAAATGGGGCTTTGGTTTCGCAGGGAGGCAGGCACTCTCCCCCAAGAGAGCATACTGAGTCCCTTTTGCCTCCCCCTCCAGGGCAGCCCAATTCTGTGAGCCCCACCCGCCACTCCTGGCCACTCCAGATGGCTAGTTATGAGTGCCGGGAGCGGAGCCCGCACCGGTCACGCCGAACCACGGGCACCCTCCCGCCTGAATACTCGGCCCGCACGCTCCCACCTGGGTATATTGCAGGTCCTGTCCCCTTCTCCATCCTGCCGACTACGCCACTGTCACAAGAACGAGACATTGACAGATAAAGAGTTGGGGCAGCCACCCGTATATTGTGGTATCCTGGCTGCAAAAGTCGTTTTTCTTAGCAAAATACAGAGCACTGAAGTGCATACAACCGAGTCCAAAACAAGACTAAAGAAACAAAGGAAAAGGGGCAGGTTTTAAAGGGGGAGACAGGAAGTGAGGTCGTATGGATCTGGCACGTGGTCTTCCACCATTGGCTCAGAGGAGGTGACATCAGAGGGACTGGAGCTGGTGTGGCCGACTTCCATTGGCTCAGTCCCGAAGTGATGTCAGGAGATCCAGGTGAAATCCCCGGGATGGTCTACAGGCAAGGGAGAAAAGAGTCAGTGCACTCTGCCACACCCGGCATGCCTCGAACTGCCTTCACTCAAGCCCTTTAGCTGCCTCCCATGCGCGTGTGTGACATATATATATATATGTATATATCTATACTAATTAAAGGCAAAGCCCTCACTCACTCACTCACTCACTCACTCACTCACTCACTCACTCACTCATCACTAATTCTCCAACTTCCCGTGTAGGTAGAAGGCTGAAATTTGGCAGGCTCATTCCTTACAGCTTACTTACAAAAGTTGGGCAGGTTTCATTTCGAAATTCTATGCCTAATGGTCATAACTAGAAGGTATTTTTCTCCATTAACTGTAATGGAGTTGAGCTGGAATGACGTGGGGGGGCGGAGTTTCGTGTGACATCATCACGCCTCCCACGTAATCACGTGAACTGACTGTCAGCGCAGTGTGTAGAAAACCAGGAAGACCTCCAAAAGTGCTTAAGAAAACATGCATTATATAATTGAGAAGGCAGCGAAACAATAGAAGCGGAAAGTGACATATACTACCATATTCATGAGTGCTGCTACTGAAAGAAAGCAAGGTGTAAACCTAAACTTTAAATTAAGTTCATAGACAGGCTACGCTGGCGTTTCACATGCCCACAGGTAATGCGGGATACAAGTTTAATGAGAGGGCGAGGATATAAACGAGAGTTTTGATCACTTTGTAACTAAGTTAAAATTGTAGGTGAAGGGGTGTGCTTATGCAAATTCCGAGAGACTGTGTTTGTGGGGGATTGACAGTTAAGGCGGGTGGGGGAGTCATGTCATCATCTCCCCTCCCATTCATCTCATTTCGCTCTGAGCTGAGCTCCGTTAACGCCGTCTTCAAGCAACCGTCAGACTGCCACCAAATACTCACAGAAAAACTCACAGTTAATACACACGCAGTCTCTAGAGTTTCTCCACACTGAATCCTCCAGGCACTACTTACAAAAGGTCACATTGACAATCGTGTTACGCTATTTTAAAATCTTTCCTTTTCTTAGCACAAGCACAGCTGAGAAGCTTGATGCATGTGCTCCATAACGCGTTAAAAATAATGCATTTAATCACACTTTGCATTACAAGCAAGGGGAGCTTTGTCAATGCATGATTTCCTGGTACACCGATTACATTGATCAGAGCATCCCGATTCATTTTACCCTCGCACCACCTTAGTTTGAGAAGAAGTATGAAAAATATGAGGTTAACACAGAAAAACAGATCACCAATTCAAGCTTTATGAATAATCGATTCGCCATCAATAATTGTTTTGGTAAAGCCATCCTCCTTCCATTTTATAATTTTTCCGCCACTAGCCATGATTAAATGAACGGTAAAAAAGTAAGAGCAAAGCGAGAGTGACTTATTTAGGCAGGCATATATATGACAGCAACACTCATGACAATGTCAATCATGTTACGTTATTATTAAAATGTTTCCTTTTCTTTTTCATTACTTCTTTAACACACTACTTCTCCGCTGTGAGCGCGGGTATTTTGCTATATATATATATATGAATGACCTCCAAAGAGCGCTGAGACTTTTGATATCATGAACGTGTCTGCAAAAACTGTGGTCTCCTGCCCAGCAAAAGTCGCAGCAGCCAGCGTGCATAGCTGTGCCGGCCTTTGAGACGCTGACTGTGCTTCTGCCTTAAGTCAAAGTGAGCACTTTTAATTTTTTTCATCCTCCCCTGCTATAGCCCAGACAAGTGCAAACACGGGACCCCTTTTCTACACCACGGCAAAATAATATTAAGGCGATTCACACTTTCTTTTGCACGTATACGATTATGAGGTCCTCAGCTCGGATTATGAAGACACGCACAGGAGTGGAGGACTGACAGTGCCATCACAGCCGATTAATGGCAGGACGTCTCACCAGTCTACACAAGACCCACCGCGACTGTCCCCAAAAGGCAATCATAACGTCAGCTTAACACATCTCTATACTATATAAAAGAAAAAGGCAACTTTCCTTTCTTTACACCTTTTTCCTTTTATCCCAAACCAAAGCTTTTCTCTCTTAACACTGCAGAGGACACAAAACTAATTTTCTTTAAATGCCGGTAAGGCACATTACCAGAGGCACAAATTTGAACGCTCACATAGAAAATGTAATTTCAATGTACCTGTACTTCTTAAAACGTTAATGTTTTACTGTTTAATAACTTATAGACAATAATTTATTATTTTTCCCTTGCACTCAGTGACCAAACCTATACACACACATATAGACACATACAAACATACACACAAGTATATGTATGTGTATATACACACACACACACACACACATACATACATACATACACACACATATATATAATTTGTGTGTGTATGTATGTATGTGTGTGTATATATATGATGTAGATAGGTATGTATGTATATATATATATATATATATATATATATATGTGTATATGTAGATATGTATGTAAATATGTAGATATGAAGATATGTATGTGTATATATATGTATATATATATATGTATGTATGTATGTATGTATGTATGTATGTGTGTGTGTGTGTGTGTATATATATATGACAGCAGCAATCCAAGCTGTGAGAAAACAGTAAAAAGGAGGCGTGTCAGACGTCGTGGTACATTTTCTGATGCAGCTACGAAAACAACTTCGTGGCGCTGCCGCCAAATACACAAAACAATTACTTTGACAATCATGTTACATTATTTTTAAAATGTTTCCTTTTCTTTTCATAACTACTTTAACACATGACATCGCATGAAGCTGGGTATTTTGCTATATATATATATCACAGCGACACTCATAACAGTGACAAAACAATTACATTGACAATCATGTTACGTTATTTTCAAAATGTTTCCTTTTCTTTCTCTTTCCTTCTTTAACACACTACTTCTCCGCTGCCAAGCTGCGGTATATATATATATATAGATAGATAGATAGAGATATATATATATATATAGATATATATGAGAACAACATATATATAGATAGATAGATAGATAGATAGATAGATAGATAGATAGATAGATATGAGAACAACATATATATATATATAGATAGATATATAGATATATAGATAGATATGAGAACAACACTCATATCAATGACAAAACAATTACATTAACAACCATCTTACGTTATTTTTAAAATTTTTCCTTTTCTTTTCGTACCTTCTTTAACACACTACTTCTCCGGCTGTGAGCTGGTATTCTGCTAGAATATATATATATACACACATATATACAGTCTTTGGGGTGCGAGCAACTGTTGCTGGGGTGCCAGAATCCATGAAGGAAGAAAAATGAAAAACATTATTTGTACAAAATCTTAATTTATTTATCCATTCCAAAATAATTAAATGGGCAGGGTATTTCGCATCAGTGCAATACGCTGCTTGTTAAAACGGATGACTCGCTCTTACGTGCAAGTCTGCGTGGATATTATGAACTATCGTATCTGTTCAACTTCTATTTAAATTTTAAATAGAAGGAATTTTTATTTAGTTGACAGAATATTATTCCGTAATAAATCAACTGAAACCTTAAATAACTTATAATATTTTGCTCTCCATAAAAATATATCCTGTCTAAATTATACAAGGTGTGGCAGAAAAGTAATGAGACTGGCAACACTGCATGCGATCTGGTAACGCTGCGCTGTTGTCCTTGATAGAGCACGTGTATCAGTACACTCCCATAGCTCAGTGCGAAGTTTCAACTCCTTCCGTTAACTACGTGATTTTGTGACTGCTATTTGCGGTTGTGTTTTTGGTTGTCGGCCACGCAAAATGGAACAGCGGAATTTGGAGCAATGTTGTGCCATTAAATTTTGTGTTGCTTGGAGAATCGGCAAGTGTGACGTTTGAAAAGTTAAAACAGGCCTATGGGAACATTCTTTATCCCGAGCTCAAGTTTTTCAGGGAGGCCTTCAACTTTGAAAACCAATGAAAACATCGAACGTGTGAACACTCTTGTGAGATCAGACCGTCGTTTAACATTAACAATGTTGAGTGAACAATTAAATTTGAACAGATTTACCGCTCATCAAATTTAGACTGAACATTTGCACATGCGAAAGGTCTGTGCTAAAATGGTGCCGAAAAACCTCACAATTGAGCAGAAAGACAATTGAAAAACACATTCCTGTGGTTCCCCAGCCCCTTATTCCCTGACCTCAGTCCGTGTGACTTTTTCCTTTTTCCTAAACTGAAAATGTCCTCAAAGGACGTCATTTCGACTTTAGAAAACATTCAAAAAAGTGTAACGGACATGCTGAAGACCATACCGGTTGAAGACTTCCAGCGCTGCTACCAACAGTGGGAACAACGTCTCCATCGGTGTGTAGCTGCCCAAGGGAACTACTTTGAAGGGATAACATTGATGTTTGAAAAATTTAAACTTTGGTAAATAAAAATCAGTCTCATTACTTTTCTGCCACACCTCGTACAAGTTAGAAATAAAGTAAACGTTAAAAGAACAAACATTCAAATTTCTTTACTCTTATGTAATTTTATATAAAAATAAACTTAAATTTTAAATATCCCAAAATATTTTGCTCTCCATAAAAAAAATATCCTGTCAAAATTATACAAATTCAGATATGAACATGGTGCATAACAAAACCTGGAAATATAAATAAAATTTGTTCTTTTCAGCAATAACAAATCAAATCATTCAGTTGTCTCTGCTCATATGTCATTTTATCAGAGCTGGACGCCTGGCATCTTTTTGGCAACAAGTTCGTTTCTGTTTGGTGTGAGGTTCTGTGTTGTGGAGATTCTCAGGATGGACTGCAGGTGCTCATCAGTGAGGCGACTCCTGTGTGCTGTTTTGTTAGTCTTCATCACTGAGAAGAGCTTCTCACACAGATATGTGCTACCAAACATGCACAAGGTTCGAGCCGCATGTAGACGGAGTTTGGGCATTGGGGCATGGAGTGAATACACTGTGCGGGCCATTCAGTATCGTACTTTGCCTTCAGTGTGCCATTACACTGCAGCTCAATCACCTCCATCTGAATCTGCACAGGTGCAGTTTCCACATCTACGGCAAATGGGTTGAAACAACTCAAAATTCTTTTTGTTCTTCAAATTTACCAAAGCGGCGTGCGAACTCAGTGCACAGTGCTCTCAGTTTATCAGCAAAGTTCAGATTTGGGAACACCGTTGTGCCGATTTGGTTCAAGATTACTTGGCAAAGGGAAAGTGGGGCAAGTTGCACTGGTGCCTTTGTGTCTCCCATAAAAGTAGCTTCACTTGAAATCACTTTGTGATTTTACACAGGTAAAAACATCTGCTAAAGTGTCAGATTCTTCTTTAACTCTTCTGCTTTCTGTATCTTGTGCATTGCATTCAGGTCTTTCAGGTTATCTTGATGTTTTGTCTCATAGTGCCGTCTTAGATTAAATTCTGTAATTACAGCCACATTAGCTCCACAAATGAGACACACGGGTTTACCGGCAATGTCAGTAAACATATACTCAGCCTCCCATCGGTTTTTAAAGGCTCTGTGTTCAGAATCACCTTTTCTCTTCGGCATCGTGTGGGCTAGCTTCGCAATAACTTGCAGCATCATAAGCTAGACTTGATTAACGCGGTAAGTGTTGCAAGGCAGCTGAAGAGCTGCATTATGGGATCTGTAGTTTATTGTGTTACCAGCGCTTCATATCCCCGGCCATTAATAACAATAATACAGTATATAAAATGATATCGCAGGCTGGTTATAATTACATGCTGGGCGGATGTGGCCCGTGGGCCTTGAGTATGGACTAAATAGAACTTGAAAAGAAATATTTTTCAATGTGATCGCGCAATTCAGATCGAGTTGACGTGCACTACAGTACATCAAGCCCAGCGTGCTATTGTGGTTTTGCCTGCGTGCCTCATTAAGTTACCCTCCCCTTGCTCTTTATTTTTTTACCGTTCATCTAATGAATACACGGAGTATGGTTTTACCAAAACAATCATTGATCGCTAATAAAGTATACATTATTCATAAAGCTTCAATTGGTGATCTGTCTTTCTGCTAACCGCATATTTTTTCATGCGCTCCAACCAAGGGGATGCGAGGATAAAATGAATCAAGAAGCGCATCCCCTCTCGGAATCGAACCTCGGAAGTCAGCTCTAGAGGTGAAGCCTCTACTATTAGCCACGGCGTGTGGTTTGTCTATTTGAGCGTAGCAGTGTAATTCAGTTTTTGTTCAGCACTCTTTGGAACTGTTGCTTTTGTCTACTGCGTCAGTTCACGTGAGCCACTGAATATGGTTTTATATGTCACTCGCTCACTTCTAATTGTTTAGCTGCCTTCTTAATTATATAATGCATGTTTTCTTCAGCGCTTTTGTAGCTCTTCTTGGTTTTCTACGTAATGCGTGATTACGTGAGAGGCGTGATGATGTCACACGAAACTCCGCCCCCCACGGTTTTCGAGCTCAACTCCATTACAGTAAATGGAGAAAAATAGCTTCTAGTTATGACCATTATGCATAGACTTTCGAAATGAAACCTGCCCAGCTTTTGTAAGGAAGCTGTAAGGAATGAGCCTGCCAAATTTCAGCCTTCTACCTACACGGGAAGTTGGAGAATTAGTGATGAGTCAGTGAGTCAGTCAGTCAGTCAGTCAGTGAGGGCTTTGCCTTTTATTAGTATAGATATCATCTACTGTTAAATTCTGCTCTGTACTTCTAAAATTTTTATTTTTATGCTGTATTAAGGATTTGTTCTGTTCTGTGTATTGTATTGACCCCCTTCTTTTGACACCCACTGCACGCCCAACCTACCTGGAAAGGGTTCTCTCTTTGAACTGCCTTTCCCAAGGTTTCTTCCATTTTTCCCTACAAGGTTTTTTTTGGGAGTTTTTCCTTGTCTTCTCAGAGAGTCAAGGCTGGGGGGGCTGTCAAAAGGCAGGGCCTGTTAAAGCCCATTGCGGCACTTCCTGTGTGATTTTGGGCTATACAAAAATAAACTATTGTATTGTATTGTATTGTATTCCTTCTCCAATCTTCAGTCCTCACCACCTTGGCTCATTCCACCGCTGCCCACCGCTGCTACAGGAAGCTCAGCTCCATGCTACTGCATCCTTCCAGGGAGCTTCTTGAACGTGCTGCCGCCAATAACATACTCAAGAGGTGTGCCAGCAGATCTTGACACAATACACATATAGCAAGGGGTAGGTGTAATAAAGTGCAGAAGTGCTTTCATTAAAAATAATTCAAAATCAACAGTGTCCCAAAATGCAGTGCTCTCTTCCAGAAATAAATAATTCATAAAAAAAATGGTGAACTGTATGGAGGTTCAAATCCATAAGTATTAAAATCCATTAGAATGAGGCTAAAATCTCACAGGCAAGGAAACTGTTCTAAAAATCCTGGTGCATCCCTTTATCTTGGCATCTCCTCCCCTTATTCTGACTGAACCTTGCAGGTGGAGAAGATGCCTGACCAAAAGGTACAGCTATCCTACTGTACTTAAACAGTGTGCCCGGGTCCATGCTGCTACAAGCCTCAACAGCAGTGCTACCCATCGGAATCCAGGCTTAGGTCCTTATTGTCCATGGACACCACCAAGGCTCATCATCTGAATCCTTCCGACTCCCCCTGCCTTCCTGTACTTCCGAGGAGAGTCGCCTGCCCCACCTAATCACTCCAGCTCCCTGAATTTTTCTCTTAGTTTTCTAATTTGTGTTTTTCATTAATGTTACATTTTTGTCTATTTGTCCTTTAAGAATTTCAACCTTTTAGAATTATATTTTTATGTTTAGAGGTTTTTGTTTTATTTATTTATGTGATGCAATCAGGAGCAATTCGTTTTGTGATTGAGAGTGCTTCTGACTTTAGCAGACTTTCGATATAAATATGGGGCTCCATTCCAATTATAAAATTTTCTTGGTTGGTTAAAGAATAAAAAAGGGAAAAAAAATCACATTTTTTGGCAGTACCTAGTTTCGTTCTGAATAAGCCAAGTGTTAGGTTCATTTTGCATTTCCTGAATACCTTCTTTAACTTAATTTCCTAATTTCCTTAATTTGTTCATTTTAGTGCAAGTCACATTTGCTGACTTATTCCTTACTCCTTGCCTGGTTTCACATCTATTAACTATTTTTTTATTATCTTCCAATTGGCAACCATAAAAAAGCATGTCAATAATGATTATAGTAGGCAACATTATCAGGAAAAATCTTTTTGCTAATATACTACTTAATGCTCAAATGAGAAAGGTGGGTGTCACAAAGAGTTAAGGAATTGTGTGCCATCAGCATGTACTCCAAGTGTAACAATATAGTTGTTACTAAAGACCTGTCATAATTTTACCAGTGCAGATACAGTACATAGAAACTGCTAAAAGAAAAAAATACAGATGGAAGCACTGTTCTTAAATCTGCTTTTAAAATTCCTTCAACAATTTGTATATTTGGTAATGTTCCTCTTTATCTTTTTCTGTGTCATCTCCATATCCCCACTGTCTGCTCTAAATCTGTTCTGTTGAGTGTTTAATAATTAAACATATTTCCTCTATTCATTTTGATTTGGATCTAACTTTTTCTAAATGGTCTTTTTTAAAATAGTTTATACAGTTTGAGACACAAGAATTCGAGAAAACACACTGAGTTTACAGGCTTTATTTTGACCAAAACAGGCACAGTCAGGGTCTTTAGTCAAACGGGAGGTACCACTTTAATACACACAGACACAGCAAACAATCAGTAATCAAAAACACCTTTGTTCACAGAAAGTGAACAAAGTGACTGTCTAAGCCAGGCTCAGCCAGACATGAGAGGACGTCTGCAATGATGTGCATAGACCCAGGCAAATGGCAAACATCAAAAGAAAATGGCTGCAAACTAATAAACAACCTAATGAGTCAGGAGTTCATATCTTTCTGCCAGTAGAGCCACTGGAGCGGAGCGTGATCCATTACTAGGGTTGACAGTCTGCCCTACAAGTAATAGCGGAGGGCCACCACTGCCCACTTAATTGCTAAGCATTCCTTTCTAAATGGTCGAATACTAACGTTCCCTTGGGAGTAATTTCTTGCTCAGAAACATGATGGGATGTTCCCCCTCATCGAAAACACTAAGAGAACACCACTCTCAAAACGAAAGCACTTGCAGCCATCTGTAAAATGAATTTATTAGAAAAGTACAGATCCCACAGAACCGAGAATGAAGACAAAGAGGCCTTCAATTCAGACAAAGGTCTTTCACAATCATCGGTCTAGACCAGGGGTCCTCAATCACAGTCCTGGAGGGCCGCAGTGGCTGCAGGTGTTTGCTCTAAACCAGTTGCTCAATAAGAAGCACTTCCTGCTCAATGAACACTTCTGTTTCACCTTAGTTGTCTCATTTGTTAAAATTTTGAACCCTTATTGCTTATTTTAGTCTTAAATAGTTGTATTATTGGTTTTAATTGCTCCTAATTAGCAATAACATGCAAAAGACAAAAGAGTCCAGCATTTCTCCATTTAGCTTGTTACCACTTACATCTGTGTGTATTTATCATGCACTATTGAGTTTAATTAAATACTTGGAAGGAAAGTGAAGAGAAAAAAGTGAAGCACTGAGAATTACTCATCCATTTTAGCCTTCATATCATTTGGATGATAAACTTAGAAAGGGGAAGAAAATATAGGATATTAGAATTACCTGACATAGTAGAGTTAAAGCACTAACAAGCCATGAAATTAAATTATTGGCAAGAATTGCTTTCTAATTAAGCAACTGGGTTAGAACAAAAACCTGCAGCTACTGCGGCCCTCCAGGACTGTGAGTGAGGACCCCTGGTCTAGACAATGGTGAGTTTTTTTCGGCCCTTCGTCAGGTCATTGAAGTTAAGAATGAATTGCCTGTAATATCCAGTGAGTCATAAGAAACCAAGAACCTGCTTCTGCATTTCAGGACGTGAATACGCAAGTACTTTACCCACCTTATCCATCCGAGGTTTAATCAAACCATTCCCCATAGTATATCCCAAATGAATCCCCAATTTACAATTCTTAGGGTTAGCTTATCAACCCAGCCAGCATCAAACTGTCAAGCACCACTTGCAGATGGTCAAGATGCAACTTCCAATTATTATTGAAAATGACAAAATCATAGATATATGCCCCAGCATACTCAGAATTTTGTTGCAGAATCTGATTCATCATCTGCTGAAAAGCCAATGGTGCACCATGGAGCCAAAATAGGAGCCTGGTGAATTCAAACAACTCATCTGGGGTATGAAATGCTGTCTTCTCGCAACCGGACACCTCCAGGGGTACCTGCCAGTATCCCTTTGTGAGATCCAGGATGGAAATATATGAAGCTTGTCTGAGTTTCTCCAACATGTCATCAATGCGCTGCATCGGATACACATCAAACTTGGAAACATTATTCATGCCTCTAAAATCTATACACAACTAAACTGAACTGTCTGTCTTTGAAACCAGAAAAATTGGGCTTTGCCACTCACTTTTACTTTCGCGAATTACACCCAGTTTGAGCATCTTTTTCATCTCCTCGCCTATCATATATATTCCTTGTCACTTCCACGGGACGATACAGGCACATCTGTATTTTAATGCCATATTCAGTTACGATCTTTTGTTTACCAATTTCAGACTGGCCAGGCATGACTGAAAAGACATCCAAATTTCCTTTTAAACAGTGACAGCAACTCAGTCCATCATATCATCACCAATAACAACCTCAGTCTGAGAAACTTCTACTGACGTGGCCAACAACTCATGTTGTTCATTTCACTCTTTGAAAATATTAACATGTAAGATTTGCATGGGCTTTAACCAGCTGGGTATTCTGACTTTGTAATTTACAGGACTCATATGCTCCTCCACTACCACTGAACCCAGCCACTTCACCTGAAATTTATGGGGGTCAAAAGGGATCAACACTAGGACTCAATCGCCATTTTTGAATTTGCAAAGTTTGCATTTTCCTGCCTCCTGTTCACAATGCTGATGCTCCACTACAATAGAGGACAATTTAGAAATCTACTCTTGGAGTGAAACAACCGAATCAACAAATCACAAGGAATTCCAATATGCGTGAATATTTCTGATATAGCCATAGCAATAGCTTGGGCATTGGCCTTCCGCAGAGCAGCCACCTTAGGGTACCTTGCTGCATAATTAACCAAAACGAGCATGTACTAGTAACCATTCTTACTCTTGAGAAGTGGGCCAACAATGTCTAACCCAACCCTCTCAAAGGAGACATCCAAAATAGGCATTGGTGAGAAACAACTTGACATTAGGGACAAACAAGACTTGCAAAACTGTTCCACATCTCAGCCCATATTCAGCTAATAAAAACATTTCAAAATGTGATCCCTGGTCTTCTACATGCCAAGATTACCCCCTATGACATGGGTGTGAGCAATTTTTAAAACCATTTCTCTGTGCTTGCTCGGGGCCATCAACTGTTTGATCAGCAATCAGAAATCACCCAATATAAGAAAGCATCCTTAATCAAGAAATGTGCTGTTTTGAAATTCGGGTCCTCCTGCTCCATTTAGTAGGAGTCATTTGTGACATGTGCTTATTTAAATGCAAAGTCTAAGCTGTTGTCAGCCCATTGGAGGCACATAAACACAGTTAGAGTATCAGTCTCTGTTTCCTCCGGGCCTGATGCAGCACCCCACTTTTCTCCAGCCATTGTTGCTCCGAGGCCCATAGCTGCTGTGCCTGTAGCTCTAAGCCAGCTCCTTGACTGACTTTGTCAGCAGGGAACCCCACCCTCTCAATTTCAGATGCCCTGCAGGTGGCTAGGATGCGTGGGAAGAGTCCATTCCCTTTCTCGAATAAAAGAGGCCAGGGTGAAGTGTCTGATACGGTGGTCCAAACCTTAAATTTCCCTTAAATTTCAGAGGGAGGAAAATAGTCTCATATTCTTTAACACCTGAACCACAGCGAATGTTAACCCAGTCCATATTTGTGTAGGTAATGAGCCTGAGTAAGTCATAGTGGACTACACGGAGGTCACTACCAGAGTCCAACAGAGCCGGGATTTTGCCTCCAACCAACTTCTTCTTCAACCTGAGGTAAGCCTGAGAAATGCATACCTGGGGCAGAATGAGGTCTATGGTCTGTGTAGGTAAGAGGCAGTACCCCTGAGCCAGATCCCCAGTTAATCACAACAGAAGAACCTGTGCTCAATCCCAGCTGGTCTGTGTGCCCCCAGCAACTTTGTCAGCAACTTTAGGAGCCTGGTCTTGAGCAGGAGAAACTGAGGCAGGGGGTGGCAGAAGTCATTGCTCTGAAGAAAGGCAAGGATGAGGTGGAGATGGAAGTTGCGACCTGTAGCTTCGATGAATGGTCAGCAGACAGTGATGCAATGATTGGGTTGAAGTCAGAGCCAAGTTAAGATAGCCCCTCTGTTTACATGTGGCTTGGACTGCCAGGTCAGGTCCAGCAGCAAGTGGACATCGCTCCGGAGCATCTTATTACAAAGGTTTTCACTTATCCCTGACAAGACTGTATCAATACCAGCTTTGAATCAGGTCTCCTAAGTCATGGACCTGTCCCTGTATATGCCAATCTTGATCAATATGCCACATCCAAAACTGATGTCCCTTGGACAATGGGTTGTCATAGCTTGTGCGGAGGCGAATCTGTTGCTTCAGGAAGTCATAATTATCAAGCCTTTTTGGAGGGAGAATTTGCATGACCTGTAAGGCCTCCCCAGTTAAAAAGGGAGCCAAAACAGATCCTCATCCCGAGTACATCAGTGTTGCCATGTGTTCAAAACAGGATAGGAAACGCTCGCGGTCATCCGAGGGAGCCGTCTTCACCAGGAGATTGGCAAAGACAGGAGTGCCTTCTGGAGCCTCATCTCGTACACCTGTTGAGGATCTATCGGTGCAAGACCCCACTTCAGGTGCCATGTGACAGTTGAGCTGCTGTCTTGCACTCGAGAGAAGATGCTGAGTCCACAGGTTTCAGGAAAACCAAGCTTTATTTTCATCAAACAGACACAGCCAGTGTCTTTATTCAAACAGGAGCTACCACTTTAATACACAAAGACACAGCAAACAATAAGTAATGAGGCCGGGTTAGTGGCCGGGTTAGACTGTTCCCCACATCAACCATCAGCCAACCGGCGAATTACGCAGCGCCGCTGCAAACCTATGGTTACAAGCAATTCCTGCCTGCATTGATAGAGTTTCAGTGCAGTGCACAGATAGGGGGAGTGTCTTGGGGTCTGGAAAACCTGACAAGTTCAATGTCTCCAGGAATATTTAACTTGTCCACAGATGCTTACAAATGTGTATACAGGGTGAAGCCCTTTTAGTGTGACTTAAAATAAGCATGGACATGCTTCAAACTTTCAGAAGCATGAGATTTTCTTTTGCAATGAAAGCAAATTGCATAGGACCTTAGAGGGACTGTGAGTCATTCTCTATCATTGCATTGGTAGCAAGGGAAAGATTAAAAGGAATACTAGGCTTTGATTCACCTTCATCTGAATAATTGTTTAGTGATTCACAGTTTAGTTTATGAGGGATGAACTGCATAAAGTAATGCAAACAGTATGAAATTTATGCTAGGTTTTCATGGTTGGTGAAAATAGTGTAATAAGAAAAATTATTCTTTTCTTGAAAAATTCATTTGTCTCTAAAGATCATTAAAACTACAGTCAAAATCCACACCTCTCAGATCAAATATTTAAGTTGTTCACACAACACAGGAGTAAAGCAAGGCTAGGACCCAGCCAATAAATCCTGCATGAATGCCTAAAGAAATCCTTGAAATAACAGCTCAGCCATCCAGCCCATGATACATTAACTTAGAGAATATCTCTACAGTATTATCTGAGCATGCTCCCCAATAAGCTTAGACATAGCCAATCAAATCTCTGAAGCCTGCAAGTTCCACTTTTGATTCACAGAGACATGCAACTTTATCACTTTGGATTAGTATCCAATAACATCTTTGAAGATGCTCATTTCTTTCCTTGGAGACCTATCTCAGAATCTCAAATAAGCAATCCTTTTTTATCACAGCCCTTTGCTGGGCAGAGGTATAAACAAGTAGATACATTTCTTTTAAGCTTCAGAACACAGAGAATTATAAATACAAGTACAAGCTCTGTCATTTAAAAAAAATAGTTTAAAAATGAAAAATGAATGCTACTGTGTAACATGCCGTGATGTAGCGAGATGGTGACGTTCTCCACTTTGATGTTTGGCTGAACTGCTTATCTGCAAACATGGCATGTCCTCCTTTCTTCTTTAACCTTTTAGGTACATGTTCAAATAAATAATGTGACCCCTGCTATGCAGTCTATCATGTAATTCAGCATTTTTCTTTAAAGAGTGAATTTTGAGCATTCAGCTGCATGGCTCAGAATATTAATTGATGGAAGAGAAAATGGACAGCGGGTCAAACTACAGTTATCAATATCAATTAGTATGAAGTGTGCAGTTTCAAAAACAAAAAACCACAACCCTGTGTTTCTAAAAATGCTTGTTTAATGAGTTTTACTCAACTGTTACACATATTATATGTTTCATGCTTTCAAATTATAATGTTACTAATACTAATCAGTTAAATTTAAAAAACCTGACAACAGAATACTCAATAATAAGAGGCCAGTCCACTATAAAATTCATCCTATATACAGTAGAGTCTCGCGAAAATGTTGGATAATGGCAGGTGTTAAGAAAAAGCCTATTAAACGTCAAACTATGGTATAATTTTACACATTACGAACCTAATAATCATTTTTTACAACTAAACAACAGAATAAATTAACTGAAAAATGAACTTACATTTACAGAATCGTCTGACGTTAAATACAGTATGTACTGTACTTAAAACGTTCAGTCCTGTG
Source organism: Polypterus senegalus (assembly GCF_016835505.1). NCBI lineage: Eukaryota > Metazoa > Chordata > Cladistia > Polypteriformes > Polypteridae > Polypterus > Polypterus senegalus. The sequence continues at coordinate 125,141,471 of NC_053160.1, read as the reverse complement.
ATGATTTAAAGACATTTTTGATCATAGTCTGCCTTCCTGACGAGTGCCGTTTCTTCGCTGTGAAGTCTCGCCATCTTTGCAGCATCATTATGTCGATTCCAGTAGCTTCTTCTTGTTGCTCAATGTAATTAATTGCAGTTTCTAGAGCCTTAACTCCGTCACTCATATAGTCAACATCTGTACGAGCGTATACTGTTTACTACAGCATTGTGACTGCGTGTGTGTATTTGTGCTGTGACGTGCGAGTACCCGTCTTGCACCCAGAAAACTCAAAGCTGAATCTCAGTACATTTAGCAACACCTGCTTTATTATGAAACAGCAACAGCGAGGTTATTTAATGTAGCAGGATCTGCCATTCTCCTACACACAGACACAGCAGTCAGGCAGGGTCGGGGGAAAGTAATACTTTGTCGTGCACATTTATAATGTTCCTTGTATCAACCATCAATGGCAGGTGCTTATAGCATGTCTGTGATCTTTTCAGATTGGCTTTTACGTCGAACTGCTACAGCGCTGGGAGACGCGATTCCTTTGGGACGCTCTTCCGCGTGTCGTCCCGTTGGGTGGAATCCCACAAGAGTTTTGAAACTCACTCACACCAGCCATGATTCTTTTCAAAGGTAAAGTGCAGGTTAATTTGCTTTATGTATTTTTAATTTATATTTTGTATTAATCATTTTTATATGAATAGTTTTGGGTTGTGGAACGAATCATCTGAGTTTCCATTATTTCTCATGGGGAAATTCGCATTGATAGACTGTATAAGTGCTTTGGACTGCAAGCACATTTCCAGAACGAATTATGCTCGCAAACCGAAGTTCCACTGTAATTAGCTGCGGCAGAGTCGGGAGCAACACAAAATAGACTACGCTCATGCTCGCAACTTGCAGTTCTTGTTGCCAATTGATGCGTTTTTTTTTTTTTTGTTTGTTTGTTTTTTGCAGTGGGATGTCGGATAATACGGAATGTTGGATAAGCGAAGGTAGGATAAGCGAGACTCTACTGTATATACATTCTGGAGAATTGCAGAAAGAGAAAGAGACAGAGAGACTGAGAGACCATACTTATACTAGTTCCTGTCACATGTCATGGACTGATGGGATGTCATGGTACAGAGTAGCCCCTGTGTTTCAACAAACAATCCTAATCAGCCATACCTCAGTTCTCCAGTCCCTGCTTGACACCATTCATATAGACTCACAACTCAATTTAAGTGACCAGTAGAATACAGCTGAGACCATAAGTATTTGGACAGTAACACAATTTTCATAATTAATATGCCACCACAATGGATTAGAAATGAAGAAATAATAACATGAATGAAGTGTAGGCTTTCAGCATTAATTCAAAGGGTTTGACAGAAACACTTGTATAGTATGAGCCATTTAGGAATGAGAGCTATTTTTATAAATGTTCCAAACCCTCCCTTTTTTCAGAGACTTAAAAGTATTTGGACAATTGACTGTCAAGCTGTTCCACAGCCATTTTCTGTAGTGTCAGTATTTTGGTAGATGTTGGTAGATGATGTGCACGATCAGTGCTAAACTGTTATAGAAACAGATAAATAATTTAAAACTGTTATGGAGGACTGCCGGCTTCTATGCGGTCCCCACACCAGACCAGGAGGAGCTCTCCGACAGCAGGATCGTGCCCGAGGTCCAGCAGGGCCTTATGGACTTTGTAGTGTTTATACACAGCCCTGCTGGATACCTTGGGGACCACCAGGAGTCGCTGTGGGGGGGCTTATGGGCTTTATGATGCCGTATGACCCGGGAGTACATCACGGTCACGTGATGGGAGGAAATGTCGTGCTCCTGAACGAAGAGTTGAAGTGGTGGATTGATTGCCCTGACCCGGAAGGAATAAGGAACTGTGGACTGCTGGGACAGGAACACCTCCGGGTCAGGGGCTATAAAAGGACGACGCCTCAGTCCAGACACTGAGCTGAGCTAGGAGGTAGAGGAGCAAGTGTCTGGGCGAGGAGGAGTGTTTATTGTGTTGGAGTTAGTGATTTAATAGTTTATCAGTAGTGTGGAAGGTGCTTTGTGCATGGTGAAAAAGAATAAAAAGTCTTGGACTTTTACTCGGTGTCTGGAGTCATCCCTGAGGGTACGAGGGAGCGCTAGCGCCCCCTACTGCCACACTGTACTCAACAAAGCATACGTCTGCCCATTTTCTGATCCTCATACAGTTAGGTCCATTAGTATTTAGACTGTGACACCATCCGTAGCCAGGTGAGAGAAGTTCTCTCATTTCTTAATTAACCACTAAGGAAGTAGAAGGTCTGGAGTTGATTCCAAGTATGGAATTTGCATTTGGAAGCTGTCACTTTGAACTCTCAATATGAAGTCCAAAGAGCTGTCTATGCAAGTAACAACAGGTCATCATTAAGCAGAGAAACCCATCCAAGAGATAGTAGAAACACCAGGAGTGGTTAAATCAACCATCTGGTACATTCTTAAAGAGAAGGAATGCACAATTGAGCTCAGTAACACCAGAAGGCCTGGACAATCATGGGAGAAAACTGTGTTAGATGATCCCAGAATTCTATCCTTGCTGAAGAAAAAACAGTTCACGACATTTAGCCAAACAAAGAAAACTCTCTGAGAGGTGGTCCTATCATTGACAAAAGTCTACAATCAAGAAAAGACTTCACAAAAATAAATACAAAGGGTATACCATAAGGTTTAGACCACTGAGCTATCCTCAAGTACAAATTAGAATTTGCCACAAAATAATTTAAAAAACAGTCCAGTTTTGGAACAAATGAAATTAAGATCAATATGTATCAGAATGATGGATAGAGAAGAATATGGAGAAGGGAAGGAACAGCTTATGATCTGTAGCATACCACATCATCTGTGAATGGAAGTGGGTCACTGATGTTTATGGATGATATGACTACTGATGAAAGTTGCAAAATGATGTCTGAAGTGTGCAGGGCTATAATGTCTGCTCAGATTCACACAAATTCTGCAAAACTGATAGGATGATGCTTTACAGTACAGATGGGCATTGTGTCAAAACATACTGTAACAGCAAACCAAATACTTTTCAGGGCCAAGAAGTTGAATATTCTGCAATGACCAAGGCAATCAAATGACCTCAACCCAATTGGCCATGCATTGCACATGCTGAATACAAAACTGAAGGCAGAATGTTCCAACGAACAAGCAGCACCAGAAGAAAGCTCCAGTTAAGGACTGGCAAAGCATCAGTAGAGTATTTGAACTTGAAGAAGGCCATGGGCTTGAAGAAGGCCATGGGCTCCAGACTTCAGGCAGTCATTTACTGCAAAGGACTTTGAACCAAGTATTGAAAATGATTGTTATATTCATGATTTTGTTAGTTTGTCCAAATACTTTTGGGCCCCTGAAAATTGGGGGTTGGGTGTTATACTACATTTTTCTTTATGTCACTATATCTGGACAATACTGTTATGAGTTTTATTCACATGTGCATGTTAACTGTGGCACACAGGGGCTCAGCAGTTAGAATTGCTAGCCAAGCACTGGATTAGATAGCCAAAGACAACTGGAGGCTTGTATAGTCAGCTTAAACACAGGTTAGGGTATTTCTGTCCTCTATCAGCACAAATCTTCTTTCCTTATTGGGGAAATGAGAATCGGCATGTAAGCACTATGATATTTCTGTATTTTGTGGGGGAGGAATTCAGCCCTTGTTTGGAGACAGAAAGGACCAGCAAGTTGAAGAAGAACCGTATAAAAGGTCTGGACAGTAGCCAGACCCTTGAAACTTCTTGTCGACACAAAGAGTTGTCGAAAAACCTCCCAGCGTGGGGATGGAGAAAATGGCTGACTGTGTTGATCCAGATTTCCCACCTGGATAAAGTCTGTCCATATGCCTCCCCATCTGTAACCGCGTAAAACATCAGTAAATGTAAGCTAAAAGATATTTTGTCTCATGTGATTCTTGTACCGCCGTAATCACTATGGGAGGGATATCGCCTTTTCTGGTATATTATGATATTGTTTAGTTATTTAATATGCCACAATTTTAAAAGAACACATTTCCAAGAGAGTGAATGCCTCTGCAGGAAACAGGGGGTCACCATGTATAAAAATGGCTGTCTTTTCTGTTTTTGTTAAATGCCTTACATTAAAACTGCAAGTCTATACTTGAATCACATCTTGATTGCTTCATTTCAAATCCTTTGTGGTGGCACACAGAGCCAAAATTATGAAAATTGTATCACTGACTACTCGACGTAACTATAAGTCTGCTTGTCACTTCTTGGGCCATTCAATAACAAAGAAGCTCAGGCACAACCCACCCACAAGTTGCTTTTTTCAGTTATGGTCTTTTAATGTCATAGCCACTTGTATTTCCTTAGGCTAATTAGCCTGGTCAGTAAATTCCTGCTTTACAATTGTAGCTATTGAGTGCCCAGTTTTTTCTGATAAATGGACTCAATTTAAAAATTAAACATTGCTTGACATTAATAAAAAAAACATCATTAATCTATATGCAAGATATTATTCTCCACTAAGGGACTAATATTTTTGTACTTACAAAAAGACAAATAAGGTGTTGAGTTTTTTAAGGTGTTTCTTTACTTACAAACCACTACTGGTCTATCTCTTACAAAGCATTCTAAGTTTTGGAGTTCACTAAATTAAACACATAACAACAAAATAGCAAAATCCAAAAAGGGGAAGGGGACTATCCAAAACCACTGACCCAAATAAACAAAACTCTTACATTTAATTTAATTTATTAAATAGAGATCTCAATATAAGAACTCAAACATTTCTAAAGTAACAAAATTCAAAAGAATAACAAAGCGAAATATTAAATACTAAAGAAACCAAAAAAATGGAAATCTTATAAGATCCAAAGCTACCCACAAAAGTGAAAAGAAACAGGAACCATGAGTCAAAAAGAAAAAGATCAAAACAAAAATGGTCAAAGACTAAGAAAACCGATGAAATGTGCTCAGAGAACCCAAACAACATAAGAAATGATGAAATGCCTCACCAAAAAAAACAAAGTCGACAGGCGGTTTATATAGGACTCTTCGGGTGACACCTGAAGGCCCTATTAGATTGCTAGTGGAAAAGAAACTGTGGCAAACTTTTTAAATTGAAAAAAAAGATAAAGTAGTGGAGGGAAAATTAAGAAAAGAAAGCTATAATTTTAACATTTAGTATAATGGGTAAAAAAAGTAAAGCATGACAGATTGTAGATTCCTTGTGCAACCTCCGCATTTGGCTGCAACCCCAACCAAGACGTATTACACTGTCAAACAATTCCAAGAAATATTATTAACTCTTTCAGGGCTGATGTGGACTTTTGTCAAAAGGAGGAGTTGACGATGGTAATCGACTGTAAACTGTGACAAAACCAACCGTTATGTTTTAGTTGTACTCTTATTGCTAGAAGGAAAATTAGCTTCATTGGTTTGACCGAGATGTCCAAGTAGTAAGGCACAGACAAGAGCAAAAATGGCACTAGTATAATGGTGAGAGATCAAAGCGAATATGTAAAGCAAAATACCGCATGGACGACGTTTTGCCTACTGTATTATCTCTGAACTGGGACTATGAATTGCTGGAAAGTGATCAAAAACGAATGTGTGGTTCCAGCTTCAGCTGACTGGTCCCCTGCTAATCATGGTGCTGAATGGGTTCATGCAGCTGATATGCCTACAGCAATGTTCAACAGGAGGTCTGCTGTTTAACAATGATAAGAGGTAGAAACCAGATTGCAATGCACTGTGACCGTGACGCGAAGACAGCCTGGCAGCAAGCCTGCCACACATTCTTGGCAAAGTGGCAGCTGCAGCATGCAGCAACAGACATTTTATATTGATTTCTTTGTGAAACCACTGCTTTCATGAAACTATGTTTTTTGGAAAGAATATTCAGCCCTCAAAGAGTTAATTTGCAAGTAAAGGTCCTTTTCAAGTGCAGGTGTCACACGGATGTTTGGTGATGTTCAGAAATAATCAGATGTAGCAGCTCGTGTCCATTCCAAATATCTGAAGTACAGTATTATGCTTTGATTTGTAGTCTACTGGCAACAGAAACCTTTTCTGCAGACAACTTATTTGTGCTGAATTTTTGCATTTTTCTCCATACAATGTTAAATGTAAAATCAAATTTACTTCTGTTTTTATACTTGTAAGTCCTGTTCTCCTTCTGTTTTGTCTTTAATCATTTCTAGTGAGTACATCATGGTACTGGATAACTAGATTCAGAAAATGGTTGGTTGTTTATTGGAGAAAATGTTTCATAGTCTTACTAACCGTTATTGTTTAGTTTTGTAAAGTGAAGGCCAACCTAGATATATTATATGAATTTTTGTTTCAGGTGACTATTAATAATAAGCATAATGTTAATTAATTTGCATTCTGTGAAAGCTACTTGGAAAGAAAATGTAAGACAACATATGACAAAAGATTCACAGTTTTGTATTTCCCTCTTCACTGTTCTAATATATTGCTACTCCTTCCTTTATTCATATTCATAGTTAACTATCTTTTTGTGTGCATAGGAAATGAATATGAAAGTCCACACTGAAAAAAAAAGTTTATTTTTAACAGTCCCTCGTGGTGAAAAGAATTTGTTTGCTGGAAAGACTTATACAGTAAACCTTCAAAAGGTTTCTTCAAAATGGAAACTAGCATCAGTGCAGATAGTACTTTTATTATTTCATGTACAGTTCAGTTTATTTGGGAGTGAAGTTGATCTGTAGGCAGCAATGAATATCAATCAATATTCAATGCATCATAAGATAAGAACAACTGTGACCTGGGTATTTAATAAGCTTTGATCTCAAATAAATTGACTGCTTATTATTCTTTTATATACATTGTGATGGGTGGCCAGAGCCATTACCCAGCCGAGACACCAGCTGTATAGTGCATCACTTTTTCCACATTTTATGTTACACCCTTATTCCAAAATCGAATAAATTCATTTTTTTCCTCAGAATTCTACATACAACACCCCATAATGACAACATGAAAAATGTTTACTTGAGATTTTTGCAAAGTTATTAAAAGTAAAAGAATTGAGAAAGTGTAGAAGGAAAAATTTTTATTAGCATAAGAGAATAGCAAATTAGCATATAGAGCCATAAAAAGTAATTAAAAGCTTCTAAAACATTAGATTAAGCATAAATTAGAATATTGAAGCAAATACGATAGGTCTAGTAAATATTTAACTAAAAATCAGTTATATTGCATTATTTTATAGGCTTACATTAAAATTTCCAATCTAAAGAAAAGAACAGCTAATTGATACACCGAGACCAGTTTTGGACAGGATAAGAGTTTGAGAACACCTGTGATTCAAAGCTAGGAAGAGATAACATAGAGAAGAGGCCTCTAAAAGCAGCTGGATTGATGAATCAGCAGAAAGGCAACAAAAGGCTTTTACTATAAGCAGGGTCACGCTGACCTAATGCATGAAGAGAAAATCTTAGTAAATGCAGGCATTAGCAAAAATACTATAAGGATATATTAGCAATTAACTTTAGTATAGAAATTAAGACAAATCAAGCATGCCAAGCAATGATCAAATGAAAGCACATACTATACTTCTTTTTAATTAAAGCTTAAGCTTCAGGTCACTATTGTAAAAAGTTTGGAAGGCTTAAGAGAGGAAACCCCTATATGGAATTGAAGCCTTGGCCAGTGAGAGAAAATGGGAACAGCATAGAAAGATTACAAATTCCATAAGGGGGCCAGTAATAGGAAAAGTAAGGAGATAATAAGGGTTCCCATGGAAACTCAAGGTCTGGCCAGACAGGAGTAAGAAGGGAGTTAGAGAAGAGACTGGGGGGAAACCATCCACCCAGTCTTAGACCAATCAAAATAAGCCAAACAGACACCAAGAGGAATAATGGACAGTAAACCAGGTGCATGAGCCAAAATGATAAGAAATTGTTATAAAAACTTCAATGGCTGTAATGATCGGGGCTCAATCTCATTCAGCCGAATTGGGTTGAGTCCGTGTGGTTGATTTATTGCAATAAAGCCTTAAAACTCTGTTTGTCTATCTCGAGTCCTAATAGCCTTTATTTTTAGGTAAAAAGCCTTCTGATGATGAATTTTTCGCCACGACAAAAGCACCTGTACATAGGTATTCACAGCCTTTGCCATGAAGATCAAAATTGAGCTCAGGTGCATCCTGTTTCCCCTGATCATCCGTGAGATGCTTCTGCAGCTTAATTGGAGTCCACCTGTGGTAAATTCAGTTGATTTGACATGATTTGGAAAGGCACACACCTGTCAATATAAGGTCCCACAGTTGACAGTTCATGTCAGAGCACAAACCAAGCATGAAGTCAAAGGAATTGTCTGTAGACCTCCGAGACAGGATTGTCTCGAGGCACAAATCTGGGGAAGGTTACAGAAAAATTTCTGCTGCTTTGAAGGTCCCAATGAGCACAGTGGCCTCCATCATCCATAAGTGTAAGAAGTTCAAAACCACCAGGACTCTTCCTAGAGCTGGCCGGCCATCTAAACTGAGTGATCGGGGGAGAAGGGCCTTAGTCAGGGAGGTGACCAAGAACTCGATGGTCACTCTGTCAGAGCTCCAGAGGTCCTCTGTGGAGAGAGGAGAACCTTCCAGAAGGACAACCATCTCTGCAGCAATCCACCAATCAGGCCTGTATTGTAGAGTGGCCAGACGGAAGCCACTCCTTAGTAAAAGGCACATGGCAGCCCGCCTGGAGTTTGCCAAAAGGCACCTGAAGGACTCTCAGACCATGAGAAACAAAATTCTCTGGTCTGATGAGACAAAGATTGAACTCTTTGGTGTGAATGCCAGGCGTCATGTTTGGAGGAAACCAGGCACTGCTCATCACCAGGCCAATACCATCCCTACCGTGAAGCATGGTGGTGGCAGCATCATGCTGTGGGGATGTTTTTCAGCGGCAGGAGCTGGGAGACTAGTCAGGATTAAGGGAAAGATGACTGCAGCAATGTACAGAGACATCCTAGATGAAAAGCTGCTCCAAAGCGCTGTTGACCTCAGACTGGGGCGACGGTTCATCTTTCAGCAGGGCAACGACCCTAAGCACACAGCCAAGATATCAAAGGAGTGGCTTCAGGACAACTCTGTGAATGTCCTTGAGTGGCCCAGCCAGAGGCCAGACTTGAATCCGATTGAACATCTCCGGAGAGATCTTAAAATGGCTGTACACCGACACTTCCCATCCAACCTGATGGAGCTTGAGAGGTGCTGCAAAGAGGAATGGGCAAAACTGGCCAAGGAGAGGTGTGCCAAGCTTGTGGCATCATATTCAAAAAGACTTGAGGCTGTAATTGCTGCCAAAGATGCATCGACAAAGTATTGAGCAAAGGCTGTGAATACTTATGTACATGTGATTTATCAGTTTTTTATTTTTAATAAATTTGCAAAAACCTCAAGTAAACTTTTTTCACATTGTCATTATGGGGTGTTGTGTGTAGAATTCTGAGGAAAAAAATGAATTTAATCCATTTTGGAATAAGGCTGTAACATAACAAAATGTGGAAAAAGTGATGTGCTGTGAATACTTTCCGGATGCACTGTAAGGACCCGGGGAGAGAGTATCATGATCAATAAGCATCTGCAAGGCTAGAGCACCCCTGGTTTTCACAACTTTTAATTGTGTAACTGTGAAAGGGTATTTCTTAGGTTCTACATGGAGAAATGCTGAGAAAGTTGAGATTTTTTCCCCAAATATTTCTAGCTGATAGATACTGATTGGTTTATTGTACGAAAGCAATATGGCGCTCAGTTGGAAGATGTCAAGCAAACATTCATGACTCGAATTGAAACAGCCGAACATCTAATATCTACTGCTGATGGAAAAGCAACGGCTGCAAATTCTGAATACAAACAACTCAGAGAAGGACTTGTTGCAATGGAAGACGGATGCAGAAGGAATAATATTAGAATTGAAGGTATACCAAAGAATTGTGAAATTCCAAACCAAGTGAAATTCGTAGCTGAACTATTCTCAAAAATAATTGGAGAGGACTTTAAATCAGACACAGAGATAGCAGCAGCTTACCACATACGGGGATCAAATACCACTAAACCTAGGAGTCTTATCGTGTGCTTCAAAAAGTTACAATTTAAATTGCATGTAATGTCACTTCTCAGACAGAAAGAGATTATACACTCACCTAAAGGATTATTAGGAACACCATACTAATATGGTGTTTGACCCCCTTTCGCCTTCAGAACTGCCTTAATTCTACGTGGCATTGATTCAACAAGGTGCTGAAAGCATTCTTTAGAAATGTTGGCCCATATTGATAGGATAGCATCTTGCAGTTGATGGAGATTTGTGGGATGCACATCCAGGGCACGAAGCTCCCGTTCCACCACATCCCAAAGATGCTCTATTTGGTTGACATCTGGTGACTGTGGGGGCCCTTTTAGTACAGTGAACTCATTGTCATGTTCAAGAAACCAATTTGAAATGATTCGAGCTTTGTGACATGGTGCATTATCCTGCTGGAAGTAGCCATCAGAGGATGGGTACATGGTGGTCATGAACGGATGGACATGGTGAGAAACAATGCTCAGGTAGCCCGTGGCATTTAAACGATGCCCAATTGGCACTAAGGGGCCTAAAGTGTGCCAAGAAAACATCCCCCACACCATTACACCACCACCACCACCACCAGCCTGCACAGTGGTAACAAGGCATGATGGATCCATGTTCTCATTCTGTTTACGCCAAATTCTGACTCTACCATTTGAATGTCTCAACAGAAATCGAGACTCATCAGACCAGGCAACATTTTTCCAGTCTTCAACTGTCCAATTTTGGTAAACTTGTGCAAATTGTAGCCTCTTTTTCCTAATTGTAGTGGAGATGAGTGGTACCCGGTGGGGTCTTCTGCTGTTGTAGCCTATCCGCCTCAAGGTTGTGCATGTTGTGGCTTCACAAATGCTTTGCTGCATACCTCGGTTGTAACGAGTGGTTATTTCAGTCAAAGTCGCTCTTCTATCAGCTTGAATCAGTCGGCCCATTCTCCTCTGACCTCTAGCATCAACAAGGCATTTTCGCCCACAGGACTGCCGCATACTGGATGTTTTTCCCTTTTCAAACCATTCTTTGTAAACCCTAGAAATGGTTGTGCGTGAAAATCCTAGTAACTGAGCAGATTGTGAAATACTCAGACCGGCCCGTCTGGCACTAACAACCATGCCACGCTCAAAATTGCTTAAATCACCTTTCTTTCCCATTCTGACATTCAGTTGGGAGTTCAGGAGATTGTCTTGACCAGGACCACACCCCTAAATGCATTGAAGCAACTGCCATGTGATTGGTTGATTAGATAATTGCATTAATGAGAAATTGAACAGGTGTTCCTAATAATCCTTTAGGTGAGTATATTTGAATATAACCACATTCGTAATTTCCCTGATTTCTCACCTTTAACAGCTGCTAAATGCGCCACATTTTACAACATTAAACAGCGGTAACGGAAAGCTGAAATCAGATACACCCTCTTGTACCCTGCCAAACTGCAAGTGGATATTCAAGACAAGCATTACTTCTTTACCTCTATGGAGCAAACAGAAAAAGAGTTAAGAAAACTGATCTCAAAACACTTTTTAGAAATACGATCGTGAGTTGCATCCTGTCATGGCATGGCAAAGAAGATCTTACTGGCTGTTTGATCCACTTGCAATGATACTGGCGCTGTAATTATACATCCTTTACCCTCCTCGGCCACTTTTTGTTTATACTTTATTACAATTATATGTGCATAGGTATGTATGTGTGGAAGAAATTAATCATTTGATTAATTAATTATTGTTATTGTTATTATTGTATTAGGGTTTACTATGCTTATCCAGGGCCACTTTTTAACACCATTCCCTGCCATTTTCTATCTTGCTATCTCAAGATTGTTGATTATATTTTATGCTAAAAGTAATTGGACTGTATTGGCAATAGATATCTCAATTTTATTCCTCATACACCGCTGCTGGGGGGCTTGTTTTGTTTTGGATGTGCTCTGTCTCTAGATATGTCAGAGGACTGGGACTTTGTGAAGTGTGCTCCAGCCTCAAGTGGGGAGGTGGTTTTGGGGGGACTAGGGGGGCAGAGAAAGAGAGTATGCTATCTCTAATATATCCTTTTAATCCTTATAATTATAAGTGCCAATGTAACAATAGGCTTCATGGCAATAACTCCTGGGAAAATTGGAAATTAAGGTCAAAACTGTCTTATTTTCAGTTAAGACTACAAAAGTTCAGAAGCAATGTCTCAGAGACCGGACAGTTAACTTTGTGAGATGAAATTTTAAAGGCCTGAATTACAAATTAAAGAGAAAGAAAGTATTTTCTCACCTAACAGGTCTAAATGTTAAAATAGTATTTTTACAGGCCACCCACGTATTAAGCAAGGATCAGTTTCGGCTGCACAAAGACTGAACTGGCCAAATGTTCCATTCCAGCTTTACAAAGAAAACTAGAGGTGTGGGAATTCTCATATATAGAACGGTCTCATTTGTAGTATCAGATGTAGTATCTGATCCTGAAGGGAGATATGTGATTGTCATAGGTAATTTATTTAACTGTAAAGTGATTTTGATAAATATTTATGCACCGAATGTTGATGATAGGGAATTCATGCAAAATGTATTTGCATCCATTCCCAGTGTGAAAACTCATAAAATTATAATGGCTGGGGAATTTAATTGTGTTTTAAATCCAGAACTAGACAGGTCTCCTGCCACAGGGGCGATGGCATCTAACACAATTTTGTCTTAAAGTTCTAAGAAGGTTTTATTACTCTTTGAAGATCTTTACTCCTGCAAGCTGGATGTGCTGGAGGACCCTAACTACAGACCTTCTCAACCCCTAAATTTTTGAATTGTATCTCTCTGTAACCTTCCACCATTCAGACTTTGCCCAAACACTCCAACAGCACTTATACAAGACCATAGACAGTGCACTGAGAACACCATACCTGAGAGAGCGTCCTGAGAGCTACAGCCACCATTGTAATGCCTCTCAATGGAGGCCTCCCATCAGAGTCTGTTTTGGATTGCTCGGAGAATTTTTTTTAAGTAAAAGTGGAGAGCAACTTTATTATTTGTATCATGATCGATTTGTGGTTGTTTTGTCATTGTTATGGCTTTCTGGCAGCACTGAAGTAGTCTTTTACACACTGCATTTCCCAGCTAGGAACCTGGTCCATTTTTTAAGATAATACCCTCTGCTAGACACAAGTCTCAGGATCCATCAAAAAGATTGTCATTTCAGGCCTAATTAGGAGGTATATAAACACAGGAGAAAAGGAGTGTAACCATTTGGCCTGGACTCTGCGTGTGGTACCTTCTTAATGGCAATTTTCCTGACTCTTTTGAGTTGAAAATTTGCATGTTTTCTTATTTTTGGGTTTTTTTATTGGTTTGGTGAGCAATTACATTTTGAGCTGGACTAGGCTTTGGGTCGGTGTCGTGTGTTCTTATCACCACAGCCTTTTAGATGTGTTACAGTATATTAGTTAAAATTACAGCACAATCACAAGAGAACAGGGTCTTGAGTAACAAAAAATATTTTGTCATTCTAATTATTAAAGTGAGCTTTGTGTTGTTTTCAGGCATTTTGAATTTTCTTTTTTTCCCTTTTCCTCAAATAATTCTGGGAAATGTTGTGGGAAATATCGGTTAATTGGTTCAGCTTTTCACCTCTTCCATGAAAAATTCTTGCTTGATATATTTATTGTTAATAAATAGTTTTGCATTTGGTTATGATCTCTCTTTATTAATTGTACTTAAATGTATATTCATTAAAGTCATTGGGTCTTTTAAATGTGTGGTCGAGGCTTGGCAGTTGTCAAGTCCATCCATTTTGGGCATTGTTGAATTGCCAGCATGTGAAAACTAGGGCATTGATTGAAATTTTATATATTCTGTAAGATGCACCATCTACAGCCTAGGGTTTTGGAGTGATAGATGAATAATGTATAAGCAATAGATGAATAATACATAAATATTACTTCAATCATATCATTCATAAACTGCTTTATTGACCTAAAATGGTGTCGGTTTAAGGGCATAAGTTGTTCTATGATACCTTTTTGAAGAGTAAGTAAATAATAAACAATCATAAAGGTTTGAATTTTAGTTTAGGTCAATCTATTCAAAATGTAGATGCTGCATTTGACAAAGATTTCACTTTCAGATGTCACAGCTCTGTGCAATCAAAAGCCTGCTTTTTCTAGCTTAGAAATATTACAAATATGCAGCATGCCTCTGTCATGAAGCAGCTGGCCCAGATGATGTCTCTCCCTCCACCCTAAGACAACATGCTGATAGACTAGCACCTGTGCTTACACATATTTTTAATTAATCTTTGGCTCAAAGCTTAGTTTTTAGTTCTCCATTAATATAGTCTTACAAGAGCTTCTCCATAGGAAACTTTTCGTATTGATTTGGACTATGCCAGACAGTGAAGGAGTCGCTAATGCTGAGCACAACATCAAATCAGGAGTGTGTTCTTTCTCTTGCCCATTTCTCTCTGTATAATAAACAGCTTCACCTCCAATGACCCCTCAATAAAATTGGTGGATCACCTTTATCAGCCTGATCAAAAACTGGGATGATGTGCCATATCATGTAGAGGTGGATCAGCTGACCTATTAGTGTGCCCTCAACAATCGTGACCTTAATACACTTAAAATATTGGAACTCATTGTAGACTTTAGGACTCCCACACCACCATCAGGTCTAATAACCTCCATACACACCTTTGTTAAGTTAATGACGTCATAGTGAATAGGGTGGATTCATTTCAATTTCTTTCTACTCCTATTTTTCACAGTCTTTCCTTTTTATGTATTTTGTTTCTCTGCCAGCTTAAAAAATACATACATGACAGTAAAGTTCAATCCTCTTAAGCTGCAGTATCCTAAAAATATAGTTAAACTAGCGACTGGGAGCCGGATCGAATCGGGCTACAAATTCTACGTTTGTGAAATCCATATTTTCTCTGCAAAGAATTATTTGTTTTGTTAAGTCCTTGAAATAATTTTGTTATCATGGCACTGATTTGTGCTTAAAATACACCTTTTCAGCCAATGTAATGAAGAGCTTCCTGTTTAAATGGGGCTGCGAGACGTAAACTCAGCTCTTCGGCGGACCTCGTTTGATTTTTTCCGGCAAACAAATTTTCAAAACAAACCATATTATACGACTTTAATCAGAGTCGGAGTAATAATTATGTTGCCATGGTCATTTTAGATCTGAGACTGGCTAAAATTTAAACAATGACCATTGTTAATACCCCACCATCATTAATCAGTTTGCTAATAGATGTCAGAAGGTCGGATGCTAAAACCGAACTGCCCAAAGATAGATTTCGACGTACCAAGCAAATGGCGATATGTTCTAAATTACTTACGGTTCCAGAGCTTTCGAAGAGTTTAAGTCAGTCGACAATGTTAGTCCTGGAAAGTAAGCCCCATCAAACCAATGTTCCAAAAACCAACCGAACTTACTGTTATCTGCTCAAACCAACACCGACTTACTATACTCGGCCATCCACCAGAGTCACTGAAGCATTCGAACATTCATAGCCAATCATGCAATACTGCGTCCGCGTTTGCCACGTTATGTTCTAACTACTGAGGCAGAGTCCCATTGCATGGTTCTAACTTGTACTGAGTCGAGGTATTGACGCGAACACCATACGTATGGGATGTTGACGCGAACACCATACATACGGATAATATCAAATAATATATAAGGATTGTATAAAGCAAAATTAACAATACCTAATAGTGGAAAGAACCACACCTGTGCAGGTGACATGCAGATGCAACGTCTTACTAACATCACTAAATGGTACTTTCCTTGGATAGGACAATTTAACAGTTCACCTAACATGATGACACGCCGAAGATAATACGGTGAGAATGCTTTTTGTGGGACTGGAGAGAGCCAACAATTTTATATGAGTATAATTGCCGTAGGACACTTTCCAGCTGGACAAGGTTCACATTCAGTAATCATCCTCCATTTAATCTTTTGGACTTTTATGTGTGTCTTTGTGTTTTCTGTGAGTCATACTTGTTTCATGTTCAGTGTCAGGACAAGGGAGGGTTTTTGCTGTATGTTTATTAATGCACTTTTAATTATTGCGTAGCGCCATTCATTTCTGGGGTTGTGTTGTGTGGGGGCTTTGGAGGGAGTGAAATGTATATTGTTTTGTTGTTTGTTTCTTTTCATTATCAATATATATACATATTATTTTATATACTGTTTGTTTTTTGATTATTTAATCGTCAATTGGGGGAAGTTATTTGGAAGAAGTACGGTTTGTCTGGTCTAACGTTTCCTCAGTTTGCCAGGCTATGGGTCTTGGTGGTTGTAGCTGCCGCTCCAGACGAGTGGGTCGGCCGTTACAATGTAGTTAAAGCAGAAACCTTAACAACCCTTAAGAAGAATATGGATAAGATATTGGGACACTTTTAGTTAAACAAATGGGCTTCATGGATTAAAAGGTCTCTTTTCTTTTGTGAAATTTCTTATGTTTCTTATGACTTCCTTCTGCTTTTTGAAGTCTATGATCAATTCCTTGGTTTTGCTGGTGGGGTTAATGGTGGGCTTACTGTCCTGGTGTCAATGAGTCAAATGATGAACTTCTTCACTGTTAGTTGTTCCATTCATGTTGGTGATCAGTCTTATATTATTGATGTCATAATCAAATTTAATGATGGAGTTGGGACTGTTTCTGGGCACACAGTCAGAAGTGAACAAGGAGTTCAGAAAATGAGACATCGTAATACCCTGTGGAGGGTATTGAGGGTCGGTGTGGAGGATGTGATCCTGCCAAGCAGCACACACTGAGGTCTGTTGGATAGAAGTCCAAAATCCTGTTTCAGAGGGTGGTACAAAGTGGTCCGCTATAATAGTATAACAATGCTAAAAGCTGAGCTGCAATCTATAAAGTGGATTCTGGAGTAACTGTTTTTTTTCTTTTTGTGATCAAATTTTTATTTATAACAAGAAAAAGAAATACAGCCAAAGAAAACCAACATAAATAACTGATGTCAAGCTATATAAGAACAAACACAACAACAGCCCAAACCACCACCATCACCAGCAAACTCCATCGGAGACTGCTATTTAAACAACAACATAAAAAAGGGAAAAAAAAAAAGAGTTGGTGAGTAAACTGGCACACCGCACAGGACATAGTAAAAAAATAAAAAAAAAAACACAAGAGAAAAGCTGTACACAGGAAAACAACATCATGGAGCAAATATGACGCAGAAAGTTCAAGGAGGACAAGATTATAAAAGGTAGACTTCCAGATAGTAGGAGAGACAAAGGCAGGAGATTTCCAATGAGAGGCTAAAAGCAATTTAGCTGGAATGGTCTCAGTCATTAACAGCCTCAACTGGGAGAAAAAGAGTGTGAGGGAAGAGAAGAAAGGTCTAGGAGGAGAAGAACTTGAGGAGACAAAGGAATGGGGAAAGAAAGAATTGTAGAGAGGGATTCTGCTAAATAGCACCTGAGAGCCTCAGCCAGAGGGCATTCCCAGAAAATGTGAAGAAAAGTGACAGGGACTCTAAGAGGTGACATAGGGGATCTAAATCTAGTCTAATTAGATGCCATCCCCGGGGAGTAGGGTATAGTTTATTGAACAAATTTATATTGTGTGTGCTGTTAATTAGGATTTTTAGAACAATTTTTAATACTTTGAAAGATGTTTTCCTGTACAATGCAGAGGATGGTGACAGGTTAGCCAATTAGACATGTTTGGGAAAGTTTTGAGGGAAGCTTTACGGAGAAGGGAATAGAGACCAGATACTGCTTTAGAATTATAAGAAAGGGATAAAGCAAATGAGTACAGGGGATGCATTGGAACAGGGGAAGAGAAGAGGACTACACTTGTCCTGAGCACAGACCTCAATTACGAACAGAAGAAAATGGGAGGTGAAAGGGATAGGATGCCTGGAGTGAAGAGAAAGGAATTAATCCAGTCCTGACTCATTAAATATATCTCCTAGCACAGATGTACCAGACTAACACCAAGGGGAAGAGGAAATTGGACGGCCTCTGATATTTAGGGCAGAACTATGAAATAAAGGAGTGAAGAGGTGCTATCTTGGCAGTTTGGATTGCATAAGAGACAATGGGGCCAACAGTAGGAGAAAGGGATCTTATTTTATTAGAAGGAACTGGAAAAGACGTTGTGCAATGGGGGAAATTATATATTGCCTCTATGGACAACCAGGAAGCAGGATGCTGGGGAGAAGACAGAACCAGACTGGCCTTTGAGTAAAGGCAGTGGTACAGCATGAAATCGGGGAGGGATCAAAGTGGAGTGTTTAATAGATGGTCTCTTGTGATTCCAAAGGAATGAAGAAGCTAGTGACTTAACACTTTGCCAGAACTTAGGTGGTGCAGAGGGAGAGAGCAGAGTGCTAACAAAATTCATTTTAATAATTGTCAGCCAAAATTGAAATGAGAGAGGATGGTAGGACCAAGAAGAAATGGATTCTCTGACACAGCATTGGCATCTTTGTCAATAACAAACTCAAAGTCATGGTGTGTAAGAATCTGACTAGCCAAGTTCTGGAAGAAGGTGCTATGAAAGGGCATGGGAGAGTACACCACAATAAATCCAATCCTCCTAGCACCAAGCTTGGACAGGAGAAAATAGTACCTGCCCTTAGAATCACATCCAGACCCCAGAACCTTAAGCTAAAAGGATCTCCTGACAAGTATCATAACTCTACACTTGTGGGACGGGGCAGATGATGATAAGACAAGCATATATTGTTTGGAGGCAGCTCGCATCACATCACACTTTAACAAATGCATATCAACTAAGAATGTGATATCAATGTGGATTCTATGTAGAAAGTTAGTCACATAAGACCCTTGATCAGGTGTGGACAAGGCTCTCACATTTCAAGAAGCTATATGTAAATTAGCAATGGTCTGAAATAAAGCAAACAGCAAAGGCAGAAAGGAAGAAATACAGAAAGATGTGCCAAACGAGATATGTGAATCCCCAAAGGAGCGGGTGTCCTCCATTCATCCTCAAACTCAGAAAGCATGTCTCAGCAAACCCTCTTCCCACAAAAAAATGACATAAAACCTGTAATCCCATACTCCGGATAACCGCCGTCTCAGACATTTAAACAACTGGTTGTAAGACTTTAAACCAGGCATGACGTATCTCAAAGCCCTCAACACCCCACCACCTCCAACCTTGCATGAGTGAAACAGAATGTCTGCCCTAAGACATCTGGGAGATAAATTACAAAGGCTAATAAGCTGATACACATACAACCCAAGGGTGCAAGGCATCACAGTTAATATGCACATGGCACTTGTTACAAAACCACGAGCAGCTGCATGCACACGTCCACCAACCCCCCTCAACAAAACGATACAGAAAAAATTAAACAAAAATGAAAACTCCCCCGCCATCAGGATCAATGATTGTGCAAAATGTAAACTGAATACATAGACCCTGATGAACAGTCCATGGCATTACCCTCCAAGGTTAAAACATAATAAACAGCAGTTAACAGAAGTTAAATTAAAGTCACCAGAACAATTAGGAATTAATCAGTCCTCATAAAATTCTTAGAATAAATAAAAGTCAGTTAACAGCAGAACCTTAGCTAGACAAACTTCACACCAGCATTGGTTTGAAAAGTCATGGTGACAGCCCAGTAGAGAAATGAAGGGTGTAGACCCCCATTAACACTAGAATTACCAGAGCCTACAAGAACACTCATAAATCCGACCCACCTTAAATCCATTCGCACCTCTCCGTCAGCGTCTTTGTCCTGTAAATGTGCCGATTAAGACAAGCAGCAAGCAGCCGGCTATTCCATCCCCCACCGTCGCAGAACGTTCACTAAGTTTTCCCAGCTCATGCCTTGTTTGATTATCTGGGAGTGAACTGCTGGAGTTTTAGAGTGGAAATAATAGATTGTTATTTGTTTTTTTTTTTTTTACCGTGTCCTGTTCGGCTGTGAAGCAATCAGAATTGATGTCTGAATGCTGGCGACTAGCCTTACAGTTTTTCTCTCAGGTGGAGCGTTACAGCTTCTGCTGACGTCACGCCTGATACCAAAACTTTATTAAAAATATTTTTAGATGTTTTTAAGATTCGAACCGGACACGGAGACAAAAGTGAAAGAAAAAGAAGAGAGAGAAGGAAGAGATGGAGGTAAAGGGGAGGGTGGGGTTTCGTATAGAATAAACAATAAATGAACCAGAATCCGCTTCTAGACCTGCAGAAAGAGGGGGAAACAAAAAACCACAAGACAAAAACATTGCTGCATCAGCTACATGAAGATATATAAAAGTAAAAATGTTTGCTGACAATCATACAGTAATTATTACTGAGGCATTTAAGGCCACCACAACCTTAGATCATGTGCTGAAGATGTCCAAGTCATACTTATGAAATCACCATGTGAGCACCTGTGTGTGTACGCACGCTTGTATGTGTAAGGTTTCTCTATAGGAGCATCCAATAGTGAGTGTGAAGGGCCACAGACCTGCCCCCAAAACGTGCGGAAGATGGAGGGAGTTCCAAGCCCAGAGATCCAGAGGTCACCCCAGAGCGCGGAGACCCCAGGGAGGCCGTCACCAGAGAAGCCCCAACCCCCACCCGAGGCGCAGAGGATCACCCGGGGTCACAACCAGCAGCCGGCAGAGTCCCGGAGATATCAACGGCAAGCCCTCAGGCCGCCCGCAGCCGCTCTCCCCGAGTCGGCCGGGCCCGGAACCCAGCAGCCCGGGACCCAGGGCACCCACCCGCCGAGGATCCAACAGAGCCCAGGGAACCAGATCCCACCAGGCAGCCACCGGGAGCGACCAGACAGATGCTTAAGGCAGGGGAGGGTAGGCAAAGATGTTGTAGTATTGCCAGATGTCCCAGGAGAGGGAGGAGTCCAAAACCCCACCTGACATATACAGTCACACACAAACACAGTCATACACTCCCTCCCTCATGCTCTCACATACACATACAACCCAAGACTTACAAGGATGTACGCCAGACACCCATTCACACTCCCACACACACCCTACCTAACTCTGGTCCCGGTGCTGCCGTACCTGAGGTACAGCCATTCCTGGACGCAGAGTTAGCCCGTTCCGCAGGGGTAATAGTGAGCAGGCACCCCATCCAACGTAGAGCAAAGCAACCCACCACTCCAGACCACAGGCAGACGGCCAGCTCCCACTCCTAGCCTCCAGCCCCGGCAGCTAACTGAGAACAGAGTGTGATAAGACCTCTAGTCTCCCTCCGCCTGCTCTAATGTAGTGTTGGTGTGTGCTGATAAGGTGCATTTTGTGGTTGGGGCGCAGGCAGTGCCGGCACCATGTGGCCTACACCAGCTGATGCCAACACACAGCCCCACCTCCCCCAAAACTCTCCGTGACTAGGTGCAGTTTAAAATTGGAAGTGGACACCGCACTCGGAGTGAGGCTGAAATTTCCCCACCGGATGCCGTTGAGTGTGCCCACTCCCAAGGCCCTAAGTGTGCATTTGTGTGGAATGTTTTTTGTGGAAGTGTTTAATGTGCAAATAAAATTGGGGTGTAGGCTGCCACAGGACTGCGGAAACGGGATCCATACCGCACCCCTGACTTACCCACACCCCAAGGCCCTATGTGCATGTTTGTGTGATGATGTGAAGGAGCAGGAGGAGGGAAATGTCTGAGGATGGGGAGGACGGCTGAGGGGCCTGAGCCCTCCAGGGAGCCAGCTCCCCTACTGGCCCCAATAGGCACCTCCGTTCCCAAAATCCACCCAGGGCACGGAGGCCCCAGCCTATCTAGCCATGGCCCGAAGCAGCAGCATCACAGAGCCCCACGGAGTCTGAGGCCACCAACCCACACCACCCCAGCAGAATATTTACTCCCATCCCCACATTTACTCAACATTCAGATTAAGTAAGACATAAGACACCCAGGATAAAGCTGGATCCTCCCTCCCGGACATCCCTCCCCATGGTGGAACTGCCGCACGTCCGCCCTCTTCCCGCAGCGTACATGCCAGGACCCAATCCCCAAGGCCCCACCCATATCCCCATCCGGGACGGCCGCCCCAAACCCTAAGCCACCAGGCCCACACCCAGACCAACCCAGGGGCATTGCAGCCACTAGGCAGCGACCCAGCCACCGTCAAGACCCCCCTAAGGCCCTACACACAACCACCAGAAGCCCACCCCCGGAGGTAACCCAAGCACCACCAGAGTCGGGCAGCAGCCCCCAGCCCAAGACCCCCCTAGTGAACCCACCCCAGGGATCCTCCAGATACTCCAAGCTCAGACTCTCCACCACATCAACCACAGCATCCCGCAGGACCATATCAATGACCCTCCATCATCGCTATGTGATGGAACCGATCAAAGGAGCCCAGAGAGATTGATTTGAAGTGGAGGCAGAGGCTGTCTCAAGTGTAATATGATCCAATAAAAGATTTCTATACTGGTTAATGCAAAGATTATCTTTGTTTTTCCAGTTTATGAGGATAGTTTTCTTAGCGATGCATATGGCAGTGAGAACCACGTGAACCAAATTTGTTTCAATCGGGACATCCTCTAGGTTCCCCAGCAAGCAAAATGAGGGGGAAGTTGGGATATCACATTTCAGACACTTTGACAGGTCTTCACATACTCTATACCAGAATCCCTGAACAGGTGGACATGACCACAGTGCGTGGATATAACTGTCAGGAATGTTGTCTGTGCAGTGTGTGCAGGTGTCAGATGGCACAAATCCCATCCTGAACATCCGATGACCTGTATAGTGTACTCTGTGTAGAATTTTGTATTGAATTAGTTGTAAATTGGGGTTTCTGATCGTTTTAAAAGTTTTTAAACAGGTTTGGGACCAGAAAGTCTGATCAAAGCTAACTAATAGATCCTCCTCCCATTTGCCTATAGGAATTGCTATTGTATCATCTATTTTGGTCAATGTTTTATATACTTTAGACAGTAATTTGGGGTGTTTGAGATTACAGAAGTCTAATACCCTTGATGGTGTTTGTAATTCTACTTTAAGCTTAAATTTTTCTTTAACTACTGATTTAATTTGGAGATATTCTAAAATCTATTCTTGTCTATCCCAAATTGGGAGACTATTCTGTTAAATGGAATGAAATCCAATCCTTCAACTATGTGTTCCATGTATAGAATTCCTTTACTTTTCCAGTATGGGAGGTTCATCATTTTATTGTTTTGCAATATGTCAGGATTATTCCAGATGGGTGTGCGTCTGCATGGAATTAGTGAAGACTCCGTCATTTTTAGATATTCCCACCATGCTGTCAGTGAGGTACTGATATTAATACTTTTAAAGCTTTCATGCTTTCTTATTTTTGAGCTAATAAACGGTAGGTCCGAAAGCTCTATAGTATTGCAAAGTGTCTGTTCTACATCTAACCAGGACTCATCCAGCGGGTTATGTTGCAACCATCTTGGTATATATTGGAGCCTGTTGGTTAAGAAATAATGATAGAAGTTGGGTAGATCCAACCCTCCTCTATCTTTGGTCTTCTGTAGTGTTTTTAAGCTAATTCGTGGAGGTTTATCCTTCCAAAGGAATTTAGTGATGGAGGAGTCCAGGGATCTAAACCAATCAGATGATGGCTTGTTTGGGATCATAGAAAATAAGTAATTGATTCTTGGTAAAACCATCATTTTAATTGTGGCAACCCTCCCCATAAGTGATATCGGTAAGGATTTCCATCTAGCAAGATCATCTTCCACTTTCTTTAATAGTGGGATGTAGTTTAGTTTAGTTAGATCTGCCAGCCTGGGAGACACATGAATGCCCAGGTATGTAATATTCCCTGATTCCAATTGTGTATTAAGGGAATTGACAAAAGAGAAATTAATTGGAAGAACTGTGGATTTTAACCAGTTTATTGAATAATCTGAAACTCTTGAAAAGGAGTTTATTAGTTCAATTGCCTGGGAGAGAGAGGATTGAGAATTCTGAAGATAAAGTAACACGTCATCTGCATAAAGACTGATTTTATGTTCTATGTTCTTACACTTTATGCCTTTAATAACTGTAGTTTGCCTGATTGCTGCTGCTAGTGGTTCAATAAAGATAGCAAATAGCGAGGGGGAGAGAGGGCATCCCTGCCTGGTCCCCCTCTGAAGACAGAAGCTATCTGATGTTTGGTCATTTGTCCTGACGCATGCTGTTGGTGAACTGTATAAAATTTTTAACCAGTTTATGAAGAAGTTTCCAAAACCAAATTTATGTAAAGTTGCAAATAAGAACTTCCAGTTAACTCTATCAAAAGCCTTTTCTGCATCGAGAGATAATATACTGGTTTCCATGTTTCTGCTATAAGAAAAGTCTATTAAGTTGAGTAATCTACGTGAATTTGTGGATGAATGTCTCCCCTTAATGAAACCAGTTTGGTCTGGATGTATTATGAAAGGGGTTACCTTCTCTAATCTTTTTGCAAGGGCTTTACAAATTATTTTCAGGTCAACATTAATAAGAGAAATTGGGATAGCTGGTAGGAAATATAGGATCTTTGCCTGGTTTTAACAGGAGACTAATGTTGGCTGAATTCATGTTTGGCTGTAGTCTACCATTTTCTTGTATTTCACACATCATTCTGAAGAATGTTGGCGCCAGAATGATCCAGAATTCTTTGTAGAACTCTGCTGGAAACCCATCTGGACCTGGAGCCTTCCTATTAGGCATGGAGTTAAGAGCTTCCTGAAGCTCATCTGATGTTAATGGCGAGTCCAGGACTGTAGCTTGGCTATCTGATAATTTAGGAAGTATTATCCTGTCTAGAAACTCATTGATCTCATTATCTGATGGGTTAATCTGTGGTGAGTACAAGGTTTTGTAAAAATCTCTGAAAGTGTTGTTTATTCTTTCAGGGTCATATACTATATTCCCAGTTGAGTCTTTAACAGCAGATATGGCAGTTTTCTCTTTGTTTATTTTTAACTGGTTGGCTAAAAACTTGCCTGATTTATTACCGTGTTCAAAGTTTTCTATTCGTAGTCTTTGTGCTAAAATTGTGTTTTTGTCAATAATTCCTTTAAGTTCTAGTTTACTTTTACGCAATTTGTTTTGTAATTCTTCTTCTGGGGATGCCTCTAGAGACTTAATGATTTCTTCTAATTCCTGAATACGTTTGTTTTCTATTTTTTTCTTATGTGATGAGAAGGAAATTATTTTACCTCTCATCACTGCTTTCCCTGCCTCCCAGAGAACAGATGCTGATGTTCCAGGAATGTCATTGTGTTCTAAATATAAAGCCCACTCTTTTTTATAATATTCCACAAAACCTTCATCTTTAAGCAGTGACGTATTAAACCTCCAGTTTTACCTGATGGGATTGTTTTCTTATTTAACAGAGTTAAAGAAACTGGAGCATGATCGCTGACAACTATAGGGTGTATCTCAGTGTCTGAAATGTCAGCCAATAATGAGCTGCTGACTAGAAAATAGTCCAAACGTGAGTGAGAGTGATGAACATGTGAGAAAAAAGTATACTCTCTACGGATGGGATAAAAGATCGCCATGCATCACAAAGCCCATAATCACTCATATACTGTTTGACTATATTAGTGGAATGCCAACTGCGCTGAGTCCCAGCTGTACTGAGCCTGTCTGAAGAATGATCCATCCAAAAATTAAAATCTCCGCAAGTATAAGTGGACAGTCCAAGTGTTCGGAGAGTACAGAGAAAAATTATGAAAGAATGCGGGTCATCTATGTTTGGACAGTATATGCTAACAATACATAAGCTTTGATTTTGTATAGATAGTTTTAGTATTATAAATCTACCATCTGGATCTGAGACTGTGTCCAATACTTTGAAATTTGTATTTTTGTGTATTAAAATAGCTACACCTCTTTGTCTAGAGTTATAGGCGGCAGAGAACAGTGTGGGAAACTCAGATGTTTTAAGTTCATCTGCAACTGTGGCAGACCTATGAGTCTCTTGTAATAAGACAACATCTGCCTGCAGTCTTTTAAGCTGATCAAAAATCTTTAATCTCTTCTCTCTAGAGCCAGTTCCATGAACATTCCAACTGACAAACCTTAGTGTACCCATAGTTGTGTGTGTGATTAGCTAATGTATGGTGCCTTCAGGTGAGTTAGTTAAGTAAATAAATGTATAATTTAATCTGAAGAAAAAAAATAAAAAAAAATAAAAATAAATATATATATATATAAATAAAAATAAAGCAATAAATAAGTAAATAAAAAATATATGCATAATAATGCTAATAACAATAATAATATTATTAATGCTGATGATAATAATAATATGAATGCTGAAAACAATAGATTGTTATTTGGAACACATGCATTTCATGTGTGTTCCATTTCTACAGTAATCTGTGTAAACACATTGCTAAAACAGAAACGTTTTCATATTTTAGTAATAAATGACAAAATGTAGGCATAAACTATAGAATGTGTGAAGCATGAAATCCAAACATCAAATAAACACTTTCACAAAAGTTTCAAGGACAATACAACAGCTTCTGTGGTGTAGCAGTAAAATTTGCTGACTTGTAATCATGGGGCCACCGGTTCGATCACCACTACCTCCTATATTTGTCATTTTCAGTAGTGAGCTGCTCTTATTGTTAATATTATACAGTACACACATACATTTGGTTTGCGTCTGTAACAGACCGTGTACATTTATAGTACTGTACTTGTAAAATGTACCTTTTTTTTTACTTTTATTCTCTCACTCACAATCACGATCCATACTGCCACCCTAGGGATCTGACGCTGTTAGTTTTTATTTGAAACTGGGAATAACTGTAGATGTGAGTGGCGTTTTGAGGCCAGTGGAACTGGATATTCTCTGATCTGGAGGGATAAAAGCTGACACACAAACGCTGGTGAATCTGCCTTCTTCGTATCTCACCGTCACTTTATTTGTTTTTATTCAGTTTTATTGAGTGTTCCTACTCACGCAGAATTAGTATGCACCTTATGGTTTATGATGTCAAAAAAAAAACACAGACGTAGGTATATATGATATTTTGAAGAAATAATTTTATGACCTGAATAGTACCAATAAGAAAACATCATCACACTAATGCAATATTATTTGAAAACGAACAACGTCAGATCGGGTGTGAATTTACGCTGGCGCCTTAACTTAGAATCAGATCAGGAGAGGCGGGGGTGGGAGGGGGTGTTAGAGCGTGATCCTCATTTAGAAAATAAAACTGAAAAAAGCTAACTTTTACAAGTACCATAAATTTATACCCAATGTAACATATATTTGTCTCTTTCTTTTATTTTCTCCGTGCTGCGTCGACGTCGTGCACCTGAAGGCATGAGCTTATTCAGGGCAGCAGGATCAACACACATGTACTGTGCAAGGCATGCACGGGGTTCATGGCTCATATTGCAGAGGAATTTTGTCATCGCATCTTACTAGAAAAGGCGATGGAAAAAGAAAAGGAGGATGAAACATCGACAAGCTTCTGTTCCAAGACAGCCGCTTCCCTCAGTGTCAAGTGCCCTTTCAATGTAATAGAAACCATGGCATAGATAGAAGTGTGTACAGTAATCCCTCGCTATATCGCGCTTCGACTTTCGCGGCTTCACTCTATCGCGGATTTTAAATGTAAGCACATCTAAATATATATCACGGATTTTTTGCTGGTTCACCGCTTTCTGCGGACAATGTGTCTTTTAATTTATGCTACACGCTTCCTCAGTTTGTTAGCCCAGTTGATTTCATACAAGAGACGCTATTGGCGGATGGCTTAGAAGCTACCCAATCAGAGCATGTATTACATATTAACTAAAACTCCTCAATGCTAAAAGATATGCTTCAGCGTGGCTTGTTTTGTTTGCTTCTCTCTGTCTCTCTCATTCTCTCTGCCTGACGGAGGGGGTGTGAGCAGAGGGGGCTGTTTACACAGTAGCTGTTTGCCTAGAAGATAGGACGCTCCTCTACAAAATGCCGCTTTGCGGTGCTTCTGTATACTTAAAAGCACGTATTGATTTTTTGATTGTGCTCCTTTGAAGATAAGATATGTTTGCATTCTTTTAATTGTGAGAAAGAACTGCCATCTCTGTCTTGTAATGAAGCACAGTTTAAACGTTTGACTAAAGGGTGTTATTTCATGTCTAGAGGGCTCTAATAATGTTAACAGTGTGGGAGAGTTTATAAGGGCTTAAAATATATAAAAATAACCATACAAACATATGGTTTCTACTTCGCGGAAATTCATTTATCGCGGCAGAGTCTGGAACGGATTAACCGCGATAAACGAGGGTTGACTGTACATTGCAACAGGTACACATCATAAATGTAGGAAGGACGGTTCTTTCAGCACGGAGAAAAAAAGAAAGACAAATATATGGGACATTAGCTATAAATTTATGGTACTTGTAAAAGTTAGCTTTTCTCAGTTTTATTCTGTCAATGACGATCCCGCCCTCCCCACCCCCGCCCCGCCTCGCCTCTCCTCTCCTCTCCTGATTCGACTCTAACAGTGCCAGCGTAAATTCACACCCGATCTGACGCTGTTCGTTTTCAAATAATATTGCATTAGTGTGATGATGTTTTCTTATTGGTACTATTCAGGTCATAAAATGATTTCTTCCAAATATCATATATACCTACATCTTTTTTTTTGACATCATAAACCATAAGGTGCATACTAATTCTGCATGAGCAGGAACACTCAATAAAACTGAATAAAAAATAAATAAAGTGGCGGTGAGATACAAAGAAAGCAGATTCACCAGCGTTTGTGTGCCAGCTTTTATCCCTCCAGATCAGAGAATGTCCAGTTCCATTGGCCTCAAAACGCCACTCACATCTACAGTTATTTCCAGTTTCAAATAAAAACTAACAGCGTCAGATCCCTAGGGCGGTAGTATGTATCGTGATCGTGAGAGAATAAAAATGAAAAAAAAAAGGTAAGTTTTACAAGCACACACAGTACTATAAATGTACATGGTCTGTTATAGACGCAAACCAAGTGTATGTGTGCACTGTATAATATTAACAATAAAATCAGCTCACTACTACAAACGGCAAATACAGGAGGCAGTGGGGATCAAACCGGTGGCCCCTTGATTACAAGTCAGCAAATCTTACCACTACACTACAGAAGCTGTTGTACTGTCCTTGAACCTTTTGTGAAAGTGTTTATTTGATTTTTGGACTTCAGGCTTCACACATTTTATAATTTATGCCTAGATTTTGTAACATCCAGCCATTCATTATCCAACCCACTATATCCTAACTACAGAGTCACGGGGGTCTGCTAGAGCCAATCCCAGCCAACACAGGGCGCAAGGCAGGAAACAAACCCCGGGCAGGGTGCCAGCCCACCGCAGCATTTTGTAACATTTATTACTAAAATATGAAAAAGTTTTGGTTTTAACAATGTGTTTAGACAGATTACTGTAGAAACGGAACACACATGAAATGCATGTGTTCCAGATAACGATCTGTTATTTCCACTCTAAAACTCCAGAAGTTCACTCACTCCCAGGTAATCAAACAAGGCAAGAGCTGAGAAAACTTAGTGAACGTTCTGCGACAGTGGGAAAAGGAATAGCCGGCTGATTGTCTTAATCGGCACATTTACAAGACAAAGACGCTGACGGAGAGGTGCGAATGGATTTAAGGTGGACCAGATTTACGAGTGTTCTCGTAGGCTCTGGTAATTCTAGTGTTAAAGTATCACAGAGGAAAGGTGCCAAATGATTCAAAGTCATCTAAAGCTTTGCACACCTTTGCTGGAGTTTTGGAAAACCTATGTTGACTTCCAAAAGAGAGCTTGAGACGTGCAGGAAAAAACAAAAAAAGGAGTAACTTGTAACTCCTTCGCTCTTCTGATTGGTGCATTCATTGCCCATCTTGCCGCAGCCATTTTAGCACTAACGGCCAGATAAAAATAACATTTATGACTTTCAAAGCAGAGCTCCTGAAATTTTCCTGCCTCTCAATTAACTGTCAGGCGGTCTTGATAATGGATAAACCACATTATGATAGCAGAAGGGCAAGATGTGCTATCCCATGCACTATACACCCTATGTGCCCTCTCTATAATGGGCTCAAAGGAAGCAAGAGCAAGAAAATTTTTTGACTAGTGCTGATGAAGCAAAGCCAGCATATCATTTCCTTCCCTACCAATCCTTATGATGACAAGTCTTAGATTATGACAGCCTTCCATCTTGGTGAACTTTGCTGACAGGGAGTCAGCCTCTTGAAAGATGGCAGAAATTTCAGCAGACTGGTGATCAGTCATTGCTTTAACAGAGACATCATTCTGAAGCACATGGAAGTGAGCCTTCAAGGTGATCATTGTGGCCCGGAGCTTGGTATGATTCTGTTGAATGATGCCCTGTAAAGAGTTCACCTGACCCCCAGCAATTTTTTTCATTTTCTCAATAAAAGAAGCCATGAAGGGAGAGATGACATCCTTGTCTGTGCTGCCTTCAGGCCGTGGTGTCTTTTTATCTGGACTGCTAAGGACAGAACGGTATCTTCTTTGCGAAGTAGTCATGATCAGATGCACCAAGGTAAGTTTAAACTTATATAAACTTTAGAAAAAGTTTAGTCAGCAAGGGCAATCAGTGGTGAGCAAAACGTGGACTGACACTTGAGGAGACAGGTAGAAGTGGTCGCTCTAGCTGAACGATTTCAAGGAGCTGGAGTGACCAAGAAGGCTGATGGCTCACCGTGTAAGACCGTGGAAAGCAGCGGGAGTTAGACAGGCTTGGGAGGCTGAGCCCCAGCGTGAGCACCCTGGCCGTTGGGGGAACCCGAGTCTCATTCCAGGGAGAAAGCTGTACATAGCCAGGGAGCGGAAGGCAACCGGACCAGGAGATGGTCAGCTGCAGCAGCAGGTAGGGCGACTCCTCAGTTGCAAAGCCTTTTGGGATAAGCAGGGGAGCCACCAGTTACAAGGAAGAAGGCACCGGATGTTTGAAAAAGAACTGCTTCCAGCCTGTTAATTTTAACCTTCTTTTAAAAAGATTTATTTATTATGGATTTTAATCTCCACTTGTAACTTGTGCTTTTTGTGCATTATTTATTTATGGAACTTTGAAGCGCTGCACTTTGGGCACTGTTTTAATAAAAGCACTGAACACCTTTATCACCATTTCCTTGCTCAGTGTGATTTGTCCTCATCTGCCAGCTCATCTGGTTACATTATGGACAGTGTTGGGTTCAACAGGTCCATAGAACTGGAAGAGGGAGCATAAAGCAGGACCCGCACCGTCACAAGCACCTGTTTGGCTCAAGATCATAAAGCATTGCAGTGAATAATACTGGCACCTAGCTGTCTTCAGGATGCTGCATCAGAAAGGCAAACAAAATTATTAAAGACCTCAACCATCCTCCATATCTGCTGTCATTCCTCCTCTAATCTAGTTAACAGTACAGGACCATTAACACTCTCTGTAGCAGATTCTGAGACAATTTTTATCCAGTGTCATTCATGCTGACTAATGCATGATATATACTGTATGTACTACTGTAGGTACAGCACAATTCTTCAAATTCTGCCTTTGTAAAGCTGGTGCCAGTTCAGCACACAGCTCCAAGAGGACAGTTCTTGGAAATCAAAATCGACTTAGAAGCCAGTCTTCATTATATTGTTACAGAATGATTAAATCCAATTGAATTAAAATTGTAAATGATATGCAATTAATTCCAGTGTATTTGATAAATCCTGCATCCTTGATGTGAATATGAAAAAGAAAGGTAAAAAAACAGTAGCACTGCTTTGGTGCTGGGTGCCACCAGTTTGCAAAAGGTAGGGGGCTACCGTGAGATTGTACGTGGCTTTCGCCAACATTAGTTTTTATAGAAGTCAAAGTGTGTGACGAAACTGACGTACACAACATTTTTGTGCGTACGCACCGTTAATACATGAGGCTCCAGGTCCTTCAGAGTGTACTCAGCTTCACAACCATCACAGAAGAGAAAATGAGAAAATAAAGTCAACCCTGTTGAATCACTTATTCTCCAGACTTTATCTAAATTGCAAAATGAAAGTCAACCATCCTAAAACATGTAGTATAGTGCAATTTGTAATTACCTAGAACAGTTCCTTCTGCAGCTTGCAAAACCAAATGCAAAGAGATTGATTAAAGAGATAAACTGATACTTTTATTTGAGTAAGTTTATAAAACAACTAAAGTTTTGCACCAATAGTTTTTATTGTTAAAGGTGCTGTATATATATATTTGTATACAAATTTATATTTATTTTTTGCACACATGGTTTTATATGGTTATGTTTATAATAGTTTTTATTGTTAAAGGTGTTAATTGTATTTACATTTATATTTATTTCTGGCACACAGTGTCATATGTTTATGTTTACATAAACAAACTAAGCAGAGTTCTGATTGTTTATATATGTTGCTTGCAAGTCAAACACACCCCTAAAAATTGTATATGTTTATTTAAAGCTTTACATATACAGGGTGACACAGAAACCCTTTTGAAATGCGTAGTGGCAGCCATGTACAGTTGGCAGCACTGCGGAACAGGGACCTTGAGCTGTAAACAATCTCGCCATTTAGTAATTTAGTAATCAATTGCAAGGCAATCAATGGCAACTGTGCGAGAATTGTTCGGTAACCGTGTCATCTCAAGATTCGGTGACATTCCCTGGCCCTCAAGATCACCGGATTTGTCCATTTGTGATTTTTTTTCTTGTGGGGCTACCTTAAGAGTCAGGTCTACACGTCTCGGCCAAGGACACTGAATGAATTGAAACAAGGAATTCAAGACGAAATTCGTGGTATCTCAGCTGAGATGTTGCAGCGATCAATGGGGAACTTCAACAGTAGATTGGAAGAATGCATATGTACAGGAGGACGCCATCTACAGTACGTAATTTTCAGACATTGATAATTTGGATTACTGTCTCTTAAAAGGCAAGTTGTAGTGGTTTAATTGCTGTCAATAATTTTTTTTTTGTTGGATTTCTTCTATTTTTATTGTTTTTTTTCAATAGTTCCCGTATTTCTGTGTCACCCTGTATAACAAAACATTTCTGTGTGTGAAAGATTTTACTGAACTGTTCAGCATTGCTGCAACACAAATAACGTATTCCTTCAAAATATGTCAAGTAAGTATCTTGATTTACATTACAATCTTTCAAAATCCTGTTATTTACATTCTAAATCTTTGAGAGAGATTTCAACCTAACAAATTTCCCTCCTCATCTTTTCTGACTGTTTCTTCACTAGTTTTGCATTTGGCTACAGTCAGTGTCATTACTGGTAGCATGAGGCGATACCTGGACCCTACAGAGGTTGCACAGGTAGTCCAACTTCTCCAGGATGGCACATCAATACGTGTCATTGCCAGAAGGTTTGCTGTGTCTCACTGCACAGTCTCAAGGGCATGGAGGAGATTCTAGGAGACAAGCAGTTACTCTAGGAGAGCTGGAGAGGGCCATAGAAGGTCCATAACCCATCAGCAGGACCAGTATCTGCTCCTTTGGGCAAGGAGGAACAGGATGAGCACTGCCAGAGCCCTACAAAATGACCTCCAGCAGGCCACTGGTGTGAATGTCTCTGACCAAACAACCAGAAAGACTTCATGAGGGTTACCCAAGGGCCCCATGTCCTCTAATGGGCCCTGAGCTCACTGCCCAGCAGCATGCAGCTCGATTGGCATTTGCCATAGAATACCAGAATTGACAGATGCATCACTGGTGCCCTGTGCTTTTTACAGATGAGAGCAGGTTCACCCTGAGCACGTGACAGAAGTGAAAGGGTCTGGAGAAGCCATGGAGAACATTATGCTGCCTGTAACATCATTCAGCATGAGCAGTTTGGTGGTGGGTTAATGATTGTCTGGGGAGGCATATCCATGGAGGGTCACACAGACTGCTACAGGCTTGACAAAGGCACCTTGGCTGCCATTAGGTATCAGGATGAAATCCTTGGACCCATTGTCAGACCTTATGCTGGTACAGTGGCTCCTGGTGCACGACAATTCCTGGCCTCATGTGGTGAGAGTATGCAGGCAGTTCCTGGAGGATGAAGGAATTGATACCATTGACTGGCCACCACACTTTCCTGACCTAAATCCAATAGAACACCTCTGGGACATTATGTTTTGGTCCATCCAATGCCACCAGGTTGCACCTCAGACTGTCCAGGAGCTCAGTGATGCCCTGGTCCAGATCTGGGAGGAGATCCCCCACAACATCATCTGTCATCTCATCATGTTCTTGTACACTTTTCCTTTCAGTGCTCCCCAAAGGAGAAAATCAGGAGGCGACTTAATCTGGGGAACGAGGTAGCCATAGTCCCTTTGAAATGACCTAATTGCCAAAAAACAATTCAATTTGTGCCATGTTGCAAGCTGACCTGCAACAGGTTGCCCCATCTTGCTGGAAATAACCTTCACTGATCTCACAGTCATCTAGTTCATTCACAAATAACACAAAAAGAGCACCATGCCTCACTCATTCGAATATGTATCCAAGAATACTGTGATCTTTATTTTGTTTGGATTGCTTCATTATTAAGACAGTAATACATCATATCTTGGGGCCCCATCCATTAGAATCACCATGTATTATATAGTATTACAGCGCATCACTTTTTCCACATTTTGTTATGTTACAGCCTTATTCAAAAATGGATTAAATTCATTTTTTCCTCAGAATCCTACACACAACACCCCATAATGACAACATGAAAAAAGTTTACTTGAAGTTTTTGCAAATTTATAAAAAATAAAGAGACTGAGAAATCACATGTACATAAGTATTCACAGCCTTTGCTCAATACTTTGTCGATGCACCTTTGGCAGCAATTACAGCCTCAAGTCTTTTTGAATATGATGCCACAAGCTTGGCACACCTACCCTTGGCCAGGTTCGCCCATTCCTCTTTGCAGCACCTCTCAAGCTCCATCAGGTTGAACTGGGAAGCGTCAGTGCACAGCCATTTTAAGATCTCTCAAGAGATGTTCAATCGGATTCAAGTCTGGGCTCTGGCTGGGCCACTCAAGGACATTCACAGAGTTGTCCTGAAGCCACTCCTTTGATATCTTGGCAGTGTGCTTAGGGTCATTGTCCTGCTGAAAGATGAACCGTCGCCCCAGTCTGAGGTCAAGAGCGCTCTGGAGCAGGTTTTCATCCAGGATGTCTCTGTACATTGCTGCAGTCATCTTTCCCTTTATCCTGACTAGTCTCCCAGTTCCTGCCGCTGAAAAACATCCCCACAGCATGATGCTGCAACCACCATGCTTCACTGTAGGGATGGTATTGGCCTGGTGATGAGCGGTGCCTGGTTTCCTCCAAACATGACGCCTGGCATTCACACCAAAGAGTTCAATCTTTGTCTCATCAGACTAGAGAATTTTGTTTCTCATGGTCTGAGAGTCCTTCAGGGGCCTTTTGGCAAACTCCAGGCGGGCTGCCATGTGCCTTTTACTAAGCAGTTGCTTCCGTCTGGCCACTCTACCATACAGGCCTGATTGGTGGATTCCTGCAGAGATGGTTGTCCTTCTGGAAGGTTCTCCTCTCTCCACAGAGGACCTCTGGAGCTCTGACAGAGTGACCATCGGGTTCTTGGTCACCTCCCTGACTAAGGCCCTTCTCCCCCGATCACTCAGTTTAGATGGCCGGCCAGCTCTAGGAAGAGTTCTGGTGGTTTCGAACTCCTTCCACTTATGGATGATGGAGGCCACTGTGCTCATTGGGACCTTCAAAGCAGCAGACATTTTTCTGTAACCTTCCCCAGATTTGTGCCTCGAGACAATCCTGTCTCAGAGGTCTACAGACAATTCCTTTTACTTCATGCTTGGTTTGTACTCTGACATGAACTGTCAACTGTGGGACTTTATATAGACAGGTGTGTGCCTTTCCAAATCATGTCTAATCAACTGAATTTACCACAGGTGGACTCCAATTAAGCTGCAGAAACATCTCAAGGATGATCAGGGGAAACAGGATGCACCTGAGCTCAATTTTGAGCTTCATGGCAAAGGCTGTGAATACTTATGTACATGTGATTTCTCTGTTTTTTATTTTTAATAAATTTGCAAATATTTCAAGTAAACTTTTTTCACGTTGTCATTATGGGGTGTTGTGTGCAGAATTCTGAGGGCAAAAATGAATTTAATCCATTTTGGAATAAGGCTGTAACTAACAAAATGTGGAGAAAGTGATGCGCTGTGAATACTTTCCAGATGCACTGTACATTGTATTATAGTACTCTGAGGTTCCTTA
Source organism: Polypterus senegalus (assembly GCF_016835505.1). Taxonomy (NCBI): domain Eukaryota; kingdom Metazoa; phylum Chordata; class Cladistia; order Polypteriformes; family Polypteridae; genus Polypterus; species Polypterus senegalus. The sequence continues at coordinate 125,105,248 of NC_053160.1, read as the reverse complement.
AAATGGGGTTATAAATAATAGGATTTATTAAGATGCTAAGTGCATCAATGAATTTCTGACATCTCTCTCTTTCTGACTGCCCACAAGATATTCAGTTCAAATCTTGCATTATATGGATGATGATAGAAATTTGAAAGTTCTACTCATGCAAACAAACAAAAATACATTGTCAAATGCACTTAATTCAAAAATAAAGACTCACAATTGCGAACACTCATTTCAGTTGAAGACAATATACAGTCACTAATCCGCCTACACATACATCTTTGGGTAGGTAGATGAAAATCTGCCATCAGCTCCTGTGAGCAAAGTCCTCTCAAACAACTGAGTACATGATATGAACCCAGGATGCTGGATCTGTGACACAGCATTGCTAACTACTGAACCACCCCTTAAACAAACAATTAACAACTTCAAGAAATGAATAACTGGCAAATACATTGGAAGAAATAAATAAAATATTGAGGCTGAAAATGGTTAGACTAAATATAGCTGAGGCACTTTGGTTTAAAATGCATGCAAACAAGTGTTCAATTCAGATTATTGTTTCTCACTGTTAACTGGATTTAAAAATATAATGCTGCTTGCTGCTTCTTCATTGTTCATTACCATTTTAAGATTTTTTTTCCAATTAATACAAAAATAAATACATTCTGCACATCCAATAACTTTATTTCAGCATTTATGTGCATATTTACTTTCAATTATGACATTTCGTATTGCCCATTTTCATTTACTCTAATTTGACACTCAGCAAAAAGCTTCCCAGATCTTTTGTATTGATTTAAAACATTTATTTCAAGTTTTAATTGCTTAAAAAAACAGTGTCCAACATCCAAGATCAGGAAAAACTATTGGCAGGTAAACAGCATACTGTAAAGTGACTCTCAGTGAATTCTTTACAGTATACTGTTATAGATTTTTTTAATTGCAACAAAAACATTTTAAAAGGACCAATAATAATCCTGACACAGCAAATGGTTAGTTCAAAAGCTGAAGATCAATACTCCAAAGATTGAAAAGGTCATTATTTTTTCTGCACAACATTATATAATTGCAACAGTTACAAAAAGGCTGTCATTATGGCTGATCTGCAATCACACAAATTGTGTAAGTTTATGGTGTGTGGGGATTGGAGAATACAGAAGTGAACGATGAATTGGAAAGAAGCCAATCCTTTAAGCCTTCTCTGTCGTCAATTCTCCAAACTTCAGTTAGAGATTTCTGCAGATTTCTGAAAAACAGATACAGATGCATCATTATTATTGACTACAGAAAGTGATTTTGCAGTGCTCTCACCCTACACTTGAACTGTCTGCTACAGTCTGCCTATGTTGCTTCAATTTCAATGTGCTGCTTCTGCTATAAACCAACTAAAGCACTTGCTAAGTACTAAAAAAAAGTTGCAATGTTACTTGAGAATTTGTAAAATGTTGTGCATACCGTTACTGTATTTTGTAGTAGTGGTATATGTTAGTGTACAAGGTTTCTTAACAACAACAACTCATTCCAATTTTATGCACACCTTCACTATCACCACTGGTTTAAACAGCCATTTTTCAGAGTTTACTGAAGATGTCCAGTTCCTACCAAATCCTTTAAGTATTCCTAAAAGGAGCAATTAATGCAATCAATACTTTAGAAATAAAACTGCAGAGGTAGATTCATGAGGAAAATGTATGCAGACACAGTAATTAAGTGCAATGTTTACATGGAAATGACTAGGCAGATCCCTGCAGATGTGAACCTGCAGCACACAACGTGCAATGGTAACAAAAAATATCCAGCCGCCTTTTTTGTAACCTATTTACTCCAAATCAGAGTCAGAGGGTGGGGAAGAGCCAGCAGCATCTGGAACTGTCCATTGAAGGGATACCAGTCTGTCTCAGGTCACACACATATATAGACTCACTCACACTTGACAGTGGTGGGATAAATAGATAACATGCATGAAATTTTTAAACAGACCCACATTAAGCTGTTTGCCCACACTGTCTTGCAGCTTCTTGACTCCCCTTGATATATATTTTCCCTATTATCCTTTTTCTAATATTTTGTAATGGCATGCATTGTGATGCCAACACATTTCACTGGCTCCCAAACACATAAACCTGTTTAATGTTTTATTCTTGTTCGCAATCATCCAGATGTACAAGTATACTTCAATGTGAAAAACGTTTTATTGTTCACACCACACTTCTCCTTAATGGCTGCATGTGTGTATGTCAATGCACGATTTTCACATAAGTGACTTTAGTCAATAATCTGGTCAAGAAATCAAAAAAAAAAAATGAAGTGATACTGATATTTTAGGCAGCAGTGTATGCAACCAGTCAGAGAAGTGACACTTTAATAAATGGGCAGTGTGTCACACCTCAAAATCCATTATATTTCAACATGAAAGCGTTCAGTTTAGCACAATGTATACAGTCAACTTGAAAACATTATGAAAAATACAAGACAATTTTACTGTCAAATAAGAGGGCGGTAAACATATTGCATGATGAGATTGCTGCAGAAAACCACATGTAATAGCCACTGACATGTCTATAAAGCAAACATGAAATGAAGGCTGTTATTAAAAAAAAAGGAACATATTCACAAATGTGTTACTCAGTAAATAAGAATCATGTTATACCATATGTAAAAATGTATTGCAGTGCAGTGTTAGAATGATCACACCCTACCGATCTGAAGGCAGGATAAACAAGCAAGACAAAACCAATTGACCAACACTATACCCCAATACATTACCAATACAGTGGACCCTGGACTTACGAACTCAATTTGTTCGCGAGGGCTGGTTGTAACTCAAGTTGGTTGTAAGTCAAGACTATTTTTCCCATAAGAAATAATGGAAATACCCGTAATGCGCTCCGAACCTCCCACAGCAACACTTACTTAACCTTTTCATAATAAAAAAGGGTTGTATAATGCGCATAATTTACCAAAACACCAAGAATTTTTCTAATGTACTAACCAAAAAGTTATAAAAAGTGCCTAGCCTACCGGAAACAACAATTTCACACTGTACTCACCATTTAATTTGACATCTTTGGGCTGCAGGAAGGGAGGAGGAGGAGAATGAAACGGAAGGTGGTTATTGTTTAGAAGGAGCCTCCTTATGCAAATCGTTTCCTTGTAAAATTGTCGAGATGGTGGATTTCGACATGCTGTACATATTAGCGAGATCGGTCACGAACGCCACTCTCATATTTCCGCACAATTTCCTTCTTCGTTTCAATTGTGATCGCTGTTTCTCAAGTTAATAATGACAGTAGTCGAGCACTCAGTTCAAAGCTGGTCGTTTTGTGAACTGCTGTAATAATACACTCCAAAGCAAGCCGGTGCTGACTCAGCCTGATTACATCATTATGTGCCGCGCCAGCCCACTAGCTAACATCCCTTAACAATCGCTTTCTTTACCTTTGTAACCTTCTGTTCCTTCCTTAGCAATTATGCGTCTTGCTTGCCATGGTCTTAGTGAATTATATATATAGATAAATCACTGCACTGACCAAAATTACGTCCACAAACACATGTATCTGGGCTCCGACTGATGCTTACGAACGCTCTCGGCTGTTTGTTTACAATCGCACAAGCGGATACATGTGACCGCATTCGGGTCATAACACAAAATGTTGGTCGTAAATCAAAACAAAAATTTTGGTTGTAAATCAAGTTGTTTGCATGTCAGGATGGTCGTATGTCAAGGGTCGACTGTACACTAATACAACAATCCACTCCAGAAAGCAGGGTTAAACAAAACAATTATATTGTATAATGACATATTATTAAAAAAAAACTCACAATACCTTGAAATCCTGTCAAAAACATGCAAAGAGCTAAACAGAAGTTCACAAGAATATCATACAAAACAATGATTTTCACATAATTATCTCAGTGTTGTGAATGAAGGCGCTATATAGTGCCCAACCTGGCACAGACTGACACAGAGGCACATGTAAAAACACAAAGGACTTTTATTTTTCTACAGCTGGAGGGCACATCTTCCCCATGAACCCTCCAGCCACAACACAGTCCCAAGCACAGTAACAACACAAGTAACAACCTTTCTTCTGGCACCACCACTCCTCCCAGGCAACCTCATCCTCTTCCTCCTGATTCTGGCCTTGAGTGGTGGTTGTTGGTCCTTTTTATTGCCCACCTGGAAGTGCTCCAGGTGCTTGATCACCTGTTCCTGATTGCACTTCCGGGCGGGGCTGTAGAGTTGTCCAAGCTGGCTCCGGGATCCATGCAGCACCTCATCGTGGCCACCCCAGATCCCCACAGGGCTGTGGAGAACACCATCTCCCATGGAACCCTTTGGGAAACTGAGGCACCATCGTCAGCCAGGGAGGCTGCCACCAAGCGTCCCAGGGGAGGTATTGAGGTAAACCCATGGCTGCTCCCCCGGAACATAAGTAGAAGGGGCGTGGGACCCAGTCACCCACCACAGTGTATAATATTTGTCCTCATAAACTGAGCCAAGTTCCCAGGAAACCAGAAACCTGAGAGTTATTTTTTTTAACAATATGCTATTTCTTGCTTTTTAAGACAGGATGTGCTACTAAAACCTTTGTGAGTTGCATTTTCTTACAGCTAATTCTACCTAAAGGGTGCAAGTCAAGGTAAGAATCGCCTCAGTTGTGATTGTAGTATTAAAGCTGTAGGATAAATAAATGGATTGAAAATAGATTTAATTGTTTTGTACTCTGCATTCCAGATGTAGAAGAATGTAAAGGATCATCCGTAGACTTAGATTGAGTTTAAAAATAAAAGGATAAAATAGAAGACTAGTTGCACTTTCAGTTTCTAGAAAAAAAGTACATGTAAGCAAACAAGTGAAGCACAAAGAAGGTTGGGAAGACATCTTGCAAACATTTTAGGAACTGCTGCACACACTTTACATAGAGAAACTATTTTTGCCCATGATAATTTAAAATTTTGTTCAATGTGAAGCACTTAACGAAGCATTGTAAAATGCTCAAATAAACTTATTTGACAGACACACAAAATAGGAGAGGATTATGAACATTCACATACTATATAATGTGCTGGTAAACATCTACTAAACATTAATAGGAAGAAGAATAACCAATGCTAATGATTTGAGACCGAGTATCAGTAACATCCAGGTACTTGTCTGGCCCACATGTTTAGGTGAAGCGAGCCACAGGTTGAGAAACCCTGCACTTGTGACACCTGTGAATTTCATTTTCCTAATTGGCACCACCACAGGATGTGCCCAAAGCAGTTGACTAGCAAGACTAGTTTTATTTTTTTCAAGAGCTTATAATAATAATTATAATAATACATTTGTTTAACTATAACTTTTTCACTGGTTAATGTAAATGAGCAGATACAGCCATCAAGATGCTTGTGAAGAGTGAGACTTGTGTTTCATGTTTAGGTATTTTTGGTCCTAGTTCTCCCATATGGTTAATTCTGTCCTGTGGCACTAGCTCACTGAATAGTGGACATCCTTGAAATAACACTACTTCAAAGAAGTAATGTACATTATAAACTATTTAATTTGTACAATCAATATTGTACAATACCCACCATATAACAGTCTGTATTTTTATACTGTTCATCACAAAAAAAAATGGTTTGGCCAATATGACTTAGTCCAATTCATTTCAATAACGCCCACACAATAATATGAGAGACAACTCTCAGAAACTTCACAGAAGCAAATGACTTTCATCATATCTCATTGGTAGCCATAACAGGAGAGGCAAAGTGCTTTGCATACTGAAAGAGATAGAGAGAGAAAGATCCAGCTACTATGAAGGAGACACTCTTGAGGCTGTGTCAAAAAACGCCATTGAATCCTGTGGCCTGAGTTGAATTATAACCACTGCTGTATCAGGGAAGATAGTAGCTATGAGGGAAGTATCATTCTGAATGAATTCCAGAGAAGACACACCACAACATCTATGCTCCATAACTTAAAGTTATAACAAAAAAACTACATCACTGTTTACTTGAAAGGAATAATAAACATGGCATAAATATCTAATACATGCAGGACACTACAGGTGGAAAGTATGACTCATGGGACATTTCAGGTCTTCTCACTGGTGTTTTGATTATTTCCTCCACTTTAAGGTATGGTAGGGAATTTCCTAAAATGTTTAAAACAATGCTCTAAGAACTTTTATTTCAAAATCAACTTTAATTTGTAACATTTTTCTTAAAAATAAACTCATAGTAGTACAGTCGGCAAAACCTCTCTTTGCAGTAAACATGAAATGACAGCTAAGACTAGAAAAGACAGGATACACAGAGAAGTGCTGTAAACAAAATTCATAGACCTTCAACTTTCATTTAAAACACATTTTGAGGTTTAGTTAAAAACAAAATGGAATTGTGTCCACTAAAATACAGTAGGACTTATTATGAAGTGCTATTTTTTGCTTTTAAAATATGCTGGGCTTTAGAATTTCAGGATTGTCATATACAACAAGTGAAACTGATTGCAATTAGTTAAAGTGTTCATGGGTTAGCCATGTCATGCAGTGAATGGTTAAATCACAGTCATGGATTCTAGAAAGAATAAATCTTTAAAAAGGTGTATGTAAAAATGTTCACCCCATTACAAAGCCTTCTGCTATGCTATGTATGGAAAAAGTAAAGAGGAGTTTGTATTAATTTTTAATTTGGACCTGTGTCCTCAACTGTAAGATTATTCACCATACTCTTCTGGTCTGTTATGTAGTTATCACATAGTGCTTTATCATGGCCCCAAATCATTAAATGACTTTACTTATACAACTAAATCTACTTTCTCTGTGTCTAATAAGGACAGCAGATACTATCAGTGGGTGAGCAAAAGTGTTGAAGCCAGGTGTATGCTTTATTTGCCCTGGAATCAAGCAAATATTCTTCAGAGGTCTTTCATAGTAAAGATTAGTCTATTTTTTGCCAATTTATTATGCTTTTTAAAGATTCAATAAGACATTTCATTTAATCAGTTTAACAATTTTCAAAATTATTTTATTTGAAATTTTATATCATTTTATGACATATTTTATGCTAAACAGAATAAACTCATTCAATTTTTTCCTCGTAATTCTTTCATTTTTGGAATGTAAGGTCTATTATACCAATTGCTGTACGTCTCAGCAGTGATCATCGTCTCAGGATGTATTTAGTCATAAAAAAGATTTTCTGAGAGCAGCAAGTAAGTGCAAATGAGCAGCTGTTCCTTTTAAAGATATTACAGTGATGTCAGAAATACTATTTTGATAAAAGAGTTCATCATCACTGCATTTTGTAACAATGACAAAAAGACACACTCAACCCATTTAACTGTATTAGGAGCCATAACACCTATGATGCATTATTTGTTTTTCCCTAGAACATCCTATCCTTGCTATGTTATTAAATCCTAAAAACAACACTAGAGCTAAACCTTAAAATGTCTCACCTCTTTGCAAACAGATACACATCTTTCACATTTCTTTAATCTAGACAACTGTAGCTGAAAAATATAACTCCATCAACACAAGTGAACTTTTACAAACGTAAAATAGGCAGAAGAATGGAAGGTTCATTGGTAAACTGTTAATTTTATTTTTAATTGCTCTTTAACAACTTGTGCCACTCACCTTTTATTCCCTCTTTGAGAGGCCATGCTATTTCACCATTGACAGATTATCTTAATAAATTATTAGAATGTAGAAAGTGTCAACAAATTATTTTTTCCTGTATATATTTTTCCATATAAACATGGTGACACAGTAATATCTATTCATTCAGTATTAAATCTACAGTATCTAATCCAATTCAATCCATACTTTGTGTATCTTTAATATTTAAATAGTTGTTTTTTTATTCAAGTAAGAGGGCTTCTTTTTTAATTTAAACCTACACTATTTTGATAATCAGTTATACAGTGCATCATTTCAAATGTATCAACTAGTTCTGATCAAATTATTGCAATGTTTTAATCATCTACATAGCTTTCAGGTGTTTCCTCTTCAGCTTTTTCTTTTACGGCCTTGTTCTTCTCTGTGCAGCTGAGTGTAGTTTCCGCTCCAGCTTTCCGTAATTAGAGAGTTGGCAGGCGTATAGCAGTGAAGTGTTTCTTCTACTTCAGGAAAGCTCAGCTGGACGATATGATATGCTGGAATATTCACCATACTGATCAGTTCATATTAATATGACTAGAAGAAACGTGTTATGGCTCAAACAGTGGTTCATAGGTATAAGACGTCTTTCTTAAATGTTATCACAATATTGCTAAACTAACATTATGATTGTAGTTTAGCTAGATTTCTGAGTAAACCAGGAAGTTTATGTATGTGATAAATAAGATGTCTCCACCTTTCAGTTCCTAACTGAGGTATTTACAAATGCATCATGAAAGGATTCATCAACATTTGCTCCATTATTAAGAAACCTAATTCAGCTGTTACATAGATTTCTCATATTATAGGAGGACTCCTACAAAAGATATGCTGCTTGAATAATTGGTGGGTTTATTTGCTCTGGTGTTTGTGATTGTGCCTTATGACAGACTGGTGGCCTATAGCATGTGCAATGGAAACAAATCTGTTTGTAATATTTAATAGAAAAAGAAAAAGGAAAATATTAGTGCATAGTCTATGGGATGTTCTTATAACCCTCACAAGCTTAATTGAATTGGTATATTCTAACTAAAGGTAAAATTCTGTTACAACAAATACCTTTACAACGAAATTTTCATTACAACAAAGTATTTTTATGGTTCCGACAGTTTCCCATATGACACGTGCCTATAGAAATCTTGTTACTACGAAGTACATTCAGCAGATACTTTCATTACAATGAAGTGCACAAAAGACCTTGAAATGCCTGAATGAATCATCTTCAGATCAGTTGGTTCTGTGGCCACAGCTCAGTTGTTCACAACAATCCCCAAACAGAAACACTGTCATTTTTTTTTTTCTTTCTTCGAACTTTCCTCGTATTGTTTTTTTTTTCTTTCCGTTTTTGTTTCCTGCGGTTTTCAGTGATACTTTTTGCTTATTGCTCGTTAACATGTGAAAAACATCCATTGAAATTTAACTCATTGTCACCGTCCAATAGAAACGGCAGACACGAAAAAACAATAACAGTTAATATTAGAGAAAAAAAAAACTTTCATTTTTTGCAGCTGTCAATTGCAGCAAAAAGAAAAAAGACGTTGCCAGTGAATTCTGAATTTCACCATCGACACTGTCTACTTTCTTGAAAGACAGAGCAAAAAAAGAAGAAAAATCTCGGGGTGTAAACATATGTGAACTGCTGCATTTGAAGACGTTGAAAAGGCAGTTTTTATGTGGTTCAGTGATGCTCGTTCAAGAAACATTCCTATTAATGCAGCACTCATTCAAGAAAATATGACGTTTCTAAACTCTCTTGGGACCTCCCCAGCTGGACAACACGCCGAAGAGCGTTCCGAAGTGTGATCTCCACGTCTGTACGGGGCAATAGCAGGCTCACCGCTATGCTGCATCTCTCCGCCAAAGTAAACAGAAAAGATCTTGATGGGTGATGCAAGGTTAGGAGCAGGTAAATTGTAAATGCATATAACAGGATTACTTGGTCACTGACCTGGCCATGACCCTGCCTGACTGCTGTGTCTGTGTATAGCAGAGTGGCAGATCACGCTACAATAAATAACTGTGCTGTTCCTGTTTCAAGCTGAATAAAGCTGGTTTTATTAAAGTACTGAGACTAAGCCTCGTGTTTTGGGGTGCAAGACAGGGACTTGGCCCCATTCTTTTATGATTTGCTTCTGTGGCACTTCACTGCACCGCTGTAAGCCTGCTATTGCCCTGCCCCAGCAAAACATTCTTTCAAAGACGCTGCAATCGCGCTTCAGGACGCACTTCAGCGTGTTGTTCCCGTTGGGTGGGGAGTGGGGGGGGATCCCAAAAGTGTTCAGAAATCTCACAATATGAAGAAGAAAAGGATGATTCGGCTTCTGATTGATAACTGTGCCGTACACAACATGCTTCCACATTTAGATAATGTTCACGTTGAATTCCTCCCACCCAATTGCACAGCAGTGCTTCAACAATTGGATTTGGGCATCATTCGCTCCCTGAAAGTGTATTATGGCAAGGAAATGCTGAGAAAAATTCTTGTCAGCATAACTTGTAGGCTTGAGGAGATTAAAATTAATGCGAAAGAAGCTATTGAAATGATTGCAAATGCCTGGACACAAGTTAAAAAAAGAACTATAGTAACAAATACAGAATCTCATTACAACAAAATTTTCGCTACAACAAAATATTTCTTAGGTCCCTGGGAGTTCGTTGTAATGGAATTTTACCTGTATTTCTTGTCTCTCTGACTATAGATTAGTCTTAGTTAGTGACCAGTCCTTGCCGTGAGTAAGGCATGGAGGGCACATGATTTTAAACCATGCCTTAACGTGTGCAATAGTATGTAATGCAACATGCTCTATTGAATGCGCAGTGCTGTATGTTTAGAGCGTACTGAAGGTGAAGTACAGCATCTTTAAGTATAGAAACAACTGAAGTATGACAAGAAAAGCTAAGTTTAAAGAAGAGACTTTTTTTCACCTTATATTCTACATGCATAACAACCCTTTTCTTTATTCTTGTGTGGGCTATTTGCTTTAAATTTTCACAAAATCTTTTAAAACGAACTTTTGGACTGAGAGATTTCTTTTGGCACACATTTGTCCCGTGCTTGATCCTGCCTTACCTACCAGCAGCTACAAATACTGTTAAAGCTGAAAATGGTAAATAAAATGTTACAATGAATAATTTGTATAGTGTCTTTAATAAACTAAAGGACGCTAAAATAAAAACAAATAAAAATAAGAATAAAAAACTCAACCACTCTATTCATCTTACAGGGAGCATTTGATTCCCTTCATGTGACATGTAAATTACACATTACTACACACTGGATACCACGTTGGAATGTGACTTGACTTTATGCTGAAGTAACACTCATTCTATATTTTTTGATAATTCCTTCTATCTTGGCATTTCCTCATCCCAAGTAGTCAGTCACCTTTATAGTTTACTTTTCCACTCTAATATAGAGTATATTGGCTAAAATCAAGTCTGTTTCCATCAGTGGATTGGCCTGCCAACTTGCTAATAAACAAAACAACAGCTCTGTAATCACCATATTTCTCCAAAACACCTTTGAATCTTTGTTACTATCTTGAGTTCTGGCAACACTGTCAGTCCTTATGTTTCTAAAGGGTACTTACAAAGTTCATCCCACTCTGAGGGTGTTTCTGGGGAAATCCATTGGTCACTTACATGATCAGGCCATGAAAATATTCGGTGGACTTACTCTAGAGCTGCCTTTGGCAGATCTATGTCCCTGTACCTTGCTGGACTTCAATACCTATTAAAGGGTACAGATCAACTTAGCTTTTATATCCTTGCCTATCTCACTCAGCCTGAACCTGTGCTAGTATCTGTCAGTGTGTGGGTATTCTTCCAGGCCTCTTGTGATCCCTCATACCCACTTTTTGGTCATAGAGCTACTGTAGGTATCTTAAACATCTGCTGAGCAATCTACTACATACAGTGCATCCAGAAAGTATTCACAACGCATCACTTTTTCCACATTTTGTTATGTTACAGCCTTATTCCAAAATGGATTAAATTCATTTTTTCCTCAGAATTCTACACACAACACCCCATAATGACAACGTGAAAAAAGTTTACTTGAGGTTTTGCAAATTTATTAAAAATAAAAAACTGAGAAATCACATGTACATAAGTATTCACAGCCTTTGCCATGAAGCTCCAAATGAGTGAAGTGCTGGCTGTTTAACCAGTTTGTAAGGTCAAACAGATATTTAATAAATTTGAAAATTCTGAATTAATCTCAATGTGGAGTACCAGGAGACTGCTGAAATACTAAAGCAAATGAAACTCAAATGAGCAAGGTCATATTTAATGGTCAGTGTCAAGAAATGGCAAAGGACAGCTGTGACCAAGAGCTAGTAGAAATGCACAGAAGTGCATATTACAAAAATAAACATATAATATTGCACGTTCTGAAAATAAAAATGCTTTTGTTTTATGCAATTAACAGTAAAAATATGATAAAACAAAATATATCTTCTGTTTAAGGGATATTTCCTTTATGATCCAATCAAACAAATTTAGTATATTCATATATCATCTGTTATTACATCTACACATGAAGTGCATTATATCCAGATTTTGTGAAATTTTGGAGGACAATTTTCTTAGCTATCTAATTAATAACATTGATAACTAAAAAAAAAACTCTAATAATATTTTGGTATAGCTGTTTCTTGGAAATCTTTATAAGACTCTTAGAGAAGTGACAAAACTATATCTGGCAAGCACTTAAATTATTCTTCTTCTGCAAATGTGACTTTAGCAGTTCCTGGCAAAAAGTGAATTGAATTATGAAATACTTCAGGGAATGCAGATCAAGGCTTCATGTATCTGTGTCTGCTTAAGGTTAGACAGCATATTTCCAAACCTATAAACATCAATGCTGGAAATGTCACAAGTCCCTTAATGAAGAGCCTATATTATAGAATAATCTGTGGACTTTGAAAGAAATGTCAGCCTCAGTGGGGTTTGTGAGATCTTTTGCTCTACCGGCACACTCTTAAGGCAGAAAAGGGAAAATACAACGCAAAAATATATCAGAGGAATTCACAAACAGGTGAAAGAAGCTTTTCTTTGGAAATGAGGATCTAATGATGATAGCAACATTAGTAAAAGTAAACATCATACAAAGTGCTTTTAGATGGAATTCTGTAATCCTGTTCAATAATCTATATGACAGAAGCAGTTGAGGAGGAAAGAACCATGCAGAGAAGTCGCACTGAGACATAAGGAGTGTGGACAAGATGGGAGAATGTGGTTGAGAGGAAGGTGACCCGTGCTGAGATATGGAAATCAGAACCAAACCAAATAAAATTCCTTGTCCAAGCAATGTATGATAAACTGCCTACTCCATAAAACCATTAAAAATAGAATTAAGCAGAGTCTCCAATCTGCCTGCTGTGGTCTAATTGAATGACATTGGATCACATTCTCCAAAGCTGCTTCAAAAGGACTTGGTTATGTTGTGATCTGTAATGTCCCTAGCCAAGTCCTGAAGGCTATTGCTGAAACTAACAGCACAGACATTTCTGCAGGTAAGCACTCCTGCCCCTCCATGGCGGCCACAGCAGTAATGTTTTCACTTTTGGACTTATAACTTCGGAAGAATAATAGTTGTGTCTTTAATATTCCCTCTCTCCATTTTATATACAGTATCTATAGGGGATGGAGAAAATAATGAAAAAAATAAAATAAAATAACCTAAAATTGCAATTACCCCTGAAGGACAAATGCAGTTTGTAGTACTGTATGTATAAGTTGTATAAAAGGGCTGCGAATTAGTACTTTAATATGTACATTTTAAAAATAACACACAACAATTAACAGACTTTCAAAAATTTCAAATGGAATTTATCTGAACTACATGTGCATCAATCACAAAACCTGCAAAACTGTTGTCATAGGCAACAGGCTGAATTATAACTAAAACATATTTCAAACATCAACAAGGTCACAGTTCACATTTAGTTGGTAAGTGGCACAATACTAACAGAGCAAAATCAGAACCTCTGCGACAACGTAAAAAAAGCATGTTGTGAGCTTCACAAAGCTGAAATACACGGCATAGGTTCCAATCAAAAACTACAAAAAACAGTTGTATCTAACATTTACAATCGCATAAAACTTGATTTAAAAAGCACAAAGAATGGACCCATCATTAATGGAAAGTAACAAGTAATCTTTAATATTATTTCCTATATTCTGATAAGTTTACAGTTGGAGAAAGGCAAAGGATATCTTGAACGAAGGTTTCTTGTTACCAACTATTATACATCCGTTAAGCTCCCTAACAGTATAGGCAGCCATCAAGTTGGAGTCGTTAGGTCAAATGACTGCTTTGCATGGATAAAAGTAGGGTAAAAAAAATAACAGGTCATCAGACTAGATGCAACCTTTGGTGCAAATACTTTTGTCTAATGATATTCACCTATTCCAGGATGATAATGTTCCCATACACACTGCTAAACTAATTAAAGAGTTAAATTTCCTTGGCTTATTCCATCAATAAATTTAATCACCATTAAGCCATTATCCAAAGTTCAGGAGCATAGAGTAGATTTCCTCTTCCTTTATTCCCCAAAGGAATGGAGGATTTTCTTTGTGCAACATCCCACTATAAACAATTTAGGACTTGTATAGGACTGATGCTGTTCCAAAAGCAAAGGGTGACCCTACTTCTTAGGTTTCTACTTCTTAGGTTTCTGGACAGGGTCAAGTAAGGAAACCCAACCTCAAATTTATTAGGTTCACCTGGCTTGGGAAAAGACAAATTAATGTGTTCCTGACCTATACTTAAGATAGCTCTCTATTATAAAAAAAAAAATCTTGGAAGGCGATGATACATGATTTTCTCTGAGACACTTTAACGTCCTGCGAGACAAGGCAGTGAGACAAAAGGACAGCTGCTGCACAGGCTTTTAAATGATTGACACGCAGTGCGACAAGCAGAACGCACAGCTTGGCAGCAGCAGTAGCAAAACAGCAGCTGATCCGACCACATCTCCTTAGCATGTGTTCATCCCCCCCATCACAACACGAGTGGCAGAGACGCAAAGTGGCTGGCACACAGTGCGGCCTGGGGGGTGGGAGGAGGGCAAGCAAAGCGAGCAGGTGGCACAGCCCCCTAGTTCTACTATATAATAAAGTGCATAATATTGTGGATAATTTAGGTTAAAATCATAATATGGTAATGCTATCATCTACTTGAACTCTGAGAACCCCTTTCCAATGCTAGGAGACAAGGGCAGTATTTCTAGACTGGTAGACAAGGAAGTTCTCATTTTACAAAAGAAGGAGCTGATGGGTAATCTAACTAATAAGAGAAAAATAACTTAAGTAAAGCTAATTCAGGGTGCCATTAACTGTTACTCCCTCCCTTATTTAATTTTTAAACTGTAAAGAATCAGCATATAGACAAAACAAAGAACTACAAGTCATGTTTTCTGTGTAAGTAGGTCTGTAAAGAAATATTTTCCATGTTATGTGAATCTGTTTCTTTTAAATGTCTTATTTACAGTAAATGATAACTTTTGTGCTCAGCAGATATTTCCTCATTTGGCTAAATACTTATTGGACGTGAGCTATATCAAATGTCTAGGCATAATGCACCTATTTCCTTGAGATATAGGCTAGATTGAAAATACACAAATCTTTGATAATGACTAATATGAGCAATAAGTGTGTAGTATCTGGCAAATGAAAAAATAAGAAATTCAACGACTGCAAACCCTTTTGAAAAATGTGACTGCTCAGTTGGAAAATTACAATTGCCATAATTACTTACTGGTAAACAGAACATAAAATGGTTGCTCTGATTAAGGTGCTATTAGAACAATTTTTGTTTCACAATTCAATGTGTATACTCTGAAATTGTTTCAGTACACAAATCATCTGAGGAAGGCAAACCCGGGAAGCCTGCTATAGATCCCTCAAAAGCATAGACCATGAATAAATCCAGTGTCTTCTGGCTATTCATTTTTTACATTTACATCCATTCACCTTACTTTGGACCTGTTTATTCCAATTAAGGGTCACAGGAAATTGGAGTCGATCCTGACAGCACTGAGTAAAAGGCAAGAACCAGTCAAGCACAACATTTGTAATACACCTAGAACATAATAATGTTTATATTAGGTAAATTATTTTTTGAAAGTAGCATACAGAATTTATGGTATGACTCAGTTTTGTCTGATGAATAGCCTTGTTCTGTTAGTTTTTCAATATCATTCTTTCAAAAAAATCTATACCATCTCTTTGTTTTGTGTACTCTTCTTCGTGTCAAGACACCATCTTCTATAGGCTTTGTAATTTCAATTCTGCTATCGCTTTATCATGGTGAATTCACTCAGAATATGAACCCTTCTCCTTCAAGCAAGTATGTCAGTATACCTCTTTCAGTCCCCTTTGTGTGTTTAGGATAAAATACCTTTCCTTATGAACTTTGAAAGAGTTTCTGTAATGACGTTGGCATAAAGTTCCACTTAACATCTATGAGGTTTTCGTCATCTTTTGTAACATTTTTAATATTCAATTTTTAATGTTCTAACAGCCTTCTTTTTAACAGTAAGTAAAGTGTTATCTTCTACCTGTTGGGAAAACAAAACCTGGACGACTTTATTTGTGTTATTATTGTAACAAATACATTCTATGTAAATTTAAATTAGAGTATCTTATTATCTGTGAAACATCTGAAAATGGAAAACTGAACTATTTACAAATAACACATCAGCAGCTGGACTGCTTGGCAAAGCTATAGAACTCTCTAGGTTTAAGATGAAGACACAGAATATGTCTGCAAATTAACTTTATTTAAATACTCTCTGCTTATGTGACCACCTATGAAACATTTTTGAGTCAATAAACATTCAGAAAAATGCCTTATAAATTTTAAGGTTCCAGTTGTACCTGAAAAACAGGAAAATGTGGAAAATATCACAATTTGTTTCTACCCTTTTTAAGTTAAATGTGTCACAGTACTGAATTAAAACAAAATATTATATATTACATAAATTGTAGATTCTAGTACTGTATATTGTGTGAAATGCTCAAAAATAAAATAACATGACTCATATATCTGTTTGTGTTTCAAATGCATTAGTAGAGGCAATGACTGCTAGGTCTTAAAGGTGCTAACTGTGGATTTCATGAAATCCAGAAAAAATAAAATTAGATCATTTATATTAAACTGTTTAGACTGTTGATAAGAAGGTGTGTTGGTTTGTGTAGGGGAATCACGGTTTAATGAAAATCAAATCTGTAACTATAAAAGCTCAACTGCCTTCTACCAGGTAGGGTACTACAAAGAAAACCTAAAAAACACTGCAACAATATTAATTCCAACAACTACAACTGACATGTTTGTAAAATGCTACTATTGAAGAATGTACTTTATGTACGTATAAAGATTATTCCTATTTATCAATATGCAGACCCAGGGAGAAAATGCACTTTCCTCTTCATAGACAGTTACTAGGATAGGGATTTGAACCCAGAACTCTAGATAAGAGAGGCTGTTCTGTTAGCCATTACATTGTAGATTGTTACTAGCATCACAACATTAATGAAACAACAATTCTAAGCAGCTGATACATCTAAGCACTTTTTCCTAAGTCCCAAAATGCAATAATTTAATGACTGCCAAAAGTGACATTCATCCTGAAATAGATTGATAGATGATAGATAGATACTTTATTAATCCCATGAGGAAATTCACAATACTGCAATTTAATATAAAAGCTAATGGTTACAATGATTTTTAGTTGATTAAATATATGAAAACATGCTAAAATATATTATTCAATGCTCAAAAATGTATCTGTAATGTTTTTGTTTTCCATTTAAAACGTATACATTAAGTTTATTACATTCTCTGAGATGATCCAGTATCAGTACAAATTTATGCTAATGCTGTTACCTAAGGTCAGATCTATTTGGACAGGGATGGAATGAGGAAATCATGAACGTGACTGAGAGAATAAAACTGAAAAAAAGCTAACTTTTATGAGTACCATAAATTTAATATTGCATTAGTGTGATGATGTTTTCTGATTGGTACTATACAGGTCATAAAATGATTACTTCAAAATGTCACATATATTTGTCTCTTTCTTTTTGTGCCCGGTGCTGCGTTGACATCATGGACGTGAGCTTATTCAGTGCGAGCAGGAGCACGCAGGTGGCCGGTTGCTGTGTGTTATAATATGCCTGACCTGGCGCAGATGAACGCACATGTACTGTACGAGGCATAAATGTGTCCACTGAGTGTTCTTTGTTCACCTTGCAGAGGAACTTTGTTGTCACTTCTTACAAGAAAAGACGATGAAAATAGAAAAACAGGATGCAACATCGACAAGCTTCTGTTCCAAGACCACCGCTGCTCCCATGAAAGCAAACCCAGTCAGTGTCAGGTGCCCATTCAATGTTATAGGAACCACAGCACAGAGAGAAGTGTGTACATTGCAACAGGTACACGTCGTAAATATAGGAATGGTGGTACTTAGGTGTGTGGGAACAGTTAACATTTGAATTTGATGATTGCATATACAGTGATCCCTCTCTATATCGCACTTTGACTTTTGCGGCTTCACTCCATTGCGGATTTTAAATGTAAGCATATCTAAATATATATCACGGATCTTTCGCTGGTTCCTGGATTTCTGCGGACAAGGGATCTTTTAATTTATAGTACATGCTTCCTCAGTTTGTTTGCCCAGTTGATTTCATACAAGGGACGCTATTGGCAGATGGCTGAGAAGCTACCCAATCAGAGCACGTATTATGTATTAAATAAAATTCCTCAATGATATACGATATGCTTCCCGCGCGGTGCTTTGCACACTTCAAAGCTCTAACAGCAACGTATTGATTTTTTATTGTTTGCTTTTCTCTTTCTCTCTCACTCTCCCTGACATTCTCTGCTCCTGACGGAGGGGGTGTGAGCAGAGGGGCTGTTTGCACAGTGGCTGATTGCTTAGAAGATACGGACGCTTCTGTAAAAAATGCTGAAAGACTACCTTCACATTGATCCCTTCATTGCAACCGCTTTATCGCGGGTGCTTCGTATACTTAAAAGCCCAACAGCCCTATTGATTTTTTGATTGTTTACTTTTCTCTCACTCTCTGACTTTCTCTGCTCCTGACAGGCACTCCTTTGAAGAGGAAGATATGTTTGCATTCTTTTAATTGTGAGAAAGAACTGTCATCTCTGTCTTGTCATGGAGCACAGTTTAAACTTTTGACTAAAGGGTGTTATTTCATGTCTAGAGGGCTCTAATAATGTTAAAAAACTTATTTAGAAGGTCACAAACAGGTTTTCTATGCTCTAACTGTGAAAATATTAGATTTATAAATAAAGAATCCTACTTCATGGAAATTAATTTAGCTGTCTGGAGCGGATTAACCGCGATAAACGAGGGTTTACTGTATAACTGTGCGGAGAATATTTATAAACAGTGTGGGAGTGTTTCTAAGGGCTTAAAATATATAAAAATAACCATACAAACATATGGTTTCTACTTCGCGGATTTTCACTTATCGCAGGGGGTTCTGGAACGCAACCCCCGCGATCGAGGAGGGATTACTGTACCGCAGACCTGACCTCTCTGTACTATTCTTTCCTCTGCACGTCCTGGAGTACAAAAGAAACACCATCATGTACCCAAATGTAGAGAACTGGGCAAGATCGGAAAAAAAGTTAAAAATGCGGTCACTGATTACAACCGCAAGAAGGTATGCAAATTAATATGAATAATGTTGCATCAGTGTCACAGTGTTTTCCGAAATATACTATACAGGTCATAAAATGAATAATTCCAAATATCATATATACCTATGTCTTTGTTTTTTTGTCAGTGCGGCTTTGGCATCATGGACCATAAGGTACATACTAATTCAGCATAAGCAGGAACACTCAATAAAACTGAATAAAAAAAATTCAAGTGATAATGAGATACCAAGAAGGCAGATTCACCAGCATTTGTGTCAGCATTTATCCCTCCAGATCAGAGAATTTACAGTTCCATTGTCTGAAAACACCCTCACATCTACAGTTACTACCAGTTTCAAATAAAAACTAACAGCATCAGATCCATTTTTGGGTTGTGTGGTTTGGGGGTTGTGGTAGTATGTATCGTGACTGAAAGAATAAAAGTGAAAGAAAAAAAAAAACGCTAACATTTACAAGTAAATTTACACCGGCTGTTACAGGCGCAAATCAAATGTATGTTTTTATTGTATAATATTAACAATAACAGCAGCTCACTACTCAAAATGATAAATTTGCGAGACACACAGGATCGATCCCACGGCCTCTTGATTACACGTTAGCGGTTCTTACCGCTGCACCACGGAAGCTATTGTATTGCACTTGCACCTTTTGTGAAAGTGTTTATTTGATATTTAGACTTCAGCCTTCACACATTCTAGAGTTTATGTCTACATTTTGTCATTACTAAAACATTAAAAACGTTTCTGTTTTAACGATGTGTTTACATAGATGTTGTAGACACGGATCACACATGAAATGTATGTGTTCCAAATAACGATCTATTACTTCCCCTCTAAAACTCCACCACTTCACTGCAAGATAACCAATGCTTCAGTTGGGGGAACTTCTTACCCGTTCTGTGGCGGTGAGAGGGTGGTATAGCAGGTTGCTTGCTGCTTGTGCTTATCGACACATTTACAAGACAAAAGACGCTGACAGAGAGGTGCGAAGGGATTTAAGGTGGGCCAGATTTAAGAGTTTTTTCTTAGGTTTTGGTAATTCTAGTGATAAAGCCAGAGGGCTCATTCTGTAGTTCTCCCTGAAAGAGGGGCGGCAGACATTACTGTAGTTTGGCAAATTGTTTACCTAACAATTTTACCTAATTGACTTATTAATAGTAATGTATAAAAGTCACATAGTAATCATGACTAATTAGCTTCAAAAGGAAACTCAGGTGTGGAGTAGTCGCCTTTTATATGGACCATCTGGAAGAAAAGAAACAAGAAGCACAAATACTGAAGTCCTGGAGATTCCGGAGAAAGAAAATTGGCTGGAGGCAACCTAGCAATAGCTAATTAGGGAAAAACATCAAGGCAGGGAATCTGTAGTAAGCAATGGACATCAAAAATAAATCCGCTAAAAATAATTGCAGTGCACTATTCACAGGAAATAGGGCCTAGCACAGGATATTTTAAAAAGGGGTTGGCAGTTTGGATGTTTTGTTTTAATCTTTTGTAAATCTTAAAGCTGGTTAGTAAATATAGAGTTTTTGACCAAATCCTTTGCTCACATGCCTTTTAAAGGGAGATGGATTCTTGCAATGCAATCATTAGTTTAAATTCAATTGCAGTACATAAATTTTTAGCTTCATCACCATGGACCTTGACTCTATACCAATAATCATTTAATGACAGAACAAACATATATTACCACGTATATTGTTCTGCATGTACAATGGCCAGCTCACAACGTATATACATTTGGTGCTTGCTTGTAGAGAGGCATTATTTTACATGCTGCCTAGGCAACCACATTACTAGCAAGTGGCTAGCATTTTCAGCTCAAGCATTCTGGTGTATGGTTTACATATGGTAAGTGAAGCATTATTTATAATCGTATATATACCACAACATCAGGTATTGGCCATTTTGTCAAGCGATTTTTAAAAAGCTTCTCTGATCACCAAAAAATATGCCAAAATATAACCTTTAATCTATTAATAGCTTTTCACTACTTACTGTATGTATGTCTACAAGATATAAAACATATTGAAATATGATAACCGAATGACACTTGCCATCTTTTTTATCAAATTGTTATCTCATAGAATACAGAACCAAATCCCTTTTTAGCAGCACTGGACACAATTTAGCCAGTCAGCTTTGGATAGGGTGCCAGTCCAATAGAGGGTGCCCTCAAGCAGATACTTTTGCTCACAAACACTGGGGCAATTTAGAGACACTAATTAAATTAATAAGCACATCTTAGGCATGTAGGAGAAAACTGGGTTACCTGGAGGAAACCCACACAGACAAGTGGAGGAGATACAAACTTTAAATAGGTGTAGAGCAACTGCGGAGGTACAGTAAGATTTGTTATTATAGAAGAATCCATTTATATCAATGAATATATAAACTGGTATAAACATTAATATGTTTGTGTAATTTCTTAAATTAGGCCCACAGGGTTGTGTTTGTCCAATGAGATATAAACCTTAATCTTCTCAAATGTGAAATTTTAATATTAGTCCTGATCATGCACAATTTATTAATTAAATCCCTATTGCCTGGCTTACACGCCACACAGTTTTGGAATAGTGTTTGGCTGAGAGCCCTTCACTTTCCCCTAATTGTTCTACTTTCTTCCTGAAGGTTTATCTTTTTTGCTAGAGTTAGATCAACATCCGATTTACAGAGTTTGCTTTTGTTGATGTGAGTGGAAAGCCAATGGGGTCTCCTGTGTCAAAACCCTGTTGCTAAGAAAGTAAATCCTCAAGAGTAAGAGAAATCCTTCTATAAAATCACATCCATATAAGAACAATCTTATTCTTCTTAACCTTCTGCATATACTTTGCGGGAAGGTTTTGAAGAACAAATATCGAGAGTATTTAGAGTTCCCAAGTGAAAGTCACAAATATATTTGCTAAATTCTGAAAATAGAGGGAACTTGTTCATATAAATATTAAAGTTCAAAACTTGTGGTTTAACAATGCAAAAACAAGTAGAAAGCAATTCAGAAATGCAATTTAATATGTGATAACCTGGCAGTAGTTCTAACTCATGATTGATCAGACTCAGAACATTAATTCAAGTGATTTTTGATAGTTAAAATCAGGTTGTTAAATGTTTCTATAACACTTTCTGTGGGTTAAACTAAAAGCGTAAATGTAGATCGTGTACATCTGACATTTTTAAAAACTAAATGAAAAAATACTGAAAAATATTTTCATAACATTGCATATAGTTAGGCTGCCAACTGACAAGAGATATTTCAAGAACACAGTGGAGCATGTTACATAAGAGGATTGTTAGAAATGTCCTACAACACAGACAGATTCAGTCTTTACCGCAGCAGTATGAAATGAAATGTGCCGACTTTTTAATGCACACACAAGTGTGATAGCCAGTTAATTTTAATTGATTTACTGCCTATTGTGTATTTTTGAAAGGCAAATATCACAGTGGACATCTGATTTATTTTATGATGAACTACATTCATAGTAAGAGTGAACAGAATTTGCTGAAGGATGCTTCCATGACAGGTGACTGCAACATAAGCCTTTTTAATAACCTTAAATGTTATAATGATCACTTTTCTGTTATGGAGGTCCTTAAATTAACCCTTAAATTAACTTAAATTAATCCCCTCTACAAAAAAACAACAAATTTGAACCTCTCAGTCATCCTGCAATTAACAAAAGCACCAAAAGCACTGATAAAGTTAATACTGAGAAATTCTTGCACGTAAATAGTGAAACGTAATGAAAATGGTTTAAAATTATGAGAGGAAAAAATAAGTCCTGAGGAATATGCTATTTATAGCTATGTTCAGTTAACTGCATTGTAACTGTGATACATTTCCTCAACTCTTGAGGGGTTTAAATGTGCACATTCCCCGAGGGTGATCCAGCTCGCAGGATCCTCATTGTTGACCAGGTCATGGGGATGCCCACGTAACATCTGGCTACAGCAGATAGATGCTCATTAAGGGTGGGACTGGACCATGTGTCTGCCAGGGGGGTTGCCAACCAGGATCCCAAGGTGTTTTTGTCGTGTGGTGGGTGCGGGAACGTGCTGACCTGACCTGACAAACTAGAAGATAAGAATATTCAATAGAAAATACAGTTGATTACATGGTTTGGTGCAGAGTACTTTGAATATCTGTATGTTAAAAAGGTTTACAAAGCATGTTTTTGTTCTTCTTTTACAAAGGGGAGACGTACTGTAGTACAAGAGAAGAAGGAAAACATTCTTACATAGAATGACACTGAAAACATCCCTTAAATATGAAAAAAATAATAAATCTAATTTCACTAAATCCTAGATTAATCTGAATGTTTTTCATTTAAAACATATTTTCAATCAGGTTGCCGTCTTTAATTTATGAACTTCTTACCTTTTTGAATTTATTAAGTTCTCCAGTTCTTTTGATTTGAAGGCAGCAGTCTGAAGTATTTCATCTGGGATCCCAGCTAATTTGGCTACATTGAGGCCATAACTTCTTGCAGCTGCTCCCCTTGTTAGCAAATAGAGGAAAGTGATAAACTCTGGCTGCAGATCATCTGATGTCTCTGTAACAATCAAATTCAATAATGTCAGTTTTAGCTCCCATTCATCCAAGCAGAAAACTCATGGGTCTGGAGTGTTTTCTAGCAATTACAGATAACATGATATGAGGAATGATATTATTCATATATGTTAATATACTGCATGTATTATATCACATGACTGTTAACAGAAGTGACAAAAAATGGAGGATCTGAGGCACATCCTCTGGAGTTTACTTAACATAACACGTCCTTCATAACTGACAAAATAAAAATCATAATTAAGCCAAATGGAAAAAGCACCTGCCGGGCAAAACCAGTTCAATTAGCACAGGTCAGTGTTTTCCAGGTAAATACTGCCACAACATAAGTATATTTTATATGAGGGTAGTATAATTAGTGGAACTCAGATATTAGAATTTGTAGACACAGATTTTTGAAGATTGGTCATCTTTTTTTTAGTAGCACTTACTTGTCCAGCCTTTTGTTGCCTCCATCCTAACTTTTTTGAGATGTGTTGCTGTCATCAAATTCAAAATGAGCTAATGATTTCCATGAAACAGTAAAATGTCTCACTTTCAACATCTGATATGATTTCTATGTGAATAACATATGGGTTTATTTGATTTGCAAATCATTACATTCTGTTTTTATTTACATGTTACACAGTGTCCCAACTTTTTTGGCATTGGGGTTGTATATCAGTATCTTATGAAGGCAATAATTCACACAACCTACTTGACATTCAATAGAGGGCTATGCCAGTACAGTGTCTTTTTTGTGTATGATTAAGTGAGCTGACAGCACCAGTCATCAACTTTCTGCAGAGGCACATGTGAAGTTTACTAACTAATTTAGTCTCACATTTTACTTTCTTTGGGAGATTTGTCAGATGCCCGAGCATCCACAGGGTGTCTGGGCTTTCCCTTAAAGATAGGGTGAGAAGCTCAGTCATCCGCGAGGGGCTCAGAGTAGAGTCGCTGCTCCTCCGCATCGAGAGGAGTCAGATGAGGTGGCTCGGGCATCTGATCAGGATGCCTCCTGGACGCTTCCCTGATGAGGTGTTCCGGGCACGTCCAACCAGGGGAAGACCCAGGACACGCTGGAGGGACGTCTCTCGGCTGGCCTGGGAACGCCTTGGGATTCTCCCGGAAGAGCTAGTAGAAGTGGCCAGGGAGAGGGAAGTCTGGGCATCTCTGCTCAAGCTGCTGCCCTGTGACCCGACCTCGGATAAGTGGAAGAGGATGGATGGATGGATGAATGGATGGGTGATTTTTACAAGGGACATTCAAAAAGTTTACACACTTTTTTAAACTCTATTTATTAAGAATTTCAAAAACAAGTTACATCTCTTTTCTACATAGTCACCTTCATTTGCAATGCAATTTTCCCAGCACCTCACCAACTTTTTAATGCTCAATTACTACTCCTCCCACCTTCACCGTGTCCAACGAAAATATAAAAGTGTGGAAACTTTTTGAATATCACTCGTAGTATATCACAGCCCTCAATTTCATGAAAGACTTCTTTACAAAATCAGTTTAAGAATATTTAAATTAATCAGATTATTTTCCTTTAAATTAATTGCACAAACCTCAGTGCCATGTACATGAATTATGCAGTTGCTCTTATTACTGACAGTGTCATATTCAAAGTACTCCCAGAAAATACTTTTCCATTTATGACCAATTCTTAGTTGTGCATCCATGTTTTGTCTAGGAAATTGACAACTATCATGTTCATTAGACTATATAGCCATATAGTTCATAGCCATTTAGAGAATAACATTTAATTAACAGTAGTGTTATCTTTAAAAACAGGGCTGGTGTGAGCAAATATTGTCTGTTACATTGCCACGTTAGCACTACTTACTAACATAAAAAAATAATCTTCTATTTAAGTAAATCTGACATTTTTATGTATATAAGAGCACATTCAAAAATGTATTAATATTCACTGAAGAGGCATGTTTATTTAAGCTATTCAGACAGATTTCATTTATCTATCCAATTAATTAATCAAGCCAAAGAGATATAAAGAATATTGCTTAAAAAAAAAAAGAAAACAACTTAACGTGTACACACAAACTAGATTGTTGAAAAGCATTCAAAGTTTTAAATATTGATATAAACTACACATTCTGAACTTGCAAAAATGCATGTCAGTTAAAAATGTATTTAATCTTGTTAACAAATGATGTTTTCCGTTCATCTACACTCTCATGATCGAATCCACCTAATCCACCAGAGCCTAATTTGAGAACATCACCTAATTTCGTCAAGTGGTGACACAAACATTGCAAAAGGGTGTGAGATTTTTCAAAATGTTCCACAAATCAGGCAAGGAACTTCACCAGCTTGTCCAGAAAAGGCTTACCACAAGTCAAAGATACCCCAAATAATACCTGCAGGCTTTGGATTAGAGACCCCTAAAAATGGAGAGCTGGGTTAAAGGTTAATGATATATTTTAGTGACCTAAAAAACAACTAAAAATTCCCTTGAAAAGAAATGAACCATAAGGAATCTCTAGTTTGGAAGGACAAGGCAAAAGCAAAATCTTTAATACAGATATTTATTTGAAAATTAGAAAAAGCACAAAATGTCTAAAAGGCAAAACAAGGGCAAAAATGATTTTCATAAAAATGTAATCCAAAGCAAACAAGTCCAGTCCACAATCCAGTAAACTGTAATCTCAATAACATAAGCAAGAAATTCAGAAATCAGAATTAACGAAGAAAAGCAATACTTATAAACTTCAACAACAAATGAATGAACCACTAAATGTCCTCCGGACGGCACGGTGGCGCAGTGGTAGCGCTGCTGCCTCGCAGTTAGGAGACCTGGGTTCACTTCCCGGGTCCTCCCTGCGTGGAGTTTGCATGTTCTCTCCGTGTCTGCGTGGGTTTCCTCCCACAATCCAATGACATGCAGGTTAGGTGGATTGGCGATTCTAAAATTGGCCCTAGTGTGTGCTTGGTGTGTGGGTGTGTTTGTGTGTGTCCTGCGGTGGGTTGGCACCCTGCCCAGGATTGGTTCCTGCCTTGTGCCCTGTGTTGGCTGGGATTGGCTCCAGCAGACCCCCGTGACCCTGTGTTTGGATTCAGCGGGTTAGAAAATGGATGGATGGATGGATAAATGTCCTCCTGCCTAGACTGAAATATACAGGCTGTGGTTGTTCTTTGACATCAGGGCAGCCCCCCTATTAGTGTTCCACCAACAAAGCACAAGGAACACAGGACAACAAAAACACATTGAAACTAAATAAAATATACACCGAACAATATTAATAAAACTTACTAAAATAAATTATAAATAATAATAATAAAAACACATAAAAATGGACCAGAATTAACAATAAATATTATATCGGGGTTCTCCACAATAAGACATTGAAAATAGTATCTTGATACATCTAAATGGAATGTAATCAGATTGTTCTCAAAAAAGAAAGAGAGAAAGAGCAGGGATAAGAAATTGTTTACACATACCATAAACTGATTTTGGTGAAAGTGGGGCTCAGTGTTAAACACTGAGTTTATCTCCATATCATAATCCAATAAGCTTCATAGTTCATACTAGCTTTCCCTGTGACTTTGCCTGCACAGTAGTGAAACAGGACAATCTTTAAAAAATCAATAAATAAATGAAAACAAAATGTAATTATTTGTGTTGAGAAGAATTTATATTGATAGCTTGGTATCCGAGGGCCTCTTGATATACAATATTTTTGGTTTTGCTATCAGGGGTGAAAATGTAGCTGTGATCTCTTTGCCAAAAATGTAAAAAGTTGGCAAGGTATCTCTGGCCAGGCAGAAGGCAGGTAGGCTCCAACATCAAACGTTGCCACTGTATCTGATAATGTTCAGCTCTGATGGGAGAAATCTCAATGAGCAGATACCCTCTAAAATACACGTAGCTATGATTTCTCTCACAAAAATGTCAGACGTTACTCTTAAACAATCTCTAGATCATGGGTGTCGAACTCCAGGCCTGGAGGGCCGCAGCGACTACAGGTTTTCATTCTAACCCTTTTCCTAATCAGTGACCTGTTTTTCACTGCTGATTCACATTTTAATAGCCCTGTTAGAAGGATTCAGTCCTCTGAATTGATTCGTTGCTTCATTAAAATGCAGCCAAACAGAAATGAGATATGAAACGGGCCAACAGATAACCAGCTAAACTGGGGCTTCAAAATCCAACCAGTTTCTTAATGAGAAGCCAATTCTTGATGTTAATTAAACTTGTTATTTAATTCCATGGCTTGTTGTTACTCTCATTCTGTCACAGCTGACATTTCCAAAACTGTTGATTTTCTGTTTTTCATAAGAACATCGTCAAAGTGTTTTGGTGACCTGAGAGATCAACCTTACTGAGACCTTCGCCTTTCTTTATTTTTAGATATGATGTGATGTTTCGACTTGTTTTGTGTCTCATTATTGTTTGGCTGCTAATTAAGGAAAAAGAAACAACTACAGTAAAGGGCCTGAGTCAAGTTAATTAAAAGAAGTAATTAGCAGCAGAAACTGGTCACTAATTAAGAAGATGGTTAGAATGAAAACCTGCAGCCACTGCGGCCCTCCAGGACTCGAGTTTGACACCCCTGCTCTAGATGATAATGTCTGCTGAACAAACAGGTATTGCTAGCTAAGCGGAGGCAAGGTATGCTCCAACACTTGGCGAGAGGCAGAGCGACTCAAACGGAGGCTGGCGCATGAGTGAGGATGGGCCCCGTCCATCTCCCTACTGATGAGGTCCCGTTTCCCTCTCCTCTCGGCCCGCAGCCCGTCTTTTGGATTTGCTCAAATAAATCGGTGCCGCAACCGAACTAAAAATTCGTTAAGTAGTTCTCTCATAAAACGCGGACAGACAGACGTTGGCCTATATATATATATATATATATATATAGTGACAGATTGGGGCAATATCGCACCCTTGAACCCCTGTCCACGACTCCAGACACCAGGTAAAAGTCCAATAATCGACTTTATTAATTTGCCACAGTGCACAAAGCACCCTCTCCTCCACTATACTCATATAAACCAATAACAAATACAATAATCCAATCCTCCAGCTCCCAGACGCGTTGCCACCCTTCCACCCAGCTCAGCTCGCCGTCTGGGAGCTCCCATAGTCCTTTTATTCTCCCTGACTCGGAAGTGTTCCCAATCCCCAGTCCTTGTGATTAAATATCACTTCTAGGTTAGGTACAAGTCCTTCTTCTTCACCCCGGAAGCACGTCACTCTTCCTTAAACACACTTCCGGGATATAGGGCACAAAGAAGTCTTCGGTCCTCCCTGCGGCTCTCTCTTGTGGTCCCTGTGGTATCAGCAGGGCTGAGGATAAAAATTACAAAGTCCATGACTCCCTGCTGGTCTTCGGGGCCCCTCCATACTGCAGGGAGGGCTCCATCTGGCAGCCTGGGGGTATTGGTCGGGAAGACAAGCCGGCCAAATACCACTATATATATATATATATATATATATATATATATATATATAAATAAAGAGAGAGAAATTTAACATGCTGTGCGCACAAGTGTGTATTAGGGTTTGCATATTTCACATAAATATCTGGATCAGCTAAACTTGTATATAATTGCCAATAAAAACATGGATTTTTCAGAATATTAAAATATTTACAATTTTTGTGAAGTTGATGGTGGACCCGATTCGTCCTAATTTACAGTTCTCTGGGGATTTTCACTGATTCAATTGCTTGAGCTCAAATCAGATATTAAGGCTTTCTTCTTCAAATCTGTGTTAATTACTAAAATGTTTGGTGATTAAGCTTTACTTTATCATAATTCACAGACCAGTCACTTCAAAGCAAATTAAACTGCTTGGGTGTAGGACAAAGTGGGCATTGCCCATTCTGTGTAGCACACCAGGCCTGTTAAAAAAGCAGATTTAACAGGGATGCGAACATCCAGCTTTGCCTTCTCCCATCTTAAATTCCAAAGTAAGTGACCAAACTCTTTGTACCATGATCTACCTGAACTTCATCTGATAACAAAGGTATAAATCAGAGTTAAGCCAGACATTTTTGAGCTAGAAGGTTTGAAATGGTCTTAAACAAAAAACAAAGAGCTATAAATCGCTGAATGAAAACTTTGATGGCTAGAACAACACATCTATAAGGAAACACTGATTTTGTAATTAGAAGTGACTATAATCCAATCAGGAGAAGTCATACATTCCCTTAAAACTCACTACACCATCCTAGGGACACTCTCTGGCTCTCCCAGGTGGCTCTCTCATGGGATTTCTGAGGAAATACACAGGGGCACTCTGTCTAGGGTCACTCTTGAGCACACTATCCAAAAATCACTGAAATTTTCTGAAACAGCAAGCTGATGAGCCGCTCTTCTCACTTTGGGAACCCAAAGCCAACACTCTTTTCTTTGAGAGCCTGTGAGATGAGATTCAGTTTGCCAAGGTAAACAGTGAACCAGTCTGAACGCTGAGAAACAGCTATCTCTTCAAGAAGGGAACTTCAATATCTACACATCTGTGCCAGGAAGAATAATGCACATAACACATCAAAGGGTTTAACTGAGGAAAGAACTGTACACCACAGACAAAGGATCATGAAGCAAAGAGAAAGAGTGCACTCCAATGTAAGAAGAATCCTCCACTTGAACCTGGAGCAACAACTAAAGACTTGGTATCATAAAACTATTTATCTGTGCCAAGATATATTAGAACTCTAAACAGCAAGTACCAGCCTCCTTGTGTTATATGCTTGTCTGTTTGTGACCATTCTTATATATCTATATACAGTGGCATGCAAAATTATTTAACTATTAACTATTTAAGCCATCATAATTTTCTGTATGATAAAATATTTGTACATACATTTATCCATTTACTACTTTTAATGTGAACTCTTACGCTGTAACAATCCATTTCCAAAGTCAAAATAAACCATTTTCTGTAGATATTTACCTGAAAATTTCAAGGGGATTGAATACTTTTACATGCCACTGTGTTCACTTAAGGCTGAATCATGTTTTCGAAGACATTAGTGGAAACTAAGAGGAAGTGCCATGAAATCCAAGGGATTCCCTATAGACCTCCATGATAAACTTCAGGTGAAGCATAGATCACAGCAAAGGTATAAAACAATTTTAAAGATTTGAGTATTTCCAGGAGGATGGTGATGTAAATCACTGTTAAATGGAAGAAGTTTCAAACCACTAACAATCTTTCTAGAGCTGGCTACCTAGCCAAACTGAATAACCAGACAGGAAGCACCTGGGTGAGTCTATCAGAGCTTCAGAAGTCCTCTGTTGAGATAGGAAAATCTGTTAGAAGGATGACAATATCAGCAGTACTCTATTAGTCCGGCATTTATGGTAGAGTGGCTAAACCCTTCTTAAAGTTTGCCAAACAGCACTGAGAAGTAAGGAAAAATATCCTCTGGTGTCTGATGATACAAAAATGAAACTCTTTTGACAGTACTTCAAACACAATGTCTAGCAAAGACCAGGCACTGCTTGTCACCTTCTTAGTATTAGTACTATCCCTATAGTAAAGCGTGATGGTGGCAACATCATGCTGGGGGTGCTTATGAGCAGCAGGGACAGGGAGAGGAGACTGTGCAGAACTGAGGAAGGATTAATGCCGCCAAATACAGAGAAATCCTTAAAGAACACCTGCTCCAGTGAGCATACAACCTCAGACTGGGGTATTGGTTCACGAGCTGGCTTCAGCCTACAAAAACCTAAAAGGGTTCCTGCCTTAACAGTACACAATACCTCTTTAATGTGCTAAAATACAGTTAGGTCCATAAATATTTGGACCGCATATTGTCTGTTCACAGCAAAATCTTCCACATGCAAGCACCACACCTCAAATCAACTCCAGGCCTTTTATCTGCTTAATTGCTAATGACATAACGACAGACTTGACCACACCTGCCCATGAAATAGCCTTTGAGTCAATTGTCCAATTACTTTTGAGCCCCTGAAATGAAGGGATTGTGTGAAAAAAATGCTTTAGTTGCCTCGCATTTTTATGTAATCTTTTTGTTCAACCCACTGAGTTAAAGCTGAAAGTCTGCACTTCAACTGCATCTGTTTCATTTAAAATTCATTGTGGTAATGTACAGAAACAAAATTAGAAAAAAGTTGTCTCTGTCCAAATATTTATGGACCTAACTGTATACAAAAATTTCATTTAAATGCTCTCCTAAAAGAGATGAACGTTAAAAACTTCTAACTAAGAAGGACAAAGACAACAAACTATTTTTGTAAAGCAAAGAATTTATTTATGTATCACTCAAAAAATAAAAATGGCAAAAATGAGGCAAAAAGTCTGATTTAAAAGACAGCCGAGAGCAAACAAATTTCAAATTGAAATACAATATTCGAAAACCATGAAGAGAAGAAAATAAATCCAATAAACCAGAAAATCCAATAGTTATAATGATATGCAATCAATGAACACTAAAAACACTGAAAGATCTTTCCTAGCTTCAGAATACTAAGGCTGAACACAGTTCTTCCTCAGTGACATCAGGGTGCCTCTGCTTCTTGGGGCTCCACCCACAAAACACAAGGAAGGCAAACCAAAATGAGAATTAGCAAAAAATGGAAATGTAATAAACAAAAATAACAATAAACAAAAAATAAACTTAAAATGAATCATAATATACTCCTTTTGTTACCAGTGTTTATTAAAGAAAGCTTGTTTGGATTATTTATTAAAAACGGTTTATAACCACACCTGAACCACAAAACAGAAAACAATTAAGGTAAAGGTATCTATTTTTCACCTGGAATTCAGGTCAGGTCGGGGAACATGCAGTGGTACAGCGCGAAAACAGTATCCAGATCGAAACAGCAGGTGTTACATGGAAGTCCCCTTGGCCTGGATCAGCTGCTTGGGTTCGTAGCAATGAGGATCTTGTGAGCTGGGGAACAACGCCACAAGGCCATAGTGTTGGAACTGATGCTCCCTCACAATGCAGGTAATGTACCTCATTTGGAACTCTGTGAGCCACCTCTAGCTCGACACAAAGTCAAACCAGTGGTACCTAAGGACTCTCCAAAGAGACAAAGTATCAAAGGAGTCCAGACTTTGTTTCAGGTCACTGGATAGCATCCATGTCTCACAACGTATACAAACACAGAAAGCACCCGGACTCTAAAAGACTTGGACCTTCATCCTTGCCAAACACCCCTTTCCAGCGACCTCATAACCCCCATGATCTCCCAATCCATCTACTGACTTCATAAGAAGAGTCACTAGAGACATGAATGTCACTGCCGAGGTAAGTAAATCTCTTAATAAAGTCAATATTCTAGACAGACATACTGCTGATCGCTCTGCCCAAGAGGTCATTAAAGGCCTGGATTTTGGTTTTTATCCAGGACAATCGCAAGCCCAGACACTCAATTGCTCACTCTCTCAAGAGCTCTGCTCATAGCCTCCATTGACTCCAGGAAAATCACAGCATCATCGGAAAAGTCAAGATCAGTGAATCTTTCTTCACCAACAGATGCTAGATCCCATGGCCCTGCCCAACACCCAGTCCATGCAAGCATTGAGCAGAGTAGGAGCAAGAACATACCCCTGCCAAACCCCAGAATCAACTAGGGAAAACAGAGGTTCTGCCTCCACTCTACACAGCACTCACAGTACCAGTGTACAAGTCGGCCATGATATCCAGAAACGTTGGGGGGATCCTGCAAAGTCTCAGGATGTTCCACGGGGCAGCTTGATCAACTGAGTCGAAAGATTTATGAAAATCGACAAAGGCTGCAAAGAAACTCCATGAGAACCTTCAGTGCCAGGAAGTGGCTGATGGTAGACATCTTAGGCGTAAAAACATTGAGGGTCCTATTGAGTATGACACTAGCAAGGACCATACCTGACACAGAGGGCAATGTTATCCCTCTGTAGTTGCCACAATCCAGGTGATCACCCTTCTCTGGTGTGGTGAAACACCTCCTTCTTGAAACACCGGCAACACCAACAGAACCTTCAGCAACCTTTAGGGTCTTGTCACGGAAAGTCTCCCATATCACATTAGTATCAGCACTCACACCCAAGTCTGCAAGTTCTTTACAGAAACTGTGTGCAGACTCATTAGAAACAGGGGGATCTTGGTGTCTGGACAGGTCCAGCCTCATTCTCCAAGCTTACAGGACTCAAACTGGACCTTCAGTGTAGAAACAAGTTGTATGTGCTTAGAATTCACCTAGAACTCACATGGGTTTTGTTTTATTTTTTTTTTGGACAGTCTGGTTTTGACCCAATGGTTACAGACTTCAACTTACAACCTCATACCTACCCGTTCATTCTGAGCTATGGCGTTATTTCAGTGCCACTATTCTGAGCACACGTAAAAAAATATTGAGCGCACGTAAAAAAAGATTGCAAGTGCAAGTGTTGCATTTTGAAGAGAAATTTATTTTGAGCGTACAAAAGCTGAATTTGAGTGAACAAAATTCATTGCTGCGTGCAAAAAATGTATTTCAGTGTTTGCGCTTATCCATATACACACACACAATAGCACCCCTCTCGCTCAGTTTTTTCATTTGCGCTTGCTCGCAATGTGTTGCTTGCGCTCACAACATTCTCTGCTGCGAGCGCTCAACTCTCTGTACACCGTTATAAGTGTGCCACAAAACCAACCAATCACAGACTTGGTTTCAAAAATTCTGATTGGCTCTTACGGTCTCCAATCAGAATATAATTTGGAGAGTCAGTTGGCATGGTTGTATAATGCAACTACATTATACTACACCAACGATAGTCTTAACAAATAATATATTTTAAAATAAAATAATTAAAGATATTATCCGCAAATTGGGGTTTAATTGAGTTTAGCTGGATTTAGCTACATTTCGGACTGTTTCCGGAATGCAGCAGCTAGCGAGCTGATTGGAGACCGTAAGAGCCAATCAGAATTTTTTAAACCAAGTCTGTGATTGGTTGGTTTTGTGGCACACTTATAACGGTGTACAGAGAGTTGAGCGCTTGCAGCAGAGAATGTTGTGAGCGCAAGCAACACATTGCGAGCAAGCGCAAATGAAAAAACTGAGCGAGAGGGGGTGCTATTGTGTGTGTGTATATGGATAAGTGCAAACACTGAAATACATTTTATGCACGCAGCAATGAATTTTGTTCACTCAAATTCAGCTTTTGTACGCTCAAAATAAATTTCTCCTCAAAATGCAACACTTGCACTTGCAATATTTTTTTACGTGCGCTCAGAATAGTGGCACTGAAATAACGCCATACTGAGCCTCTGTCTCAATAGCCAAGAATATAAATAAATATATAACTCATCTTGGGTAAAGATGCATGCTAAATAAATAATACTACATATGACATGAATATCAAACACCATACAGTTAAAATAAAATTAACACTTAACATATCACATTCTGAAGTGTAAAATGAGGCATATATTATAAGGTTAAGTCAAAATTATTCAGTAACACATTTAACATAACTAACAAATCTGCAATATAGATCTTATAAGTGCATCAAGTCAGTCTCTCACTTTTCAAAATACTTTGTATTTTGCAACTTGGAGCATATGTTATGAAAAGTGGCAAGGTGCATATATATACTGCATAAAATTGTCACTCTGGTGTAACCAGGTCAAGACTCAGTGACAGATTTTCCAGTCTGCTAGAGTGATTCAAATGTATGGATGTCATGTAAAAAAACACACCTTGTGGCAGCTGAAACCTAGTACTCACTCTGTATTGCTGGCTTCAACTTATAACACGGCATCATGCTGTAACACTGATATAGCAAGGAATAGTGCCAGTTTCAGAAAACTGTGAACATAATTTATCTAATAATGGTTGCTCTTCTTTGGTGCACATGGTAATCACAGCAGGTGTCTTGGTCCTGTGCTATCAATATTTGGAAGCTGTGTCATTTGCAAATACTTTTTGACTAACGTT
Organism: Polypterus senegalus; assembly: GCF_016835505.1. NCBI lineage: Eukaryota > Metazoa > Chordata > Cladistia > Polypteriformes > Polypteridae > Polypterus > Polypterus senegalus. Next base: position 125,069,452 of record NC_053160.1, on the reverse strand, counting down.
TGTATACAAAGTAAAATTACTAACCTTTGTCTTTACTCTCCGGTTCATTTAACAGGAAAGCCATGTGAAAGTTGCTAACATTTTTAGGGTACTGCTTTTCCAGTTCACATAGCAAAGGATAATGAGTCACAAAAAGTGTTAGAGATTTCACCTACAAAAAGGAATTAAACAAAAATTGTTTGAGCCAGGTGGTTAAAATGTAGTTAAATTTCAAAATGTTGCCATCACTCATGACAATGATGAACAGCCTAGAGCAGCAATTCATTGGAAATAGTTAAGTATTTAACACATGCATCACTGACACTTTGATTTGATGAGGACCACCCTGGAAAGTGTATACAATAAATTGCGCTTTAAGGGCAAAAAATTGACAGAGAATGATCATCACATCACTGAATAATCTGGCTAGACCAATATAAGCCTTCAATTTCTTGTCTTGACTATAGCTGCTAAATCCAATCTGCATAATACACAGTAGCACAGATTTATTTTAGAAATGCTAATCTTCCTCAGCTACGATAAAACATTGTCCCGAAGTCTAACACTTCTGTTTGAAGAGATAGTCAAGTAGCAAAAGAAAGAGATGATGCTAGTTGCAAAGAACATTTCAAGGCAAAAATTACAATTTAAAAATATGCCAGCATATTTTATACCTATTATAATGCAACATAACATTTTCAAACCCATTTAATCTAATCAATGTCACAGAAGCCACAGCCTAACCCAATAGCAATGGTCAAAAGATAAGAAACTCTAGATGTGGATAGAGGGGCCAGTTTGGAATCACCAGTTAACTTAATCCACTTGTTTTGAGAGGAATAGGAGTAAAAAATATGGACATTCAGAATAAAATCCTTGTAGATGTATTTAGATTAAGCAAACTTCACACAGACAATATCCAGACTATGGCATTGGATCCATGAGGTGGCAATGCAAACAATTGCATCATCATGCCACCCTAAAACTGTTTGCATTGGCATTTATTCATGTGCCTAATCAATATCCAGATTACTGTGCGGCCTGTTGCATTTTCAATTTCCCATTATACTGAATATCCATTTTCTGATTTCACTAATTTAATGTTTAAAAGACTTGAACTTACTGTGCACAATACGTGTGCAAAAAAAAAAACAACCTCAAGTACTGTACTTACGTAGTCAAATATTAAAATTCAGCCCACTTGTAATTCCACATAAAGTTTCCAGAAAGATAAATAGGCAGATTTAAAATTAATTCTGTGTGGGTTTATATTGCTGAATAGCTAGAATTCACAACTGTATAGTTTTCTTTGAATATATGTCTTATATGCATATCATTGCAATCAATATATGAATATATAATCATTTGTCCTTTTCTGTTTACTGTTGGTATTGTTCTACTGTTGCTCATCTATGGGAGACCAGCAAGTAAGAATTGTATTGTACTACACACTCATGACAATAAACTTGAACTTGAATGGAGTGCCATTTAGACTAGAATGGAAATAGCACTGTATCTGCTAGAATTGTCTCCTTTGTATAGGGGGAAGCTAGATGTCCCACTTTAGAAATTATATTATTTGTATAACTGCTTTTGTATACAGCATACTGTATATTTGTATTTAGTCCTGTTCATCCTATACAGAATTTTGCAAAAAAATATTTTACCCAGACACCTTATACAAATAACACTTTCGATTGTTTTCTTGATACGTTTAAATGAAGATTTGCTTTGCATATGTGGCCCAAAGTATGAAATCCATCAGACTTCCAATATGACTTGGAGTCCTGCTACGTGCAAAAGTTCGCTGATGACACTGCTATTGTGGGCTGCATCAGGAGTGGGCAGGAGGAGGAGTATAGGAAACTAATCAAGGACTTTGTTAAATGGTGCGACTCAAACCACTTACACCTTAACACCAGCAAGACCAAGGAGCTGGTGGTGGATTTTAGGAGGCCGAGGACCCTCATGGACCCTGTGATCATCAGAGGTGACTGTGTGCAGAGGGTGCAGACCTTTAAATATCTGGGAGTGCAGCTGGATGACAAATTGGACTGGACTGCCAATACTGATGCTCTATGTAAGAAAGCTCAGAGCAGACTATACTTTCTGAGAAGGTTGGCATCCTTCAACATCTGCAGTAAGATGCTGCAGATGTTCTACCAGACGGTTGTGGCGAGTGCCCTCTTCTACGCGGTGGTGTGCTGGGGTGGCAGCATAAAGATGAAAGACGCCTCACGCCTGGACAAACTTGTTAAGAAGGCAGGCTCCATTGTAGGATTAAAGTTGGACAGTTTAACATCTGTGGCAGAGCGACGGGCACTAAGCAAACTCCTGTCAATCATGAAGAATCCACTGCATCCACTTAACAGGATCATCTCCAGACAGAGGAGTAGCTTCAGTGACAGACTTTTGTCACTGTCCTGTTCCACTGACAGACTGAGGAGATCGTTCCTCCCCCACACTATGCGACTCTTCAATTCCACCCGGGGGAGTAAATGCGAACATTTTAATTTTATTTTAATTCTTTTCATTTTTATTACTATTTAATTTAATATTGTTTCTTTGTATCAGTATACTGCTGCTGGATTATGTGAATTTCCCCTTGGGATTAATAAAATATCTATCTATCTATCTATCTATCTAAGAAGTAAATATGTATGTGTGTAGAAAGGAAAAAAAAAAAGAATTACTTCTCCCATTGTGGTGTCCTGCAGATAACCAGTACCATGTTAGCATCTGTATGTGAGTGTATATGAATGCTGCTCATTTAACAATTCGGACCAAGTATGCACGGATATGCATGTGTGTATATGAGTGTGTGTGTGTGTGTGAGCGAGTGAGAAGGGAGATTTTCTGTTTGCTGTAGATATACAAAGAGCATGAGTAATGAACATTCTGGTTGACAAATAAAAGAGAAACAGTAGGATAGAAAAGAAGGAAACATTTAGCTCAGTTGTGACTTTATCTTCAATATGATTAGCTGGAGTGAAGGTGTGGTTTTGCTGTTTGACAGTGTTAAAAGTCAAAGTATAAAAAAAAAGTGCATTTTCCCACCTTTTCAGTTTGTGAACATTACTCTGGAGAGAAAGAGAAAAAGAAAACTGTACATTGTTTTTTTTTTTTGTTGTTTCATAAATTTAAGAAAAAAAAAAGTGGCACTTAAGGTTAGTCTTCTGTTCATGTTTGTATGTGCTACATAAACATATTACTTCACCAAATTTGTTTAAATGAGTAAAAGAAAAAAAATAAAACTTTGTAAAACTGATAAGTGGATAGCTTAATAACATTTCTCCAAAAGTTGACATGATGTTATTTTTGTAAGACTGATGCTCCTTATTGGTCTTATTGATCTGTTCTCATCAAAACTATTCTTGTGTTCTACAAAAAATGGTAAGTGACTAGTTGCATTCCTTGTAAATTAATCATACTAGTTTAAAATTAGGGGGCAGTACACTGGCATAGTGGTAGGCACTTATGAATCACAGTTCCCTAAGCCTCTATTTAATCCTGGCCAGGTGTGGAGTTCAGGAAGTGCATTTCACACTCTGTGTCTACATTTTGTCTCTTAGGTTAACCATTGACTCCAAAAAGACTCTGTGTATGTGTGTATGATTGTGCCTCTATTCATTATTACCTTACACCCAAAGCTGCTAAGGAAGCCTCGGGCTCCATATAATCCTCTAATGGAAAACGGGGTTTATAAAAGAAAAAAATGTATTCAAAATTATAGGAAAATAAAAATCAAACGGGGGATGCAGTGAAAGTGGATGTACCTCTCAGCATTAGGATATTTGGTTAAAATTGTAGCATTTCTTTTCCCCATGTTTGCATGTTTTTAGATGTATACTACAATATTCTTATGCATCCCAAATATGTGCCATTTAAGTTGACAGACTTTAAGTTGTTAAATGCCCCCTGGGAGTGAGAGTTAATCTGTCCTTAAAAATGGATGCCATGCAGTGTGGGCAGAGTATTTCCATTAGAATATCTGGGGTCTCTGTTCAACAAAGAAATAGAATAGGAAAGAATGGACATATGAAAAAATTAAATCCCCTTTATCATAAATGTGTATAATCGCAACTGTGGGAAAAGTGATCAGTGAACACCTGTTGAATTTCCCCTTGGGATTAATAAAGTATCTATCTATCTATCTATCTTCTGTGGGATCGTGATGACAATGGGTAAGACCTTCAGTGAGAGCGGATAGGTATGGGTAGGAGGCCTAATAGGTTGAAGCGTATAAAATGAATAATTAGTATCTCACCGTAGTTTATGTTTTAGAAGGGTATACAGATCATACATGTGTTTTTAGTATACTGACAGTTATTTTATATATTTTACAGTTAGATTTTGCTTTCATTTATCAACACATATAAAAGTATTTTATCTGATACCTGCATTATTACATGCTATACAAGCTGTGAGAAATATCCCTTTTCAAGCCTAAGCATCCAGAGGCAAACTAAATATAATATATCTGATGGTGAAGCAAAAATCTTTCATATAGTTAAGAACTCCTCAGAATACTCTGAATACAAAGAGAAATTGGTGTGTGTATGTAACTGTATTCTCTGTTGGACTAATTTTTTAAAGTATTAAAATAAAGTATTAGAATAAAATTATAAGAAAATAAACCTGCAGCATGTGTTTTGCTTGCTTGTAAACTATTTTTTAAAACAATGGTTTAAAATCTGAGTGCTGTTTTTTTGGAAATCAGCCATCTGGACTCAGTTAAACAACCACAATTTCAGCCAGAAAAAAAAAACTTACCCATGTTGCACCACAGACTCTTTGTTATCCATCCATCCATTACCCAACCAGCTATATCCTAACTACAGGGTCACGGGGGTCTGCTGGAGCCAATCCCAGCCAACATAGGGTGCCAGCCCACCGCAGGGTGCAAACACACACACACCCACACACTAAGCACAGACTAGGGACAATTTAGGATCACCAATGCACCCAAGTTGCATGTCTTTGGACTGGGGGAGGAAACCGGAGCCCCTGGAGGAAACCCACGCAGACACGGGGAGAATATACAAACTCCACACAGGGAGGACCTGGGAAGCGAACTCGGGTCTCCTAACTGTGAGGCAGCAGCGCTACCCACTGCGCCGCCCACTTTTCGTTATAAGTTAAGTTATTGTTTTTCAAGGACGTTATGCAAGAAAACAACTGCCATAAAAACCTAAGTAAGTTAAACACAAACTAAGGTACAGTTAGTATTATTCATATACAACTTGAAAACAGAGAAACACAGCAAAAAAGAAAAAATAGAAATTGAGACTGAGAAAACAATGCGGACCACTGGCCTTCCAGCTCCTAACCAAATGCACAGCATATTACATCTCTTAGTATAGGGACCAAATGATCCATTGATCTGCACTGCTGAAAGTTTTCAAGTAAGAAACTATTTTAAAGAATGAGAATTTCCAGAAATTTATGGAGAGAGACAGAATCAGAAGATTTTCTGCAAGAGGCTAGGACTAGTTTAGCAGCTCTCTTTACCAAATTAGCCTCTATTGAATAAATGTTAGGGTAAGGTCAGAGACAGAAGACCAAAAACAACTTGGGGGAAATCCCAAAACTTATAAAGAAATCTGTAAGGGATATACTGTATAAGGGACAAAAGTGACAAATGGTATCCATGGCCAAAAGCATAGTATAAAGTTTGTATGCAGTAAGGTAAAGGCTGGTAATTTGGGTTTTTAGAGGATGCAGTGATGTCTTTAAATATAGCTCTACAAGAGATAGGGAAAACAGTAAAGACTGAGAATAAAGGTAGATATCTAACAGATGCCTTAAATAAAGTTGCATATGGACACAATGGGCTTTAATTACAGAATAGCAAACAAAAAATGTATAAAGAGGTAGGAAGGTAGTGGATCGGATATTAGGACACCATGTGCTTCAGGTACTGATCTGAGTTGGAGATAGAAAAAGGAGAGACAGAAACCTTAGAATGTTTCCAGGCTTGGAGTCATCATTAATGGCATCAAGTGTTGTAATAACCTGATATACGCGGGGAAAAGAGATAGGTCTGCCACTAATAAAAAAAGAGCAGGAGTATGAGCTAAGTTACCAGCACAGCCAATAGTGAAGTTTCAAATAAACCTTTTTCAGCCAGCCAGTCATACACAACATCATCACCTGAGCCAGTGTTACTATTAATGATGTCTTTAAACTCAGAGGCAAACTTAACACAAAATATATTATTACAGTGCAGAGACAATTAAAACTCCAAAATGGCAGTATGAAGAACACTCAGAAGTAAAATTTGCAATAGAAGGAACATAACTGTCAGATAGGCAGACAGTTTCAAAAGATGCATTCGCAGCAAGGAAGGAGAGCAACTTTGAAATAAAAATGTAGTCTTGCATGAGAATGCATGAGGATGAAGCCAACAGGAGAAATGTGTTATTAGAAGAATTTAGCAATTGAAAATAATCAGTCAGATTCAAATTAGAAACAAATTCACAAAGTGAATGAGTCAAGCGAGTAATATGAATGCAGGGAAAGGACATTTTACCTAGCAAATAATTCATGAAGGCATTTGCCCACATGTTGTTCCAGGGATATTTTTGCATATATTGGTTTTGCTCTGCTGTTCTGGCTTTCTGGTCTCCACTTGGGCACTGTAGATGCTGACGTTTTTCCTTGCTTCCTTTCGTTGCTTTAAAATCCAATTCTTTTCTATCTAATGGCATCATAAATCAATGGGGAATTCAGTGATTCCACGCTCATTAGGGTTTTCCTGGTGTTTTTAAACACACATCTTCTATCAGTGCAAACTTTTGATGCAGTTGTTCTCTTGTTTGGGAGTAGTGGTGTGGTCTGTTGACTGCAACTCCTTAGGGTAAGGCTCAAGGAATGGGAAGGATTGGGTGATGGGATGATTGCAGGACACTGTCTGCTTGTTTGTTTCATGTATTCATTGTTTTTTATTTCAACATGCTGATGTTCTTTTGATTTTATTAATAAGAATTAATCAAAAGAAAGAAAGAAAGAAAGAAAGAAAGAAAGAAAGAAAGACTTTTGCATCCATAACCACAATAATACGGTGGCCTTTCATATTTAAAATTTGGCCATTTACAGTATAAGGAAGGAAAGAGGATTGATAATGTGATTGGTGAAAAAACGCAGAGGGCTATTCCTAGTACTCATTTCCATCATGTAACAGAATCAATCAGCATTTGCATTTTCAGAAAACACATCAAGTATTTTGGCTTGCAACCTGCAGTGAAGAACAGCAACTCTGTGCTTCTTACAGTTAGCTGATACAGTGGCTGCTATGAAGTAACATTTATTACTAGATCTGGGCATGTTTTTGGCCAGTAATCCAAATTCTTTCTTCAGAAAAGCATTGACGCTTCCATTTTCAGCATTTTCTTTAAATCTCAGAAAATAGCATTACTTCTATAATTTCCATTATCCATCTCTGTTATCTTAGAACTTAATGACACAACCCGACCATTCAAAAAAATAATCTGCTTTTGGTAGTCAGTTGTTTCCATCAGCATTCTAAAATTCAGCAAGATCTTCTTCTGCTTAGTTTTAAATTGCTTAATTTTCATTTTAAGATAAAGATTGAGTTTTAACACTCGTTTAAAAATACATTATGAATCCCTTACTTTTAATACCTTTCCTTCAGAGCAACAAGTAAACCTACAGAGTGAAACTCAGCCACGGTACAACTATAAAAGTCTTCTTCAAGTTCTGTGGTAATGCTTATTATAGAGATCTAAAGAGCCTAGTCCTGAGCACCTAAAACCAAGCAAGGGTTAGCCTACTTAAAACAGAAGCATGGATATCACATAATAATTGTCTATTTATTATTTTCCAATTGTTTTTACTATTCAGATGCACAGTACAGTAAGCATTTTCTTAATCTTCACCACTCTGCATTAGTAGGACAAAAAGTAGAGCGACTACTGACTTTCGACAACAACATTTTTAATGTGCCAGTGTCAAAAAGAATGTGATTAACTAATTGAAAATCAGGTGAAAGTAACATGCACAGATGGTATGAGAGTATAAATGGACAAATCATTTCTGAAGATGGACTTGAATTAATATTTTTTTAAAACTCCCTCGATAGCTTTTTGACCACTGATGATCTTTATAAAAATAAAAATCAATTCTAGGAGATTTTCTGTTTAAAAAAATATTACTATTCACTGTGCCTTTTTCAGCCACTTAAAAAAAGAAAGAAAAGAAGAAGCACCTGAACAACAGAGCATTATTGAAAAGAAAATGGTCTACAGATGTGACTTTTTCCTCCTCTCTGCTTTAACAACTTACCAGAACAAAATGCTGGTTGTAAATGTCAGCCTGGGGCTTTTCAAAATCAAATGCCACTACTTGCAATTAACACATAAACTTCTAAGCTTCTTTTATCAATAAAAAAAAAAAATGACAGCAAATTAGCTTTAAACTTCAACTAAAAATTCTGCCAACTAAGTGTAATGACTAGATTGATTATTCTATCCTTCCAAATATTATTTCTAATTGGAATAAAGGATTGTTGGCTTAAAAATTGTATCTTGTCTTCACTGGTAAACTGCAAACTCAAAGGCATCATATTTAATAACTACTCCACTTTTGCAGACCACTCCACTTTTTGAGCAAATCTGAATAAAGAATGCAAACCTGTGAACTCTAGCATGACCTTACAAAGCTGCCCAGTTAATTCTTACACGGAGGATTAAAGCCAAGATTGTGACTAAAATAAATGGCAGGGCACTGTTTTCCAAACACCTGTAGCTCATTGCAACAAATATAGTGTATATATAGGTAGATTAGCAATGTCAGCAGACTCTGGTCAATTAGCTAAATCCATCTGATCTATGACTGGGCTATGGGTCAAAAGGGTATCCTATTTAGACTACATTGCATAAGCTGGCTTTGGTTAGAAGCAAACTTGTTGTATGCGGCTTAATGTTACAGTAATTGGTAAATGGAGAATTATCTCATGCACTAACCTCCAAGAACAAACATGTTTACACTTCTCCTTAGCAAATCCGTTTTCGGTGAGAGGCTGTAAGGATGAAATGATCACCTGAATAAGCTGCAAATGCAGTCATCACTATGAAAATGCTCAGGGGAAAAAGAGCTGAGCCTCTTCAGTGTACAGCAGTTTCTCAGACAGTGGATAGATTAAAGAAAGTCATACACCAGAAGAAATCTCTTTTTATCTTACTTTTATCATATGCTCTAATGCAGTAAGATTTCAATTATACAGTATCCATTTTAGGACATTTTCCACCCTTCAACAAAACACCATCCATCCTCTGGCAAAAGTCCATCCTCTCTCCTATTTCTTTCATAATGGCATCTGTTCTCCAACAAAACACCATCTGCATTCTGTAACTGAGCAAAATGCCATCCTTCTTCCTGCCTCTGACCTCCATCAAATCCTCTCACCTTCCAAATAAATCAGATGCAAAAATGAGAAAATACAAGCTGGACGTTTTGGAAGAAATTGTAGTAGCTGTCAATCATTTTTACAATGCTGGCAGTTAACCCATTGACAGATGCACTTCTGTCGATCGATATTTTAAGCTACACGTTTCTCTTGGGTACAAGTACATTTTAGATAGCCAGTTGTGTTCATCTCCTTTAAACTTATTTTTCTTCAAACAAATGTACACTGCAGCTTTATTATGCCTTATCTCCTAAAACATTTCCATGATTTAAGGTGTAAAATGATGATGTTCACTTCCTTGATGGAGGAACAGATGCCCCTTTGAAAGAGATAGGAGGGAGGATGGAGTATTACTACTGGGCGCACATAGGTTTTGTCAGAATACTGATGTGGTTTTGGCAGATGTGGAAGGAAGGATTTAATTTTGCCAGAAGAAGGGTGGCATTTTGTTGTAGACAGGACGATTTCCTTAAATAAACACCATAAAAATGAGTTCATCCTGAACTAGCTACTATACTATGAAAAAAAAAGGAAACAAAACACACAGTGCATGAACATAAATAAAGACCCACAAGTTACATAAGATTTGAAACTACTGGTTTTGTGGATTCTAGAGGTAGTGTTTCCATAGGGTTATTCCAGATTAAGCAGGAAAAATGAATCATAGGTATATCATGTGACAAAGCATTCAATATACCCTAAATCTAATATTCATGCCACTTGAGATTTAAGAGCAAATAATCATGGAGGCTTAGGTTTATCACAAATAATAGCAGTTAATGTTAAGGATGATGATGGTGTTACAGGTAAGTGATGGGAAAAGGGGCAATTTTTGATTCAGTTTGGAAAATACAGCAGTTTTGTAGCTAAATTAGTTGCATTTACAAAGTAATAGGATCAACAACAAGAATTAAGAGTCAAAAATAGTTATGTCACTGTGTCCTTAGTCTGTTCTGTATCATATCTTCATCCTCTCTTCTGCAATCACAGCTACTTTCTTATAAGATGAAAGACATTTTTGTGTAAGGAGTCAATGGCTGAAAGTTTTAATGGAAAATGCATCTGGTGACATGATATGATTAAGTCGAGGAAAACTCAAAATGCTAACATAATGCAATATTTTCAGACCCATTTAGTCTAATACAGGTGTTATGTGTTAAACAAGGTTCCCCGGCTTAAGTTTTAATTCCCTTTTTATACCTTTTCCCTTTATTTTTATTCTTTAATTGTTATTGTTAATGTTTAAATTGTTAATCATGTTTATCATTTGTATAATTATGAATTTTTGTGAAATGCAATTATTATTTTAATTACTGTATGTTCAGTGGAACATTGAATGCACTGGTAGTTGGTTAGATTTACCCTGTTTTGCTATTGCTAAGTCTTTGTGTTTATTGACTTTTTGATTCATTTGCTTCTGGTTTTTGAGATTCTGACTTCTGGATAGTTTTTTGGGACCCGTTTCCTTAGAACTGCTGTGCTGGCAAATCCTTCTTGCTCTTTTGAGCTTTATGTGATTTTTTGTATATTTTTTGTTAATAAAGCCTTCTTTTGTAAAAAAATATTTTTGCAGTACTGTCTACAAACAGTTATTCTCACCTTTGAGGGCATTTTGTTTATTTTTGGGACCGTTCTCACATTTTTGAACATTTTGAAGCCAAAGTTTCATATGACCAGGTGTAGTGCAAAGCCAGCAATTCAAGTTGTTCCTTATGCTGCAGGAAACTGAACCTTTTCTTGGCAGGTTTAGTTGGATTCTGGCCTGTACTGAGTCTTATTTTAGTGGTCTCACAAGGAATCACAACATCAGGGCCCTGGCAGGCCATAGATTATTCTTGCAATATTGAAAGCAAGGTAGGAAATGGACCTCGACTGAGCACCAATCAATTGCCCACATTCACTCTCATGCAGGACCAATTTGGAACTGGCAATTTCACTAATATGCACCTTTTTGGTAATTTGGGAAGAAACCTTTCCCACCGTATCTAAACAAAATATGTGCTGCACATTCCAAACTGCTGTAAATTAAACCAATGTTGTGACTTGGCAGAATGTCAGTCACACAGGAGAATCACAGAGGTCATCAGGTGGGACTCCTCTCTCAAATAGTGTTTCGTTGGATTTGAGGCCCACGACACCGAACATGTTTTAACAGTACATGTGACATTTTACACTCTCCCCATTTTACATGCTCAGCCAATTGTAACCCATTAGTATTAATAAAGCCATTAATAACACAAAACTAACCCACTTTTTCCCTATATGAGACAATTCTGCCAAACTCTGGTAAACTTCGATCAATGTCACACAAAACTGACTCATACTGCGAGCTTACGTCAGCAGCCACTGAGGTAAACTCAGAATTGTGCCGGACATGCTCGCACTATATTAACTAAAACACCTATATAAAACCACCCAATAAAACCCCATTTAGCTGCAATACAACAATGTTAAAAACCTAAAATGAATAAATAACCCATAAAATCTTATAATATAAATATGTATTATAAACTATGCATTTCAAACATACCTAAATATTATAATTGATCTTACAGTTTGTGAATTGTTTCTCTAACTTTGTAATAAACTGTACTCTATTTCACAATTGAACTACAATATACTTTATTCTTTCACTGTCAAGTACCTGTTATCATCTTTTTTGTGTCGACTACTTTTTAAAATGGCCTTGTTCATTTCTAGTAAATACATCGGGTACAAAAATTCACTGATAAGAGAGACAAATTTCAACTTCAGTCTTAGTTTTTGCATATACAGAGTAAATGTATATACAGAAGTAAAAGTGATCCTTCAATAAAATAAAATAAACTGCATTCAATACTTCACTGAGTTTCAAACATCTGTGCATGACATTTATTGGATATTATTGTTATGAATACACAGATACACAGCTGGCATTCATATACACATGTAAAAAGCATATGGTGATAAATGAGAGTGCCTCCAAACATGGCGTTTCTTAAATGCTACTTACCCCCATCTTGCATGTAATGGTGGGTGACAAAGATTTTTAATCTCAAATTTTCATGGAGAAATTAAATTAAAGACAGTCTTCTATACCAAAGAATGAGAAGGAGATGCAGATCATCAATTCAGTCTCACAGCATTGTGGAAATACCTTGCCTGTTTACATTCAGTGCTGGCTTTTCAGAAAGTAAGTGTTAATAATATTTTAACAAAAAATGTATTTTGACTACACAAATGGAAATCAGACATTTGGATTATGCAACATGAGTTTCATGAGAATTTTTTTTTCTTTTTTCCATGGACTTTTTTCTCATTGCTTGGCACAGTATAGCACTGGTCACCTATCAAATCCAGTTTAGTTTGAATATTTAATATTTAATTTCTACACGAAAGCATGAAATTAAAACATTTTCTTGGCCACCACTACAAACTACAGGGGTAACTAAAAAAAAAAAAATGTAATTTAGGGTGGAGTATTCCTTTTAACTGTAAGATAAATTTCTTTTTAAGTTTAAACATTCCACAAAATGCCACAAAAAAGATAACACAAAAATATAAGCTCCTAAAAATGTATATAACTAAGATGAGAGAAGAAGGGGTAATACTGGCCATTTACAGTAATAATTGGCTAACCTTCATAAAGAATATTTAAATAAGATTTCTTTTTAAACCTGTATCAGTTTATCAGTATGTATGTTTTAACATCAGACTGGTATTCAAAATTTCAGCAAGACTTTCAGTGTCTTTTCAGTGCCAAGAGCTCAGCAGCAGTCAAGAAATTTGCTCATGCTCCTGCTTTCACTAGTATTAAAAATCAAGCTATATGCCATTTTTACTAATTGTTTCAGTAAATGTTTTCAGGGATTGTATGTCATCGGCAAAATACTTCCAGCAATCAAGAACTGCTTGATTATGGTGCTAATTTTACATCCATAGAACAAGAGAAATTAATACTTGTATAAGTTTGGGCAGTTGAATGAGGGAGACAAGGAATAAGGAGCTACAAAATACATATTCTTTCTGTAGGTAACTGGAAGGACACTTGTTACATTCTTAACAGTAGGCAGTTGCTGTATAATAAGTATTACTTTATTTGAATGTACTTATACAAGCTTAAGATAATTTTGCTGCCTCAGCTATTTACTGTAATCAACTTTATGCTGAACACCCACACATTTCTTTAATCTGTTAAAACTCAAAGTGGGACTGGTATGGAATAAGCTGGAGTCTGGTATTGCATATTACTCAATGTTATATTTTTTTTTCTTCCTTTTTGGGACGGTATAGTTTTGACTTGTACATTTAATTAGAACCTGGCCAGCATAAAACTGTTTCACATATTTCACAATAAAGCAACAAGTGTACATGATCTACCCTGTACATGGAAATAATTATTGGAAAAACCGATTGATATTTTGTTTTAACACTTGTTTGAAACGTACATAATTATAAACAGGGCAAGATTAAGCCAATCAGGTGCCCACAGGCTATGACATCTCTGTGCCTTCCAACTCTGCCACCCATTTTAAAAAACAACACAAAATTGGAGGAAAATAACATAAAGGTACTGAAGAAAAATGGTAGTGCTGCTGCCATGCAGTAAGGAGATCATGGATTTGTGTCATGGGTCCTCTGTGCTTTGAGGGCTCTGAGTAGTAAGAAAAATACTATGTAAATGTAAAGAATTATTATTAATTATTTTAAAAATCAAGCAAATAACAATCACAAATCAAAATGAAACACAGAAAATAAAACAAACCATATTCTACATATAGCCAAACAAGGAGGAAGAACTTGCATAAGACAGAGATTTATAGGAGACCTCTCATACTCTCTCCATTGCTGGATTTGAATTTGAAGTGAGACTATAAGAAAACCTGTTATTGGTGTTTATACTGCCACTAAGGCATTGTCATCTTTATTCTGGCATTTTGCATCCTTCTAACCCAATAATTTTCAATATCTTCATTTCTCATAATTTATTTTACCCAGCAGACTAGATTTATACTGTAGCAGGCATCTTTATCTGTAACATCACAGTTATTATTAATTTGATGATGTTCCAAAATCCGTAATTCACCTACCTGCACAGATGCTGAACATGATGTTGAAGGCAGAACAACAAGGTTAGTCCTTCAGCTACTGTATGTATTGTGCATCTGTTGGATCATCAGCAGATCTTCCTTTTTTAGCTATCTTGTTAGAACAGCCTGTTAGTTTGGGCATCTTTTGAACTACAACCTGCTCTCTTGAAGGTTTTCTTTTCTTCACCCCATTGTTCTGACATTTTTAATGACAGTAGCCATGATCAACAAAATTGAGTTGTAATAACTCCTAATGACAATCTAGTTTGAGTACATACTGAAGAAATCAAACGCTATTAATAATTTCTGGAACTCACCTTTATTTGGCTAGCGGTACTTCAAATTTCTAGATGCTTGTATTGGTTCTTTTAAATAGTAGCATGACATTTTTTCAGCTTCTATTTTAAGCATTCAAAAATACATTACCATTTTTTAAACACATCATATACATTTGCAACCCCAAAAACTCTCTTAAGCCCTATTATCATGAAGAAAGTACCAATTATGTGATTATTAAATTCAAATAATGGGTTGTAATGTGTTTACCTAATGTTTAATCTTTAGAATACAAGTATCAGCTGAATGTATTGTAGTCCATTGAATCAGAGTGACCAGCTGCACTTAGAACCTCAAAGGAGAATTTTTGCGATTCAGCAGTTAAGAAATAGAAAGGGGAAGTTTTCCCAGTTATAGCAAAGGAAGAATCCATGTATTTATAGGATATTTGTTTCAAAAGTAGCTTCAGATTTGGAAGCAAAGGAAAATTACTTTACTTATAGAAGGAAGTAAATCTTATACTGTATGTAAATAGGTGGTATACACTTATAAACCTTTGATGCGGCTTAACCGTATACACTTATAAACCTTTGATGCGGCTTATCTCGCTTCCATGTGAAGATGTATCAGTTTGGCATTCAAATGAGCTGCTGGTCAAATAGTTGAACACGCAGCTGAGGTAACCTAAAAATTTCCTAAATCATTACTGACATAAAGAATTAATTCAATTTATATCAGCTCTGGGACTATTATCAGTTGGACAGGTTGCAAGCCCAGGGAACACAAAAAATATAAGATCAAAAAATTTTTGTGAAGAACTCCAAACGCTGATTCTGTGTTTCGTATCATAAAATCACACTGCAGTCCTACAAAGCTTTGACTATTATAAATGACTTTGCTATTTGGATCAGCCATCATAATTAGCTGAAGACTCTATTATAGATTTTTAAAAACCAACACTTTTAGCAAATAAAGAATACGGAAATATCCAAAGAGCTTAAGCTATGTGCATTGCAGGGAAATAAATGAAACTAAACAAATAGGTTAACTGCAATAAGTACTTACTTGTTTGATGAAATACTCTAGAGTGGCATATGCAATTGCAATGCCATCATGAGTGCTTGTCCCACGACCAAGCTCATCAAGGATAACAAGTGAGTGTGAAGTTGCTTTGAACAAGATTTCAGAGGCCTCAGAAAGCTCTTCCATGAAAGTGCTTCTTCCCTTATAAATATTGTCAGCTGCTCCCATTCTGCAGAATATAATATGTTAAGAACATCAGAGAAAAGAGCATCTACAGAAGACATACATGAACAAATTCAATGTACACATAAAAACATATGTGTTTTAACATATTTGCATGTATGTATATTTGATGTTCATTTAAATAACATGGGTCATTTAGATAAATATTATCCAAATTAACAAATAACAGCATACAATATTTTTTTTAAATCATTTATTCAAATCAAAAGTTTGAAAAGCAATTGTCTGATGTTGAAAAATACTGTTAAGTACAGCCGTGGCTTTCACAATTGTTGGCCACTTTTACAGAAATAAAGTACATTTCTATAGAAACTTCTTATTCTTCCACACTGGAGCAGAGTGGTGGCTCTGAGGCTAGGGATCTGCACCAGCAATCAAAAGGTTTCTGATTTGAATCCTGTAAACTCTACTTCCTTAACCTGTTTTGTCCTAGTTATGACATTAATCTGCATCCAGCCCTGCAAGCTGGTCCTCCAACTTGCAGGGACAACTTGGGGGGTTGGTGGTAAGATTGGCACTACAGTAACTGTAAAAAAAACCTTATACTGTTCAAGTGTGGGGCTGTGATGTCACCTGTTGCATTAAGCTAGTAAGAGTTTAATTGTACATGTATTTGTACTATGCGGATCAGTAAGGAACATTTGTCTTGGCACACATTATAATGCAAGTGAATACAGTTTAGCTTTAACTACACATGTTACATGCATAACTTTTTCATACTGTAATGGTCAGTTGACCAAAACGCTAGCGAATAAAGTCATACTTGACAAGATACAGTGTGCCCAGTTCAGGTCAAGTCAAGTTGGGGAGCATGCACTTGTACAGCACGTTGTCATAATGACCACACTACAAAACAGCTTGGGATTCTGGTTGACAAACACTCAGGCAGACACATGGTGTAGTCCCACCCCCAAGAAATGACAATCTATCTGCCGCAGCCAGGTGTTACATGGGCGTCCCCTTGGCCTGGTCCAGCCGCTCAGGTCAACAATGAGGATCCTGTGAGCCGGATCACACAACATGGCCATAATGCTGTTTCTGTTGCTCCCTCTCAATGCAGGTAATGTGTCTTATTTGGGACTCCGTGAGCAACTGCTCATTCAACATAAAGTCAAACCAGTTGTACCCAAAGACTCTCTGAAGAGACACAGTGACTAAGGAGTCCAGTCCTCATCTCAGGTCTCTAGATAGTGTCCTAGTCTTGCAAACATATAGCAAAACAGGAAGCACCAGGACTCTAAAGAACTGGAGCTTTGTCATTTTGCAAAGATATCAGGAGCACCACACATCCCTTTCCAGTGATGCTGTGACCCCCAAAATGCTCTGCTAATCCATATACTGACTCCATAGGAAGAGTCACCAGAGACATGATTGCTGCTGCCAAGGTAAGTAAACCTCTCGACAGGGTGGACATTTTCTCTGCAGACACTGCTGAAGGTTGGGCCCAAGAGGTCAGTAAAGGCCAGGATCCTACAGTGTGCCCTCTCTTCGATAAAATTAAAAACTCTAACTCCACAACAGAACCGTAATTTCACAATTGAAGTAGCACATGTTCAGTGATGCAGCCTCGAATGTATAGCCAGTGAAAAGCCAGAACATGAGGATCCTCCCGCATCCTTCAAGTCTCCTCTTTGGTAACATTTCAGTTTTCCAATAAACTATAGTAGCAACAGGCAAAGACAAATGGATAAGACGAAGACAGGTATGTTGCTAGCAGTATATCAAACATGATCACTCATTAAGACGCCATCATCCAAATATGAATATCACCAGTACAAGAAAAGAAAAAAAAAAAAAAGAGGAATGCAGACACTGCTCCTTAAGGTATTTAAAAAACATCTCCTTGCTAACTCAGACCTGGCAAAAGCAATAACAACCAAGTTTTAAAAAAAAAAAAATGTTAAAAGAGAATGAACCCCAGTACGACGTTCCCTCTTGCCCATATTTCAACTGTGAAGTCACACTAGCCATTTAAAAACAAGTACAAGCTGTAGTTTTACATGACTTATCTGAGGCTTCAGCCTTTGTTCTCACTACTTTCTGCAGACAATTTGGACAAATAATTTTTTTCTTAAAATAACATGGGAATAGAACGAATCAATAATTTTCTACATGCTGTACTTTAAAGGATCTTTACTTTATTATACTATATATTTATTATTTCTTATTTGATAACCTTCAGAAGCACTAAGTTTTGTTAGTAGGTTGCAGCAACATTAACATAAATTATTGTCTGTAACGCCTATGCTTACATATGTTTTTTTTTAAACAAAGAAATGTAATTTTTTTTATTCAAAGAAATTTTCTTTGCAATCCATACCTGTTCAGGAAATTATGGCCAGTTTGCCACTGTTTACAAGTTTGTACAAGTACTGTATATATTTTTTCAAGTTAAATCTATATATATATAAAAGTCAATGTGTGCATGCATCTATGTTCCAGCATGACGTCCGAACGGCTGGAGCAATTTTCATGAAACTTGGAACAAATGTTTCTCAATGGTCGACTAAAAATACTGTAGGGTGAAATCAACCCTAGCCCACCCCCTTCTGGGTGGGTGATCTTACGGCACTGTATGCATGTTATCATCCAGTTGACACTCGGATCGACCACCAGAGGGAGAACTGGAGGTGACTGCCAGCATTCTTAATGTATGAGCACCACTGCGCCCCTGTTGCTTTGGAAATTAAATAGAGTTCTACTTGTGCAAGTGTGTGTGTCTGTCCAGCCCGGAGGTGAGACGTAAAGTCGGGGGGAGGGCTCCAACTCCGAGGAAACGCAAGCGATGCCAGCACACCGGCAAAATGAAACCTCCTAAGAAAGACAGACGCTTAGCTGTTAATGCACAAACAATGCGAGCACGTCAGCAACACGAATCCTCACAGTAGAGAGATGTCCAGAGTAGCTCTGACGATTTCAATACTTTCTAGGATCCCGTGCTGGCTTACACAGTATATAGCAGGCGACTGCCAGCATTCTTTATGTTTAAGCAGCACCGCGCCCCTGTTCCTTTTCAAATTAAATAGAGTTGGCCGGTTCCGAGCGTCAACTGGATGATAACATACACACAAGACCGCAAAACAACCACATTAGTGAGTCTTCATTGTTTGCTAATTTATTTTTAAAGTTGTTTTTTTTTAAATTGTGTTTTTCTCAAACAATTAAAAAAAACTAAAAAAAAAAACTTTATTTTCCTCCCAGGCAACGCTGGGTATATCAGCTAGCTCATAATAAATGAAGAGAAATTGCACGTTTTGCTTGTCTTTTTTCACTTTTGTGCAACGTTACACCACTACAAGCTAGGTAGACTCAGCGGCAGAAAGGCAGCCACAAACTATACCGCTATGTTATGCAGTTTTTTTTTTTTGTTTTTGGTTTTCATCAAGCATGACACCTGCAATTTTGGTCAAACAACTCTACCTTTGTTTCATTCGTCTAGAGCACACTGTTCCAATAGAACTGTTCTTCAATCAGATTTGGCAAAAAATCAACATTCTTTCTGAGAGAGCAGAGGCATATTCCTTCCTGACCTAGCAGCATGTAGAGCATGAAGTCTCTTTCAAGTAGTTGTCACATGCAAACAGCACATACCAAATATGAATTAATAAGAAATTGCAGTGGAAAAGATCACAGTGGCCAGTCTGCAAGTGCGGAGTTTGCATGTTTTCTAAATATTCTATGGACTTCCTCCAGGTACTGAAATTCCCTGCTGTATCCAAAAACATGTAGGTTAGATTGACTGAGGTTTCCTTATAAGCCCTATATTTTTGAGTGTGTATGTGATCAATGGTTGGTTCCAACCTTGTGCCCTTTCTTGCTCAATGCTGTAAGAAGTATTAGTAAAATATTAGGCCTATGTATTCACCACTAAATAAGTCAATGGCACTATCATATCAATCTGGATAAAGTAACCTAAGAGGCCAAGACTGGAAAAAGTCTGCATTTTAGTAAAGAACAGAATCATTTTTACACAGTTTATCTTTTACTTGACATTACTCATTAATTTTGGATAATTTCAGCTCTTCTGAACTACTATATGTGGCCAAGACCTTTTATCCTTTTCATGGTGAATTGTTTGCATGCTTAAACAACATACATATTAATTTTATTTGCAGTTTAAATATAGTAATCTATTCAACTTCTACTACTTCATTTTTCCTGCTCTTTGTTATAGAGAGAGGAATTTGATTCTATGAGTAACAGATTACAGTCATTGGCTAGTGGAGTAACAGTCGATTGCAGAAGACACTGACAAAAGTTGCCAATTAACATGACAGAATATCTTTGTACTGCAAGGAAAAAGAAAATATATACTGAAGGAATAACTAAATATGGCAATACAATGAAATTTAAACAGACCAAAGGCAATCAAGCTGGGAACTAAACTGAACTCTAAGCCATGTAAAAATGGTAAGTGCATGCTATGCCATCACAGTACCCAATACTGGTATAATATTTCAAATAATAGATATGCAGACCAACAGGCAATTCAGTTTAATTTATTTTTATAGCAGTTTTTAAAATAGTTTGGCTCATGGAATAGCACAGATTGTCAGAACTAAGAAACTGTTAAAATGCCAATATGTGCATTACTCATATTTTCTCTTTAAAAGTAAAGACTCTCATTATTATAACAGTAAAAATTTAAATAACGATTAAGGTGACTTCAAATTCTATTCATTTCCATTCCATACTTACACTTGCTTAATCAAGTTTAAGGGGATTCAACATTAGAGCCTATTCTGGAATACAAAAGGAGCAGGAAACAGCCCTGGACAGAGTGCCAGTCCATCACAGAACAAACTACACCCATACTACTCCAATTAAATTCAGTTCCTTTCTAAATAAAACAGCCATAAAAATCTGAAAGCCTACAATTTCAGAAAATGCTGTTTTTTATTTTTGTTTTCTTTCCATATTTTGTTTTGTTTGTTTTAAACACTATTCTCTATAAATTGCTTTGTTTCAAATCAAATGTACACTGGAGTTTTTCTCTGTATTTTTATGTCCACAGTGTTTCAGGAACTGGTAGCACAACTGAACAAGTGGTATGGAAACAGGGGTAAGGAGTACTTAACATAAGTTAATTTATGTTTTTACTAGCAAAATACCCGCGCTTCGCAGCGGCGAAGTACTGCATTAAAATTTTTATTAAGAAGAAAATTAAACCTTTTTAAACTGAAGGAAAATATGCTAAAAATTATTTGTTAAGGATCTCTTTGTGTGCCACGTTGTCAGTTCGGCCCTCCGGTTGTAATATGACCAAGCTGTGCGCTGAGCTTACTCTTGAGCATGCAACTTACAGTTGGTCATGTGAACAGTAATCTTGTCTCAAATCTCACAGCTTGGATTGCTGCTGTCATAATCGGTTTGAATTTCATGGTTTGTTTCAATTACGACAGTATTTGCAGGATTTGTTGTGTTGAAGTGACATTCGGCATCTGTCAAGCGTTGTAAGCACACAACCAGTTTCATCGATAAAATCACATCCAGCTTTTGAGAGTTTAAACATTCATAAACATCAAAGTGTCCACTACTGAAATTGTCACCTGTGAATCTAAGATGTTTAAGAGGCATTGGCGGTTGTCCAAAGGTGTAAAATATTTGGCCATTTCGGTACACTTGAAAGCGACAACCGAACAATTCAGCGGCAGCCATCAACTCACATGCAGAACCATAGGTGAAGGGCTTAAGCATTTCACTCTTCTAGTGCTCCTGTGTAGTATGATTATCTCCTGTACCATCATCAGTCCACACCTTGAACCTGTCCCAGTCATTCAATACATAAGACACAATGTTCCTCCGGATATCAAGAGTGAGCCTGATATGGCCGTGCAATATGGAACAAAGAGAATGGAAAAGGTAGATGGTATCTCCGGGCATGGAAACCACTCGGTAAGTGACAGTTCTTTGATCGATAGAATTTCTTGAAGATGGGCCCTTAAGTAACAAATACTGTTGAAAAGTTCAATATGGCGGCCGACATTGGCATCATACCACCGAAATAAGTACGTACATTGGTTTGAGTTAGTGCAGGGAAGCCGCCTACCAAATTTCGTGAAGATAGGGCCATGAATAAGAAAGTTCAATATGGCGGACATTGTCGACCGTTATGACCGTTACGCGTAGACTTTCGAAATGAAACCTGTTTAACTTTTTTAAGTAAGCTGTAAGGAATGGGCCTGCCAAATTTCAGCCTTCTACCTACACAGGAAGTTGGAGAATTAGTGACGTTTGGAAAATTCAATATGGCGGCCGATAATGGCGTCATACCACCGAAATAAGCATGTACATCGGTTTTGGTTAGCACAGGGAAGCCGCCTACCAAATTTCGTGAAGATGGGGTCAGCCTTCTACCTACACGGGAAGTTTGAAAATTGGTGACGTTGGAAAATTCAATATGGCGGACAATGGCGTCATACCACCGAAATAAGTACGTACATCGGTTTTGGTTAGCACAGGGAAGCCGCCTACCAAATTTTGTGAAGATGGGGCCATAAATAAGAAAGTTCAACATGGCGGACGTTATCGACCGTTACGTGTAGAATTTCCAAATGAAACCTGCTTAACTTTTGTAAGTAAGCTGTAAGGAATGAGCCAGGCAAATTTCAGCTTTCTACCTACACGGGAAGTTGGAGAATTAGTGATAAGTGAGTCAGTGAGTGAGTGAGTCAGTCAGTGAGTCAGTGAGGGCTTTGCCTTTTATTAGTATAGATTAAATAATATAGTTGGACACATAAGTAAGAATTTCACTGCACTCTGCACACACGACATTACTACTACTGTTACTGGAACTACACCAGTTCCAAACTCAAATATAAAAGGATTCCATGAAGCAACTTAAGAGTTTTATTTATTCTAAAGGTTGGTTTGGAAACTAATCATGCAATACTCCAAAGATAGCCACAGAATAAATACTACAGATGTTAAACTTAAAGGAAAATGCTGAAATATTTGAGAAGTATGGGGAATTCAGGAAATATATTCAGACCAAGAAAATATGCTTTGCAAAATGTTGTAAAGGTCAGTTTAAGTAGGTCATAAATACTTAACTGTACATAAGGGAATGTAATATGGCATTTACACTTGTAACATAAAATAATATTCTCCAACCCAATTACAGTAATTCACAAGTCACAAATTACTAGATCCTTTTCTGGGAACTCTGTGAGAAACAGCTCTAGATAGGATGCCATTCCATCACAAAGATTTACACTGATAAGTTGTCAAAATCATTTTAGAATTGTTATTTCAAAACAATATTAACTATAAAAAGACCCTGAAACTATTCTATTCAAAAATCACACTTCATTAATTAAATAATTCATTTCATTATTAGGCAGCATGTTATTATTGACAGCAGTAGAGTATGTAGTGCATTGTCACCAGGCTAGTATCAAACTCACAACTTGTTCAACATGATGAATTATGAATTAAATAAAAAAATAAACAATGTCATGGCATGTAACACAGTGTGCTATAAAAGAATAAAAAAAGATACAATATTAACTGGAATTTACAAAAGTAAAATGAATATGCAAAATAAATGTTTCTTCTGCTATCAAAGTAGCATAACTACAGTGCATCCGGAAAGTTTCACAGCGAATCACTTTTTCCACATTTTGTTATGTTACAGCCTTATTCCATAATGGATTAAATTTATTTTTTTCCTCAGAATTCTACACACAACACCCCATAATGACAATGTGAAAAAAGTTTACTTGAGGTTTTGCAAATTTATTAAAAATAAAAAAACTGAGAAATCACATGTACATAAGTATTCACAGCCTTTGCTCAATACTTTGTCGATGCACCTTTGGCAGCAATTACAGCCTCAAGTCTTTTTGAATATGATGCCACAAGCTTGGCACACCTATCCTTGGCCAGTTTCGCCCATTCCTCTTTGCAGCACCTCTCAAGCTCCATCAGGTTGGATGGGAAACGTCGGTGCACAGCCATTTTAAGATCTCTCCAGAGATGTTCAATCGGATTCAAGTCTGGGGTCTGGCTGGGCCACTCAAGGACATTCACACAGTTGTCCTGAAGCCACTCCTTTGATATCTTGGCTGTGTGCTTAGGGTCGTTGTCCTGCTGAAAGATGAACCGTTGCCCCAGTCGGAGGTCAAGAGCGCTCTGGAGCAGGTTTTCATCCAGGATGTCTCTGTACATTGCTGCAGTCATCTTTCCCTTTATCCTGACTAGTCTCCCAGTTCCTGCCGCTGAAAAACATCCCCACAGCATGATGCTGCCACTACCATGCTTCACTGTAGGGATGGTATTGGCCTGGTGATGAGCGGTACCTGGTTTCCTCCAAATGTGACACCTGGCATTCACACCAAAAACTTCAATCTTTGTCTCATCAGACCAGAGAATTTTGTTTCTCATTTCTTCAGGTGCCTTTTGGCAAACTCCAGGTGGGCTGCCATGTGCCTTTTACTAAGGAGTGGGCTCAGTCTGGCCACTCTACCATACAGGCCTGATTGATGGATTGCTGCAGAGATGGTTGTCCTTCTGGAAGGTTCTCCTCTATTCACAGAGGACCTCTGGAGCTCTGACAGAGTGACCATCGGGTTCTTGGTCACCTCCCTGACTAAGGCCCTTCTCCCCCAATCGCTCAGTTTAGATGGCCGGCCAGCTCTAGGAAGTGTCCTGGTGGTTTCAACCTTCTTCCACTTACGGATGATGGAAGCCACTGTGCTCATTGGGACCTTCAAAGCAGCAGAAATTTTTCTGTAACCTTCCCCAGATTTGTGCCTCGAGATAATCCTGTCTCGGAGGTCTACAGACAATTCCTTTGACTTCATGCTTGGTTTGTGCTCTGACATGAACTGTCAACTGTAGGACCTTATAGTCAGGTGTGTGCCTTTCCAAATCATGTCCAATCAAATGAATTTACCACAGGTGGACTCCAATTAAGCTGTAGAAACATCTCAATGATGATCAGGGGAAACAGGATGCACCTGAGCTCAATTTTGAGCTTCACGGCAAAGGCTGTGAATATTTATGTACATGTGCTTTCTCAACTTTTTTTATTTTTTATGAATTTGCAAAAATCTCAAGTAAACTTTTTTCACGTTGTCATTATGGGGTGTTGTGTGTAGAATTCTGAGGAAAAAAATTAATTTAATCCATTTTGGAATAAGTCTGTAACATAACAAAATGTGAAAAAAGTGATGAGCTGTGAATACTTTCCGGATGCACTATAGATAGATACTTTATTAATCCCAAAGGGAAATTCACATACTCCAGCAGCAGCATACTGATAAAAAACAATATTGAATTAAAGAGTGATAAAAATGCAGGTATAACAGACAATAACTTTGTATAATGTTAACGTTTACCCCCCCGGGTGGAACTGAAGAGTCGCATAGTGTGGAGGAGGAATGCTCTCCTCAGTCTGTCACTGAAGCTGCTCCTCTGTCTGGAGATGATACTGTTCAGTGGAAGCATTGGATTCTTCATGATTGACAGGAGCCTGCTCAGCGCCCGTCGCTCTGCCACGGATTTCAAACTGTCCAGCTCCGTGCCTACAATAGAGCCTGTTTTTCACCAGTTTGTCCAGGCCTGAGGCGTCCCTCTTCTTTATGCTGCCTCCTCAGCACACCACAGCGTAGAAGAGGGCGTTTGGCACAACCGTCTGATAGAACATCTGCAGCATCTTATTGCAGATGTTGAAAGACGCCAGCCTTCTAAGGAAGTATAGTCGGCTCTGTCCTCTCTTGCACAGAGCAACAGTATTGGCAGTCCAGTCCAATTTATCATCCAGCTGCACTCCTAGATATTTATAGGTCTGCACCCTCTGCACACAGTCACCTCTGATGATCACGGGGTCCATGAAGGGCCTGGTCCTCCTAAAATTCACCACCAGCTCCTTGGTTTTGCTGGTGTTCAGTTGTAGGTGGTTTGAGTCGCACTATTTAACAAATTTAACAAAGACTGTGAGAAATGTGGGAATCACTTCTTCTAAATAAACACCTAAAAGATGACAAAACACTTCCAGTAAGGATTAAGTTGAACTAATACTTGCCTTGCAGCTCTCACTCCTTTACCTTCCCAGATTCAGATGCAAGTCTGTCAAGTTAGTTCAGGTAATAACAGGAGATGAGTTTGAAACTAAAGAAGATGTGACTATTTTTCTGACTGCTGCTCTAGCCTAGGTGAACATTTCTGTGGAATTTGATAAAGATGTTTATCTTGCTGTGTTGCTATGCTGAATTTACCAAGCAAAATTTTAAAGCTGTTAAGGAAGGATCAGTTTCTTTATCCCACATTCTCCCCAAAATTCCTTTACAAAGCAACATCATTAGCCAAATATTTTTTATATACAACATTTTCACACACAGTGTAGTTCAAAATGATTTACTATAAGTGAAATAAAGAGCTACTATAACAAAGAAAAATAACTAAATACATAAATACAATCTTAAACATCCATCCATCCATTATCCAACCCGCTATATACTAACACAGGGTTATGGGGTTCTGCTGGAGCCAAACCTAGCCAACACAGGGCATTAAGGCAGGAACAAATCCCGGGCAGGACGCCAGCCCTCCGCAGAACTGAAACAGTATGGATAAACAAATAAGTAAATGAAATGGACAAGACCCTAGAGAGGTTGGGAGCATGCTCTGTAACACCCACCACACAACAAGCCACCTCAGGATACCAAATTAGGACCATAGTGCAGCAGTGCAACATTAGTTTGAATGCAGCTGCTAGAATCTTAACTAGGAAAAGAAAATTCAAACGCATCTCTCCAGTTCTGATATCACTACATTCGTTACCTGTATCATTTAGAATTGACTTTAAAATACTGCTTATGGTTTAAAAATCTTTAAATAATCTCACTCTATCCTATATTTCAGAATGCCTCTCACCTTACACTCCTAAACGTAACCTTAGATCTTCAAATGAGTGTCTGCTTATACAGTAATTCCAAGAGCTAAACTTAAAACAAGAGGTGAGGTAGCCTTCTGCCGTTATGCACCTAAAATCTGGAATAGCTTACCAACAGAAATTCACCAAGCTAATATAGTGGAGCACTTTAAAAAAACTGCTAAAAACACATTATTTTAACATGGCTTTCTCATAGCTTCATTTTAGCTTAATAAAGATACTCTGGATATGCATCTAATTATCATTATCATTCATGTTGGCTCCATAATCCATACTAACCCCTACTTTCTCTACTGTTCTTTTTCCGGTTTTCTGTGGTGGCGAACAGCGCTAACACTACCTGATCAAAACAGTGTAATGTCTCTACATTGATGGTTTAAAGTCCAGAAGTCCACATGACCATCATCATTAAGTTGTTCCATGTGAACCCTGAATACCATGAGGACTGATTGAGGTCATTTATGTTAGGTAGAATGCCTAGAGAGGGCTGGAGGGTCTCGTGGCCTCGGAACCCCTGCAGATTTTTTTTTCCTCCAGCCATCTGGAGTTTTTATTGTTTTTTCTGTCCTCTCTGGCCATGAGACCTTACTTTTATTCTATGTTAATTAATATTGCCTAATTTTATTTTTTAATATATTTTGTCTTTTTTTTCTTTCTTCATCCTGTAATGCTGCAGAACTCACATCAAATCACAAGATAAAATGCTAAACAAGGTAAGTATATTAGACTAGCCAACCTGCGGCGTATGCCGCATAATCAGGCCGCTTTTTAAATGATTTTTAAGCACAGAGGAAAAAATAAACATTTGAAAAATCCGTAATTTAATAAACCACCAAGAAAAGTAACATTGCAACAATGCACGCTACGAACCAACATACAATTGTCCGTGACTGAAAACCGGAGGAGCGCCGTCTCGCTTTCTCCTTCCAAAGCGAAGGACGGGTTGAACGGCGCTCGTTCAGTACGCACTGTCCGCTTATGTGCCCGCCCCAACTCCCTACCTAAGTCGCTTTCGTTTGTGTACAGTCCACACGCACTTGTGAGTCACGTTGACTGTTAATTTTCCAAACACCGCCTCAGTCGGTTTCCACGTTGACTTTTCATTGTTCTTTGCGGTTCCGGCTGCTTTTTTTATTATATATATAATCCACCAAGTCACCTGACCATGGGGGGCTTTACAAAGGGCAGGGACGTAATCAGTGCGAGCGTATGACCCGCACGTACTGGGAATTTCTCGTTCGTGGGGAACAATTGGAAGCCACGGTCTCCATCACGAATGGGGTTCAACGGCTTACCCACGCCTCCCCACGCCGGGTAGACACACGTTGATCCATTCAGTGTAGCACGCGTGCAGTACCGGACATACAAGTGCATCACAGACCTTTAATGCTCAATCTCACATGGCTGAAAGCCACTTGTCCCTCTAAGAATTTGGACACTGACCGCTGTTGGGTCGTGTAACTATTTAGCAGGCGGGAGTCTCGTTCGTTTTCGGAAATAACCAGCCAAATCACTCCACCAACTAAGAACTGCCATGAACCATCACCCACAGAATCGAGAAAGAGCTATCAATCTGTCAATCCTGTCCGTGTCCGGGCTGGGTGAGGTTTTCTGTGTTGAGTCAAATGAAGCGAAAGGCTACACACCTGGTGGTGCCCTTCCGTCAATTCCTTTAAGTTTCAGCTTTGTAACCATACTCCCCCCTGAACCCAAAGACTGGTTACCCGGTTGGCTGCCTGTTGCGGGGCCTGCATTGGTGAAGCAGGTGAGACGGTAATGAAACAGAGGCACAGGGCTTATTGGTGTTTAAAGACTGCTTCCTTCATTGGGTTTTAACCAATGCACGGAATGAACCAACACACAATCGTCCGTGTGGCGCTCAGGGTGGAACGGGAGGAGAAGAAAAGGACATCCACTCCGCTCCCTCCGCCATGCTAGTCTGCTGATTTCTCGTTCAGTATACACTGCCTGCTCATGTGCCCACATCCCAACTCGTCACTCGAGTCGTTGTCGTCTTTGTACAGTCCAGATGCACCTGTGACTCACGTAGACTTCATTGCTCTGTGCGGTATTGGCTGCCTTTCTATTAATAATCCACCAAGACACCCGACCACAGTGGTAGCGAGGTGGGTGTGTACAAAGTGCAGGAGTATCTAAGACGACTCATGTTTGTCGCGGATGCGAATTGCTGTATGTAGCGTGTAAAACAGTTTGCAATGGTGCACGCGGTCGTGTGTTGTAACCGAAAACTCGTTTTTTAAAGACTGTTCACTTCACTGTGTTTTAACCTCAGTTGTAAAGGAACGTTTTAAGGATCCCATGGGATACCCCTCACAAACAGTTTTACACGCCGCATATGGCGATACACCTCCGCGAGAAACATGCCTCTATTAACAGTCCACGTGGGTTGGAGCTGCATGTGACCTCTACGACAGACGAATATAAATGATGCTGGTTTTTCTGTGTCATCGCGTCCGAGTTGGTGGGCGTGGCTCTGTGAGTTGTCGTCGTATCCAATGGTCTTGGAGTTGGTGGGCGTGGCTCTTTTCTGCGTGCGCCATAGGTGTCTCACTTGTCGGCGGCTTAGTGAATCCACGCCCCTTCCGGCGTGCTTTCTATGGTTGTCTTGCCTTAGTGAATTATATATATAGATGACACTGAAGTGGGCCATCAGAAACTTAAAAAAAAAATAATTAATTACAAACAAAATTCATATATGGGAAAATACAAGTAAAATTAAGTTTAGTCTAAATAAGTCTAAAGTCATGTACATTAAGATATTTATATAATAATATTTTTATACAATGAGAAATAGAAAGTGCTGATTATGAAACATGTGGATTGTACTGGATCCATAACTTTCCACAAACAGAGTGTACATACAGTAAGCAATTAAAAAAAGACTAATAGAATGCTGGGTTATACAATGGACTGCATGGAGCCCACATCAAAAGTTGTGTAATGCACTTAAGGCCTCATCTGAAATATGATGGGCATTATATAAAAGATACAATAGTAAAAGAGAAAGTGTAGAATGGAGCTACTACATGGACTCCAGAAATGCATGGTACTGAATGAAGAAAGAAAGAAGGAGGTGAGTCGTTTCAATATAAGCAAAGAGTGATGAGATTTGGTGTAAATTTTAGTGTCTTTAAAATGGAAATTGATTAAAAAATGTAAGAAATTATTACTGTACAAACAGAATTGTAGATACCCAAAACAAGTTAACGGGTAATGTACAGGAAATCAATCTTTTCAGACCTTCTTGAAAAAAAAATATTTACAAAATGTTAGGCAAAGAGGAGATGACAAATTATGTTAGGCTGAAAGATCAGTTTTAATCAAAAACGTCCTAATGTTATATAAAAGTTTAAGGTATCTGAACCTGGGATGACTGGGAACAGTAAATGCAAAAGAAGCATTGACTTTTAACTGGAGCACAATTTATCACAGCCCAATGTAAATAGATAGATTAAGAGCAATAATACTTTTTTTCTCTTTTCTATGTATTACATAGTTGGTTCAAAAAAGATGCACACTAATTGTAGTCATTATATGCAGTCCATTAACCAGATGTCCTTTAAATGTTTTGCATTTTGATAGTGACATTCATAATTAATAGTGCATACCTCATAGAGAAAATGCTTTTGCATAGCGACATAAAAGATTGTGGTCAATTGTGTGAGAGAAAACAACGTTATAATATCTCTTAAAACTTCAGGTTGTAGGAGATGTCATTTGGAGTGAGGAGAAAATTAAACGGATTATTAGCATTATCTTCCTGTAATCTGTCCCTATGTTTTCAAAATCAGTCCTACTTCACAAGGATCATGTTAACCAATCTGTAAGGATTAAAAGCAACAAATTAATTTTGCAAGTCTGAGAATTGCACAGTGGGCAGCCTCACAAATGTAGTATCCAGTGGTTCAATTTTCCTGTGTCTGCATGACTTATCTTCCTATATATGTGCAAGTTTGGTAACCAGGGATTTCAAATTGGGCACTATGGTTGTGTGCATGAGTGGGTGTTGCGATGGACAGGTTGTTTACTGCCTTGCTGTCAGTGCTCTCAGCCTCCCATAACCCTGAAATGGATTATATAGGTTAAAGAATTTTCATGTTATAAACTTATGTACCTTCTTCCTTTGCTTAGAAGATTGCAAAATACTATTCCTATTAATCTAATTGAAAGGAGAGGAATTTTAAATGTTCATTATTACTGTTGTTGGAGATACGAAAAAGAAATCTCATCTCAGTAAGATCTTTGATTTTGGCATTTGAGAAAACATGAAGGATATCAGAATTGAATGCAATAAAAACAGAGGACTAGATAAGGACAGCACACAAATATAAAGTATTATAAAAGAGACAATGCTCATTATTATGCACAATAAACTAATGATGCAACACCTTAGCGATATTTAAAGCATATGAAAAAATAGACAAAGGCAACCCGAGTATTTGCTTACAGTCTCTAGAGGATATAAACCGTACAGTACTCTCAGTTCAGTTTAGTTTATTATATCCAAGGTATACTGTATCTTCTGCTTATTTATTACTAGCAAAATACCCGCGCTTCGCAGCGGAGAAGTAGTGTGTTAAAGAAGCAATGAAAAGAAAAGGAAACATTTTGAAAATAACGTAACCTGATTGTCACTGTTGTGAGTGATGAGTGTTGTTGTCATATATATATATATATATATTTACACACACACACATAAACATATATATATATACATATCTATACATATACACATATATACATACATATATATATCTACATATATACACACACATATATACACACATATACATACTGTACATACACACACATATATACACACAAATACATATATATATATATATATATACATATATACACACACACATATATAAACATATATATACATATATACATACATATCTACATATATACACACACAGCTATTTCAGTATCAGTGCAATACGCTGTTTGTTAAAACGTTGACTCCGCTCTTACGTGCAATAACAAATCAAATCATTCAGTTGTCTTTGCTCATATGTCATTTTAGAGCTGGACGCCTGGCATCTTTTTGGCCACAAGTTCGTTTCTGTTTGGTGTGAGGTTCTGTGTTGTGGAGATTCTCAGGATGGATTGCAGGTGCTCATCAGTGAGGCGACTCCTGTGTGCTGTTTTGTTAGTCTTTATCACTGAGAAGAGCTTCTCACACAGATATGTGCTACCAAACATGCACAAGGTTCGAGCCGCATGTAGACGGACTTTTTTTGTTCATCAAAGTCACCAAAGCGCCGTGCAAACTCAGTGCGCAGTGCGCTCAGTTTATCAGCAAAGTGCGTATTTGGGAACACCGTAGTGACGACTTGGTTTAACAGTACTTGGCAACAGGGAAAGTGGGGCAAGGTGAACTGGTGCATTTGTGTCTCCCATAAAAGCAGCTTCACTTGAAATCACTTTGTGATTGTGCATGGGTTAAAACGTCCGCTGAAGTGTCAGATTCTTATTTAATTATGCTGTTTTCTGTATCTTCTGAATTGCATTCAGGTTACCCTGATGCAAGGCAGCTGAAAGCTGCATTATGGGATCTGTAGTTTATTGTGTTACCAGCGCTTCATATACCGGGCTTTAATAACAATAATACAGTATATAAAATGATCTCGGGTCGGATATAATTACGCCGGGCGGATGTGGCCTTGCCCTTGAGTTTGACACATATGGACTAAATAGAACTTGAAAAGATATGTTTTTCAAATGTGATCGCAATTCAGATAGAGTTGGCACTACAGCCTGCATGCCTCAATGAGTCATCCTCCCCTCGCTCTTACTTTTTTACCATTCATCTAATGAATACACTGAGTATGGCTTTACCAAAACAATCATTGATGGCGAATAAAGTATCCATTATTCGAGTATGTAGAGCGGGATATATATATACATATATATATACCAGCGTATCGAGCGAGAAGTAGTGTGTTAAAAAGGTAGAAAAAGAAAAGGGAACATTTTAAAAATAACGTAACATGACTGTCAATATACAGTATTTGTTTTGTGAGTGTTACTGAGTGTTGCTGTCATCAAGGATTTGATTATCATTATTTCTTTCAATCAGGTTCGTATTTGTAGGATGTGTTGTGTTCAAGTTACATTCCGTGTTTGTCAATCGTTGTAAAGATGACAGGTTTCATTCATCGATTCGTTTCTTACTGCATCAATAAACAGCTCGTCTTCTTCTTTATCTGAGACCTGACACACTGCATGCACGGGTTTTTACACTGTCTTCCTTTAGCGGGACATTGACTTTTCCACCGTGTGCTTTGTTTCCACAGTAGCTGGATTTATGAATATGCTTATCAGGCGCTTCATATTTTTGCTGCCTTTTCAATTGTGTAATTCGGTTTTGTTCAGCTCTTTGGAACTGTTGCTTTTATCTGTGCACTGCGTCAGTTCACGTGAGCCACTCGGTGTACATGCATCGAAGGTTCCCAGCTGTGCTGGTGCCATCTCGTGCTATGTCCATAGCTGTATTTAATGTTACCTTAGTCCTGGCACTTAAAACTTTCTCTCACAGTTTTGCTGAGTTTGTGTCAAACACCACCCTGACCATCTCATCTTCCTCTCCATAAGCACAGTCCTTCACCCGTGAATATTTACCCGTGGCAGTTTGCTATTGGATTGCCGCTGACGGACGGCCTTATATGGGCAGGCACTAAATTACAAACGCCAGCGCAGCCTGTCTATGAACTTAATTTAAAGTGTAGGTTTACATCGTGCTTTGTTTCCGAAGTAGCAGAACTCATGAATATGGTTGTATATGTCACTCGCTCGCTTCTTATTGTTTCGCTGCCTTCTCAATTATATAATGCATGTTTTCTTAAGCGCTTTTTTGAGGTCTTCCTGGTTTTCTATGTACTGCGTGATTACGTGGGAGGTGTGATGCTGTCACACGAAACTCCGCCCCCACGGCGTTGAAGCTCATCTCCATTACAGTAAATGGAGAAAAACTGCTTCCAGTTATGACCATTACGCGTAGAATTTCGATATAAAACCTGCCCAACTTTTGTAAGGAAGCTGTAAGGAATGAACCTGCCAAATTTCAGCCTTCCACCCACACGGGAAGTTGGAGAATTAGTGATGAGTCAGTGAGTGAGTGAGTCAATGAGTGAGTGAGGGCTTTGCCTTTTATTAGTATAGATGCCACAAAAACTCATTCTCATTCTTATAAATACATTCTTTCTTCATTAATTGTTTTAATCCTGGCATTTAGGTTATTTAGCCAAGTTCAATATACAAAGATGTGGAATGAGCACCTCTCTTAAATTTTTCATGAACTGCTTTTTAGGAATGACTTTATTAACCACATTTAATTAAATGAAAATAATATAATCTAATTAATTAAATGATAATGAACTATTTACCAATAAAGTTTTTTGTGATAGCATAAGTAATATACTGTAAATATATGGCCATATTTAGAGAAAAAAATACCAGATTCTTCCAGACAAAGGTAAACAAGAAATTCAAAATAAACAATTGGTGATTTTAAAGGAAAAATACAGATAGAATACTAAAATGGAATCCACCACATATCAACTTGCACGATAAATTTAACTGAACTATCATATAGATATTTCATATTTCTCACTATGCAACAGAAATATGAACAAAGAATGTCACTGAAAATAATATGACATATGTCATAGTGCAAAACATAGTTTTTGCAGGCTGCTATTCTGATATAAAATTATGCCTTTTGCCATCATCTAAATATAACAAGCATAAACTGTTAAATGAAACAATGTACATCCAACACTTCCTTCCAGTCCATATAGTTTAAACTATTTTTTAGGTGTGTTCACATATACAGTAATTTCCTAAGCTTCTATTGCGAAAGCCCACGTCCGTCAGTCTGTCTGTATAAAACAACTCGGTTCCCTGTAGACCAGTTTTGTTGAGATGAGGCACACATGTTCATCAAAGAAATTTATCATGACAGGTCATTTTTCATTGAGATCTCTCAAACAAATCGCAATGTACAAGATTTTAAGATTTCAAAATTTCCCATTGAGAAGAACTGGCAAATTTGTGATTCGTCCATCTAAAAATGGAGAAATGTTCTGTGCGACTTCATCTAGCAATTAGTTTACTGCTTTAATTTTACCTTAAGAATGGCTGATTGAACTTGCAATATTTTGTATATTCTCCTCTTTCACTTATCTGACAACCACTCGAATGCTCAAAGGAAGAAAGTCAAACGTTGGCAAGTAGCTCTCGCTGCACAGACACGGGATGGGACAGACATGGAGCTCGGGGGGGGCTCGGGGGTTGGAGTGCAAAGCTCAGAGGGGCATGCTCATACACAGGTGGAGTTAGGATTTCAGAAATGCCCATGTAACATTATCTGAGTTTGCATAGTTAGATGGGGGTGGCTTAGAGTTAAGTTGCTCCATCCCATCCTGTTTGCAACTGTGGGGAGATATACTCGATTTGCCAAATTACTTCTTAATTTTCCTCCCAAAATGATCAGTTCATAAAATGCTACAAAATATTAAGTTATTATACATTTTACAATGAGTTTCTTCTGCTGTCTTGTGTTTAAATAAACTGTTATTATTAATGTTTCATTACATCATTACAGTTCATGGGCTTTAAACCAGGACAACACCTATTTCACATAAGTTATGGCACTTTGATATACAGTTTTTAGAGTATGAAAATTTGCATAGTAACACATTAGCTGTTTTTAAGACAAATTTACCACTAAAACCACAGCACATTGCCTGCACTGCTTGAATTGGTTGCCATTTTTAAGAATAATAATTGATACTTAATAGATTCCTGAGTGGAAATTTGTCCTTTTTTGCTCTCATATTAGAGCCATTTGGGTATAGACAATCCACTTTATCTGCGACCTACAAATAATTTAAAACACAATTCACGTCATCTTATCTGTGGTTTTCACTGTAGTTTGTTTATTTCTATATTTCAGATTTATCTGGATCAGTTGTATGTATAATTATGGCTTTGCGACACTACACAACCGCTCAGACAGTTCAGACTGGAAAGAAATAACCATACTGACAAAACATTGGTTTACATACAGTATGGCATAAATAGTACTACAATTTATTGCTTGTCTGGAACTTTCACAATATTTTTGGGAAGTGAATTGTATTTCAAGATGGTGCTTATGATGTCAAACTGTCCTTGGCCTCATTCTTCATTCTTCTGGAAATCTGCTGGTCAAATATCATTTTTTCACTATCAAGAGGCCATAATATTATAATCGTACATTTACTGAAGTACAATACATCTGAAAATTTGAATTTAATAGTTGCTGTGGTGTAAAATTTTGTATGTAAGTTGATAAATATTTTGTATGCCTTTATTTGTAACTTAAACATTAGTGTTATATCATTGATAAGAACAGCAGTGGTTGGATAGTTAAGAACCTTTCCCCCATTTTTAGGACTGAGGCTTTGTAATTTTACGAAAGGATTGGGGGAACTGAATAAATCCAGTTTGGCAAGTGATTATCTGCAGGGCTCTCTCAATCAACCCCGACATGCAGGCCAACTACCTAGCTGGCAAGCTTCACCTTAACAAATGGTATTGGGGGAAGGTGTGAAACCCTTGTGTTGCACCAGAATTCTATTGTTCTAAAGTTTCCTGAAGCCATTAAGCACCACAACACCCTATTGGCTGTAGGGTTTGGACAGAGAGTCTACAAATTTGCTTGCTTTGCCTCTCCCTCTCTCTCTTCTACCATCTGATGAAGAAGCATCTCTCAGTCACACCATTGCCATGAGGAGTATAACTCGGCAGCAATTTTGAGACAGGCATGCAGCCTGTTCTGAAGAAAGCTGACCAAAAAAGATGCCTTTACTAGAGACATTTTAAAAAACAAAAAAGTCTTTGTGCCACCTGAACTACAACATCAGCATTTATCAGGTTGTATGGTTGCCAATATATACTTGCTTATATTATAAATTAGCAAAATACCCACGCTTCGCAGCGGAGAAGTAGTGTGTTAAAGAAGTTATGAAAAAAAAAGGAACCATTTTAAAAAAAAACGTAACATGATTGTCAATGTAAGTGTTTTGTCACTGTTATGAGTGTTGCTGTCATATATATATATATATATAGCAAAATACCCATGCTTCGCAGCGATGTCGTGTGTTAAAGAAGTTATGAAAAAGAAAAGGAAACATTTTAAAAATAACATATGATTGTCAAAGTAATTGTTTTGTGTATTTGGCAGCAGCGTCACAAAGTTGTTTTCGTCTAGCTGCATCAGAAAATGTACCACGACGTCTGACACGCCTCCTTTTTACTGTTTTCTCACAGCTTGGATTGCTGCTGTCATAATGGGTTTGAGTCTACACACACACATATATATATATATATATATATATATATATATATATATATATATATATATATATATATATATATATATATATATATACATACATATATATACACATACATATCTTCATATCTATATACATATATACATATCTACATATACACATATATATATTGTGGTCCCCGGCTGGGGCTGGAGCCCGGCCGGGACGCCCAGGAGGACCAGAGGAGGGCTTGTGCCTCTTCCAGACCGCGAGGGGACGTCTGTCCTGGTTATGTTGGGGGCCTCGGGTACAGGGCTTGGAAGCCCAGCCCTGTAGGGACCCGTGGCCACCGCCAGGCGACGCCCCGGTGCCGGAATATCCTGTGTGGTCCTCGGCCGGGGCTGGAGCCCGGCCGGGATGCCCAGGAAGACCAGAGGAGGGCTTGTGCCTCCTCCAGACCGCGAGGGGGCGATCGCCCTGGTTGTATTGGGGGCCACGGGCAGACGACTTGGAAGCCCAACCCTGTAGGGGCTCGTGGCCACCGAGGAACCCTGGAGCCCAGCACTTCCGCCACACCAGGAAGTGCTGGGGGGAAGACGACAGGGGACACCTGGACGGCTTCCGGGTGCGCAGCCGGCACTTCCGCCACACTGGGATGTGGCTGGGACGGATTGCCGGGAAGCAGCTGGAGCCCATCCGGGTTCCCATTTAAGGGGCTGCCTCCCTCCAGTCAGAGGCGAGAGTCGGGTGGAAGAGGACGGAGCTGAGAGAGAGGACGGGAGGTGGCCAGGAGAAAGGCATTGGACTTGTGAGGCCTGGACAGTTGGGGAATCGGGGTTTGAGCACAGTTTTGTAAATATTGTAAATAAACAAGTGTGTGGTGGAACCAACGATGTCTGTCTGCCTGTGTCCGGGTTCAAGTTCACAATGGCGCCCAACGTAGGTCCAACCGTCTGGTGCAAGACGGGGGCCCCAAATTAATAAATATTTTATGAATGACCCGGCGCAGCAGCGGACTCCACACACTTGCCGCAGGAGCAGCCCGTGCACAACCCCATGGGAGCGGTTTACCCCGGAGACCGCCGCCAGACCGCAGAAAGGCCATTCCCGGGTGCGGAGGAAGAAGAACGGGCGCCGGCAGAGCGCAGCGGGCTCCGAGGGTCGCGCTGTCGGGAAGGACGGCCAGGCCGGCGTTACGACGCAGAAGGCCACACCGAGGCAGGGGCCTCGGAGTGACGGGATCCGGGAGGTGAGTGCCCTGCCCTGCAGTAATCGGCCCTTCGGGGTCGCCTGTACCTTGTTTTCTACAGGGAGGGACAATCCGGATCTGCATCCGTGGCAGGAGCACGCCGGGCCACGGGCTGTCGGCAGCGCGACAGTGCCAGCAGAGGAGGCTGCGAAATCGGAGCCGCTGCGGCTCGAAGAATCGCCGCATCTCTGAAGCGGTGAGGAGGCAGAGGGAATCCCCTGGGCGGCTGGGCGAGCCGCCTGTGAGAGCGGACCCACTGAGAGCAAGAGGACGGGCATGGAACCTGCGGCGGAGGAGCCAGTCAGTCAAGTCGTGGGCTGTCGGAAGTGGGGGAGAGCAGTGCCGGTACAGAGACCGACAGGACGCTCGGGGTGAGTGTCCTGGCAGTGCTTCTGGCCCTCCCTTTTCTCTTTTTACAGGTCCGAAGCCCCGACGAGCACTGGAGCCGACGTCGTTTGGGACCTGCCCTCCTCGAACGTGAGACGTCCCTGCCATTAATCGGCTGTGATGGCACTGTCAGTCCTCCACTCCTGTGCGTGTCTTCATAATCCGAGCTGACGACCTCATAATCGTATACGTGCAAAAGAAAGTGCGAATCGCCTTAATATTAGTTTGCCGCAGTGTAGAAAAGGGGTCTCGTGTTTGCACTTGTCTGGGCTATAGCTCAGGGGGAGGATGAAAAAAATTAAAAGTGCTCACTTTGACTTAAGGCAGAAGTGCAGTCAGCGTCTCAAAGGCCGGCACAGCTATGCGCGTGTACCGGCTGCTCGACTTTCGCTGGGCAGGAGACCCCATTTTTTACAGACTCGTTCACGTGATCAAAAGTCTCAGCACTCTTTGGAGGTCATTCATATATATATATATAGCAAAATACCCGCGCCTCGCAGCAGAGAAGTAGTGTGTTAAAGAAGTAATGAAAAAGAAAAGGAAACATTTTAATAATAACGTAACATGATTGACATTGTCATGAGTGTTGCTGTCATATATATGCCTGCCTGAATAAGTCACCCTCACTTCGCTCTTACTTTTTTACCGTTCATTTAATCATGGCTAGTGGCGGAAGAATTAAAAAATGGAAGTAGGATTACACTGAGTATGGCTTTACCAAAACAATTATTGATGGCGAATCGATTATTCATAAAGCTAGAATTGGTGATCTGTTTTTCTGTGTTAACCTCATATTTTCTCATACTTCTTCTCAAACCAAGGGGGTGCAAGGGTAAAATGAATCGAGAAGAAAAGGAAACATTTTAAAAATAACGTAACACGATTGTCAATGTAACCTTTTGTAAGTAGTGCCTGGAGGATTCAGTGTGGAGAAACTCTAGAGACAGCGTGTGTATTAACTTGTGGATTTTTCTGTGAGTATTTGGTGGCAGTCTGACGAAGTTGCTTCGGAAGACGGCGTACTGTGAGCTCAGCTCAGAGCGAAATGAGGTGAATGGGAGGGGAGAGGATGACGTCACTCCTCCACCCGCCTTAACTGTCAATCCCCCCACAAACACAGTCTCTCGGAATTTGCATAAGCACAGCCTTTGACCAGCAATTTGAACTTAGAAAGTGATCAAAACTGTCGTTTATACCCTGCGTCCTCTCATTAAACTTGTATCCCGCATTACCCGTGGGCATGACAAACGCCAGTGGCAGCCTGTCTATGAACTTAATTTAAACTTTAGGTAAGACCCGGCACTTAAAAGTTTCTTGCTACAGCAATTTTAACTCCATTACAAAGTGATCCAAAGTCTCGTTTATACCTCGTGTCTTCTCAGTAAACTTGTATGTCGCGAATACCGTCATTCCCCGTAGGCATGGCAAACGGCAGCAGGAGTGTGTCTATAAACTTAATGTAAACTTACGGTTCACGCCGTGCTTTGTTTCCGCAGTAGCTGTACTTATGAATATGCTTGTATTTATGAATACGCTTGTATGCATCACTTGCTTCATAATCTTTTTCTGCCTTCTCAATTGTGAAATGGTGTTTTTTGTTCAGCGCTGTTTGGAGCGTTGATGTCACACGAAACTCTGCCCCCCACAGCCATACAGCTCAACTCTATTACATTATATGGAGAAAAATAGCTTCCATTTATGACCATTACGCGTAGAATTTCGAAATGAAACCTGCCCAACTTTTGTAAGTAAGCTGTAAGGAATCAGCCTGCCAAATTTCAGCCTTCTACCTACACAGGAAGTTGGAGAATTAGTGATGAGTCAGTGAATCAGTCAGTCAGTCAGTCAGTCAGTGAGGGCTTTGCCTTTTATTAGTATAGATGTAGAAGGGAAGGTGGTACAATACCTTATAAACAGTGGTAAGTCTGTGAGATTTGAGGCATTCTGACAAAGGCTACACATTAAAAATACAAAAGGGAAAAGTAGAGTAGTATATTACTCTACCAAGACAAAACAATAGTTTAACATCATTATTACCTTCAGTCATATTGTGGACCAAACAGGTGCAGCTCCATTACTGCTTCAAGAGACAAGGAGATGACCCCTGCAAGGTTGTGAATTATTGCCTGGAGCATTAAGAGCAGTTTAACCAACAGATTAGTCAATTGTAACCTTGGCATTCACATATCAATATAATGTGGCCCATGCAGTTCAGAAAAAATGTACAGTTATTTACAATATTCTGTATAACTTAAACATTTGACGTAATGTAAATAGTACATTAACATTTCTTGCTTGTACAGGGTAGGATGATATTCTGACTTGCATGTCTCATTAACTTTTCCAGTAAGTAAACAAAGTTAACATTTACCTCAGGCAGAAACAGATTAGAAATAATGGCAACCTCATCTATTTTCTGGTTTCTGGTGTGGACTTCACAATGGCAGACAAAAAGGAAAAGACCTCACAAAATTGCTCCTTGTCTTCAAAATAGCAGCCTTTTCCTATTTGTTTTCCCACATTGATATTAATTTGCCAGCATTTATTGCCTGCAAATGAGTATTGTTGGATGTAGCTGCGTTTACCCAAAATTACGTTCTGTAACTTTAATTTGCTTCAATGGAATTCTGGCAACAGTGGGACACATTGAAATGATTCTACAGACAAAATATCTTCCTTTTTAAACCTTTAGTAAAAATTCAAAGTAAAACAGTTCACACAAAAATAGAGAAATGGTTGGTATTGCAAAGTAAAGAAAAGTCCTTACTTAACACTATTGTAGAATCCCTGAAGCCTAAAAAAAAAGTCATAATCCCGGCCCACCTTAAATCCCTTTGTACCTCTACCATCAGCTTATTTTGTTTTGTAAATGTGTCGATCAGCACAAGCAGCAAGCAGCCTGCTGTCCCATCCCCCAACTTGACGGAGCGCAACTGGGACAAAAAGTTCTCCCAGCTCAAGCCAAGGCTCCTTATTTGTGTGTAAGGTTCCTGGAGTTGTATAGCGTAAATAATACAATATATCATTAT
This sequence comes from Polypterus senegalus, assembly GCF_016835505.1. NCBI lineage: Eukaryota > Metazoa > Chordata > Cladistia > Polypteriformes > Polypteridae > Polypterus > Polypterus senegalus. The sequence goes on along the minus strand of NC_053160.1, from coordinate 125,027,527 downwards.
TTGGAATACTTGCATTTCATATGTGTTCTGTGTCTACAAAGATCAGGATAAGTGTGGGATGAAAGGAAATGTGAGGCAAGAAATGCTGAATACATAACTAAAGCAGGAACTTTTTCCATGTTATACTAATAATGACGTGAAGTGTATAATGTGTAAAGACTTTAGTCCAAATATCAAAAAACACGTGCACTTTTATTCAAGAACATAACCAAAGAAAAAAAGCATTTGATTTAAATATCTAAAGCAGAAACTTTTTTCCATGTTATACTAATATTGACGTGAAGTGAATAATGTGTGAAAACTTTGGACCAAATAGCAAATAAATACGTGTGCTTTTATTCGAGAATATAACCAAAGAAAAAAAAAGCATTTGATTTACATGTTGTTGTCAATGAGTTAAAAACCCAAGCTCAAATGTCAATTGACAGGGAGTTTATAGGTATTCTTGAATGGTGCAGTGGTAAGAACTGCTGCCTTACAACCCAAAGGTGTTGGGTTCGAAACCGGGCACTCTGCGTTTTGAGTAGTGAGCTGCTATTATTATTATCATTATAATATAATTAAAACATACATTTGATTTGAGTCTGTTACATCTGGTGTAAATTTTGGCTACTTGTAAAAGTTAGTGCTTGTTTTTTTATTATTCAGTTTTATACCCTCAGTGACGTTCACGTGGTACAACAAACTTGCCTCTCCCTTTCTGAGTTGATGGTATTTATCTCCATTCTTTCTACAAAAGCAGCGATGACTACAGTGGGTGCTGTGGTTGATTCCTGCTCAGAACTATTTGCTGTACCAGCAATCAAATATATGATGTCCTGTGACCGCTATCAGACTGGACAAAGGTAGGACCATAACAACAGACAACTTCTTTGCAGCGCTTTCACTGGCTAATAGACTTGCTGCACCACAATGCAGCTCTGGTTGGCATCATAAAGTAAAATGGGACTTCCACCTGCAGCTATAGTGCATGTGTGAGAGAGACAGAGACAGATTTGATCTCATTCAACTGGTTACTGGAATAAAATATAAACACTTTCTCAAAGGTATAACAAAACAAGTGTGCTTTTATCCAAGAATAAAACTGAAAAACACTAAATTCAAGTGACAACAAGATACCCAGAAGACATGATTCACCAGCGTGTGTGGGTCTGCTTATATTCCTTCAATAATGTCTTTTGCCAGTAGCCAAACTTTACACCGGTTGTTACAGACTGAAATCAAAGGCTTCTTCTTTTTGGGCGCATATACCATCAGCATCTAAACACTAGCATGGTGAATTGCTTGTATGCTAAAGTGACTATAGCTGCAGGTGGAAGTCCCATTTTACTTCATGTCATTATTAGTATACATTGGAAAAAGTTTCTATTTTAGGTATGTGTTCGGCATTTCTTGCATTGTATTTTCTTTCATTCTACACTTACCCAGATGTTTGTAGACACAGAACACACATGAAATGCATGCATTCCAAATAATAATATACTGTATTATTTACCCTATACAACTCCAGGAACCCCACACACAGATAAGGAGCCTTGCCTTTAACTGGAAGAACTTTTTGCCCGAGTTGAGCTCCGTCAAGTTGGGGGATGGGATAATAGACCGCTTGCTGTTTGAGCTGATCAAATCATTTACAAAACAAAAGACGCTGATGGAGAGGTGTGAAGGGATTTAAGGTGGGCTGGGATTACAAGTTTTTTCGTAGGCTTCAAACATTCTAGTGTTAAAGGAAATTCAGTTTATGGCTTTTATCTTGTTTCATTTCTTTACGTTTGCTCATACAGTCAAACCATTTCCAAATGGTCAGAAAACTGTATGCCTATCCCATTTATAAACTGCAAATGGGTCTATCAGCCCATGCGAGCAATGAGACTAATTACATAATGACATAGAGGAAAAAATGGTAAACATGATCTCATTTGTTGCAGTATTTAATTTTATTAACTTATAAAGTAAAAACAAATGCCTTTTTTAAATCACCATCAATATACTGCTTTACCTCTATATATTTTATACTCACTTCACCTGTGATCAACTGTAATCATTCTTATTTCTTTCAGCTATTCTTAGAGAATTCCAGTGCTTGGAAGTGCAACTGAAACAAAACAATTAACTATGGGGAAAAAGGCAGTACCAAAATATCTCAGGGATAAAGTTGTGGATGGGCACAAGTCAGGAGATGGATTAAAAAAAAAATAAATGCTTTATCGATCTCTAGGAGCATAGTCAAGTCCATAATCAGGAAGTGGGAAGTGTTTGGTAGTACTAGGACCTTTCCCAGATCAGGCCATCTCTCTAAATTGAATGGAAGAGCGAGGACGAAACTGGTCAGACAGGCTACCAAGAGGCTTATGGTAAATTTGAAGCAGTTACAGGAATTTTTGGCAAAGAGTGGTTACTGTGTGCATGTGACAACAATATAAGAAATGCTCTATAAATGTGGCTTATATGGGAGGGTTGCATCAAAAAAAGCCACTTCACAAAAAAGGCCACATCAAGTCTAGATTCAGATTTGCCAAAACACATCTTCAAGATTCTGAGACAAAGTGGAAAAAGGTGTTATGGTCAGACGAGACCAAAATCAAACTATTTGGGTTCAATGCCAAATGGTGTATCTGGTGTAAAGCCAATACAGTTTACCATCCAAAGAACACCATGCCTGCAGCAAAGCATGGAGGTGGTAGCATCCTCTTTGGGGATGTTTCTCTGTAGCATGGACTGGGGCACATATCAAGATGAAGGAACAATGGATGGGGCAAAATACTGTCGAATTCTTAAGGAAAACCTACTGCCCTCTACCAGAAAGTTGTCAGAGGGAAGAAGGTTCAGCTTCCAGCATGACAATGACCCAAAGCACACAGCAAAGTTGAATGTCTTTGTGTTGAATCCTCAAAGCCCGGACTTAAACCCTATTAAAAATCTGTGGAATGACAGCAACATCCAGTTTGATTGAGCTTGAACAGTTTTGTAAAGAAGAGTGGGCAAAGTTGGTGGAGAAGTATCCCAGCAGACTCACGGATGTAATCAAAGCAAAAGGAGATTCTTCAAAGTACTGAAACGGGGGGTGATCTTTTAACCCTCTCAGTAATTCTTTTCTTTTTTTTTTTTTTTCTGAACTATTGCTAAAATATCTTTCACTTTGTTGTTATAAGTTGCATTGAGTAAATAAAACAGAAGAAATATATATTTTTTGCATGAATATTTATTTCAGGATGCAAAGTAGCAAAATGTGAGGATTTGAAAGGGGTGTGATTCTTTTCTATATACAATGTACATGACATGCGAGATATACAATTGGACTTTTTTTACATTATATTATAAGGTAATAAAATTAAATATTGCAACAAGTGAGATCATGTTTAGCATTCTCGCATCCAACAATACTAAGTTGCAGGCAATAATTGCTGGCAAATTAAAATCTATGCAGGAAACCAAATAGAAAAAGCTGTCACTCATTTTGAAGATGAGGAGTAGTTTCATGAAGGCTTGTCTTTTACTTTTTGTCTGCCATTTTGAAGTCAACACCAGGAGCCAGAAAACTAACAGATGAGATTGCTTTTATTTCTTACGTGTTTCTGCCTGAGGTAAATGTTAACTTTGTTTACTTACGGGAAAAGGTCATAAGACATACAAGTCAGAATATCATCATCCCCGTACAAGCAATAAATGCAAACGTCCTTTTTACACCATGGCTAATGTTTATATCATGCAGAATCTTCTAAATAATGGTATATTTTGTCTGCACAGCATGGCCCACAATACATTAATGTGTGAATGCAAAGGTTACAATTGATGAACCTGTTTTTTAATTGCTCTTAATGAGTCATGCAATAATTCACAGCCTGGCAAGGGTCCATTCCTTGTATCCTGAAGCAGCAATGGATTTGCACCATTTTGGTCCACAATATGACTGAAGTTAATAATAATAATGATGCCTACAATTACATTCAAATTGTCAGATGTATTGTACTTCTGTAAATATACAATTGTAATACTATGTTCTCTTGACAGTGAATAAGAACTATTTGACCTACAGATTTACAGAAACATGAATAATGAGGCCAAGAACAGTTTCACATCTTCAACACAGCCTTGAAATACAATTTGCTTCCCAAGGATTTTGCAAAAGTTCTAAACAAACAATAAATTGTATCCCTATTTATGCCATACTGTATGTAAACCAATTTTGTGTCAATAGTTATATCTTTCCAGTCTGAGTGATTTTGTAGCCATAATAGGACATAAAGTTGACCCAGATAGATCTGAAATAAAGATATAAAATAATTACTGTGAAAACCACAGATAAGATGGCTCGGGGTGATTTAAATTAGATGAAGGTTTCAGATAAAGCAGATGATACTATGCCCAAATGGCTCTAATATGACAGCAGATGAAGGTAAATGATTTCATTAAATGATGATACTTTATTTGATGAAAAGAAGCTGATGATGATTTTATACTAGAGAGAGAGAGAGAGAGAGAGAGGGGGGTCAGGAGCATGTATTGATACAGCGCATTGCTGCACCCACCACATGACCAATCAACTCAGGATCCCAGATTAGGAACCAAGTGCAAACATGCAACGGGTGACACCTCAGCACCACAGTAGTTCAGATGGAATTGAACAGTGTGAGGTTTTTTATGGTGGCTGTAGTGCCAATTCTGCCAAAAACCCCCAGGTTTTTCCCTGCAGGTTGGAGGGCCAACATGCAGGGCTGGATGCAGAGATCAGCAACAGCAATGTAAACAAAAACCTTCTGTCAATGTAAAGGTTATGTAACATTTCTTTAGTCCATACATCAAAACTTCCTTACTACATTTTTTGAGCCAACGTAATTCTGTGAGTTAGGGAAGCAAAAACAAAACTTTCACCCTAAATAAGCCATTATAGCCATGTTGCATTCTTAAAAAGGAAAAGGGAAAATCAGTATGCACACCCTATGGAAAGTCACTAGGATTTCCAAATTTATATCAAACAATGAATGACAAAAGTAAATTAATTATGTGAAAAATAAAACTGCAACATTAATGTGCACATACTCAGAAGCATTTGCATAATTCACATTTGAGATTGAAATAACTGCACAGGTGTTCAAGTAAGAGCATTGAGGCTTCCCACAGTTGCCCAGGGGAAGTGGTCATTCCCAGTGGTATATGTGCCCAATTGGATAATCACTCCTATAGAATGGATCCATCTGCCATTGTGTACTTTTTTGTTAACATAGCATAGACAGTCTGAATGACATTTTTACAGGTGAAGAAAGGAAAAACAGCTATATGGTAAAAGCTTAGACTAGAGTAAAGAAGTAATATATATAGTAGACAACCATATTTGTCCAAATTTTAATAAGTAGCAAGCGAAAGCAGTCAAAAAGTCCTGCTCAGTTTCCTGTTAAAAACGTCAAAAAACATTTTAGAGTAAATATATAATTCAACGTACAAAAGGCAATACACAGCCCTAGACCTTCATTTGTCCTTTATTATGAAGAAATTCACAGATAAGTAACGCACACATGACGCATGTATTCAGCACCAGTGAAATCACTGCAGCTTGTCATTCTATAATAGGAAAGAGGAAATAAGCCACAGATGCACTGGGTATTAAAAGATAACAATATAAGTACTTTGAATACCAAAAAAAAAAAAAAAAAAACTGCTGCACTCTTAAAAAAGACCTGACCTTGAGCAAATGTTCTTAGTAATTCTGTTGTTTAGTTACCTTTTATAATGTGAAAGCTTAGCAACAGTTGCATGAATACGACAGACCTAGGTCCTTCAAGGATGCATTTACATGAAAAGTCTCTGTCTATACCAGATTTTATATCAGAATTTAGTACCACAATTATGCTCTGTGACGTAAGCATATTCATGAAGGTAAATGTGAGAGGAAGCAGAAAAAGCGAAAAAAGGAAGAAAAAGGAAAGTATAAAGCAAAGCTGAGAAAGAGAACAGGATAGCAATTTAGTCATGATTAGTTATTTTCAGTAAATCTTTATAATATGAATACATTAATAAGCTTTATTAATTGACTATTTTGGTACCGTATTTAGTCATGATTAGTTATTTTCAGTAAATCTTTATAATATGAATATAATACATTAATAAGCTTTATTTAATTAATTGACTATTTTGGGACCGTAGATATTCAGCTATTAGTGTGGATATGAATTTATCACCTTTGCATTTTATTATTATTTGGATTACATGCACTACTGTATAGTCTGTAACACTAGGGTGTTGTACCATGTTAGCCATTATGGATGTAGTGAGAAGTCAAGCAAAATGACACCTTTTATTGACTAACTAAAAAGATTATAATATGCACGCTTTTGAGGCAACTCAGGACCCTTCATCAGGAAAAATGTTGCCTTGAAAGCTTGCATATTGTAATCTTTTTAGTTAGCCAATAGAAGATGTCATTTTGCTTGACTTCTCACTATGTTTACTATAGTCTAAATGTTTAATACACTGTATATTCCTAGATGGTAACAGCACTGACTGCGCCATTCATTAGCAAATATCGCCATCTAATTATTTTTAATGAATAGGTTGCTAAGTGAAGGTGTTTGGACAGAAAGGAATGCATCTGAAATGAGAAATTCTCATTTAGAGAATAAAGCAGACTGAGCAACGCAATTATGAGTATAGTAGCCTATCTATTTTGGTAATGCAGGGTGTAGTTTGGTTTCTAGCCAGAATGTCTAGTAGCATGCTGTTCTTGTATGCTTTCTACATCTTTGTTCTTTAACCCCATTAGAATGTTTTCACATTTAGCTGCTTTGATCTATTTTATAAAAAATACACATCTGCATCATGCTATAGAATTTTTATTCTCTATTTTCTAACTTTTCCTGACAAGGATTATATTCTTCATTTATGGTCAAAATGTTGCAGATGTGTTAATTTCAATCGATCAAAATAAGAAAGATTATTTTTATTTTTTATACAGATGACTTGACTTGCTTCCTCATATAGAGAAATCCAGCTGGACCTTTTTATAATCAATATGTAAAAAATATTTATCAAATTATCCAAAAGGTCCATTTTATTTGAAATTTCAAACCTTATTCACTCACAGACAAAAACATTATTTTTCATTTTTAGTAAGCATACTATGTCCCGGAATAAGCAGATCATTTAGTATAAAGTTTAGTACCCAGCCAGAAGCAGAACTTGAGGACAAAGCTGGGACACAGTAAATTAAGCAGAAATCTCAGAGAGATTTTGTTCTAAATATATCCATTTTGTAAGTCTGCTTAATCCATGTTTACAGTTGCTAATGGCAATGCCAGCTGCATAAGGCACTAGGCAGGAACCAACCCAGAATGAGGTACCAGATCACTGCAGGGCATATGGTATACTTACACAGACTTGTATGGGACTAGTTTATAGTCTACAAATCATTGGGATGTGAGAGAAAAAAAACAAATTGCCTGAAGAAAATCCCATGCAGACACAACGAAAATGCACAAACTCCATACTGATACAGAGTCATGTCTCTCTTCCATTTTTTCCATCTCTACGCTTCTCTTTTTTATTTTAACCTGGAACATTTGGACAGATCAGGCACATATGAGGCATAGCTTAGTATCAAGAGTGTGTCACTGCTGAAGTGAGAAAAGGCACATTGGCAAGACAACTGGTCACTGACCATATCTTTTGTTAAATTCCCTAAAAATGTTTGCCCTTTACAAAGCCATGATGAACGTCCTTATAATGGATAAATTATCCATATAAATTACTTGAGGGAAAGTATTTTTGGGTGCTAATTGATGATGGAGCACATACAAACTATGCTTATATTTTACCTGAGAATTTCTTCATAGTGCTTTGTGCCTGTACTCCGTGAAGACCACTATACAAAAATAAGTTGTACTGTATTGTATTGTATATCATAGAAAAACAAATTGAAGGCCATTAATACAAGAAGTTTAAAAAAAACAAAAAAAATGCTAGAATTTTCCAAAAATAAAGGAGAGTAACTACAGTAGATTGTTTATTGGACTATTTTGTGAAACAAAATTTGAATTTAATGATAAAAAGTGAGATGCTACACTCCTGCCTATTGCTGAACAAAATAACTTGGGTACTGAGAAAGCAAAAGCTCACCTATAAAGCATTTATTTTCTAAATATATTGTGTATTTGTTTTAGCCATTAGAAGATAAATACTTATTCTGAAGATAAAATAGCTTCATGTATGTGCAAATTAACCATCATTAAAAGTCCAGCTAACAGCTGTTTTCTTTCATGTTTAAATATTTGCCCTTTTTTGTCTGTTTTTAAATGATGCTTATGTCTGGTTATGGAAGAGGGTCACTGTCAGCTGAGACTATGGAAAAATTGCATTCACACAACTACAGTTTTTAATCTGTTGTGTATAAAACACTAAATTCTCCACAAAAGCAGATGGATAAGTAATATAAATGTATCCTTTACAATTAAACCACATTGTGTCCATTGCTGGTCTGCTCTTCTTAAGTATTTCATTATTAAAACAGTACATAATTTTATTACTGTAAAAATATCTGCATGCTCAAAAGTAAGCCTTTTTCTATACCAAGTTCAAAAAGAATAACTGAAACAAGACCACTGCTGTATTCAGCAACATAGGATGAATTTTATGGCGTTTCTTAATAAATGCTTCATAAAATAAAAGATTGATATGTGAAATTTTATCTTTCTTGCCTTGTATCTGGTCATCTGTGCTGGGAAAAGTCTTATTGCCCTCTTTTTCTTTGACATGGAGAATGAGACTTTTACTTACCTCTCAAATCTGTGAATGTACCCTAAATTTTAATCCTCACTTTTGCCAAAGTGAATTTTTTAAGTAATAAAAATATGTGGTATTCAAGGCAGACAAAAAAAATCAGGTTCTCTCCATCTGATAAGATAATATCAGACAGGTCAAGATAGGGAGCACAGTTCGGTACCCTGGTTGGCAACCCCCCAGACAGACACATGTTCCAGTCCCACCTTTCAGAAATTAGGGTGAATCCCTATCTGCTGCTGCCTAATGACCACATGGCCATAGTGCCGTAACTGATGCTCCCTCACAATGTAGGTAATGTGCCTCAATCAGGACTCCGTGAGAAATTGCTCATCCAGTGTTACCGAAGGATTCTCCGAAGAGAGACTGGATAGCATCCATGTCTCCCAACCATATAGCAAGACAGGAAGCACCAGGACTCTAAAGACTTGGACCTTCGTCTTTTTCCACAGATATCAAGAGCTACACACCCCTTTCCAGTGACCTCATGAACCCATGCTCTCTCAATCCATCAACTGACTTCATAGAAAGAGTGACCAGAGACGTGATTGCTGCTGTCGAGGTACGTAAACTTCTTGACAAGGTCAACACTGTCTCTTTACATTGTTGATGGCTATTCCTAAGAGGTCAATAAAGGCCTGGATTTTGGTTTTTATCCAGGACAGTCACAAGCCCAGACACTCGGACTCCTCGGTCAGTTTCTCGAGAGCTCCGATTAGAGCCTCCATTGACTCCAGAAATACCAGACAAACTATTTTTAGTAATAAAACTCAGTATGTCATTCCAAAAGATGGCGCATCACAAATATTTGTAATAATGCAATTTACTTTTACATGTATCATAAAATACTTTCCAATTGATAGTGCACTGCAAACATTAATGCTGAGATCTATGTTGATTATTTAGATTTCAATTAAGTCTGAATGTTTCCATGTTGTGTCTGTAATGTTTAAACCCACCCAAGTTTTTGCTGCCCTAGGCGACTGCCTTGTTCATCTAAATGGTTCATCAGGTCTTAATTACAAATACAACACTTTTAAATATACTGTAATTATTAATTGAAATAAAACTAGTCACTTAATTGTTTTTTTCTCTTATAATCCTCTAAAGTTGTTTCACAATGGAATGATCAACAGAAGTCTGTTAATGCATAGTGGAAAATGGAGTGAGTCTAACTTTCCTACATTTAAATGATTTAAACCTCTCCCCATGCTCATCAGAGACCACTCCTATAACTGTATGCATACCTATTACATTGGCAAAACAACAGATTAAACTAGACTTTGTATAGTTTAGTAAAAACAATTTAAACAACTTTCTCTCTTCTGGACAAATAAAATGGCATTTTCTAACCTTCTAAATATAAATTCCTTGTTATTTTTAATAAATAAGAGAAAAAAATATATAGCAAATACTTAATGTTGAATTGTTTCCAACTCAACTAACATTAAAAACAAGGAAATCTTTCATTTTTCAGCTCAAAACATGCATCAACTAATATTCTGAGAATGCACTCATTTTTATAAAAATTTTATTTCAAAACTGTGTTTTCACTAAATCCAGTATTTTGATGCAATTGACTTAGTCAAATGCATTAGCACTTGACATTACAGATGTCACTTTGGCAGAAACAGTACTTTAATGGTGTTTTGTTTGTGAAAAGCACAATGTAAAGCTGCTCCTGTACAAGAAAGGAGCAGAAGAAAAGAATAAGAACAAACTTTGCTTTTGGGAACAAAGTCTTCTTTTTGTTATTTGGTGTAAAAATTGAAGTCTTGGATTGATTTGGAGTTCCAGTGAAAAAATTTTAAGGCTGGGGATTACCACTTTACTGAGAGCTTATAAGAATGGGTCTAAGTGAGACCATAATTTTCCTGTTCATCATCTGCACATTTTAATTAACAATTATAAAATAAGAAACAACTGTATATACATCTGGCCATTTACTTTTCAGAATGAAATAGAACAAGATTTACTACAATGTTTTACTATACGAGGGGCAGTCAATGTGCAAATTGGGGTGTGCAAAATCAGCTTCAGATACGCTAGCAGCACTGCAGGAAGTGCTGAATTGACGCTAGCGTAAAAGTTCCAAATTTGCACATGAACTTGATGTCGCAATGTTGCAGTTCGAACAATGTGCTAACATCAAGTTCATGTGCAAACTGGGGAAATCAGCTTCAGATATGTTGCTGCAGTGCCGTTAGCATACAAGTCCCTAATTTGCACATGAACTTGATGTTAGTATATTGTTCAAACCACGACATTGCGCTAAATGACTATGAACAGGTCTAACTCAAATGGTAATTAAAACAATACTACATGCCAAAACCAATCCAGAGCTTTTTTGTGTGTAATCTGATCCTTCACTCTCCCATTACATCACAATTCTGGAAACATTTTGGATGCCCCTCGTATAGTAGAGTATAGGCTAAGAAGTCTGCCAAATGATGGCATTTATTGGGCACTGAGTGATCCAATGTATGTTTCAGCGTGTACATTTTTTACTATATACATTATTTTCTAACCTATATAAAGTGCATATTAAATTCTTCAACATTATGAAGTTTATATCAATTATACTGGATATATAGGGTAATCAGATGTCCTGAAAGGTGTCCCAATTTTAAATTGTCCTATATTTTCCCACACTAATTTTTCATGGTGGTAACCCGAGATGGAAAAAGTACAAAAACATTACCCAAGCAGGAGTATTACTTCTCAAACAAAATTAACTTATGTATAAGTATCTTACACGGAAACCACGGAAATAAAAGGAAGCCCTGAAAAATTACTCAAGTAAAAGCACAATTTACAAAAAAGAAACTTTATAGGGCAATTCAGTTTTAACGAAATATAGTATGTACATATCTAACAATAAGGAATGACTTAAGTACATTTATGTTAGATAGAATTTCTAGTGGGGGCTGGGCAGTCTTTTGGCCTTGGAGCCCTTGCAGATTTTGTTTTTTTTTTCTGTCTTTCCCAGCCATCTGACCTTATCATCGGACTTATCTTTAGAGACATAGAAAATGATATTTAACTTTCTATAAATTATAGATCTGTTTTATATATGTATTGAATTATTTATTCATTCTTCTTCTTACCTAATTTGTTTTTCTTTTCTTGCAATAATTTCTTTTACATTTTGTAAAGCTCTTTGAGCTACATCCTGTGTAAGAAAATTTGTTATAGTAATAAATGTTGGGTTATTAGTAAGAAAACTGAAAGAAAGTGCACAGCAGCCTCATTGATTTCAACGTGTTATTTTTATGTTACACTTCTAGGAAAATGGGTCCATTATAATTGCAAAGCACTTTCTACTCCCCTCCACTATAATAAGATATAAAGTTATGGAAACAGATCACATATTTTTATTACTGGAAGTACACATAATAATTAAAATATAAGTTCACTAAGGATGCTATGTTCTTTATATACATTTTGCTTTATGAAAAATTGTTTTAATATGTACAAACGCAGTAGAAAACTTTACATACAAAACTGCAACTGTCGACTTTGCTGTTAAATTTTAAAAACTAACTGATTAAATTACAGCATTCTAAATATAAAACAAACAAGACAGAATGATCCAATGTTGTCACTTTCTTTTGGACTTTCTATTGGATTTCAACATACAAAAATATTTTTATTTTCAAACCAAGTTACTGTAACTTCATTATTATCATGTGCTTCTACCAAGCTGGGCCCTTCATCAAATGCAAAATGCCAAATACTCTCCCTCCCCGGAATAAGATTTAAATTTATGAAAACATATATTTATTGCTACATCTGCACTATAGGCATTACAATTTGAAATCAACAATAAGGCTGGCATGCTATTTAGATTGTTATTAAAAAGTTGTCCACACTCATCTCAGCCTATTACATTAATAGTGAACATCACTGAGGCAACCTGTGCATTTCAAATACTGAAGCATGCAAAACAATAACATCATGACAGAGAATGCATAGAAGGAAGTAATTAAAATAATCTCTAAATATCATCTGGCAATGCAGTATGTAGTTATTATAAAGTACATTAAAAAGTCATTTGAGGTAGCAAACACTTCAGTTGAGAGAAAAGCTTGAGGTTTTGCAAATAAAGTACAGTAGAAGATACAAGCCTGTTGAATCCTATTGACATAAAGGCAGGTACAATCTGCATAGAACCAGAATATACAGGCAAATTTTAAAAACTTAAATAGCAGGTAATATGCTATCTCTAAACAGAAAAGTAGAACACCGATGAACAAGCTACAGTTAGATTCTCATGATTGTGCTTTACACCCTTTAAAACAAAGATGAAAAAGGAAAAAAACATGCAGGCAAGTTTTACAGAAGATAAGTAGAAATGCTTATGTTTTGTTAATTATTACTCAACTGAAACTTAGATGAATACAGCATATGCATTGTCAATATAATGACCAATTTTTTGAATGGCCAATTATATGTGCCGCATACACTGCAAAAGACAGATGTTATTAATTTGTTATTAAAATTCCCTGGAGGTATTTGCTGTAGTCTTGCACATTACACATGTTTCTAAATGCACACCATGTATGTAATACTGTACATACTGATGGGGAAAATCTTTTAAAAATGATGCTGCCTGTTATCCAAGCTTTTTCTTTTGCTCAGTTCTCCCAGGGGCAAACATAAAACTACTATTTGAATTTGAAAATAAATTAAAAAGTACAATTACCTACTGTGACTAAAAGTTTGCAGTTACTTTGTATCAATGCACATGCTGGAAAGACGGCTTGTTTTAGCCAATGTTTTCTATGAAAGACTGCTTCAGGATTACTAAGACAGAGAATAGGCAGTCTAGAACCTCCAATTAATAAATGTATTATTTTACAATTGCCAGGGACACATTCACTAAGTTTTCTAACTAGTTATGATATCAGATTTTATAGAGGTTTATGTTTGGCAGTTTGCATCTGCTTATATGCAGCCTATATGATTTGAGAGGCTCTGTATGGCATTTTTATACATCTGTGTAGATGTTTTATACTCAATATGAGTAAAGGTATGGATGCGTGTTCTAAAAAGGGAATTCCAAAAATAGTACAGAATCAGAAAACATCACAAAAGTTATAAAAACATAAGTAATTAAAAATCACACAATGGAGAACCATAGCCCTTTTCAAGGGTGAACTAGATTTATTATGGATAGGACAGAGCCATAAAGTTCCACCAGATGTTCGAGGAAGCCAATTGAGGCAAGCAACATCACAAAGGTCCTTCTGGGAGGTCAATTTTCCTTTGTTTTTAAGAAGGAACATTTGAAAGGGTGTGTCATGTTAAAGACATATCCATTTAATCATCCTCACTTTATTAAATGGGAAAAGGGCTCACCCTTCCATAAAAGTGGTACCTGGAACATATTTTTCCTATTTGATCAATACATGTTTGCTGCCTAAGAGGACTCCTTGTATTAATTTGGAATAAAAACTAGTCTAATGAGAAAGAACTGCTTAATTGCTGAAAAACAGAGATTAAGGATATTTTGAGTGATCTATTTTTTTGGGTTATGTAGTATCCCAGCAGTATACCTGAAGTAAAACAGGAACCAAAATGGCACAATACAGAAAGTAGAGACAGCAGAAGACATACAAGAATAAAGAAAGCAACACTGTTGCTAAAAGATGAAAAGGGTTAAAGATTACTATAAAGCCTTTTAGGGGATTTAATCTTAATGGAGGGAAAGGAATGTGATGGAAGCCAATACCCCCAAAGAAGATACTTATGCAAATTATTAAAACTAGTCATATGACTAAAATTACCATTTGGAATGATTTTATTTTTTAAAAATAAAATGAAGTCAAACAAATAACATGCTAGTTTTGGGAAAAAAAAATTGTTTGATTCACCTTGAAATTATTTTAAATTTGAAGAATATGTTGATTGCTTCTAATTTTCTTTTTAAAAATGTTTTGGGGTCCCTTTTAAAGCTTACAATGCTAGAGCACAGGTATAAGATTTTAAAATCCCCATCTCACAATGTTTCAGAGAAGCACAATACTGTAAAATAAGGAAACTGCTGATCATTAAATGAATGCAGCACAGTGTAAAATGTAAGCTTGCACCTGTCTGTCACGTAACTAAGCAACTCTTATTTTAGTCAAGTAACGGTTCACTGTTACAAATTAAACTAGAATCTGCAAACTGTGGTGGAAAGCAGCTTATATAAGTACCACTCTGGCACTACAAAGAAATAAAAGATGTTCTCAGAGCCTAGGCAACACAAGGATAGCATGGGCCACACGGCAAGGATTCAGTCATCACATTAAAGCAATAAAAGAAAATTCTCAGAATATCTCACCCTTTTCAGCCTTTACATGACAAATTTAATTTAATACATTTAGAAAAGCTATCAAACTTCTCTCACCTGTACACAGAGACAAATGTAGAAAACAGACAACTTTTAAAATGCTGTGAAAAACAGTCAACGTGAACTGAAATGAACACTCATTGCATTATAATTGTAAGAATAAATATATTCTGTATCAACACAATACAATGAAATAATTATATCTCAAAAATCACTTTTAGGGAGGTTTGTTTCAGCTTGGCATATATTTAAAATAGATCAAATGTTTACTTTTAGACAGACAGACAGACAGAATTATGAATGAGCATAATAATATACTCCATCAGAAATGAAAAATCTCCAATTAAAACACAGCAGAAAATGATTTGAGTAATTCACAAAGATATCTGATGTGATGGTGATCCGATGGTTAATATTGTTGAATCCAGTTCCCATTTTGAATCCTGTTTATCTGAGGTATCCATTATCTATGTGAATCTGCATGGTTTCTATTTCCTTCTACATGTCACACAGTTGCACACTAAGTTAACTAGTAACTCACAGCTGGAAATGCACACTATGTATGTGGTCATGAATTATTGCTTTAAAGGGTGTCAGCAGTTAGTACACAAGTACATAATCTTGAATTGGATCATGTAAGTCAAACAGTGGATATAAATAAGCTATCATATACAAGAAACTGTACATTCTACAGTCAAGCGATGACAGGACACAAACAGTCATTCAGCTTTGTTTACTTTGCATAAAGAAAAGTCTAAGCTGCAATCAGAAATAAAAAAAAAACAGATCTTGAAGTCTTTGGAAGGAAGCCACCTACTGGCACTGGGGTTTTTAAACAATGTACAGTGGAACCTCGGGTCACGAACGTCTCGGACCACGTACAAATTGGGTTACGACAAAAAAGTTTGCCAAACTTTTGCATCTATTTACAACCAAACACTCAGGTGACGAACAAGCCAGTTACCCTTCCGGTTCGTACGCACCGATGATTTCCGCACGTGTTCAGTCTCTCCCTGTGCATTCCCTGTGCAGCGGGCGAGCGAGAGAGAGAGAGCACGAAAGATAGAGAGAGCGCAAGAAGGCAGTTAAAGAAGGCAGTAAGGCCGAGAAGGCAGTTAAAGAATGCACCGGGCTTGTTTTTAAAGAGACTGCTTCGAGCACTGTTTTAATCTGTTGTATTTAATGAAGACTTTTTTCTATTGGATTTACTTCTGTTTTTATGGGCTCATTTATTTATTGAAGGATTCTGAAAGCACTGCACTTTATTTAATTTGGACTTTGTTTTTGATTGTTGTTTTGTTGATTTTAATAAAAGCACTTGGTACTTTTTGCACCATCCGATTGCTCCACTGTAGTGCCTCACTGTCGTGCTCATCGGTAACATTACCAACGGTGATGAGTTTAAGGGCTCCCGGAAGCGAGCTGGGAGCATGCAGTGAACCCGCATCGTCACAGACTTTACCTCAAAACTGTAGTCTCCTCTCCACCCAATTCCTTCATGCCAGAACTTGACTCATGCAATGTTAGTTTATGTATTACAGATTTTTCAAATGTTAATTTTTCGGTTCGTAGCATGAATTGTTGCAATGTTACTTTTCTTGGTTGTTAATTAAATTATGGATTTTTCAAATGTTAATTTTTTTAATGAGTTTTAAGCACAGGGAAAAAAAAGTGTTTACAGTGAGCGGTTTGGTTTGTAAGGCTATAGCATGAATTCTTGCAATGTTACTTTTCTCTGTTCAAGGTTTTCTCAGTGTTATTCAATGTTTTTACATTTAGTTTACTGTTACGCTGTACATACTATGGTATAATGAACTATTTTGTGCTTAAAAACCTTTAAAAAAATATATTTACATACAGTCCGTGCTGTCTGGAACGGATTAATTGTATTTACATACAATCCTATGGGGGAAATTACTTCGGGTCACGACCAAATCGGGTTACGACTAGAGTTTTGGAACGAATTATGGTTGTGACCCGAGGTTCCACTGTATTTTGAAAATCTTGAACTTTAGCTGCAATGAACATGGTACTTAAGTTTAATTAGACAACAGTTTAGCAACAGTGGTAAAATTTGGTTCTAGGAGTTATTGTATGGATGACACACATCTTATTAGGCCTGAAAGAGGACTTAAAAATGTCCCCTAAAGTGGATTATCAGATGAAGTTAATGTGGGTTTATACAATCATGATGTTATACAATGATTACATTTTATGATTATATATTCCAATACTACACTGTACATCTTTCTAGTTGTAAAAGAAAGCATGTTTTCTCAAAACTCCTAAAATCAAATAAAGTACTGATTTTGATCACAGGGAAAGTGATTTTAGTTCATCCAGGAGAATTTATTTGTTCATTATATTCACTTGCTTTCTTGGATTAAAATTGTTACAGTTTAATCCGGGCTCTGTCCCTAATATTGTTTTTTTTAATTACCTTTATTTATATTGTTAATTTTTATTGACTACTTTAAGGTCATTTTCTATGAAATTTTGTTGTTTATTCTTGTAATTAGTAATTCTCATTTAATGAATAGTACGTTTTTAATTATTGTGTATGTGTATGTATATTTATTCTTCTAAATATTATCTGTGCTGCTTTTATTGAACCTAAGGATTCAGAACCCCCTGACATTGCAGCTGTGGGGACCTTGCAAAGCCCTATTCACAGACATCTTTGCTGAGGAATTAGTTATTTTTCATTTTTGTTTGTTTTTCTTAAGTAAACTTTATTTATCGCTATTAGGAATCACTGTTTTAGTTATTCTGAGCCAGGAACTTTATGAAATCAGTAAAACCTTTTTTAAGATTTATATGCTTGGCTCCTTTTTGGTTTACAGGCAAAAAGACTGCCTCTTGAGATTTGTGAGGGCCAGGATATCTTTTGCTTGAGAGACTGACCTTACATTTTCAGGCCTTCCCGGGAGTTGGACTTCATTTTTGAAATGGAGACCTAGTTTTGAAGATTAAGCCTTTTTTTAATCTTCACAAGCCCTGTCGCTTGCAACAAACTGATTACATTAACTTGCTAAAGAAATGATTAACACTAAGAATTCCAAGAAGCTCTGCTGTTTAAGGAGAAATCTTAATAAATGAGAAATATAAAAAACATGTGAGGTAGACTGCAGTATTTCCCTCCCTAGACAAACAGGTAGAAGGCTCCAGAATGGCTGACATAATACACCATATACAAAGGCTCTAGCAAGTAGGAGTGCTATTCTAATGGAACTTCCACTGAGTTGTAAAATACTTGAATTTTGAGTTCCCTAAAACAATACCTTTACTCACAATATCAACTATTTATTTCTTGTAAACAAAAAATGTAACCTCTCCTGTGCATGGTCTTTCTTTTCACAAATTTGATTTGTAGAGTAAAGTTAGCTACCTGCCTACAGCAGAGCAAGGAGACAATGTGCTAGGGACCAACTAGTGCCTTAAGAATGGCTCCTATCAGAAAAGTAATGGTGATGACGTGATATGCTCTCAGTCTGGATTGGCCTTTGAGATCAGTTATTTCATTAAGCTTGCAAAAACCATGTACAGAAACTATATAGTTAAAGGCTTCAGAAAAGAAGTAGATAACCAGCTGCAAAACAGAAATGATGCCACTTATAATTCCAAAATGTTAGGTGGGAGTACTACAACTGCATGCTGTACAATGGGGAAACCACTAGTTTGTCAAAAAATGGCTGCCAGTTTAGGAAAACTCTAGGAACCAATAAGACATGATATTAGGATGCTAAGATACCATTAACATAGATTTATATATGACAAATCTTGTGTTCCAGCAGGGGCTGACAAGTGAGCCGGAGGCTTAAAAGACAAAATATGGTGCTCTGAAGAGTAACAGCTGTCAATTCATAGGTAAGAGGAATTCAAACAAATGGAATAGCATAAAAATGAATTGTAAATTGGCTGAATTTCAATGCAAAAATATTGTGAACATGTAGCTATAACGCTGCTCCATAGGAGTCCATCTATGCCCACTATTTTAAAGGACAGACAGAACACAGGCCAAGTGTGATGGACAGAAGTATGGCAAAATATTGATTTCTCCAAAGAATGTTACCACTTTAAGCAAGCAGACTTCTCATGGCCTGCACCAAAATGGCTCCACATTGCTCAAAAAGGAAACTGTGACTAAGCATAGGTCACAGGCTGCTACAAACATCTGATTCAATTCTGATTTTTTTATTGTCACATAGGCAATTAACCACTCTTTTTAAAATGGGTAAACAAATGACTATGATAAAAAAAAGTTCATTGTAGCAATAAAAACAAAAGTTCACAACAACACAAACCGGTATATTATAGTTTCATATTACAAATAACATTAATTTATATTCCCCCAAATCCCCCAAGTAACTGGTTGACCACGAAACATAATTCCAATTTTGTCTTCCTGACATGAACTGAAGGAAAAACGTGATTGTGATTTACTGTTCCATCTTTCCCTTTCCTATGGATAATGGAGCAAATGCAACCTGCAAATTGTAAACACCATTGCTGGGTGGGGATCAAATTTGATTTGATAAATTTATCTTAACTCTATGGAATGTTATCTGTTTCTAACTAAAATCAACAAAAATATAAAAAAAACACTTTTGCAATTTTTTAGTAAGCAGAAGGAATAGGGGTGTTCTGAGGACAAAGTAGTGACTACAGTGTAACTGTTCACTTTACTGAAAGATTTCAAGGGTGTACAATGCACTTTCCATATTTCAGTTAAAACATTTACCATTATCTGGGATGATCATGTCATTCTACTCAAGGTTTTACTAACATTTCTGAGATTGTAATAAAATTAAATCCGTCCTAGTAACACAACATGTATCCTGATTTTCACAAACACATATACATAAACAGGAGCACAATCAAATTGAAAAGAAACAGTTCTCATACCAGGTTTAATATGTTCAACTCTTGATTTGTGTCACCACAGAATTAAAATTTTAACATTTTAAGTGTGATATAGCTATTCAGGAAAAAAAAGGAAACCCCAGTGAGGCAGTAATAGAAAACCTAAGGCAGGAAAAGAAAGAAAAAAATGAGAATCTCATTAAGTTTTAAAGTAGCTATTAAAACTCTGTTGGGGAATGAAATGAAAAAAAAATCTTATTAAACATTGCGCCTGTTATAGTGTTAGAAGAGATAACTGAGCAAATTATTTTTAACGTGAAAGCACAGTAATTATTAGGTGTATAGAAAAGGGATAAAATGTTTTAAGACCTATCTATCCACTCTTTCTTAAACCTACATTTTAACCTCTGGGGTTACTGACAAACCTAAATCAAGCTAATAGCATTGGGCCAAAAGCAACAGTAGCACAGAATGCCTAACTTAACTCTCACAAGAGATACATTTAGAGCGCAAATTTACAATAGCATGCATCTGAATGGTGAAAGGAAACTGAATTTAGCTTAATGGTAATGAGAAGCTGTAATAACAGTCCTTGTTCTGTTATAATATTAACAAAATAATATACTGCTCTTACACATTCTGTACATTCTGTGTTTATTAGTATTGTCTTATTGTAATTCTTACTTAGTCTTTTTTTTTCCTTTTTTCTTCATCATGTAAAGCACTTTGAGCTACATTATTTGTATGAAAATGTGCTATATAAATAAATGTTGATGTTGTTGTTGTACAGTAGCCTTTACATATCTGATGGTAACTGTGGGAGCTAGTTTATACAATGTGAGTGGGTTTCAGTCATTTTCAGCAGTACTAGGGTGTTGTACCATGTTAGCCATTATGAATGTAGTGAGAAGTTAAGTAAAATGACACACTTCATTGACTTACTAAAAAGATTACAAAATGCAAGCTTTTGAGGCAACTCAGGCCTCTTCTTCAGCCAAGATGTCTTTTTCGGGGTAATGCAGATATTTCATTTATAAGGTTTGTTAGTAACTGTTTTACTAAGGTTCTGCTCTGTGCATCTTTGGCAAAACAAAACAGTGTTTTTAACAACAAAATGGCTGTTACCTGGTTGAAGAGCTCACACTTCTAACATTTCAGCAAATATTTTTAAGATCATTATAGTTTAATTCACACACATTTGAATCTAAGTGCTACAATATATTCTTATTTGTGCAAAGAATACTGAATTTCTTTGAGCTAGTCTTATCAAATTTAAAATGGAAAAGTTTATTACAAAAAAGTCTGTGATCAATTAAATAAAAACAAGCCTGTTGGAAATTGGTAGTGTCTTCAGGGAAAAACTACAAACAACTTACTTATTGATTTCTGGCATATCCCTTCTTTGTATTCTTCAGCAGTTTCTTCAGATGGTGTCATAAGTTTGCTGACCCGAGCTGAATAACAGTGAGCGGGCATTATTTACTGTGGAATTAGGACAAGGGCAAGAGGTACAGAAGAGAAGAGCTATACAGTAATAAATGGAAAGCAAATCATGCGGTTGCATTGTTATTACTAAGGAAACATTGATTAAACTGAACAGAGATACACACGGACAGGGAATTAGTAGGCTTGCTTGGAACATGAATGTTCATCACAACTGTCACTTAGTATCAAATGACTACAAAATAATAAGACCTCTGGGGAAAAACAACTGGAATGATAAATGTACTTTTCATTTAATATACCAATTGGCTATTTTTTTATGTGTATCTTCATAGTATGAACGGCTGGTTTATTCTTTTCTTTCTGTTCTTATAAAGTTATGCACGCTAATGCTAGCTCAAGCCACTGTAACAATTGCATACCAATTAAACAAATGAAAGCTACAGAAATATGCTATTATAGAAAAAATATTAGCCAAGAAAAAATGGTTAAAAATATTACATACTTTTGTATAGTACAGTGTCTTGCATCATGGGTAAACATATTTCTCATTTACTTGCAATTGTTAATCATTTTGTGATTACTAATAACATAAGAAACAGAATACAGAAAAGCTTGATTTTAACTTTTTAGGTAAGCAGAAGCATATTAAACAACAGCTTCATACAACTTGAAAGGTTATTATTACATAACAAGGCCACACCACTCAAGCGTAGCTCACAAAAAATGCTTCATAGCAAAGAATTGTTTAAACCAGTGTGGGTGCTGCTTTCAGAGGTTTTAGTGGAATGATTAAGATTATGTGAAAGAAAGATTAAGAAAAATGTTAAAAAATAAATGTAAAAAATTGTTTTGGTCAAATTATCTGGTTCATTTTAGTACCAATTAAATTCTGTGCTTATATACTGGACACAAAGAAATGTTCAGTTTTTACTAATTAAATGAAAGTGCATCTGCCCTAAACACTGGAAAAAAGAAGTAAAAAATGCTATTTTTTTCTTTAATCTAAAGTAATTCAAGTCTATCTATTATAAAAAAAAAAAATCCTGGAAAGAAAAAGCAGGGCGACAATACATGATCTTCTCGGAAGACACTTAAAAGACCTGCGAGATGAGACGCAAGCAATATCAAATAAGAGAGCACAGCCAGCAAACACTCAGTCGTGTAAAGGCACGTAGCACACACAGATCTTGTGCACTCAATACATATAAAGCGTATACGAACAATACATTCTAGATGAAACGTCAATGACTAAGCAAAGAAGAAAGAGGCACACGGAGAAAAGAGTCCCAAAAGCGTTGGAGAGAAAAAAAAGGCAGGTAAGAGATTATGAAAGCATTGGAATTCGAAAGGCTCAAACAAATGAAGGTGCGATACACATGCAGAGAAAGGTAAAGAATATGAAAGCAGTAAAATTAGAAAGTATTGTAGCATCCCAGCCAGGTTGAAGCCTTTTGTGTTTTAAGTGACTGTTAGGTCTGATTGAGGGAGGGCGGAGTACAGCACGGAAGACTGTTAGAGGGGTATTGATTGATGCAGTAAATTGGGTGAGACCTGGGGGATGAGAGGGTGCTAGAAAGTTGTACTTGGGGTTACGAAGTCAGCAATTGTTCAAGTAAAACTTTTGTGACACTTTATTATGTCAGTCGCTACAGTATCAAAAAAAAAGATAGTAAAGATTGCATTAGCGAAAACAAAAAGAAGTTAATCATCAGGACCAGGTGTAATTGAAAAAAATAGCAGGACAAAGCGAGGTAAGAAATAAAAGGCAAAGAGCAGAAAACAAAGTCTTTTCTCCTTCACATCATTTAATGCACAAAACGTAGATTTACACAATAATGGACAATACGCTATGAGAATCTGGGCTCCCGCAACAGTTAAAGCAACAACAAGTTTCATTTCAAAGAAAACACAATTCGGTCAGGTGTATATTTATGATCACGGAGATGCGATCGCACTGCGAGCAGCAGAGACACAAAGTGGCAAAGTGGAAATATAGGAGAAGTACTGTTTTTATAAAAGTTTTTAAAGTAAAAGTGAAAATAACGCATATGTAACAATTCCCATGAAAATAATCTCTTTAAATTGTATATTCGGTAAACCAAACACGTGGGTTTGGCAAGCGAAGAGAGCAGGGGACAAATATTTTTATTATATCCTTCAGTTGAACACAATTAATTGACATTCCAAATATAATCTGCACATTTGGACTACTGGCTCGACTTTGCTGGACACATGGGGCCTCATGTATAAACGGTGCGTACGCACAGAAATGTTGCGTAAGAACTTTTCCACGTTCAAATCGCGATGTATAAAACCTACACTTGGCGTAAAGCCACACACTTTTCCACGGTACCTCATGCCTTGTCGTACACAAGTTCTCCGCTCGGTTTTGCAAACTGGCGGCACCCAGCGTCAAAGCAATGGTACTGTTCTTGTGTGATTACTCATTATTTTCATGACGCGGCTTTATAAATACACAGAAACTAACCGCATATTGTTTATTAGTGTAATGCATCTGATTGTAATTAACTCGTAACAATATAATGGTCCAGGGAACAGCCATAGTATTCCAAATACCATAACTGCTTTAGCGTTGTTACTCTCACTTCTATTTCTTCTTCTTCTTTCAGCTCCTCCCGTTAGGAGTTGCCACAGCGGATCATCTTTTTCCATATTACTCTCACTGCACGACTCGGAGTATTTATATCACTGTATCTGAGTGTGAATCACAGCAGCAGCTGATCGGAAAGAATTATCGGTATACAGCATTAAGCACACGCTGTCTCTGCCACTGCAAAATGTTTTAAAGCCTTTCCTGTACGGACCTCGCGGTTCAGAAACAGTTTAATCCCAAGAACTTTAAATGCACTCAATCAATTGCTCCTTGTAGAACGGTTTGTACTTATAAGTACAATCACCACACTGTAAACTTGCACTACAGTTATAATATCTCACAACCTGAGCCACTTTATAAAGCGCGTATTTACATATGATGCGATATCATTTTTAAGGTGAAATGAAGCAAAATATGTTTGTTAAATTATACACATAAAACTTTAACTTCATTTAAATAATCTATATTCTTCACTGGGAGTGTCGTGAAGGATAGAATAATTAAACATGTACTACGAAGATATTTCAATGTTCTTTAAGCGTTTTGAAGAATCGGCTAAGCTTACAGATGGCTTAATGTCTATTACAGAGCTGATTGTATGGCGATCGGTTACTTGGGGAAAGAAAAGCAAGGACTCTTGGGGCGGTCACGCCAATATATATTGAATATAAAACAGAAAGAAAATAACAACACAGCTAAAAGCAGCGACAAATTTCGACAAAAGATAAATGCTTGTCATGAGCACGAGGCTCATGAAACACATGTTTAATAATGTGCTTTAGCTCCTATCATCATGAAAATGACATCACGTATACATCTCAGTATTTTAGTTATTCAAAGAGCTGTAATATCACAAATGTAATGGACTCTGTGTCCAGTTAGAGGAAGAGAGCCAGTTTAAGAAGCAAGCAGTGATTCACACACATAGATCACATACTAGTAGAAGATCAAATACAAAACAAAGCATTTAACGTGCTACTTTAATTACGATGTAATGTTGAGAAACTGGTTAATTAAACGATTTTATAATGTTCTACTAAATGACAAAATAAACTACGTGATTAAAGTGGAAAATTCGAGATTAAAGTTGACATTTCGTGCTTTTTCCCCACCGTGTGCCTTTTTTCTCTGTACCCTAATAAACTTTCATATGACACTCAGACAGTGGGCTTACAACTCTTCTTTTCACGGCAACTTTGATATGTGACTTCTTTTTTATTTCCGGCACTGTGCGATTTTGTGAATGTGAGCTTTCAAGTTTCTCCAACACGCTATGTCACTCGATCAACTTCATTTTGTTGATTATACCACGGTTTATTTGAACAAATAGTATGTTTTTTCCTTTGCCTCCACTTGGTATTCGCTGAAATTCTTATATTTTCCCCGTGCTTTTCCCATTGTCTTTTCACAGAAGGCTGCGCTTAAGGGCGATTTATATTGATTTGCATATTCAAATAGGCGTATATCTGGGAGGATTTTGGGTCGTTACATAATGCGCGTGCACGAGTGTTAGTTTTCACGCTGATCGGGATTTATGTAACGGAAGGACGTGGAAGTTGGAGTACGCACAGATTCCTGCATCTGGATTTTTCTGTGCGTAAGCACATTTCGGCTTTTGTGCTTACGCCATGTTATAGTGCGAGTTCTACGCACGGCGTTATACATGAGGCCCATGGTCTCATGATCTGTCAATTAATTAGAAATAATTTATTTCATGTTTTGTAACCAGGACTCCATCCAAGATGGTATTAATGTGTCAGTACTGAAAAATACAAAAGCACAACAATCCAATTTATTGGAAATTAACACCTGCTAAAAAAAGAATAAGAGACGCGAACAAGCTGTAAAAGTGTTACTATCCTTTGCATCACTACCCACTTTTATCTTATGTGGATTATAGTTAATGAGGTGGCCACCTCAAAGATTCTCCTTTTAGGTAGCAGTATGTAGAGGAGACAAGATGACCTTGACAGCCGAGGATGAATTCTGAGGAACTGACATATCCTAGAGAATCAAGATCCTCAGATGATATTGACAATTCTTTTATGCTGGGATAAATTAGTTGGCTAGGTCATCTGTGTTTTATTATTCACGAATAACAAAAGCCAGACATTTGATATTGTGTGTTGTACGTTTGCTGTTTGTTTTGTTGTAAAAAGTCAAGCAAAATGACACCTTTTATTAGCAACTAAATAGATTACAATATGCAAGCTTTCGAGACAACTCATCCCCCTTCTTGAGGCAAGATGTAATACAGAGAATAGAATTCCCTATGCTTATATACAGATAAGGACAGATACCGCATTGAAAAACCTTCAAGTGAGACATCTTAGATGTAAAAAATTAATTGACCTCTTCAGGCTAAGATTCATTTAACAAGAGAGGAGAACAATGTATTGTCAAGATCTTTTGATAAGACTGTCCAACAGAGTCTTTTGAAGTTTTTGATGAGTTTTACCATACAATGTGGATCTGTAGTCAGGTTGTCTGGGTCAGTCCGAGAGATGCAAACTATCCTCATATATGGCCATAAAAGTCTTGTCTCTATTTAAACCATGTTGTAATGTGTTAAATTTTAGTATGAGATTAATTTCCCATTCTTTTCTCACTTGCTGTGTTCTGAAGTTACCCATAAGCACTTTGACTTTAAAGTCCTTCTAACAGTGTCCATGGCTGTTGAAGTAAGCTGCTACAGGAACATCCCTATTGTTGTGCTTTATGTAGAACCTATGTTAGTTCATTCTTTGGCAGAGTGTTTGTCCAGTTCCTCCCAACAGAGTGCAGTGTCAGGATATTTCATACACATGATTAGGTAGACCACATTAGATGATCTGCAGGAAAATGATCCCTTTATGTGATGTTCTATTCAGCAGTGCAACTACACAATTTGTATCATAAACGTAAGCACATGTTTTGCACCTTTTCTGTAGGCAGGGAGATGTGCCACTTTCTATTGGTTTACTTAGGGAGCTTCGGACAATTAGTTGCTGCAGGTTTGGTGGTTGTCTGTATGCAAGGAGGGGTGGTTCTGAAAATACAGTACATCTTTCAGCGTTCCGTCCTTATTTAGCATTGACTGAAGTTCTTTTATAATTTTTTAAAGTGCTTCAAGATGCCAGCTATAGGTGACAACAAGAGGGATGCTGTTCTTGTTGTCTTTGTTTTTATATTCCAGAAGGTGGTCTCTGGGTATGGCTGGGTAGCTCTTCTTATTTGAGTGTCTGTTGTTTTGGGGGAATAACCTTGTCTGATGAAATCTTGTTTAAGCTCCTGCAGTTGTCTATCCTGGTCTGATGGGTCTGAGCAAATATGGTTGTAACGTACTGCTTGGCTGAAAATAATGAAGTGCCTTATATGCTTGGGGTGGAAACTATCAATTCTCAGTTAGGTCCGTCTGTCAGTCGGTTTGTGGAAAACAGAAGTTACCAGAGTGTTATCTTCCAGTTGAATGGTGGTGTCAAGGAAACTGACTTCAGTTTTTGAGTAATTAAGCTTCAGCTTTATGTTGGGGTGGAAAGAATTGTATTTGGTATGAAAATGGAGGAGGTCTTTCTTACTGGCAGTCCACATTATGAATATGTCATCTATGTAACGGATATACAACATCAGTTTTAAGACGAATGTTGACATAAAATCTTCCTCCAATTTTGCCATAAATAGGTTTGCATAGTGAAGTGCAAACTTTCAGCCCATTGCAGTCCACATTTGTTGCAAGCAGAAGTCTTGTCTAAATGTTTGTTTTAGTAATTGTTTTAAATGGGCAGTTACTATCACCTAGATAGCAAAGATACTGTATCTGTTACAGAATGTTTAGAGGGCTGTTCACTTTCCATAATACAGTTCCTAGTGGTTTATCTATTGGTTGTTTGTTAATTTATGTCAAGGTTTATCATACGACAAGGGGTATAGGGTGAGTATCAACTAAGACTAAATTATCCACTCACTTAATCCTGCTTCACCAGTTTAAGTGCAGAAGAGATGGAAAGACAGAGATGGTGCCAGATAGGATCCAGCCATAGACAGGTTTAGAAAGCGTTTTGAGCAAGGTTTACACAGTGCCCTCATTCCCTGCTCATTTCAGTTTTATTACTAGCCTCTGATATGTTACTTTATTGAAATCTGTTTAAAAATCAGGATAGATAACTTTGTGTTTACATCCGTTTGTTGTTTTCTTATAGGAGAAAGTAGGGTGAAATGACACCTTTTATTGGCTAACTAAATAGATTACACCTTTCCTGATGAAGGGGCCTTAGCTGCCTTGAAAACTTGCATTTGTAATCTATTTAGTTAGCCAATAAAAGGTGTCATTTCACCCTACTTTCTCCTGTATCAATCTAACACAGTACAACACTCTACTGCTATTGTTTTCTTACAGAAATTTAGCACATTAGTGAAACTTACTGTCTAATCTGTGTTGATTGTTTATTTATGTACTTGTTCTCAGTCTTTTGTTTGATTCTGTAATTGGTTCCATTCATTTTCCCATGATACACGACACACTTACTGGCCTATAGTTACTAAAAGTGGCCTATGTTATGTAATGGGACATTTGCCTAACTTTCACCCTTTGATATTTACAGTAATTTCCTTTTAAATATACTATAATATCTATATATTTATTCACTATCCTCTTTAAACACTCTGGAATAGATGTTGCCTGGCCATTGTGATTGCTTTAATTTTACTGTTTTTAGTAGAACATTTAGTAGAAATTCTCTCACTCTGATGTCTCTGAATCAGAGATATCCACTTAATAATCGCTTTAGTTACTGGGACAAATTGACTGAGTTTTATATAAACAAGATAATTCATACAGTTACACCATGCATTAATCAACATATTTGGCACAGAAAGAATAAATGTGCAATGAATGTTCAATGCATCTCTGTTACACCATTGTCTTTGTATGCGACTCAATACTTTCAATATAGCTTAACTCAAATCATATAATTGTTTTTTCCTATACTGCACCTCATAATGTTAAGTAAATTTAATTTATGCAATAAGCATGGATATTGTTATAATTAATTCTCCAATATGATTTTGGATATCAAATTCATGTAACACTTTTCCAATTTGGTTAGATATTTAAGACAATAAATATGTAAATGCAAATATTTTAAGGACTTTGATTTGATTTTCCACAATTTATTATAAATGTTAAATACTGTATAATCCAGAAAATCTTTTTGTTGGTATCAGTTATGAAAAAATTGCATTATTGTCAAGTTTATTTTCATTCTGAGTTTGTATTTTGTTTAACAGGTAAATTCAATCATCCATCTGTCTTCCTAACCCACTTATCTAGGAAAGGGTCACAGGAAAGCTGGAGCCTCTCCCAGCAATCATCACGCACAAGGCAGGAATCCTATTTCCTTCCACAGTCCAATGAAATGTGAATTAGGTGGATTTGCATTGCCAAATTGGCCCTAGCAGGTAAATTTAGTTTCCTAATTAAAACAACGGATATTTAACTCACCGCACATTAACTTTGCAATGATATTTTATTTTAAATATTTGTCCTTGTGAATCTGTCAGGATTACTGGAAGAAATCCAATATACAACCATATTACTTTGCGAACAGAGGTTAGTACAGGAGGAATACTGTTGTAACGAAATTCGTGGGAGCATAAAAATATTTCATTATAATGGAAATTTCTTTATAATTAATATGGGGAAAATATGTATACTATTGTGACCGGGGTCACTGTTAATTTGCCATTTGGCAGTGGAGCAAGGAACACTCCATAGCTGCTCTGCTGCATGTGGTAAACAATAAACCAAAAGTAATTGGTTCTCCAATGCAGGATCAGTCTTACCATGTGATGTGCTTATGGCACGATGTTCAGGACATTTAACACCAGGCTCTGACCTGCTCTTCCTCATACTCTCCTTGTCTGCCACAGCAGTGATTCCAAGCTGCTGGTGTTATTCTAATCTGAAGATGGGAACTAAATCAAGATGACTGCCTATGTTGTGGTCCTATCTCGTGTTCTTGAATGCTGAAGTAACAGCTCCTACTTTGAATGAACTCTTGAGACTGTAACTGCCTTCTCTATATTGTAATAAAGTACCTGTATTTTCCTTGGAAACCTGGAGTAACCTTTCTGTCTTTTGTAATACTAACTCTGTGACCCAAGTCAGACAATACCTATAAAAAAAAAAAACAGTGCTTCTTAAACTGCAAAAAATATTTTATTTAAAAATAACACATTAGATGTAACTTGAATTTTATTTTAGACTAGGGGGCTCTGCCCCTTGCTTGCTTCATTCGCCAACCCCCAGGTGGGTGCTATGCACTAGCCACTTCACAGATCTGCCACTTGCGTATGGGGAAGCAGAAGTGCAATTTAAACAGATTGTGTTCATGGGAATTGTTGCATATGCATAACAGAACTAACTATTTTATATTACAGCAAGTAATTAACCATAGTAAAAAATAGTAAAACATAATAAATTGAAAGAAAATTATCTTTTTGTTCTGTTTGGCTTTGAAATTAACATGCAAATCCTTTTCAAACTTGCACTTTTACTGTAAAACTTCAGTAAAAACATTTTTTAATTAACTTTTCATCTATATCACATTGAATTTTGATTGCGTGTTTGTACTTACATCATGACAACGCAACATATAACTACCAGTGAGTGAATATCGTTTCTTTCTCTCTAATAAATAAACTGACTTTTTCAAATGTTTGTCCCTGTGATTTGTTAAGTGTCATAGCAAAAGGTATTCTAACGGGAAACTCTAAACATTTTAATATAAATAGCATATCAAGATCTCCTTTGGTGTCTAATGTTATCCGCAGAAGATGCGCTACATTAACTTTCATGTCAGCTGTTAAAATTTTACATGTCAGAATTGTTCGACCAATTCTGAATACAGCTACAGGTAAAATTCCATTACAACAAATATCTTTACAACAAAGTTTTCATTACAACAAAGTATTTTTATGGTCCTGACAGCTTCCCCATGTGACACGAGTCTATAGAAATCTTGTTACTATGAAGTACATTCAGCAGATACTTTCATTACAACGAAGCGCACAAAAGACCTTGAAATGCCTGAATGAATCATCCACAGAGCAGGTTGTTCTGTGGCCACAGCTTAGTTGTGCACAACAATCCCCAAACAGAAACACTGTAATTTTTTTCTCTTTCTTCGAACTTTCCGCATACTGTTTTTTTTTTTTTGCCTTTTTTGTTTCCTGCGGTTTTCACTGATACCCTTTGCTTATTGCTCATCAACATTTCAAAAACATCCATTGGAATTTAACTCATGGTCACCCTCCTATAGAAACGGCAGACATATTAGAAAAAAAAATACATTTTTTACAGCTCTCGATTGTGGGCAAAAAGAAAAAAAGACATTGCCAGTGAATTCAGAATTTCGACATCGACACTGTCAGCTTTCTTGAAAGACCGAGCAAAAAAAGAAGAACAATCTTGGGTTGCAAATTTATGTGAACTGCTGGATTTGAAGACGTCGAGAAAGCAGTTTTTATGTGGTTCAGTGATGCTCGTTCAAGAAACATTCCTATTAATATGCCACTCATTCAAGAAAATGTGAGGTTTGTAAACTCTCTTGGGACCTCCCCCAACTAAACAGCAGGCTGAAGAGAGTCCCAAAGTGTGATCTCCACCTCTGTGGAAGACAGTTTATCAGTTGCCGGGGC
Source organism: Polypterus senegalus (assembly GCF_016835505.1). Lineage (NCBI taxonomy): Eukaryota > Metazoa > Chordata > Cladistia > Polypteriformes > Polypteridae > Polypterus > Polypterus senegalus. Next base: position 124,995,821 of record NC_053160.1, on the reverse strand, counting down.
AACAGCAGGCACACAGCTATGCTGTGTCTCTCCAGCAAAGCAAACAGAAAAGATCTTGATGGGTGGTGCAAGGTTAGGAGCACATATATTGTAAATGCAGACAACAGGATTACTTGGTAACTGACCTGGCCACGACCCTGTCTGACTGCTGTGTCTGTGTATAGCAGAGTGGCAGATCACGCTCCAATAAATAACTGTGCCGTTCCTGTTTCAAGCTGAATAAAGCTAGTTTTGCTAAAGTACTTAGACTTAGCCTCGTGTTTTGGGGTGTAAGACAGGGACTTATAGCTCGACCCCGATCTTTTACGATTTGCTTCTGTGATGCTTCACCGAAGCGCTGTGAACCCGCTGTTGCTCTGCCCCAGCAACGGACAATCTTCCACAGACGCTGCAATCGCGTTTCGGGACACACTTCAGCATGTCGTTCCCGTTGGGTGAGGAGTGGGGGGTATCCCAAAAGTGTTCAGAAACCTCACAATATGAAGAAGAAGAAGAAAAGGATGATTCGGCTTCTGATTGATAACTATGCTGCACACAACAGGATTCCACATTTAGATAATGTTCGCGTTGAATTCCTCCTACCCAATTGGACAGCTGTGCTACAGCCATTGGATTTGGACATTCGCACCCTGAAAGTGTTTTATGGCAAGGAAATGCTGAGAAAAAATTCTCTTCAGCATAACTTGTAGGCAGAAGGACATTAAAATGAACACCGAAAGAAGCTATTGAAATGATTGCAAACACCTGGACGCGAGTTAAAGAAAGCACTATAGTAACAAATACAGGATCTCATTACAACAAAATATTTTTTAGGTCTCTGGGAGTTCATTGTAATGGAATTTTACCTGTAATCTTATCCTATTGCATAGCCCATCACTCAGATATAAATTACTCAATAACATTACAATACATCCTTCTTTCCATGGTAATTTGGCTGGTGGAAGACCGGATGGTGTTGATGGTTGTAGATATTTTATAGGATATTGTAAGTTGATGTTTTCATCTTCTGCACCATCACCACCAATTGCTTCAGCATAGTCTATTGATACGCATTTAACCAATTTGCATGTAACTGATCAACAATTTCCGCGTTAATTCATTTGACTTCATTGTTTCTCGGTGCTAGGATTGCACGTGTACTCATTTCTTCTGTTGATAACCCTGCAGAATGAAATTCTTCAATAAGATTTGGACATAATAAGTCTTCCTTTATTGGGAACTTCAAGTGAGGAAAATGTAAAAATTTATAAGAGCTGAGAGCAAAGGAACTGTGTCTGATAAAAGCTTTCAAATGAATGAGAGTTGAGAGGACTGTGGGAGTGATTGAAAATGGTTGACAGGAGGGCGGGACTTGAAAAAAATCTCTTGGCAATAGCCTCGTCTCAAGATTTTCTTTTATAATAGAAATATAGTCATGAAAATACAAAATGAAAAATGAGATGTTATATTTGTTTCTTTTATAGAAATATAAGCAAGCTTCTAATTTTTTTTCGTTCAGATCCTAATGCCCGACCTTTGACATTGTCCTCTTATTTTTTTCAATCCCTCAAAATTGTTTACAGCATTGAAGGCATAATTCGGAAAGTATTCACCATGACATTTTTCTTCATTCCAGAATCAACATTTTCTAGGACTGTTCATTTTTCTTTCAGTGTAAACTGACAGAGTTTCTCACATTTTTGGTTCACCGCAAAGACAACTTTGAGAAGCGCTATGAAACTCGAACAGTACAGTATCTGCACATGATACAACTACCCACGCAGATGCTCAGTGAAGCAATGACTCAAAATTAAGTTGTGTGTATGAGGTTGCACCTACACTCTCGTCAAACCTCACAGAGACTGCCAGACACTGGAAATTTCCCACCAGACTTTCTGTTTCTTTTGGTCTAACAAGAAATATGCTGATCTTCACTCTTTAAGGTATTTTGAGAACATATTGAGATATATTAAATATTGCATTTTGGATCAAAGTAATTGTAATATAAATTGTGGTCTATATCGCCTAGCCCTATTTTTCACTCACCTTTGATAAACCAACTCGTGAAACAGATAAGGTTGTTGCTTTTGATTGCATACACAAGACATTTCATAAGCAGTAAAGACATTTTTTTTTTAATTAATGGATTGGAAACTAAAGGTGTGCCTCATGCCTTACAGTATAGCATTACACAAGAAATCAGCAGCATAATATCACATACAAAACTGTCATATGTACAAAGCTACATAATGTTCTAAGTACCCTACTATTAAATGGCAATGAAAAAAAACTATCAAAATTCTAAATTACATTTGGCCATAATCAATCCTTTAGCACATCCATGAGCCAATAACCTACTTGTAAAACATTGAATACACATGTTCAAGTGTTTGCTCTCTCTATGAGATGAGGTGAAAGATTAATTGTTTGATCAATAAAGTATGTGCTGTCTTCATTGATTACACTAGTTACGTTTCAGAATGGTTATTCTTTAGCAGCCTTGCTGAAAAGCTATGGACTTGAAATCAGTCTATACTTTATTTTTATGACATTTTGGGCAAAGAACTCATATTTTCCATGATGCTAAAGCCAATATGGTTAAAGTCTCAAAAATGATATGATAAAACTAGAAGAAAATCATTTATTTTTGAAAACTTTGAAATTCTAAAAATAGTAGTTTTAGTTTCAGCGAGAAGCCTTTTTCTGATAGATCCAACAGCATACTTCCTATGTTTGAAAAAAAAGATTTCACCTAACATGGTACCAATTCTGTATCACAGAGATTGGATTTTGTTGTCAGAGCACCTGTCAGTATAAGAACAGTTGCTGTCTTTTTTGTTATACCCAAGTTTGAAACAAATCAAGTTTATGAATATATATTTTTCACCACTATGAGGAACCACTATTTCATGTTGCAGAAATGAATTTTATATTTATGTTGATTGTGATGTGTGATCCATGGCTTCACATGTGCCAATGTGAAATAAATAAATACTTGGACGCGCTCACAATAGAGCAGGAATAAGTGATTGTCTGAGAAGACTGCTCATCTCCGGGTTGGTGCAAGGCATTCACCCTACCGGGCATTGCCTTGCTAGCATGTGCAGATGGTCCGATTGTCTCATAATCAGCCTGGGGCGACATTCAGTTGATCGCACCTGCAACCACTCTCCAGGATATAAAAGGGGAGCACAAGGGGTCAGGAGGAAAAAAGACAGAGACAAGAACAGAATTGAGGTTAAAGGGAGAGACAAAAGATGGCTGAAGGCAAAAGGAGTCGGTGCATGTGAGAGAGCGAGTGAGTAAACTCAAAAGCGGGAACAGAGGCAGGCAGCTGTGTGGAGAACCCCTTAAGGGAGAGGGTGGCTAACATCCATGGGGCTGCTGTAGAGGATTGCTGCAGCTGAGTGAAATAGGGAGCTGGAGTGACCAGGTGAAGCAGGTGGATCGCTGCAGAAGTCCAGGAAGGCAGCGTGAATAAGAGGTTTGGATTGGGAGCACCAATATGAGCGCTATGGCATTTGGGGACCCAAGCCTAGGTCCAGAGTGGGAGCATTGCTGTAGCCATTGAACGGCTGGGGCCCTGACCCGTGGAAAGTTGGCTATGTCTGTCGGCAGGGCGAATCCTCTGCTGCGTGGCCCTGTACGGGATGAGCAGAGGAGACATTGGTATTGAAGGAACACACTGAGAATTTCTTTTTTAAAGTCAGTTTTCTGCCTGTGTTTTAACCTTGTTTTAATGGATTTAGTTATTCAGATTTTAACCTCCACTAACATTTGGAGCTTGTATCAGGTTATTGATTTATTGGACATTTTCTTTGCACTGCACTTTAATTTGAATACTGCCAATTTGGATTGTGGTTTTTAATAAAAGCACTAAGCACCTTCCCCTTGGTACATGTGTGTTTTGTCCTCATCTGCCAAGCTCATCCAGTCATGACTATCAATGGTGTTGGGTTGAAGAGGTTCCCAAACAGGAGTGGGAGCATGGAGCTGACCTGCACTGTGTGGACGCTTTTTCTCTATTGTCGTTTCTCGTGACTGAAGACAGAGAGATATAATTAAAATTAGTAAAAAATATTTTATTAATACACACCAGGCAAAGGTAAGAATGACAGAGAAGCACAGTCCTAGGACACCTGCCCTTCATCTGCCCCGAGAAGTCGGTGTCCTAAATCTTTTATAATGCTAAGCGCAAAATTTGACCTTATGACTTTAGTTGCACAAGAATTTCAAGACATTACATCTTTACAATAATTTTGTTTGGATCAGTAGTTACACAATTTTAAAGGTCATCAGTTGGGCACTTGTAACTTCTTGTTTGTTACAGAAAACAGAAGCTGCATTTGTCGCAAGACAGACTTCTCGTGGCCCTTGGCACGCACACCAGATTTGATCAAAAACTGATTTTTATTTTTCCACAACTGCCACACCGACATAGTTGGCTATAAATAGTTAAGACCATTCATGCTTAACTGGCATGTTCTTTTTGTTTCTGATTAGTGCCGAAGATTCATACTTCTTTCTTCAAAGAGAAAGACAGAAACACATTGTAAATAATAATACATATTTCTTATTATTGTTATAATTTCACAGCATCACACATGTTTTCTGACTCTTAGAGGACTTTGTCTTATTAGGTACTGCACTAAGTGGCTAATTCTTATGCTTTCAGTCGGCACTTTTTTCTCTTACACCAGTGCTTCACAACCTTTGTGATCTCATTACTCAGTTTTGGCCATTTGAATTCATTAACAACTCGTTAACAGCAATTGCAAATTGCCCTCTTAGAAAAATAAGCTTGATTGGTAGAGTGGGTTGGGTGGGGGGAAGGGTGTGTTGGTGAAATAACCATACTTATAAATCATGAAACATCATTGCTTAAGCAGCCCACGGGCGATTCAACAAGAGTGGTTGAGAAACACTGCCTTCTGCATGGAGTCTATGTGCGGATGCCAAGACTTTATGATCAGATTGTACTGCTCCATACTGGCAGTTATAGTATGAATATTGCTGACCCACACAAGATCCACAGAGCCTCAAATGCAATGACTTCAATACTTTATGACTGACATATACCCAAATTGCCAGTCCTAAGCAGAGCCGCAAGTAGGAGCACGACTATATATGTGTATTTGTGTGTGTGTGTTACATTTTTTCTTCATATTTCACTGAAAACAGAAATACTTCAATATTTCCTGTCAATCCTTACAGAATGAGGCTATAAATACAGCAACTTCATCTCCTTATATCTCAAGTATCTGTTCTAGCAACCAATAAAACCTTATATTATTATAAAATTAGGAAGGAAATATTTTAAGAAAAAAAAACGTATATTGGATAGGGAGGCTGCTGTTATTAAAATTGCAAAGATTATGTACTTTCATCAGTTATTTTATTTTGTCCGTGTATAAAACCTTGCTAGTCAAATACAGTGCAGTCCACTTAGAGACTACAAAGAGACAAACTATCTGCTTGAAGCATGATTCACCCAAGTTACATGCAGCTTTGTTAAAAAAAAAGGAAAAAAAAAAACAGGCTTTTGTTTTTTCTATTTTCTAAGCAGCAAACATTAGTTGGTACATCATTACCAGTTAGCTTTTTGTTACACTGTGGAAAAACATAATGAAACTGGTTTGAGTTCAGAGGATAAATCTGATTGAGCTAAAAAAAAAGTTTATGGATATATAAGAAATAATGTAAATTTAGTCATTAATATGAACCACGAGTGACTTGTTTGAAATCTGTTAAATAAATCAATGATGACAAATGTGTTAACAAAGGCTTGCTTTTACATAAAACAGAAAGTGGGCTCAATTTACATATTCATTTTAGAAATAGTTAATTTCTTGCCATATACTGTTTTTTTTTAAAAGTAGCTTCAACAACATTCCATCTTGATTCTGTAGGTTTGACAGATGAATTTTAATGGCGTATCAAACTACACAAACTTTTCTGCCATGTAATACTATGGCTTCTCTGCAACACGACATTGTAAGAAGTATGAAACATTACAATTGATTATTTGTCAAGTAGCAATAGGCCTTGGGAAAAAGTATTGTTAAGTAAAAAATTCAACTATTTACAGAGTCTTCTGTCGGGCAAAGCTTTAGTAAGTCATTTTACACACATACTGTATCCTTAAATAACAGATAACAGGAAGTCAACTCTGACAAAGTCTTAGTGTTGTAAGATGGAATAAGTATTATCAGCTTTAAAATTATCCACTTGAGTCAAAATAATTAATGATTTCAAATTTTCTAGGTTATGCGTATTACAGTGGGATCAAGAATTTTGTGAGCAGTTATGGGTTCAGTCGCAAAACAGAAGCCCTATTTAGCATTTTGCAGTATAATGTTAGATGTCTACAAGTGCTTTAATTGTAAAAATATATGAAGATTTCAGAATAAATGGAATACAACCAATATTATGCACAGCTGCAATACTGAAGCATAGGCACAGGGCTGTTGGTTGTGGAGTACAGCAGTGATGACTATGATATACTGTATCTGCATGGGAAAGGTGCTACATAAATAACATTTGTTGTTATTATTATTATTATACTGTGTCAGTTTCAGAATAGCACTGAATGCATGTGAAAAAAACACTGTCATATTAGCAGACGTGGGTAGTACTGCGTTACATTTACTCTGTTACATTTACTTGAGTAACTTTTTAAAAAAAATTGTACTTCTAAGAATAGTTTTACTGCACCATACTTTTTACTTTTAATTGAGTACACTTGTGAAGAAGAAATGCTACTCTTCCTGCGCTACATTGGGCAACACTCGAATCGTTACTTTTTTTCCATTAGATACGCTATACTGTATTTTTGCCAGAGAGAAGCCGCCAGTGGATCTACTGCATGACTGTTTCACCAATCAGACGTAGCAATAAAAATCACAAGACTCCGTTTAACAAAACAGGCGTAGCCACAATAATCACATGGCTCCATTTCAAAAATCAGACATAGCCATGCAGTCACATGACCAGACACAAACTGTGGCGGCATAGCTGCACAAAACTCCTCACAGACAGCGGAGAGGGAAAGAAAAAATACAAGAGGAACCTCAGTTTGCAAGCATAATTTGTTCCGGAAACGTGCTTGCAATCCAAACCACTTGTATATCAACGTGAATTTCACCATAAGAAATAATAGAAACTCAGATGATTCGTTCCACAACCCAAAACTATGTGTATAAAAATGATTAATACAAAATATAAAGTAAAAAGACATAAAACAAATTAACCTGCACTTTACCTTTGAAAACAATCATGGCTGGTGAGAGTGAGTTTCTAAACTCTTGTGGGATTTCACCCAATCGGATGACACACAGAAGAGCGTCCCAAAGCAACTACAGGCACGCAGCACCATAGCAGTTCGCCGTAAAAGCAAATCCGAAAAGATCGCAGTCATGTTATAAGCACCTGCCGTTGATGGGTGATACAAGGAACATTATAAATGCGCAGGGCATAGTATTACTTGGCCACTAACCCAGACATGACCCTGCCTGACTATTGTGTCTGTGTAAAGGAGAGTGGCAGATCCTGCTAAAATAAATAACTGCACTGTTCCTGTTTCAAGCTGAATAAAGATGATGTTGCTAAAGTATTGAGACTCAGCTTCGTGTTTTGGGGTGCAAAACGGGGACTCACATGTCACAGCACACACACGTGGTCACAATGCTGTAGTAAACATTATACGCTCGTACGGATGTTGACTGTATGAGTGAGGCACGCCGACTGACGATTGCCCAAAATCCCGCAGCGAGAGAGAGAACCACCATCAGCTCAGTTGTGATCATGTGACGCTCGGCAGACAAAGTGTAGACATACTACTCGTATTGCAAGACCTTACTCTTTTATCAAGTCAAAGTTTATTAAAAATTTTAGCTCGTCTTGCAAAATATTCGCAAACCATGTTACTCACAATCCAAGGTTCCATTGTACATGAAAAGTGAGAGCCAACTCCTGCTGAAGCTTAACCATCACTTCACTGAGTGAAGAACAAGCACGTTTTAACGAAACATGCACAGACAGTCAAGGTAAAGTGAGACTTCTTGTACATACGCAAGCTGCCTTGTTCTGATGTTATTTTCTATCAGCTGTGCTATTTGGAGGGCAAGTGAATATGCAGCATTATACTGTCAGTGTACCGGATATCTTGTCACTGTAAGTAGTTTGCACTGTTCAAACATACATGTTACCTACTATAGGTATTAGCTTCAAAAGCTTTGCTGTGAAAAACTGAGATTTGGAACTTTGTGTTATTTGTGCATCTTTATTTTGTAAAGATGTTATTTATTTTTACTCATTTTTTATTTTATTATTTGGAAATAGCAGAATTTGTACATTATTTTATATTTTTGTCTGTCTTATTATAACATTTCTAAAAAATAAATAATTTATTATCAAACAGTTACTCAGTACTTGAGTAGTCTTTTCACCAAATACCTTTTTACTCTTACTTGTGTAATTTTTTGGATGACTACTTTTTACTTCTACTTGAGTAATATTATTTTGAAGAAACGCTACTCTTACTTGAGTACAATTTTTGGCTACTCTACCCACCTCTGCATATTATCAAAGCTACAGTATCTCTAGGATCACAAATCTCTTTAAACTCACTGTAGCCCAAGTCAGATCTGAATTTAATTATGGATGGGACACAACAAAGTAAAAGTATAATGGAGGTATAAGGCAGGTTTAAAGAAAGGGTCTACATATTCAATTGTGGGGATAATATAAGAAAACAAACTCACAATACTTTATCAATTTCTAAAACCAGTGAAAATATCAGTGGTCTTCAAGAGTTCAATCCAGAGCTGTTTCCCAAGATGTAAAACAATCATTGAACAATTTCCACTAATAAATAACTTTCCCATTCATTATTGTTAACTTTGCTCATTTAATATTATACTGTTATTCAGTTTATTAGAGCATTTTAAAAATGACATAAAGTAGTATCCTCTCAAAACAAGCAATCAATTACTAAAGCTAGAAAAACAGTTTATACTAATTATGCTTGCTATACAGAATAAACTGTACTAGATTTTCAAGATTGTACAATATTATTTCTGAAATGTCTTGCAGACAATATCTCCTTAATATTTATAAACAGCAACCTCTGTGTTAACTTAATTTCCCTGTTCACAATGCCATCATCACATTGACACTAATGTAATAATACCTAATAGAAAATACAGCTGTTAAAGAAATATTTGTTTTCTTTCAATGTTGACTATTGTTAATGTGTACAATTACTATATTTCAGCTATAATCTACTACTATTAACTGTCTGCATTATGAATTTTATTAGGAACAGGTCTGAAATTAAAATATTGGCAAGGGCAGAAGCATGATATAGGATGAGCAGACTGTCCCAGCTTTACTGAAACAATTCCAGATTTAAATCTCCTTTGTTAAGTAAATGGAGAAATCCCAGAAAATAGACCAACAGGAATCCTGACACAGGTTCAAGTGATGTAAGGTGGCAGTGATAAAGGCCACATAGCTCAATTAATTGTATTAAAGTAAAAAGTAATATGCTATATATAAATCATTTCATGGCCTTTCACAATGTCACTACAATAAACCCTTGGCAGTTTCTGTTAAAATCTGCCTCACTAAAGAGTGAACTTTCTTAATCAATCAACTGAGACCACAGAATCTTTAAACCTGACACATTCAAAGTCTGGCTTACATCAGTTTGGGGAGATTCTGAAAATAGTGGCGTATCTGACTTTCCTTTACAGAGAAATGACTCAGATGGTGCACAAATTATTGGCAAACAGCCACTACCATCTTTATTAAACAGTCAAGTCAAGGCATTTTTGAACCTGTCACTGTACTTATTTAATCTAATTTAGCATTGTAAATATTTGTTCACATTATTTATAGTTACTGAATAAAGATAGAAATAAATGTAAGCTAAGGTTGACTCACCTTAACTGCAAGAGACAACAAAGCCGATTTTCAAGTACCAATTTTCAAATTAGTGAATTCTACAGCTTTACTTGCATTGAATGTAGTGTATACTATATATGTTGCCTGTATATACTCTTTGAGCAAATTATTAAGAGTAAGAACACTATACTCATACTTGCTAGGACCTCCGTTTGCTCTTCAAAGAACCTCAAATCTTCATGGCATGGATTCCACAAGATGTTAAAAACATTCCTTTGACATTCCTGCCCATGCTGACCTGATTGCATCACACAATTTCTGCACATTTTTCAACTGCATATTCATACTATGAATCTCCCGATGTTCAACATCTCAAAAGTGATATGCTGGATTCAGATCTGGGGCCTCATGTATAAATTGTGTGTACGCACACAAATGTTGCACAGCCCGTTTCCATGTTAACTTCAAGATGTATAGAAACTAAACTTGGTGTAAAGCCACACTCAGATTTTCATGGCAGCCTCACACCATGCATATGCACATTTCTGCTTGGTTTTGCAAACGGGCAACAATGCTGTTCTACCACAGATGCTTTAACATTGTTAGAAGACACTGCAAATGGAAGAATTATAAGAGAGCATGTATTTATAGATGATAGTGACTGACTTCTAAGTCAATTTTGATTTCCAAGAGCTATCCTCTTGGAGCTGTGTGATGAACTTGTGCCAGCTTTACAAAGGTAGAAATTGAGGAATTGTGCTCTACCTGCTCCTTTGCAGGTTCTGTCCATTCGGGTTTTTAGCCAATGGGATATTATCTACATGTCATCCAGATATATAAGATTTCCTTTCACTATGGTTGCACTGACAGACATAAAAGTGCAATTCATAGCAACATCTGGTTTTCCAAATGTAATCAAAGCGGTCAACTGCGTGCACATTGCTATTGCAATGGTGCTCGGCAGGTTACATCATCTATTGCAGGAGAGCCTATAAAAACTTCAGCTCTGCACAGATGCAAGTGCTTTTTCCAACTAGTACAGCAAAAAGCAAGCAGTCATTTTAATGATAGTGAGTCACCTCAAAGAACCACATAAACAAAGGGCTAAATGATTTAATCCCATCCATTTTCCAAACATTAAAAACTGTAAGATTGAGAGGGTGGAAAAGGGTGTTTTCATGTAGAGGTGCCATAGATAAAATATTCTCTAAACTGAAGTGCTTCCTACATTGGTTCCATATTCTGAGGTTCTTGGCGCTGATGCTACACTATAAAGGCACCTGTTAATTTGCTGCTGTACAGTGCACAGAAAATGTGTTGCATTGTCAAAGTATGTAGCGTGCTGCATAAAGTGGCACACAATCATGGCTTGCCCGTACCTGAAGAGATGTGGTATGATAAACCTGACCCTGACCGGCCAAATGATCAGCCAATTCAGACAGCATTACATTTGAATGTAATAAGCAGAATGTAAAAACAATTTATTTAAAAACCAGTTTATTTAATTTGTGGTCATCATCCCATAGTATAGCCCTTATATTCCTTTTGTTCATTGGTGACATCTCATAGAGCATCTACTATTGCATTGTGTGACTCCAGAACAGCATCTGTCAGCATACAGCCTGATGGTTGCCTGGTGGTTTCTGAGGCAGAAGTGTATGTGCCGTCAGCGACTGAAGACAGCAGCACCATCAACGCCTGGAGTCGCATCCTCATCACGGGGGAAAGCTTCTGTAATATTGTCTGAAACAGAATAGAGACAGTGGGCTGCAATTTGCTTTTTCGTGTCGACCTTGATATCTGACTGCTTCTTTTATAGTTTGGGCACTGTGCAACTTTCTGAAGTTGAACTTTTGAGTGTCTCCACCAGGCTGTATTACTCCATCAATTTCCTATTGTTGCTTATACCACTGCTTAAGCCAACAAATAATATGTTTTTCCTTGCCTCTACTTCGTATTTGCTGAAATTCTTCATTTTTCCATGTGCTTTTGCCATTGTCTTTTAAGAAAATACTGAACAGAAAAGGGCTATTTATATTGATTTGCATATTCATATATGTGAAATTCAGGGAGGTGTTGGGATGGGGCTGTAGGTGTGTGGTGCAATAAAATTCACATTGATTGGAATTTATAAAGGGCAAATGTGTGGGGATCTTTGCTTATGCACAGTTTTATGTATCCAACTTTTTTGTGCATACGCACATTTCCAGTTTTGTCCATACAGCATGTTTTAGTGTGAATTCTACATACAGTGTTAAACATGAGGCCACTTGTGACTTGAAAGGCCACTAAAGCACAATGAAGTCACTGTCATGTTTATTAAACTAGTTTCAGTTGACCTGCTCCTTTGTTATATTGTGTACTACCATGCTAGAATTGGCATTACAAGATGAGTAAACTGTGGTTATGAAGGGATGCACATCGTCAGCAACAATATTCAAAAAGGCTGTGGCATTCAAGCAATGACCGATTCACATTAACAGGTCCAAAGTTTATCACGAAAACACTCCTCATACCATTATACCTCCACCACCACCACCAGCCTGGACTTTAGCACAAGGAGAGTTGGGAGCATGAGTGTATACTGTTGGTGCCAAATTGTGACCCTACCATCTGTGTGCCTCAGCAGAAATCTAGATTCATCAGACCAGGCTACATTTTTCCAGTTTTTAACAGTGCAGTTTTAGTAACCCTGTGCTCACTGCAGCTTGCTCACTCTGTTCTTGGCTGACAGGAGCAGAACCTGACATGGTCTTTGACATGTTGTGTCCTCCAAGATGCTTTTCTGCTCAACACAGTTGTACAAAGTGGTGATCTGAGTTACCATAGCCTTTCTGTCAGCTCAAACGAGTCTGGCTATTTTTCTCTGACCCTTACCACCCAAGAAGATTTTTCAATCCACAGAACTGACACTCACTGAATGATTTTTGTTTCTTTTGTACCATTCTGAGTAAACTCTAGAGAATGTTTGTGGGTGAAAATTCCAGGAGATCAGCGGTTACAAAATGGATAAACCTGTCTGTCTGGCACCAACAGTCACGCCACTGTCAAAATCGTTGAGATCACATTTTTTTTCCACATTTTGGTGTTTGATGTGAACATTAACTGAAGCTTCTCATCTACTGTGTATCTGCATGATTTTATACATTGTGCTGCTTCATATGATTGGCTGTTTAGATAATTGCATGGATAAGCAGGTATATAGGTGTTCATAATAATTTGCTCAGTGAGTGTACTTTACTTTAACATACATTCAACTGGGAAAGGCAATATGCAAGTATCTTTAATTGTGAATTTGACAGAGGAGAACCCAAAACAGTAATTATCCTTTTCATTTTTATAAATATAAATGATCATTGAACATAACTGATTAATTTCCAGAAAAAAAATAAATCCACTATATGAATTTTTCTTTTAATTTACCTCTAAATTATACCCTTTCTGTTGGCAATATATCAACATTTTTTGTTTTGTGGAAATAAGTTATTGCTCTTATTTTTTTGTATTTATTTTCTAACAGAGTCCAGAGACTACTAGAAACAATATGGTTCAAGAGGATGGAAGCATTCTTGACACCAAGATTTCAGGATGTCAGCCTGTGATTCTTTCATTTAAAAACAAAGTAGGTAGTAAAAATAAAATTTAATAAGAATAACAGTATGAGGTGGAATACCCTAAAACTGTTTCCAGAGCTTTGACTATTTTCATTAGAGGCATTTGTACAATTTAAATCATTCAATTTGTTAAAAGGTTTGGACTCATGAATTCATAAATAATTCACCAATATATCATGATCAGCTATATTGGCAGTGATGCTTAAATGCTATATATGAAGCAGCCTAAAACAAAATATTATGGAAATCTGTAAAATCTTGTACTTTAAGCTATCATAACCATGTTGAAAGCTTTTACAAAGACTAAAGTCTTTTTAACTATTGACATTTTATTCTAATATTATTTATGGGGCTATGTCTCGCTAACCTGGTGAGTTATGCTTTAGTTAACTGTAACCATGCATTGAATGAGTCAAACTAAGTAATTTCAAGTGTTGTATGCTGTAAAATATTTAAGTGCTTTACAAAAAAGTGTCTACAGTATTCAATGGTGACTACAATCCCAATGACAAGAAAATTAAATACGATATATCAACATCTTGCCTGAAGAAGGGGCCCGAGTTGCCTCGAAAGTTTGCATATTGTAATCTTTTTAGTTAGCCAATAAAATGAGTCATTTTGCTTGACTTTTCACTACAATCATAATGACTAACACGGTACAACACCCTAGTGCTACATATATATCAACAGAAACTCTGTGCACCAGTGAATCTTAAATATAAAAAAAGCTTCAGCGTAGTGTGTCAGTAAAATTTTAAAACCTGTAATTTCAAGTTTCTTGGAGATATAAAAGAAACGTGCATATCAGTTTTCAACACAAAATGCTTGGAGTACCTCACTTTTCTTGTAAATACTTCAGAAGGCGGGCAAGATTACAATACAGTATTAGACTGAAAAATTGCTAATTTGAATAAAAATACCTTTACCATCTCCATCTCCGATGTGCAGCATAAACCTTCTTTTTATTGCTTACCAACAGCTGGCCATGCACATGTATGAATCTAGCACTGCACAAATAGTTAAGTCAAGTCAGTTTTAATGCCACATCACTTAACACAATGGTACAGGTGAATAAAAAAAGTCTCAGTAAGATCCAAAGTAGTAGAGCAATATTAACGTGAGCAGAGGTGGGTAGAGTAGCCAAAAAATGTACTCAAGTAAGAGTAGCGTTACTTCAAAATAATATTACTCAAGTAGAAGTAAAAAGTAGTCATCCAAAAAATTACTCAAGTAAGAGTAAAAAAGTATTTGGTGAAAAGACTACTCAAGTACTGAGTAACTGTTTGATCATAATAAATTATTTATTTTTAGAAATGTTGTAATAAGACAGAGAAAAATATAAAATAATGTACAAATTCTGCTATTCCACATAATAAAATAAAAAATGAGTAAAAATAAATAACATCTTTACAAAATAAAGATGCACAAATAACACAAAGTTCCAAATCTCAGTTTTTCATAACAAAGCTTTTGAAGCCAATACCTACAGTAGGTAACATGTATGTTTGAACAGTGCAAACTACTTACAGTGACAAGATATCCGGTACACTGACAGTATAATACTGCATATGCACTTGCCCTCCAAATAGCACAGCAGATAGAAAATAACATTAGAATAAGGCAGCTTGTGTACGTACAAGAAGTCTCACTTTACCTTGACTGTCTGTGTCTGTGTGTGTTTGGTTAAAACGTGCTTGTTCTTCACTCAGTGAAGTGATGGTTAAGCTTCAGCAGGAGTTGGCTCTAATTTTTCAAGTACAAGTGGAACCATGGATTGCGAGTAACTTGGTTTGCGAATGTTTTGCAAGACGAGCTAAAATTTTTAATAAATTTTGACTTGATAAACGAGCGAGGTGTTGAAATATGAGTAGTCTGTATACACTTTGTCTGTTGAGCATCACGTGATCACAACTGAGCTGATGGTTCTTCTCTCTCTCGCTGCGGGATTGTGGGCAATCGTCAGTTGGTGTGCCTCTCTCATATAGTCAACATCCGTACGAGCGTATACTGTTTACTACAGCATTGTGACCACGTGTGTGTGCTGTGACGTTTGAGACCCCGTTTTGCACCCCAAAACACAAAGCTGAGTCCCAATACTTTAACGACACGATCTTTATTGAGCTTGAAACAGGAACAGCACGGTTATTTATTGTAATGGGATCAGCCACTCTCCTTTAAACAGACACAGCAGTCTGGCAGGGTCATGCCCAGGTTAGTGGCCAAGTAATACTGTGCCCTGCGCATTTATAATGTTCCTTGTATCACCCATTAATGGCAGGTGTTTATAGCATGACCGCGATCTTTCCGGAATTGCTTTTACACCGAACTGCTACAGTGCTGGGTGCCTGCGGTCGCTTCGGGATGCTCTTCCGCGTGTCATCCTATTGGGTGAAATCCCACAAGAGTTTAGAAACTCACTCTCACCAGCCATGATTCTTTTCAAAGTTAAAGTGCAGGTTAATTTGTTTTCTGTATTTTTACTTTATATTTAGTATTAATCATTTTTATATGAAAAGTTTTGGGTTGTGGAACAAATTATCTGAGTTTCCATTATTTCTTATGGGGAAATTCGCTTTGATATATGAGTGCTTTGGATTGCGAGCACATTTCCGGAACAATTATGCTCGCAAACTGAGGTATCACTTGTATTCTTTCCCTATCCGCTGTCTGTGAGGAGTTTGTGCCGTTATGTCGCCACAGTTTGTGTGTGATCATTTGACTGCATGGCTACATCTGATTTTTGAAATGGAGCCATGTGATTATTGTGGCTACGTCTGATTTGTGAAATGGAGTCTTATGATTTTTATTGCTACGTCTGATTGGTGAAAAAGTCATGCCGCAGATCCACTGGCAGGTTGTCTCTGGCAAAAAATACAGTATAGCGTATCTAAAGGAAAAACGTAACGATTCGAGTGTTGCCCAATGTAGCGGAGAAAGAGTAGCATTTCTTCTTCACAAATGTACTCAAGTAAAAGTAAATAGTATGGTGCAGTAAAACTACTCTTAGAAGTACAATTTTTTAAAAAAGTTACTCAAGTAAATGTAATGGAACAGAACAGAGAATACACATAATAAATACATTTAAATATCAATTCACCAATCACACACCATGCAACAAAAATAAATGCATAGCATAAGTAAATACTTACTGTAGATCTACCAAAAATTCATATGCTATACAATCAATACTTACAACACAAAATAGATGTTAAGCAATGGAATATAGAGATGAAGGATGAGGAACATGAATGTAGGGAAGGTGTGGTAGGCGTTGATAGGGTTAGTATCTGTCAGTAGGCAGAGTTCAGCATCTAAACAGCCTGGTGTAAAAGGTGTGTCAGAGTTTATGCTGCAGCATCGTCTGACTGAATAATATAATATGAACGGTTCATGATTTGGATGATTTTCCTGGCTTTCCTTACAAACCACCTAACATATACTGTATGTCTTGCAAGTCAGAAATATATATATACGGTACAATCCCTCTCAACTGGCCTCGCATTAACTGGCCTGTTAAAATAAAATTAAATAATTATTATTTTTTTTTAATTCAGAGTTCTTCTTTATATTATATGTATGCACTTCCTTCTTTCCTGGAAGGTGAGAAGTATTTTAAAACCAGCAAACAACAAAACAGTGTCCAAATTAAATAAAATGCAGTGTATCAAAAGTTTCTTTAAATAAATAATCCATTAAAACGAGTGAATTAGTGGAGGTTAAAATCCATTAGTAAAAAAACAACGCAAATGAGGTTAAAACAATGGCTGGAAGCAGTCTCTTAAAATCCAAAGCACGGTGCCTTCTACTTTCTACCTGGCGGCTCCCCTGCTTCTCCCATCGGGCTTTGCAACAGGGGAGTCGCCCTACCTGCAGGTGCAGCTGCCTTCTACACTGGTCCAGTAGCCCTCCGATCCCTGGCTCCATCTGGACTTAGACTTGGGTTCTTTCCACAGCGGCCAGGGCCCTCACGCTGGGGCTAAACCAGCCCAAAGCCTCCACAACTGCCGCTGCCTTTCGACAGACAGTTGTCTTCAAAACCAGTCACTCCAACTCCATGATCGCTCAGCTAGAACAACTGCTTTCTTCAGCCCCACCGAGTGTCAGCCAAACACTCCTCTGCAGGGGTTCACTTCCTGGATGCCTGCCTTTGCTCCATCGAAACTGCTCTCTCTCACTCGCTCTCCTGCACCGGCTTTCTTTTACCTGCTTCCTTCTCCTTTAACCTCCAGTTCTTTGCTGTTCTCCCCCTAGCTGCCTTGCGTTTCTATTTATCACAGTGACGTGGATCAGATGTGGCAATTAGCAGTTCCCAGGAAAAATTACGGATGCGAACGACTCCTCACCTGTGCACTTAAGCTGGGATCGCCCACATCACGAATTCCCCGGGAACCGATCAGCCACACATACCACGCCCCTCGCTAAGCCGCGAGTGCGGCGATTATTTAATTAAAAAGTGGCCGTTTTGACTTGAGCTGTGGACCCGCTACACCACACTGTCCAGTCATTGTACGAGAAAAAACCAGTGTGCGAAATCGTGGATGAAGCCTTGTGGATATGGTTTTTTCAGGAACGTTGAAGAGGTACAGTACATACCTTAGAAATATTTTTCTACATGAAAATAGGTATGCGTCGGATTAAACGGCCAAAATGGCAACCGGCCATGGGTCCAGTCCAGAGGTGGCCGGTTAAGAGGGTTAAGGCCGGTTACGTGTCACGTATTCTTTGCATTATTTGACAGTAAAACAATTTCAACCATTCTATGATCTGCTTCTCGCAACTGAAAGAGGGCACGGTGGCAGATGTTTGCTAGCTTGCAGACCAACCACAAGTGTTACCTGGTATGTAACCACCCATACAATCAGATTGTGATTAGGACTACGAATGCCATGATATATATACTGTATATATATATATATATATATACACACACAGAGAAAGAGAGAGAGAGATCGATATCGATCTATCTCTATAAATACACATGTACACACACACACACACAGGAACCAAATAAGAAAAACTCAAACAGTAAAAAGGGGGGAAAAAAACCCTAAACCTTCTGATGCCACACCCTATCCTAACTTCATTCTGATAAAAAGAACTAAAGAAAACAAAAAAGCAAATTAAATGATTCTTAATAAGTGTAATTCCTTTTCCTAGAGATAATGTAGGGAATGCTTTTCCCATTGTCTTTTCACAGAAAACTGGGCTTAAGGGTGATTTAAACTGATTTGCATATTCAAAGAGGCGTAATTCTGGGAGGAGTTGGGGCATTACATAAAGCGCGCCGGCGTTACTTTTCACGCTGACCGGGATTTATGTAGTGGAAGAACGTGGAAGTTGGAGTACACACAGATTCCTGCATCTGGATTTTTCTGTGCGTAAGCACATTTCGGCTTTTGTGCTTACGCCATGTTATAGTGCGAATTCTACACACGTCGTTATACATGAGGCCCCAGGTGATCACGCTTCTCTTTCCACATAGGGATGACAAGTCCTGTTTTTCAGTCAGTTGGGATGATGTCAGTCTCCGAAATGGAAGCAAAAATTGCTTACAATGCCAGGAGGACAGCCTTACCACCAGCCTGGAGAAGTTCGCCCCAGATACCACAGATCCCTGCAGCCTTCAGAACCCCAATCCCACCCCCACCTCCAACACCCCCACCCCAGGTGGATCACCACCAGTGCAATCTCTGTGAGATTGGGTGGTTCACAGCTAATTGGAGAATCATTCTCAAGAACTGTGGACCCAAAGATATCCAACGTCCTAGCTGGAGGATCAGCTTTGAACAACTGCTCAAAGTAGCCAGCTGTGCGTAATGCTTTGATTCCTCTGTAAGCAGGAAGTGGGTCATTAGACTACAGATGGTGTGTCACTTGCTTACAGATTCCTTTAACAAATGCCTCTTTATCTGCCCTCAGAGCCCTCACAGCCGTCCCTTTCAGTTTCCAGTACAGACCAGAGTTGCCATTGAGCCGTGCACTGTGACTCCTCTCGATAATATCCAGGGTGCCCTGCGAGATGAAACACTTCCTTCTGGGAACACGGGTAACACCAACTGTTCTGTTACAACCTTTTAAAATTGTTTATGTATTAAGATTTGCAGTTCAGCTCTACCTAGTGGTTGCCTGATAAAGTTCAGGCTATGAACCGTCTCTTGTCACTAAAACGCAACTTGGACAGAAAGTCAGAAATGAGACAGCATTTCCTCACGTTCATGGATAAAATGTTTAAGAATGGTCATGCTGAAGTAGCACCTTCACTTAGAAAAGAAAAATAGCGATGGTTTCTGCCTATCTTTGGTGTTTATCATCCAAAGAAGCCTGATAACATCCGTGTAGTGTTCGACTCCAGCGCCAAATTCAATGGAGTGTCGCTCAACAATATTCTGTTAACAGGACCTGACCTGAACAATACTCTTCTTGGAGTCCTCATCCGTTTCCGGAAAGAAGCTGTGGCCATTAGAGAAGATATTGAACAAATGTTTCACTGTTTCCTCATAAAAGAAGAAGATTGTGATTTCTTGAGGTTCTTGTGGTTTCAGGACAATGACCTGTCCAAAGACATTATTGAGTACCATATTAGGGTTCACGTCTTTGAGAACAGTCCCTCTCCGGCAGTTGCCATCTACTGTCTTAAGCAGTCTGTAAAGGAGGGCAATCCTGAAGTAAAGCATTTTGTGAACTGTGACTTTTATGATGATGATGGACTGAAATCTCTCCCTACAGTGGAAGCAGCAATCAACCTTCTTAAAAAGACACAAGACACACTCTCTTGAGACTGCATAAAATTGCCTCAAATAAGAGAGAAGTCATGGATGTATTCCCATCACAAGACCATGCTGCTGATCTGAAAGATTTGGATTTCGAATCTGACCTTCACTCCTTACAACGCATATTAGGTCTTAGCTGGGACCTTAAGTTTGATACCTTTAACTTTGGGGTGGCCAGCGAAGAAAAGCCCTTCACTCGTCGCTGTATCTTATCAACTGTGAACAACATCTATGACCCACTGGGTTTCATCGCTCCAGTCACAATTCAAGGGAAAGCCATTCTTAGAGAGCTTATGCAGCAGAATAGTGATTGGGACTCCCCCCTCTATGAAGAGAAGGAACAGATGTGGCCCATATGGAGGCATTCACTAAAGGATCTGAGCAGCCTTAGGATTTCAAGGCCTTACACGAAAATTTCCCCTTCAGATGCAACTCAACGTGAGTTGTGTGTTTTCTCTGATGCATCGATTAAAGCAATTGCCGCAGTCGCTTACCTCAAACTGACTGACACGGTTGGAACCAGCCATGTTGGCTTTATCATGGGAAAAGCAAAGCTCACCCCACGTCTTGAATATACAGTGCCCAGGCTAGAGTTATGTGCTGCAGTTCTAGCAGTGGAACTAGCCGAGCTCATCTCCTTAGCGATTGACATCCACCTAGACACTACTACTTTCTATACGGACAGCAAATAGTAATGGGATATATTTATAATGAAACTTGGCGCTTTTCTGTCTATGTTAGTAATCAAGTCCTGTGTATACGAAGATACTCTCGTCCAGAACAATAGCAATACGTACCTACGGATCAAAACCCGGCAGATATTACTACGAGGTTTGTCACTCCAGCCCACATTATAGACACCAGCTGGCTACCTGGGCCAAAGTTCTTAAAGCACCGTTTCTCAAGGAACTTTCAAACTGAAGATCTTTCAACTTGTAAATCCTTTATTGGATACAGAAATCCACCCTAAGGTTCTTACTCTGGATACGACTGTGATGAGCGGACAACTTGGGTCCCAGCGTTTTTCCAAGTTCTCTAGCTGGAGATCACTAACTCGTGCCATTGCTCGACTTATTCACAAGAATCCTGAAGCCATGCCCAGCAGCTGCAGAGGCTGGCACTACTGTGATGCAGTATGCTCAGTTGAAGATCAAGATCTCTCACAATCTAAGAAGATCATAATACGTTCAGTTCAAGAGACAGTGTATGCTCAAGAGTATACCAGTTTACAAAGGAAGGAGAAGCTTTCCAGGGGCAGTCCTCTATAAACTTTAGACCCTATCATTGATGCATGTGGCCTCATTAGAGTAGGAGGCCGACTCATTGCAGCAGAGCTTCCATATGATGAAAAAAGATCCCTTATTATTCCAGGGAAGCACCATGTAGCAAACCTTTTGGTCAGACTTTACCATGAAAAAATTTAGCATCAAGGTCAGCTATTTACAGAAGGTGCCATATGTACTGCTGGACTCTGGATAGTTGGTGGTAAGAGGTGCGTGAGCAGCTTCATTCATGGATGTTACGTGCCGCAAGCTTCGTGGGTCACCTCAGATACAAAAAATGTCCAACCTTCCAGCAAATCGTCTTTCCATAGAACCTCCATTTATAAATGTTGGCCTGGATGTTTTTGGTCCATGGACTGTGACTTCGCTTCGCACAAGAGGTGGACTTGCTCAAAGTAAACGATGAGCTGTGATATTTACCTGCTTAAGTGTGAGAGCTGTACATATTGAGGTTATTGAAACTCTTGACACTTCAAGTTTTATCAATGCTCTCAGAGGTTTTCTTGCCATCAGAGGTACAGTGAAACTTATCCGTTCTGATTGCGGAACTAATTTCATCAGAGCTTGTAAAGAGTTTGAGATTTCCAGTAATATTTGACAATCACACTATTGATAAGTTCCTTCAGGATGAGGGCTGTGTTTGGAAATTTAATCCTCCCCATGCCTCTCACATGGGAGGCTTTTGGGAAAGGATGATTGGGATAGCAAAAAAGATCTTAAACTCTATGTTTCACCAACTTGGTCCTTTGAAGTTGACTCATGAAGTACTTACCACCTTACTGTCAGAAGTAGCCACTATTATCAACTCTAGACCTCTTGTTCCAGTATCTACTGATCCAACTGACCCTATGATTCTTACACCAGCAACTCTTCTCACCCAGAAAGTAAATCCTCTTTCTCTCCCTGCTGGCGATTTTGGGTTCAAAGACCTGCACAGACATCAGTGGCGCCAAGTACAGCACCTGGCTCAAACTTTTTGGGACTGATGGAAAAAACAATACCTGTTTACTCCAACCATGTGAGAAATGGCAGTCCCCCCAACCAGACATTGAGCCTGGAAGTGTCGTGCTACTTAAAGATGATCATCTCAGAAGAAATGAATGGCCCCTGGGAATGGTGATGCAAGTTTTTCCCAGCGAAGGTGGTAAAGTCCGTAAGGTGGAGATTAAAGTCTTTAAGAAAGAGGGGACAAAGCTTTTTATTCGGCCTCTCACTGAAACTATCCTCCTCCTTGCTCCTTCTAAAAGACCATTATAAATATGTTATTATTATTGACTGTTCGGTAGTGGCGTTTAATCACGCCAGACGGGGAGTGTTCTGTTACAACAATTTAAAACTGTTTATGTATTAAGATTTGCAGTGTAGCTCCATCTAGTGGGTACAGCTGGTATTTTTCCTCCCCTCCCTTGCTTTCTGTCAAGTGAGGTAATCAGGAAGTTAATTTAAGAATCAAGAAGGCTGCTGCCAAGTGCATGGAAACGCACTAGTCACAATCCTCTGTCATCTGTGCTTATCTTCAATGCTTGTGATAGCATTGTCTGTATGTATTATTTTATTTTAATGCTATCCTTCCCTGTATGTATATATATTTGCAATGAAAGAAACTCTTTTAGTAGTTTATTAATGATACATATATAAGGGCACAGTAATATACATTTAAAGGATATGTTTGTTGTTAATATAAAGCCACTTAGTGTTTTGTATCCTTTTTTTCTCTGTTTTAGTTTCACCCTTTTTAATTCCAACGACGTCTATAGAGTTTCGGATAAGGAAAGGTGTTTATCTGCCTGTCAAAACACGTAGTCTGTGTAGAGGACAGGGTACTAACACAACTCTTAGCAACCTTCATCTGCGTGGAAACATTTACACTTAAATAAAAACACATATCTTGAAAAATTAAAGATATGAATATCAGAGTACGAAGAAGGTTGTGTTCATAAGGAATGGCAGGGAAGTTTTGATGTTGAATGAGTTTCTAAGAAAAATGGATTAAATGTATAAAGAGTAAATGTGGAAATGCATTAAGTTATATCACTTGTATAAGCAACCCATATAAAAATGGTTAGGGTGCTAAGTAAGGACATATTAATTACTTCTTTGAATGAATATTATTTAAAGAGTGAACTTAAGGTTGAAAGAGAATTGAAGCTCACTATTGGTGCTCTTGAGGAAACATTGTTTTATCTGACATTACCAGGTAGAAAAAAAAATCACTAATTTGATTAATAAAAAGTACATTAAAAACAATAACCTGATGATTCTGATGCTAAGTATTCATACAAACTTATAATAAAGGTTGGCTGTATAAAAGATGTGTATGTGGAATAGCATTTATTCCAATACAGAGAAACACAGCAGGACTCTCGTCATAACATATCAAGCAATTACCAGTCGCTGCAGGGAAAACAGCAATATAATAGATTACCCAATTTTTAACAAACTGTGGTAGATAATTGCTTAGTATAAATCCCTGCAGAAAAAATCCTCATTATTTCATTGTGAAAATGCTCATAAATGTCCTTCTCATAACTGTATAATAATCCACTTCCTTAGTAAAATATACTCATTTAGATTTGTGGATCCTACTAAATGGAGCTCACCTCCTAGGTTTGTCTGCTGAACTCTCAATGCTCTTCTCCAAATCATGCATGTAAAAAAACTTTTTTCTTTCTCTTATGTTATTTTGCTAGAGAAAATTTGAATATTCTTTTTGTTTAAAAATTTATTACTTTAATTCTTCTAAGCCTGCTCTACTTATTTAGATTATACTGCATATTCACATGGGTTGGTGAGTGATCTAAACAAATTTCACCTTGTGCCTATTATATTTAACATTTAGAAGTTCTTTAGTTACGCTAAGGACTCAATGTACTTACGTACTAATGTACAACCCCAAATCAGAAAAAGTTGGGACAGTGTGGAAAATGTGAATAAAAAAAGAAAAAAGCAAGTTATACATTCTCCTCAAATTTTATTTCATTGCAGACAGCATTCAGGCTTACAACACATTCCAAAAAAAGTTGGGATGGGGGCAATTCAGGGGTAGCAATGAGGTATAATAACTAAATAATGATGTGATTTGAAGCTGGTGATGTTAACAGGTGATTGTAATCATGATTCGGTACAAAAGCAGCATCAAGGAAAGGCCTACTCCTTTAGGAGCAATGATGGACAGAGGATCGCCAGTTTGCCACCAAGTGCGGGCAAAAATCTTTGAAATGATGAAGAAAAGCATTTCTCAAAGACAGATAGGAAGAGATTTGGGCATTTCTCCCTCTACAGTGCATAACATAGTGAAAAGAATCAGGGAATCTTTAGGGCGCAAGCCTAAACTGAATGGCCGTGATCTCCGAGCCCTCAGACGGCACTGCATTAAAAACCGTCATTCATCAATAAATGATATAACTGCGTGGGCTCAGGACTACTTCAGGAAGTCACTCTCAAGCACTACAGTACGTAGTTACATTAGGAAATGCCAGCTAAAACTGTGCTGTGCCAAAAGGAAGCCCTACATAAATAGTGTCCAGAAGCGCCATCGACTTCTCTGGGCTCAAAGGCATCTGGGATGGTCCATTGTGTAGTGGAAACGTGTATTGTGGTCAGACGAATCGGTTTTTCACATCTTTTTTTGGAAGAAATGGATGCCGTGTGCTGCGGACCAAAGAGGAAAAGGACCATTCAGACTGTTACCAGATACAAGTCCAAAAGCCAGGGACTGTCATGGTATGGGGTTGTGTCAGTGCCTTCAGCAAAGGTAACTTGCACTTCTGCGATGGCACCATCAATGCTGAGAAGTATATCTCAGTTTTGGAGGAACAAATGCTGCCTTCAAGACGATGTCTTTTCCAGGGACGCCCATGCTTATTTCAGCAAGACAATGCCAAACCACATACTGCGTGCATAACAAAGGCATGGCTGCGTAAGAAGAGGGTGCGGATGCTTGACTGGCCTGCCTGCAGCCCTGATTTGTCTCCTATAGAGAATGTTTGGCATATTTTGAAACGAAAAATGCATCAATGAAGACCCCGTACTGCTGCGCAACTAAAACGTTGTTTGCAGGAAAAATGGGACAAACTAACACCTGCAACACTTAGTCACTTGATTTCTTCAATGCCTAAACATCTTTTAAGTGTTGTTAAAAGACAGAAGAACTGTACAAAGTGGTAAATGCTGTACTGTCCCAACTTTTTTTGAAATGTGTTGCAAGCCTGAATGGCAAGAATGGATATTTATTTACAAATCAAATGATGTTGACAAAAAAAAACATTAATTATTTTGTGTTCATACTGCCTGCAATGAAATAAAATTTGAGGAGAATGTATAACTTGCTTTTTTCTTTTTTTATTCACATTTTCCACACTGTCTCAACTTTTTCTGATTTGGGGTTGTAATATGACGGCTTCTTCTTTATATCTTCTTGTTACGCTGAGGTAGTTGTGTTATATACTGTAAAATGAGACTGGCTGTGACAATAGATTTTCTTTTTTTTTGGTTTTTTACAGTTCTTAAACAATCTCCTTGTAAAATCATTTATATTCATCAGTTTTGCTATTCCCCCTTTTCTCCATTCCAGATGATCTTGTTCTTTTAAAGAACACTCAGAATAGTAAAACAGTAATAAACAAAAGTTTTGTGCAAATACCTTTAATTCACTAATAGTAGCTAATACATTATATGAACACATGGTGGCTTTCTCTTTTTTCTCTGCTCTGTGCTTTATTTCTTTGTCCTTTATATTTTTCTTCTTAACTTGGTGTCTCTGCATTCTGATTTTTAAATGATTTCTCCCTGAAATTATTTTACTTCTACAATAAGCAAAAGCCTATCACAAAATGTACATAGCAGTGGTAAAGTGCAGAGAAGTTGTGAAGTGCTAGGGTGATTTCTGGACAGTAATGTAAAAGCTACAGTTGTGCTTGAAAGTTTGTAAATGTTTAGAATTTTCTATATTTCTGCATAAATAGGACCTAAAACATCATCAGATTTTCACTCAAGTTCTAAACGTAGATAAAGAGAAACCAGTTAAACAAATGAGACAAAAATATTATACTTGGTCATTTATTTATTGAGGAAAATGATCAAATATGACATATTTGTGAGTGGCAAAAGTATGTGAATCTCTGGTTAAAGTATCTGGTGTGCAGCAATAGCTGCAACTAAACATTTCCGGTAACTTTTGATCATTCCTGCACACCGGCTTGGAGGAATTTTAGCCCATTCCTCCGTACAGAACAGCTTCAACTCTGGGATGTTGGTGGGTTTCCTCACATTAACTGCTTGCTTCAGGTCCTTCCACAACATTTCGATTAGATTACAGTCAGGACTTTGACTTCGCCATTCCAAAACATTAACTTTATTCTTCTTTAACCATTCTTTGGTAGAAAGACTTGTGTGCTTAGGGTCGTTGTCTTGCTACATGACCCACCTTCTCTTGAGATTCAGTTCATGGACAGATGTCCTGACATTTTCCTTTAGAGTTCTCTGATATAATTCAGAATTCATTGTTCCATCAATGAAGGCAAGCCGTCCTGGCCCAGATGCAGCAAAACAGGCCCAAACCATGATACTACCACCACCATGTTTCACAGATGGGATAAGGTTCTTATGCTGGAAAGCAGTGTTTCCTTTCTCCAAACATTACGCTTTTCATTTAAACCAAAAAGTTCTATTTTGGTCTCATCTGTTCACAAAACATTGTTCCAATAGCCTTCTGATTTGTCCACGTGATCTTTAGCAAACTGCAGACGAGCAGCAATGTTTTTTTTGAGAGCAGTGGCTTTCTCCCTGAAACCCTGCCATGCACACCATTGTTGTTCAGTGTTCTCCTGATGGTGAACTCATGAACATGAACATTCGCCAATGTGAGAGAGGCCTTCAGTTGCTTAGAAGTTACCCTGGGGTCCTTTGTGACCTCGCTGACTATTACACGCCTTGCTCTTAGAGTGATCTTTGTTGGTTGACCACTCCTGGAGAGGGTAACAATGGTCTTGAATTTCCTCCATTTGTACACAATCTGTCTGACTGTGGATTGGTGGAGTCCAAACTCTTTAGAGATGGTTTTGTAATTTTTTCCAGCCTGATGAGCATCAACAACTCTTTTTCTGAGGTCCTCAGAAATCTCCTTTGTTCGTGCCATGATACACTTCCACAAACATGTGTTGTGAAGAGCAGACTTTGATAGATCCCTATTCTTTAAATAACACAGGGTGCCCACTCGCACCTGATTGTCATCCCATTGACTGAAAACACCTGACTCGAATTTAACCTTCAAACTAAATGTGTATCCTAGAGGTTTACATACTTTTGCCACTCACAAATATGTAATATTCGATCAATTTCCTCAATAAATAAATGACCAAGTATAATAGTTTTGTCTCATTTGTTTAACTGGTTTCTGTTTATCTACGTTTAGGACTTGAATGAAAATCTGATGATGTTTTAGTTTATATTTATGCAGAAATATAGAAAATTCCTAAGGGTTCACAAACTTTCAAGTACAACTGTATAAGTAAAAACTAAAGGGACTGAGCCTTTACAGTTTAACCAAATGGAAAAAATTGTAACACAATTGAAGGCTTTAAAAATGATGAAGGGAATTAGTTTGGTTAATCCCAGCTGTTACTTTAAAATGGATTTCACACAAAAAATAAAAATGTTTTTGTTGTACACAGAACCCAAAGACATATAGAAGAAGTTAGCAAGTAGTAAATAGTGGTACATAGTAGGTGTGGTAGATAGAAGCACTTTGGGGACATTCAAAACACAACTTGATATCCTTTTTTAAAAACAATACAAACAGTATTGATGGGCTGAAAGGCCTGTTCTCATCAAACTTTTGTTAATGTTCAACTTTACATACTGAGAAAAGTAAAGTATTTTTCTGACCTCTTTTATATGCCCTTGTTTATATAATTCAACTTAATAAAAGGATAAGTGTCTGTGTGCCTGTCTGTGTGTCCATCCGGTAGCTATTTCTCTGTGATTCGAAAAGGTGGCACATCACAAACATTTTTAACAATAAAATGCATTACATTAGTCAGTCCAATAGATGGTGCCTCACAAACTTTAACAATGCTTTTACGAATCCCATAAATGGCATACAATGGAGACATTGCATATTCTTAATTTCATGGTGCACTGTAAAGTGCGAACGCTGAGGTCTACATTGATTACTCAGATTTCAAACCATCTTAGGTGAGCAGTACAGCTAGTATTCATAAATATTTAACAAACTACAGAATAAACATTAGAAGTATGAAACGTATATCAATTAAATTTCTACCTGCATGTCTTCTCAGAACAGTTGACAATAATATGCTAGCAAAAACACACATAAAAAAGCATGAAAAAGAAAGCAAAAAACAGAAATTACATATATACTGTATGCACAGTCATATAAAAAAGTAAGTACACATATTTTAATCTTCATATATAATACGCTGCCGTGGCTGGCTGTTTGTCTGTCCAGGAATTTTTTTTTTTAAGTTTTATTAATTTTATTGCAATCATTCCATATAAATCAATCAATTTTTACAAAAAGTAAAATTGAGTTAAGAATAAGTCGACCCCCACCCCTGTCTGTCCAGGATTTTAAATCACCTGTAGCTCGCAAACCGCTTGACCTATTAACCGGAGATTTGGTATACATATACTATGTGACGTCTACGATCCGCTTTTGGGGTGATGATTGACCTACAAAGCTATTCGTCTTTATAGTTTTATTTTATTTTCTTGTAGAACCATCTCTCGTCAGTGGCCAGCAGGGCGGCCGTGCAGCGCATGCGTATGGGAGCCGTTCTCATCCCTACGACTTTCACCGTCACTTCCGCTACCTCTTCCTATCTTAAATTATTCTTGAGGCAGATTGAAGACTTAAGTGCCAGCTTCAGTGAAAAATTAAGGAAAACATACTAAGTACAGTAATTGCAACACAAAAACTGACTTAATCCGTTTTAACGCAAAAAGATATTGATGAAAGAAGAGAAGCAGTGGGACGCTAGGGTGGAGAAAAGAAGAGCTGCTCAGGAAGCAACAAGTGCATTAACCTCTGAGCAAATGAATGCTAAACATACAAAGAAAGAGTAAGAAAAGTATGGATGCTCAAGTCAAATGTATTCACTGCATTATTGTGCGCCATTACTGCTGTATATATATATATACTAGCAGAATACCCGCGCTTCGCAGTGGAGAAGTAGTGTGTTAAAGAAGTAATGAAAAAGAAAAGGAAACATTTTAATAATAACGTAACATGATTGACAATGTAATTGTGTTGTCATTGTCATGAGTGTTGCTGGCATATATATATATTGTGAAGGATGGCCGGCAGTTTATCCCGGTCAATACCTCCAAGCCGCCAGGTGGAGCCCTTTTTGCAGCATGGAGGTCCCCAGAAGACCAGCAGGGCATTATGGACAATGTGGTTTTTATGCACAGCCCTGCTGGATGCCATGGGGGCCACAAGAGGGAGCTGCAGGGAGGACGAGGACTTCATTGTGCCCTATGACCCGGAAGAGCGACAGGCTTCCGGGGTGAGGAAAAGAACTTTTACCTGACCCGGAAGTGATTGAGGAACACATGGACTGGGGATTGAGAACACTTCCGGGTCAGGGATTATAAAAGGACTGTGGGAGCTCCCAGACGGCAAGCTGAGCTGGGTGGAAGGGTGGCAACGCGTCTGGGAGCTGGAGGATTGTTTATTGTGATTTATATGAGTATTGTGGTGGAGAGTGTGCTTTGTACACTGTGAAAGAGTAATAAAGTCAACTTGTGGACTTTTACCTGGTGTCTGGAGTCGTGGACAGGGGTTCAAGGGAGCGAGAGTGCCCCTTATCTACCACAGTGGCGTAGTCGGCAGGATACTCTAGCGTCGTTTGCAGAGGACCTGAACAAAAAATTTCTGTGGGTAGTGAACCCCGAGAGGACAACGGCGTCAGGAATCACCACAGCATTGCCGGAACCCATAAAGAAAGCCGAGTCCAAAATGGGGAAGAGGAAGGGCAAGCAAAGCGACAACGCCAGCGGGAGTGCCTTAGGTGCAATGGCCGACGCTCGGGAGGAGTCAAGGAGCGGCCCAATAAGTCAGGGGAAACCTCCAGGGACCAGCGATAACTCTGAGGTACGTGCCAGAAACGTTATGGACAATCCATTTCTAATTACTCACTTTGTTCCGTGCATGTACCTCGGAGATGATCCCCTGGAGGCTCCGCGGGGAAAAGGAAACTGCCCCAAAGACGATGGCACGCTCCTGTCGAAGCCGGAGCACCTACGAGATGTCTTCCGCATGACGGCAGCCGACGAGGGACAAAGCGGCAAACCCGGTGCATTCTGGGAAGGAGGAGGTCCGCGTCCCGCTGTCTGCACCTTCGAGCCCGAAGGAACGGACTCGGACATTCCGAAGGGGAAGGGGGAGGCGAGCGAGGCACCGCTCACCCCACGAAAAGGTAAGGAGGGTCGGGAAATGGCTGATTGGGAGGTCACAAAAATAATAAATAAGACAGACCGCAGCCTGCTAAAAGAAGCGGCCCGATCCTCAACCTATGAAGAGAACTCCAAGTCCCAGAAGCCTCCGCGAGACCCGTCAGAGCACATGCCAGAAGCGGGCGTGCTCATTGGCTCCCGGCCAGCAAGAAAGACAGACGACGGAAGTAACTCTTCTGCCGGTCGAAGTAATTAAATCTGTGGATGTACGGGAGCTCGAAAAACTAATTGAGCCCGTAGCAAGTTTTTTACAGGTCCTGACGACCATTGAGAAGATCGTCGGGGAATTGGGAGCGGCAGCCAAAGCGCCGTTGGAGAAGCTGAGGGCCTACGTGCGTCGATTTGGTGGGGAGCCTCCCGAAAATAAAACGGGGGTCTCCTGACAAGAAAGGGATAGAAGCAGAAATAGAGAAAGCACCGTTAGAGGCGGCAGGGGTTTCTCTCCCAGCAAGACAAGGGGAGGATCTAACATTTCCTAATTGTTTTCAGTCCCGCAGGGGGAAAATACCAGGAGGACAGAGGCAGTGTTACGGGTGCCGAAGGTTGGGCCATATTTGGCGGAACTGTACTTGGAGAGAGGGGGACAAGATGTCGGTTTGCGCTAATATTCCCCCTAGGTTCTCCAGGGACCAAGATATTCGTGTCAATCAAGGCTCAACCAGAACGTCCTCTTGGAGGAAGACTTCCCTCTCGGGGCATGCCGCTCCGAATAATAATTCGTCGCTGGGAGGGGAACACTGTGAAGGATGGCCGGCCATTTATCCCGGCCAATACCCCCAAGCCGCCAGGTGGAGCCCTCCTTGCAGCATGGAGGTCCCCAGAAGACCAGCAGGGCATTATGGACAATGTGTTTTTTATGCACAGCCCTGCTGGATGCCATGGGGGCCACAAGAGGGA
The DNA here is from genome assembly GCF_016835505.1 of Polypterus senegalus. Classification (NCBI taxonomy): domain Eukaryota; kingdom Metazoa; phylum Chordata; class Cladistia; order Polypteriformes; family Polypteridae; genus Polypterus; species Polypterus senegalus. The sequence continues at coordinate 124,963,895 of NC_053160.1, read as the reverse complement.
GCTGCAGGGAGGACCGAGGACTTCTTTGTGCCCTATGACCCGGAAGCTCATCATAGGAAGAGCGACAGGCTTTCGGGGTGAAGAAAAGAACTTTTACCTGACCCGGAAATGATTGAGGAACACATGGACTGGGGATTGAGAACACTTCCGGGTCAGGGATTATAAAAGGACTGTGGGAGCTCCCAGACGGCAAGCTGAGCTGGGTGAAAGGGTGTCAACGCGTCTGGGAGCTGGAGGATTGTAGTATTTGTGATTTATATGAGTATTGTGGTGGAGAGTGTGCTTTGTACACTGTGGAAGAGTAATAAAGTCAACTTGTGGACTTTTACCTGGTGTCTGGAGTCGTGGACAGGGGTTCAAGGGAGCGAGAGTGCCCCCTATCTACCACAATATATATACACACACACACACACACAAACACACATATACATACACATATATACACATATATATACACATATATATATAAATACTAGCAGAATACCCGCGCTTCGCAGCGGAGAAGTAGTGTGTTAAAGAAGGTACGAAAAAGAAAAGGAAAAATTTTTAAAATAACGTAACATGGTTGTTAATGTAATTGTTTTGTCACTGTTATGAGTGTCGCTGTGATATATATATATATATATATATATATATATATATATATATATATATATATAGCAAAATACCAGCTTGGCGATGTCATGTGTTAAAGAAGTTATGAAAAGAAAAGGAAACATTTTAAAAATAATGTAACATGATTGTCAAAGTAATTGTTTTGTGTATTTGGCGGCACTGTCACGAAGTTGTTTTCGGTAGCTGCATCAGAAAATGTACCACGACGTCTGACACGCCTCCTTTTTACTGTTTTCTCACAGCTTAGATTGCTGCTGTCATATATACACACACACACACACACACACATACATACATACATATCTATATACATATCTACATATACACATATATATATATAAACATACATACCTATCTACATCATATATACACACACACATACATACATACATACATACACACACACAAATTATATATATGTATGTATTTATGTATGTGTGTGTGTGTGTGTGTGTGTGTGTGTATATATATATACACATACATATACTTGTGTGTATGTTTGTATGTGTCTATATGTGTGTGTATAGGTTTGGTCACTGAGTGCAAGGGAAAAATAATAAATTATAGTCTGTAAGTTATTAAACAGTAAAACATTAACGTTTTAAGAAGTACAGGTACATTGAAATTACATTTTCTATGTGAACGTTCAAATTTGTGCCTCTGGTAATGTGCCTTACCGGCATTTAAAGAAAATTAGTTTTGTGTCCTCTGCAGTGTTAAGAGAGAAAGGCTTTGGTTTGGGATAAAAGGAAAAAAGGTGTAAAGAAAGGAAAGTTGCCTTTTTCTTTTATATAGTATAGAGAGATGTGTTCGCTGACGTTATGATCACCTTTTGGGGACAGTCGCGTGGGTCTTGTGTAGACTGGTGAGACGTCCCGCCATTAATCGGCTGTGATGGCACTGTCAGTCCTCCACTCCTGTGCGTGTCTTCATAATCCGAGCTGAGGACCTCATAATCGTATACGTGCAAAAGAAAGTGTGAATCGCCTTAATATTATTTTGCCGTGGTGTAGAAAAGGGGTCCCGTGTTTGCACTTTTCTGGGCTATAGCGCAGGGGGAGGATGAAAAAAATTAAAAGTGCTCACTTTGACTTAAGGCAGAAGCGCAGTCAGCGTCTCAAAGGCAGGCACAGCTATGCACGCGCTGGCTGCTCGACTTTTGCTGGGCAGGAGACCCCAGTTTTTGCAGACACGTTCATGATATCAAAAGTCTCAGCTCTTTGGAGGTCATTCATATATAAATATAGCAAAATACCCGCGCCGCAGCGGAGAAGTAGTGTGTTAAAGAAGTAATGAAAAAGAAAAGGAATCATTTTAATAATAACGTAACATGATTGACATTGTCATGAGTCATCCTCGCTTTGCTCTTACTTTTTTACCGTTCATTTAATCATGGCTAGTGACGGAAAAATTATAAAATGGAAGGAGGATGGCTTTACCAAAACAATTATTGATGGCGAATCGATTATTCATAAAGGTTGAATTGGTGCTGTTTTTTCTGTGTTAACCTCATATTTTTTCATACTTCTTCTCAAACTAAGGTGGTGCGAGGGTAAAATGAATCGGGATGCGCTGATCAATGTAATCGGTGTACCAGGAAATCATGCATTGACAAAGCTCCCCTTTGCTTGTAATGCAAAGTGTGATTAAATGCATTATTTTTTAACGCGTTATGGAGCACATGCATCAAAGCTTCTCAGCTGTGCTTGTGCTAAGAAAAGGAAAGATTTTAAAAATAACGTAACACGATTGTCAATGTGACCTTTTGTAAGTAGTGCCTGGAGGATTCAGTGTGTAGAAACTCTAGAGACAGCGTGTGTATTAACTTGTGGATTTTTCTGTGAGTATTTGGTGGCAGTCTGACGAAGTTGCTTCGAAAGACGGCATTAGCCATGAGCTCAGCTCAGACCGCAATTAGATGAATGGGAGGGGAGATGATGACGTGACTCCCCCACCCGCCTTAACTGTCAATCCCCCACAAACACAGTCTCTCGGAATTTGCATAAGCACACCCCTTCACCTACAATTTTAACTTAGTTACAAAGTGATCAAAACTCGTTTATATCCTCGTCCTCTCATTAAACTTGTATCCCGCATTACCTGTGGGCATGTGAAACGCCAGCGGTAGCCTGTCTATGAACTTAATTTAAAGTTTAGGTTTACACCTTGCTTTCTTTCCGAGGTAGCAGCACTCATGAATATGGTAGTATATGTCACTCGCTCACTTCTTATTGTTTTTCGCTGCCTTCTCAATTATATAATGCATGTTTTCTTAAGCGCTTTTTGGAGGTCTTCCTGGTTTTCTACGCACTGATGTCACACGAAACTCCGCCCCCCCACGTCATTCCAGCTCAACTCCATTACAGTTAATGGAGAAAAATACCTTCCAGTTATGACCATTAGGCGTAGAATTTCGAAATGAAACCTGCCCAACTTTTGTAAGTAAGCTGTAAGGAATGAGCCTGCCAAATTTCAGCCTTCTACCTACACGGGAAGTTGGAGAATTAGTGATGAGTGAGTGAGTGAGTGAGTGAGTGAGTGAGTGAGTCAGTGAGTGAGTGAGTGAGGGCTTTGCCTTTTATTAGTATAGATATATACATATATATACATATATATATACATATATATATATATACATATATACATACATATACACATATACATATATACACATATATATACACACATATATATACATATATATACAATATATACACATATATACATATTATATATATATACATATATATATATATACACACACATATATACTGTATATATATATATATATACACATATATATATTAGTGGTGGGACTCGATTAAAAAAATTAATGTCATTAATTAGAGGCTGTGTAATAATTAATCTTGATTAATCGTATGTAATCACACATGAAAATTTGCCCCAAATCGCAAATGTTTTTTTTTAATTTAAAAGGGTTTTAGTGGGCGAGAGAATCAAATAATAGACATGGACATAAATATTGTAAACTGAAGCTCTTCTAATTTCTGAAAAAAAAATTCTTGTAAACTGCATTTCAATTCAAAACAGAAAAAAAATATCATCCCTGGCTAAAATTGGGCAGACTTAAAAATAAAGTGGTATTTTAAGTACTTTAAGTACATTTTCTGAATAAGGCAGAAACATAAAAGGAAATTTGACCAGCTTCACCCTTAAACTCTGAGTAACCTTAGCCAAAATTATTTTGTACATTAGGCTAAAACAGTGTGATCATTGAACATTTTGTAATTAGAAGTAATTAGAATTACTAACGGTCAAGGAAGTCCAATGATCCCCAGGAAGAGCCACAAAGTTCACTTTCTGTAATGCATCTTATTTTGCTTGCTTTTCAGTGTGCACAAAACCATGCTTTTATCATGGCTTCCGTCGGGTAGTGTTTTGAAATGAAATTTGCCTCCAATTAGTCCCAGCAACGCTCTTTCTTTCAACTCTTACATTTTTGTAGCTCTGATGTGTGCATAAATGTAATCCATATACCAGGAAATCATGCACTGACAAAAGTTCCCCTGTGCTTGGAATGCAAACTGTGATTAAATGCGTTATTTTTTTAACGCATAATGGAGGACATGCATCGAAGCTTCTCAGCTGTGCTTGTGCTAAGAAAAGGAAACACTTTAAAAATAACGTAACATGATTGTCAAAGTAATAGTTTTGTGACCGTTATGAGTGTTGCTGTCATCAAGGATTTAATCATCATTATTTCTTGCAATCAAATTTAATGTTAGGTAAGACCCGGCACTTAAAAGTTTCTTGCTACAGCAATTTTAACTCCATTACAAAGTGATCCAAAGTCTCGTTTATACCTCGTGTCTTCTCAGTAAACTTGTATGTCGCGAATACCGTCATTCCCCGTAGGCATGGCAAACGGCAGCGGGAGTGTGTCTATAAACTTAATGTAAACTTACGGTTCACGCCGTGCCTTGTTTCCGCAGTAGTTGTACTTATGAATATGCTTGTATTTATGAATACGCTTGTATGCATCACTTGCTTCATAATCTTTTTCTGCCTTCTTAATTGTGAAATGGCGTTTTTTGTTCAGCGCTGTTTGGAGGTCTTCCTTGTTCTCTACGTACTTACGTAGGAGGCGTGATGATGTCACACGAAACTCTGCCCGCCACGGCCATGCAGCTCAACTCCATTACAGTATATGGAGAAAAATTAGCTTCCAGTTATGACCATTACGCATAGAATTTCGAAATGAAATCTGCCCAACTTTTGTAAGGAAGCTGTAAGGAATGAGCCTGCCAAATTTCAGCCTTCTACCCACACAGGAACTTGGAGAATTAGTGATGAGTCAGTGAGTGAGTGAGTGAGTCAGTCAGGGCTTTGCCTTTTATTAGTATATACACATATATATATACATATATACATATATACATATATACATATATATATACATATATATATACATATATATATATATATATATATATATACATATACATATATATATATATACATATATATATATATACATATACATATATATATATATACATATATATATACATACATATATATATATATATATATATATATATATATATATATATATATATATATATATATATATATATATGTCACATACACACACTGTGGAGAAAAACTGTCCCTGAATCTGCTAGTATGTAGTTATCATGCGTGTAACAATGCCAACTTACACTACTGGCTTCCAAATTAAGTATATTATCCTCTATAAAACTATGCAGTTAACCTAGCCAAACTGTTAACAGCAAAATTCCAGCAATAATCTCTGTGTTGCTTCCCCACTTGTAAAGCCATGCTACAACTAAAGCAATATGAAGCTGACTTAGTGTTGGTCTCAAAATCATACCATTTGGATTTTAAAACTTGCTCTGTGGAAACATCTGCCTAGGTTTGTTTGTTAGGCTGTATTAGTTTTACAATATAATTAAAGGCTGAATACATCTTTCCATTTTTTCTACCAGAACCTGTTGTACTTGCAATTAAGTCAATACAATGGATAATACAAGGGTCTCCAATTTCAGTTTTGGAAGGGTACACTGATTGCAGATTGATGGTCCAAATAACTGCCAAATTAGAAGACTGTTCCAGTTAGTGAAACAAGTTGTTTAATTCAGTAGATTATTAGTGTTATCAACCTTTGTAAGGATGCAATTAGGGCAGGGGTTGATAGCCTTGTTTCTGGAGAAATGCAACACTTGCTGGTTTTTATTCCAATGAAACGCCACCTACTCAGAATGCTAACTCAGAATGGTTTGGGTTTACTTTTAGTTAAATTAAAGCACTTAGAAAGGAAACAATACAATAAGTGAAAGCCTAAGAAGAGTTAGTCTTCCTTAATCCATGAACCAACTAAATGACATTCTTAGAAAAACAAAAATAAACAATATCAGGGATGCTTGACAAAGCTTGATGAGGAATCACAGAATTACTGTATATAATTTGTTTCATTAACAGCAGGAATTGACTGCTTATGTGGAGGTTGAAGATTTTCCATTTGCTGTCTCATTAAAAGAGGTATCTGTTATGTTTAGGTTGAGTCAAAGGTGCTTAGATTACCCAACGGTCTTAGTTGACAGGCAGATGTGTTGATGTTTTTTTACACTGCACAGTATTTCTTCATTTTTGGGAATGTGCAAGAGGAACCCACATAGACACAGGGAAAACATACAAACTTCGCACAGATAACAAGCAGGTGTGGATTTTATTTTCATTTCATTGATTTGAACTCTTAAATGCATTACAGGAACCAATAAGAAGGACTCTATGTACTGCTGATGTAACATTATTTTGAGTTCTTTGTTGTTATTGCATTATTATTTCTACACAGAAAATGAAGCAGAAGTTGTCTTTTGACTAGAGTTTTAAAACTACATAAATTCATTTGACAGTCAAGGGTCCCTATAAACATTACGGACTTAAAAAGTGTTCAGCTCTCTAGCCTAGTTACACATTAGCCATATCCTAGCATCTACCTATGACTGGAAAAAAATCCCAATCCATATACATTTAATTGTCAGATCATGTCACAAATCAGAAGCACTGTCAAATTTAGTAATCCATGTAAGCCTCAGTATTATTGTTTGCAGTGCACCATGCAATGTACTGTATATGTCTCTGTTATATTTCATTTGGTATGTGATATGTAAAAACAGTGTTAATGTTTAAGATATAGAAATATAGCAAAAGGACGGACATACAGACAGCCACATCAACACTTATCCTTTATTACAGTGGATAGGCACTTTCTTGTATTTTAAAAAAATTTCTTAATGTGATACATTCTAGTATGAACTTTCACTGTCATTTTCCATGTTGCTAAACTACAAGGTGCCTCTTCCCCTAATGTATTTCTTCTCACTGTTAACTCTTATATTTCCATCCATTGCTCCAAATAGCATGTCTTTTTCTTTGATTTCATAGCTGCCAAAGCCACTTTGACCTAAAGATGACATGTGGATAGACATCTCTGAGGGAGGGAGGGCAAATACTGATGATATAAGGTTAGAGCTCATCATGAAATAACATTTTATTATTTTAAAATATATGGTACATGACGTATGTAATAAAAAGTAAGCAAGCGAGATGCAAAATAAATACATCATAGGTTCTTGTGAAATTCACAAAGAAAAGACATTAACATGTTATGCACAATAAAAAATACACTGCTGTATGTAAAAACCTGATTGTTTTCATACTGCTCCAAGTGGTGTGTGAACTAAAAATGGACATTAAAAATCCATTTAAGTTTTAAATTTTAAACATTCCCCCAATGTTTAAAGTAGATGCCTTGAGACATAAATAGTGAAAATAAAAATATAGATTCAGTATGTTGAGACAATTCCATCGATAGTCATTTTAAACTTTGTTGTACTATGCAAATATTAGACGCTTAAAACACAAGTATGGCTATCACTTATGAATAAAATAAAGAAATAGTGACACACCAGATATTCAACTGTAAAGTAACTGAGATGATGAGTTAAGTCAAATCCAAGGGGTAGGGAAAATTGTAAAGAAAGTGGAGGATAAGAACTTTTAAGAAATCAAAAGTTGCTCATGATTTCATATGGTTTACTGGGAGAGACAGGATTTAATTTTAAAAATCTGAAAAGCTCCTGTCCTTAATAAAGGTAAGTCAACATTCCCTCCTTGTGCTTAGAATGTTAATATAATCTGGAGTCATAAAAACGTTGCCGACTTTCTATTTCTGAGCTTTGCCCAATCTTATCAAATACAACCACAGTCAGGTTTGAAATTATTGGCCATGAAATGAAAATGCATTTCCTTATTTCTACATGCAGGGTGGTGGTGGTGTCAGTGGTTGGTGGTGGTCGGGGGGTTCTTGATAGTGATATTGATTTATAGGTTATTTGTCTAATTTCCAATACTGACAAAAGAAAAAGCTACTGATATATTAATAATTTAAAAAGCTACTGATTAGCTAACAACTGTTCATGTAAAAAGCAAAATATTTCTTCCATGGAGATGGTAGATGAAAACTGAAAACCTTTCGTATAAAAGTAGGTTTTTTTTTATATATAGATGGAAAGTTCTGAAGAAAAGAAAAAAAACTTAACAATAAAAAAAAAAAAAACTTCAAAGTTTTTGTTATGCATCATTAATATATCTACATCTTTATAAATTGTACTATTATAAAAGTACTTTGTAGGGCTGCTTTGTTATAACTGTTCGGTTGGGTAAACATATTGTGGTTTAGTTTTGATTGGAAAAGGCAAAAAAGTGTTAGGGACTTTAATGAAAAATATGACTTTAATGAAAAAGCAACTTAAAAAACTATCAATAATGGAAGAATTGTGATGCAACAATGTGTTCAATATGACTATTTCGGTTTAACAAAATGTTTTAATTCCTCACAAATTTGACACTTGTACATAGAACATCTATGGTGATTAATTGACTTTGATTATAAATAACTTTTCAGTTAGTCTTTAACAAAAGCTCTAGTATCATACAGAAAACATGAAACATAGGTTTTTGAGAGAAGTGTTTGTGTGTGTGTGTGGAGAGAAGAAGGCGCAGATTCAGTACAGTAAATTACCATTTGGTGTACAGGTATTGCTTCCTGAGTAATATTCCTATTCCTACATATGTAGTGGTACTACATGATTAATGTCGGAATGTGAGGAACTGTGGTCCCTCACAATAACTGCTCCTGTTAACCCCATCACCTGCATCTGGTCATTTGCTATTTAAATTGAAGGGCAGATAAGAAAAAGGAAAAAACATCCCATTCTACTAGAGCACCAATTCACTACAGAGACAGAAGAAAGCAGCGATCCAATTCATTCACACCTTTGTCCACCTGCCACTTTCAACACCCGACAACAACATCTTTGCACCTCAAAACCCCAGGGTTCTGGATTACACCATGTAGCATGGATAAGCACAGTAAAACTGTTTCTTGTTGTTTGGGCAGAGGAGCAAGCCATCATTTTCATACATGTAATTTCCATAAGACAATTTGTCCAGCTGAACCAGGTTCACAAACATTATCCATTTTCCGTTAAATCTTCTGGACTTTTATGTGTGTTTCGTGCTTTCTGTGTGTCTGAGCTCGTGTTCAGTGACGGGGTCAAAGAAGGGTTTGTATGTTTGTATTGCATATTAACTTTGTGCTGCACCTTTTCTTTTGATAATTACTTTCCGCTGGACACTGTTGGAGTTAAATGTTTTGTCGGGGTTGGTTGGGGTATGATATATATATATTGTTTAGAGTCGGTTCATTTCTTTTTTTATCAATATATACTCACTTAATTATTTTATATACAGTTTGTTTTTTGGCTTATTTTTGATCGCAAATTGGGGGAAGTTTCTTTGGAAGAAGTACGGCTTGTCGGGTCTAATGTCCTCAACTTGCCAGGCCACAGGTCTTGGTGGTGTAGCTGCCAGTTTTGAAGAGTGAGTCGGCTGTTACACACAGACAGCCAGAATAAATAGGGGGGGCATAAGCACAGTATTTAACATTGATTATCAGTGGAATAAATGAATATGCCAAAACATTCTAAATCTGAAAATGTAATTTCAGGGAATGATGAGGCTGACTTTCCAGAGAAAACTTGTGAACAGTGGTGAGATGGGTTTTCCCTTGAAGAGATTTCACCTACATAATAAAATCATTTACAGATATTTTTTCAGACTAGGGGTGTTGCTAACAGAAAAAAAAATGGAGCAGGGAAGTCATTTATTGATTATCTATACGAGTCAGAGACTAGACACTGATTTACAGGAAACTTAAGGATTCTGTCCTATATATACAGAATGCATGATGAAAATTCAAATGTAATGGGCTTTCGATAACTAGTCCTTGGGGTGAATTTAAGAACTGGAAATCAAAAATAGTACATTACAAAATCATTCCTGTCACATCTACATTTCCTGCAAAGGTTCTGACCAGTAGAAAAATATATGTTATTTGCAACATAATGTCAAACATTTGAGCAAACAATTAAAGGTAATGAATTAACGATTTTGTTTATGTGGAGCTTTCACATTTTCCCCACAAGCAGTGAGTTTTCTTTGGTATCACCAATTTCCATCTGCATTCCAAAATGATGCAAAGGGGTCAGTCCATACATGTCTACCTTTTAAGCTTTTATAAGTGTCAGGGCTTCCACACATTTCAGCGAAATTGGTATGCAAGCCTAAGCAAATAAGTAAAGTGGATGGAAGTATAGGAAGGTCTTTGGACGAGTGCAGAAAATTATGTCACTTTATCTGTGCGCACAAGCAGGTTCCTCATAAAAACAGAAAGTGTGAATTAGTTTTTGAAGGGTCAGGTCTCCGGCTGTGTTACAGGGACAGCACAGTTTCACGTGTTCTCGTCTGTGGCTCTGTGGCTGCTGGTCATGAGTAGCTGTAATCACCACTGTGGTATTTTCTCTCTTTTAATTAAGAGGATCAGATAGTGCTAGCATGTACAGGGATGTCTGCCCCCTAGCATCCTTAGGAAGCCTGTAACACTTCTATCACTAATCTAACACCGTCATGCTAGCACTACTACAGAGGTGCCATTTATGATATAGGGCTTAGCAGCAATAACCTCCCCAGTCCTGGAGCAATGCTACCAAAAAGTCATGTTTGTAAAAAAATAAAAAGAGTTGAAAAGTCCATACTATCTATATTTGAAGCTGAATTCGTACTGCACTTAAAAGTGATTCAATTATAATTTTTTTGTTTGACTGTTAAAATTAATTTTGTGAACAGCATACTGATATCTATACTGAATCTTCAAAATGTATAAAAATTAAATCATTCATTCAGCAGACAGATGTGATCTAATAGACAATCAAGAATACTAACTACATGTTGACTACTGACATGCTAACTTCAAACTGTGTACAGGGCAGAATTTCTGTGAATTCTTCAGCTCATGACGTCCAGTGCTCAAAGCTGCTCTGAGCAGAATCATTGCTGCTGGGTCTGTACACAGTAACCTGTAGAACTGAGAGAGAAGACCAAGGACAGCTAGAAAGACAATTTGTTTGACAATCTCAGAATGTTGACGAGGATATTTGAATATTTATGACAATGTTTGTCTGTCTTAGAAAAATGTGTGCTTTGGGCATGACATTTCAGAAATGACATGGCATGTGGGTTGTATTTGCAGGCTTTCTAATTTTGTATTTCATATTTTTATTTTTAAGTTTTATTAAAAATATGAAATCTGTTTCAGTTGACTGAAAATAAAAAAAATCATCATTAAAAACTACAGCAAATTTTCAGAAAAGGTACAGTGACTGTCAGTTTATGTCGCCGGGCTAAAAGGTAGCATATGGTGATGGCAACAGTATAATCATAATTTTACCATACAGCCCCATAAACATATAAACTATTTTTTAGGAGCTAAGTACCTCACTACATATTGTACTGCGTGTAAAGTTTAAATTAAATTAGGATTAAGAAATAAACTGACTAAAATAGAAGTATGATTATTCTTAAACTTTTACCCACAATTCATGTTTGCTGTAAACAAAGAATTCAATTTCACCATCCAATCAATACATATTGTTATAAGAGTCTTTTCCAGCACAAGACTAAATAGCATTCTGCACATAGATTGCATCAAGGTGCAATGCACCCACCTTTAGTGTTTCCAAACATGTTTTTTAGATATGCAAACAAAAATATATTGTACCAGACTGTGATTTAAACCCAATGTTCTAGAGCTTTGAGAGCCGTAGTGTCAACTTATGTCCATCTCTACTATTCATTACCACATACTCTAATTTATTTATACAGTGTTATAAAATGTTACACAACTGGCAAGAGGTTTCTGGGATAAGTGCACACTCACAGTAGCATGTGATAGAAGAAAACACAGCAACAGATAAAAACGATCAATTTAAATTTGATAAATTCAGAGTGAAGGTACAATTCAGATCCGTCAAGACTTGTATTTGTAACTAAGAAATCAATATAATGAATAAAAATTATAGCTGCGATCTATTGCTTTATCCATGATGATTTATTTATTCACCAGATAAGCATATAGAAACGCCTAAAGTGAGGATTTCCTGATCTATATTTAAAATATTATTCCTAATTTTTCCACTATTGTATCAAAATTGTACACTTTGGTACCAAAATCTTACCAAAAATGATCAAAACTTATGGAACCAATACCACATCAGGAACTCCTGCTAGATTCAACAGCTGTACAGTTTATTTTTAGATTATGTCACACTGAAAGACTGTTATTTGCAAATTGCTAAAATAGTTTTAAGCCACCCCGTGTCTGTGTGGGTTTCCTCTGGGTACTCCGATTTCCTCCCACAGTCCAAAGACATGCAGGTTAGGTGCATTGGTGATTCTAAACTGTCCCTAGTGTGTGCTTGGTGTGTGTGTGTGTGTGTGTGTGTGTGTGTGCCCTGCCCGGGGTTGGTTTCCTGCCTTGCGCCCTGTGTTGGCTGGGATTTGCTCCAGCTGACCCCCGTGACCCTGTAGTTAGGATATAGCGGGTTGGATAATGGATGGATTTTAAGCCATAAGCAACATCTGAAATAGAGGTTTAAAGTAACAATTAAGAGGCTCTTTACTCTGCAGATATATTTTACAAAGACATATTATTTGAAATGGAAGACACAGATCCAATGTTGACAATGAAGGCTTTAGAAAAAGAACTGTCTTGCAAAGCAGACAACAGAACAATAAACCTATTGAGATAAACTTAAATGGACTTTTTAAAGGTTTATGTAAAATTCACCCTGATATAATAATTTTCTCTCTTTAATTGTGGTATCACTGGGAACAACTCAGTTGGTGTTTACCTTCACTTTCAGGGAGTAATTCTCAATTTGAAGTGAACCCATTGCTACTGTTACTACCTGGTAGCTATAGTTAATATCACAATGGGGAGGAATCAAATAAAAAGGCTACTAGCATCAAAATGACCACAAAATGAGTTATGGAACAGAAACTCAAGTGAAAGTGCAGTCATACTCTTCTATTAAACCTTGTCATTAAAAACATGCCATTAAAAAGAAGGTAAGGCCCAAGGATACACATGAACACATTATTGAAACTATAGAATGAGAGATTCTCTCTAGGACATGGCCTCTGTACATGACCATGAAAAAAATCAGTCTTGAGCTATAACATAAGACTAAAGGGTTTAATGATCATTGTAAGCAATCAAATTCAAACAGTTCAGAATCATGAAGCAGATGTCAAAAGAATGATAGTATATACTGTAGTAAGTGTGAACTGCTTAAAAAGCACTGAGCATAGTGATTGAAAGTAACAGGATTAAAGACAACTGGAATAAGTACAAGGAGAAGCTGCGGAATGAGGAGAACAAATAGGATTATGATGTTCATTGTGAAAAAAAAAAATGACCAAGCAGAACATTTTCAAAACAGCCATGCAAATGTTACAATCATATTTCCTTAGACCTGACAGACCAGAATAAACAACTGCAGGAGTTTAGACAAGATATCATTAGACAAGGATATACAAGTACTCCCAACACAACAGACACACAAATAAGAAGAGCTACTGCTATACCCAAAGACAACATTATGGAATATAAAAACAAGGACAACAAGAACTGCACCCCCCTTGTTGTCACCTATAACCCACACCTTGAACAATTTCAAAAAATTAAAAAGAACTTCAGCCAACACTAAATAATGATGAAACACTGAGAAATGTATTTCCAGAACCTCTCCTCCTGGCACTCAGACAATCACCAAACCTGCAGCAGCTAACTGTCTGAAGCTCCCTGAGTGAACCAACATATATATTTCCCTGCCTACAGAAAATATGTAAAATGTGTGCTCACATTTATAATACAGATTATGCAGTTACACCACAATGTTGACTAGAAAATCTCATAAAGGGATCACAGTAACTGTTTACTGTAATTGTTGGAGCTGAGTTAAACATCAAAAGAATCCAAATTGACTGCCCATTGTCTTATGAGTGTCTGGCTCTTAAGCTAATAAAGAAATCAGGTCCGGTCTCACTCATTCTCTATCCTCCTCCAAAATACAATGCATCTTTTTTTATCTGTTCTGACTGAATTATTAACCCAATGAAGTTCCCTTTCGCAGACAGTCATTCTTCTTGGTGATTTCAATATCCATATTGACATTACTACATGTAAACTGAGAAATGAATTCCTATCCTTACTGGACTGTTTTGACTTGGTGAAAGATATTGATTTTCCTACTCACTCTGTTAATCATATATTGGATTTGATCATACATCTGGCTTATCTGTTGACAACACTTATAGGAGTGATCTGGGACTCCTCTGTTCAAAAAGCAGTACTTTTCAATAGGTCATTACTTCTCCCTCCACTTACCTGTAAATGTCAAATTTCTTTCAGAAACCTTAAAAATATCTGTCCCCCATATCCTTGCTAGTTCCATTTCTGATCTGTTTCTGTCTTTACCTATTCCATCAACACTAGATAGTCTTGCTGATCACTACAATTTAGCTCTTCTTTCAGCACTAGATAAAACAGCTCCTTAAAAGTATAATGAGGTTTCCTTTAAGTGCTCAGCTCCATGGTACAATTCAGAGTTATGGTCTATGAAAGCAGTTGGCCAACACCTCAAGAGAATGTTATGTAAGATTGACTTCACCGTGCACATCCAGGCTTTCTCTGACCATCAAAGGGCTTACAGGGGTGTACTAACTGCAGCCAGCAACACACATTATGGCAGAATAATAGAAAGTGGCCATGATAACCTAAAGGTTTTGCTCTCTGTAATTAATAAACTAATTCGATCTCCTTTTCCAAATATTTACCAATCACATCTGCATTTGTTAACAACCTGCTTTGTAAGATGAGGACCCCATTTCCACCACACTTCTTAAATCCTGCCTTCATGCCATAATCCCGACTGTTACGACAGAAATAAATAAAATCCCATGACACTGGCTTTATGCCAGTCACTATTAAAATTATTTCTGTAGACACAATGTTAAAAGGTCTGTCCCTGAAGATGACAATCTTAACAATTTCACCTCATTTTTCGCTTACCTTTTCTGTCAAAAGTTCTTGAGTGTGTTGTAGCCTCCCATCTCACCGAATTTCTTAACTTCTAATAACTTGATGGAGCCCTTTCAGTCTGGTTTCAGAGCAGTTTCAAACCAATGATTTGCCTGTGGCAGCAGACACTGGACAAACCAGCATATTAATGTTGTTATATCTTAGTGAAGCATTGGACACTGTCAGACATGACATTCTACTGTCCAGAATGAAGAACATGCTGTGTATCTCTGGTACTGCTCTCCAGTGGTTTAAGTCCTATCTAACAGATAGGCAAGAGTTTATTAGTCTTGGCAACAGAAGATCCAGCTCGGTGCCAGTCACACAAGGGGTTGCTCTGGAAGGGGTTATTATTTTTATGCAGATGGTACACAACTCGATTTCAATGTTAAAAGTGAAACTTCAACAGGGCTTTCTCAGCTCACAACTTGCTTCACTGAAATTAAAACCTGGATGGAGCAGAACTCTTTAAAATTAAATTACAACAAAACTGAACTCCTGCAAACTGGCACTAAAGTACAACTTAAGAAAATTAGCTCCTTCTCAGTCATTCTTGACAGTGATCTCATCAGACCTTCTTTTCAGATGCAAGCAATCTTGGTGTAATTTTTGATTCCTCCCTTTCTTATTCCACCCACATTAACCAAATTAAGGAACTTTCTTACTTTCACCTATGCAACATATCCTGTGTTCGCTCATTCCCTTTCTTATCTAATGTTGAAAAACTTGCCCATGCTTTTATCTCATTCCACATCAATTATTGTAGCTCCATACTAGCAGGTACCACTTCCAATCTAATATCAAGGCTTTGGTTGATTCAAAATTCTGCTGCGAGAGTCCTAACATGAACAAGCAACAGCAAACACAAAACACCCATCCTGCTTCACCTCCACTGGCTCCCTGAGTCTTACAGGATTGAATATAAAATTCTATTATTAACCTACAAAGCTTTAAATGGCCTTGCACTGACTACATCAGTGACCTTTTCTATCACTATGCTCCTGCTTGCCCACTAAGGTCCTCTGATTCTGGCAGTCTTGTTGCTCCCCTCACTAACTTTTAGCTTTTAGCTGTATAGTGCTCAGACTTTGGAATGGTGTCCTGGAATTACAGTCATATGAAAAGGTTTGGGAACCCCTCTCAGCCTGCATAATAATTTACTCTACATTCAACAAAAAAAGATAACAGTGGTATGTCTTTCATTGCCTAGGAACATCTGAGTACTGGGGTGTTTTTGGCTTAAGATTTTTAATTAAGCAGTATTTAATTGTATTAAATGAAATCGAATGCGAAAAACTGGCTGTGCAAAAATGTGGGTACCCTTGTAATTTTGCAGATTTGAATGCATGTAACTGCTCAATACTGATTACTTGAAACACTAAATTGGTTGGATTAGCTCGTTAAGCCTTCATAGACAGGTGTGTCCAATCATGAGAAAAGGTATTTAAGGTGGTCAATTGCAAATTGTGCTTCCTTTTGACTCTCCTCTGAAGAGTGACAGCAAGTGATCCTCAAAGCAACTCTCAAAAGATCTGAAAAGAAAGATT
The DNA here is from genome assembly GCF_016835505.1 of Polypterus senegalus. Taxonomy (NCBI): domain Eukaryota; kingdom Metazoa; phylum Chordata; class Cladistia; order Polypteriformes; family Polypteridae; genus Polypterus; species Polypterus senegalus. The sequence continues at coordinate 124,947,206 of NC_053160.1, read as the reverse complement.
ATTCAGTATCATGGTTTAGGGGAAGGCTACAAAAAGCTATCTCAGGGGTTCAAACTGTCAGTTTCAACTGTAAGGAGTGTAATCAGGAAATGGAAGGCCACAGGCACAGTTGCTGTTAAACTCAAGTCTGGCAGGCCAAGAAAAATACAGGAGCGGCATTTGTGCAGGATTGTGAGAATGGTTACAGACAACCCACAGATCACCTCCAAAGACCTGCAAGAACATCTTGCTGCAGATGGTGCATCTGTACATCGTTCTACAATTCAGCGCAATTTGCACAAAGAACATCTGTATGGCAGGTTGATGAGAAAGAAGCCCTTTCTGCACTCACGCCACAAACTGAGTCGCTTGTTGTATGCAAATGCTCATTTAGACAAGCCAGATTCATTTTGGAACAAAGTGCTTTGGACTGATGTGACAAAAATTGAGTTATCTGGTCATAACAAAAAGCGCTTTGCATGTCAGAAGAAGAATACCGCATTCCAAGAAAAACACCTTCTACCTACTGTCAAATTTGGTGGAGGTTCCATCATGCTGTGGGGGTGTGTGGCTAGTTCAGGGACTGGGGCCCTTGTTAAAGTCGAGGGTCGGATGAATTCAACCCACTATCAACAAATTCTTCAAGATAATGTTCAAGCATCAGTCAAAAAATTGAAGTTATGCAGGGGTTGGATATTCTAACAAGACAATGACCCAAAACACAGTTTGAAATCTCAAAGGCATTCATGCAAAGAGAGAAATACAATGTTCTGGAATGGTCGTCACAGTGCCCTGACTTGAATATAATCGAAAATCTATGGGATGATTTAAAGCAGGCTGTCCATGCTCGGCTGCCATCAAATTTAATTGAACTGGAGAGATTTTGTATGAAAGAATGGTCAAAAATACCTCCATCCAGAATCCAGACACTCATCAAAGGCTATAGGAGGTGTCCAGAGGCAGTTATATTTGCAAAAGGAGGCTCAACTAAGTATTGCTGTAATATCTCTGTTGGGGTGCCCAAATTTATGCACCTGTCTAATATTGTTATGATGCATATTGCATATTTTCTGTTAATCCAATAAACTTAATGTCACTACTGAAATACTACTGTTTCCATAAGGCATGTCATATATTAAAGGTAAGTTGCTACTTTGAAAGCTCAGCCAATGATAAACAAAAATCTAAAGAATTAAGAGGAGTTCCCAGACTTTTTCATATGATTGTAATTCATTCTTTTAATACTCCCTGAATCCCTGAAGCCTACAAAAGAAAACAAAAAAGTCATAATCTTGGGCCAGCTTAAATTCCTTCGCATCTCTCCATCTGCGTTTTTTTGCAAATGTGTCAATCAGCCGAAGTGGCAAGCAGCCTGTTATCCCATCCCCCTGCAATCATTCTTACCTCTAACCCACCCATGCAATTGATTTTGGTTTTTACATACTGACAGCAACATGTAAACTGAATGATTTCTTTTTTCTTCAGTTACAGTATGATTACTTGAATAAATGCGCACTTGTTTTGTTATGCCTTTTGTGAAAGTGTTTATTTGATATTTGGACATTCTTCAGACATTAATTTTTACTATAATATGTAAAAAAATCTGTTTTAGTTAAGTATTCTTGCCTTGCATTTCCTATCATCCTACATTTACCCAGAATATTGTAGACACAGAACAAATGAAATGTATGCATTCCAAATAACAAGACATTATTTACCCTATACAGTTCAAGGGATCTCACACCCAGATAAGGAGGGTTGAACAGGGAGAACTTCAGCTGTGTTGGTGGGTTAGCAGGCTGCTTGCTGCTTGACACATTTGCAAACCAAAACATGCTGATGGACAGGTGCTAAACACTAGTGTGGCGAGTTGCTTGCGTACTAAAGTAACTACAGCTGCAGGTGGAAGTCCCATTTTACTTATGGTGCCAAGCAGAGTTGTGTTGAGGTGCAGCAGTCTATTAGCCAGTGAAAGCGACGTGAAGAAGCTGTCTGTTGTTATAATTCTGCCCTTGTCCAGAAACAGCTCCATAAGCTTTATGACCACAGACCTGGAAAGACTTTGCCCTGGGTTATAACTCAAAACACAGCTCTCAACAAACCATTGCCAGATCGGAGCAAACCTGTTGGTTTTCACACATTCTGTATGGGTGTCTTTGTTGTCAAAATGCAAATGCCACATGATAGTTTGATAGCGGACACAGAACATCATATCTTTGATTGCTGGTACAACAAATAGTTCTGAGCAGGCATCAACCACAGCCCCAACTGTGGTCATCGCTGCTCTTGTGAAAAGAGTGGACATAAACACCATCAGCTCAGAGAAGGAGAGGCAAGTTCATTGTACCATGTGAAATTCACTGACAGAATAAAACTGAATAATAAAAAAAACTTTTACAAGTAGCCAAAATTTACACAGGGTGTTACGGACTCAAATCAAATGTATGTTTTTATTATACAATAGTAGTAATAATAATAGCAGCTCATTTTTTAAAACGTGGAGCACCCAGACCAAAACCTGGAACCTTTTGGTTATAAGGCAGCAGTTCTTACCTCTGCACCATCCAAGAATACATTTCCTTTCATCCTACACTTACACAGATTGTTGTAGACCTGGAACACACATGAAATATATGTACAGTAGACTGTTAAAGCCCATTGCGGCACTTCTTGTGTGATTTTAGGCTATACAAAAATAAAATGTATTGTATTGTATTGTATTCCTGCTGTGGGCTGGCCCCCTGTCCAGGGTTTGTTTCCTGCCTTGCGTCCTGTATTGGCTGGGACTGGCTCCAACAGACCCCGTGACCCTGTAGTTAGGATATAGCGGGTTGAATAATGAATGGATGGATGGATGTATTGTATCCACACTGTATGGAAAAACATCAAAAGACTTTGTTGGACAGTTATCAAAAGATCTTGACTATACATTGTTCTTCTCTCCCACTGAATGAATCTTATCCTGGACAGGTCTATTAATTTGTTACATCTAAGATGACACAATTAAAGGTTTTCCAATGCTGTATCTGTCATGGTGTCTATATAAACACAGGGAATTCTTGTGTCTGTATTACGTCTTGCCCGAAGAAGGGGCCTTAGCTGCATCGACAGCTTGCATATTGTAATCTTTTTACAATGAAAGCCAATGAAAAGGTGTCATTTTGCTTCACTTCTCATTGCAAAACAGAAGGTTGTAATGGCACCGAGAAAGATGAAGATAGGTAAAACTGCACATTCAACTGGAGTGGTGTTGGAAATATTCAAGGCATGGAAGGTTCCGGAGTTCAATGGTTTATGGATCTGTGCAATATGAATGGAGAATTTGTGGAGATTTGGAGACAAGTGTGCTCATTCCAGTATACAAAGAAAAGTGTAGAACATATCAAGCTATCAAGATTTTGGAGCAAGTAGTGAAGATGGTCTAGGGAGTGCTATAGAAAAGTGTTGTGCCAGCACACAATGCAAAAACATTACATTTACTTGTAAAAACACATTCCAGTGGAAATGAGATATACAAGGAGAGCACTGAAAAAGAATTTGTGAACAGATTAATGATTACTTCAATTATCCTGGAAAGCCTTAAAAGACTATAGATATCTCCCTAGGTCTTGACTAATGTGTTAAAAAATGGAAAACTGAGGTCCCCTATCCAAAATAATTTTTGAAAGAAAACATTGTAAACAGTTGAACAAAAATGTTAGTTACCTCAGAAGCTATTGGGGGATCTTCAATGGCAGAAAATGTGTATCTGCAGAAAAACTATCTACAATTACTTGTGTCACTATATGGCCTTTTAAGATGTTAAATTAGTAACAAAATTCAGATGAAATAAACTACTAAAGTCTCTTGGGAACAGGAAATACTTAAAAAAGGTAAACAATTAAAAAATACTATATTCTTCACAACCTTCTATATTGGGTGTAATATTTTCTATAGGAATTGTGGGCTACAACAAAGACTAGATAAATCAGTATATAGTACTCACACTGGGGGAAGTTAGCACCAAAAGGAGAGTATAAGCACTCAGTCATAAAGGGAAATGCATTTATTTTAATTACAGTATTGACAGTGGGTGAGAGTTAAAAGTAAGTATGCAAATGAGGAGCTCAGCCTTTGGAAAACAGTCACCTAGTGTGCAGTGCGGAACAATGTGCAGTGTAGGTAGGAAGCAGGGCAAGTAGCGGTATAGCAAGCAGGACTGCAAGTAGATAACCAGCATTGTAGCAGTGAATAGAACAAAATAAGAGTGCTCTCTTAGTGATATTTACTACTTAAATTCCATTACATTAATTAAACATTTTGTTTAAGTACAAACAATGTAGGTGATGGCACCACACTGGTAAGTAAGGGAGTAATAAGAGGCACTCAAAGTTGGGAAAACAATCAACTAGGGAAGCCGGCAGTAAAAATCTAAAGTTTAGTTACTACAAAGAAAGAAACACAGTAAGCAGTCAAGAGATGCGAGTATTACAGGAGCTTAAGGGATCAGCAGGTGTTAAATAACTGTAGTAGTTTTTTGTAATCTGATATTTAATTTCTTAACTAAAATATTTTCATTTAAATTATTTACATTTTAATAACAACATATTAGAAAATATATGCATTATGTAACATTCAGGTGCATTCGAGGACTGAGCAGGGACTGCAACCCTTATTGGACCGAGTTCAATAACTAGATTTTAGAAACTTCTCAATCCATTTCAGGGTTTCAGGGGTGAAAGATCGTCTCACCAGGATTAGGTAAAAGGCTAAAAATAGGGCGAGGACAGGACTCTAGTCCATGACAAAGACCTCTCTCACTCATATGCACACCATACTCACACACAGTGACAATATGTAATTGCCAATGGGGAAGTCAATAGGGAAGGAAGAAGTGAACTAATTTTGAGTGGATTGTAATGGTGCAATAGTCTTTTAAGTGGCCCAATGGGCTAAGGAAAAGTCTGCCAACAATTATTGACCATATAGTGCAGCCAAATATGTGATCTGAGCTGTGAGGCAGCAATGGTAGTCACTGTGCTTCAAACAACAAAAGATGCAAAAAGAATGTTTACCACAAATAAAACACAACAAACAGTGATAAACTAACAATAAGTAAATAAAATATAGATCACTGCCCTGAAAGATTCGCTATATCACAAATCAGCAGTGGAAGACTGTATTGTTCAGTTCTTCAAGACTGTTACATCCAAGAATAAAGAAATGCCCTTTAAAATAGTACTAAATCTCGTTTTTATTATTTTATTTGAAGAAAATTATAACACTGTATTAAATTAAGTCAAACATATACAACAACGAAGAAAACAATTATATCAGAAAAATAAAAAAGGAAAGCCAAACAGAATTCAACCCCCATCCAAGAGAAAGAGAGGAGAGCTGATAGTATGTGCGCATATAGTTAGAAAGAAAAAAAAAGAAAGAAAGGAAATGTCCTTATCCCCCTGATATAAATGCTTATTCCAAAATTGTATTAATTAAATCTTGCCATTTTTAAAAAAAGTTTTGAACAGATCCTCTAAGGGAAATTTTATATTTTCCCATTTCAAATAGTACAGAACATCAGTTACACACTGACTTATAAAAGGTAGGTTGAGATTCTTCCATTTAAACAAGATAAGGCTACATACTAGTAGTGTGGTATAAGCAATTACAATCAATTTGTCCTTCTCCACTTTAAGCCCATTTAGGAAAACACCAAACACAGTTGTGATTGTGACACCCAGGCTGTCTAATAAGCATTCAATGATTTTTGTCCAAGTGATGTTAACTTGGTGTACTCCCAAAACATGTGGCCCAGATTTCAGTGCTTGCAGGTTGGATCTTGTCCTGGATATATTTTTTACAATTTTAAACAAGATAAATGTGATTTATGAAAGATTTTATGTTGAACAATTGAATGCTTTGCACATATGGAGTTATAGTGCATGGCTGCCTTACACTCTTTTTCTGAAATATTAAATGAAAGATCCTTTTCCCACTGTATCCAAGGATCTTTCAAAGGAAGAGACTTTGAGACGTTCTTATATTTTTTTGAGATGCTGTCTGAGTCTTCAAAACTGATCAATATTTCTTCTGGAACAGAAATAGGTGGGAAGTGTGGAAAATTGGGTATGTTTCTTTTAGCAAAATCTCTGATTTGAAAGTAGTGGAAAAATTGTGTTACTGGTTAGTTATATTTAAAGGGTAATTGTTCGTAAGATGCACAGATATTATCCATATACAGTTCTCTAAGTGTTTTAACCACAGACGTTTTCCAAACATTAAATACTGTGTAGGTTTGAGAGGGTTGAAAAAGGTGATTATCGTGTAAAGGAGCAACAAATAAAAGCTTCTCTGCCTTGAAGTGTAAACTGCATTGGATCCATATTTTTAGTGACTGATGGACAATTGGTATATGTACAAGAATTGTGTATTTGCTGCCCAGTAATACAAATGAAAGTTATGTAGTGCCATGCCACCTTCTGCTTTAGGTCTTTGTAGAGTCGTCATTTGAATGTGTGGACATCTCGAATTCCAGATAATTCTAGTTTCTAAGAGTCTAATTTCTTAAAAAAATATTTGTTTATGTATACAGGGATGCTCTGAAATAGAAAAAGCAACTTAGGAAGGATGTTCATCCTGACGGTATTGATTCTGTGAGAGGAGACCATCTGTTCACATCTTGTTTGATTTTTTTTCATGCTGATGGAAAAATTGTGTTGAAAAAGATATTTAAATTTACTTGTGGTGTTTAACTCATGATATTTAAACTGTTCTGATAAATGTCCAGTATAAATCTTTTGTTTTTATTATTTCACAGCATGTCCTGTGCTTTCTGATGGGGGGTTAGGTCTACTTTAACAATTATGTTTAGATCATTGCTAAGTACATAGCTAAACTGCATGCATAAATTAGCCACAAGTGGTGATGTGTTGCTGCCCATAGGTGATCAGTGTCATATATCCATTGGTAGTACTAGTAATACTGCAAGTTTATGTATGTATTTATTCATTTAATTTTATTTATTTTTAATACATTTGGAATGAAAATCTGTCAGTCTGTCTCAACCATTGCGGCTTTTAGACACATATGGCAATCAAAAAGCCCAGGGAGCCGAAAGGACAGCGAGTGAAAGACAAAGAGTGTGGTTAGAGATGGAAAAAATATTGCATAGCACAAAGCAGTGATATTTTGATTATTGATTATATTTACTTCTCAGTACCTTGACTAAGGTGAAATAACTCTATATAACCAACACTTTTCCACTCTGTAATATTAATCTGTATTTTTATTTCTTTATCATACTGTAAATATTCAGAGGACCTTGAAAAAACAGAAAAAATAAATCCTTCTGTGAAAAATTTTTGATATGATGGTATATGAGAAAAGAAAAAGAACCAGAAAAATAACAGAGTGAATAAGTCTAGCGTTTAAATTTTCTAAAAGTAAATAAACAATTTTAAAGTATGTACACCCAAATAAACACCTATTCACTTTTTTAAATAAACGCTCTGCTCATATACGGGAAGAATGTGCAAACTAAATATAATTATTTGCATCATATTGTATATATTTAAATACATGCATATATATTGTGTAAACAGTATATATTTATATACATTGAATGTAAAATAAGCAATAAGGAAAGTGGAATTCAAACAAAAACAAAAATATATTTTTCTGTGTCTGTTTGGTATTGTTAAAATGTTAAAATAATGTTTATTTCTGATGTTGAGATCAAAAATAGGGAAACCATCAAATACAAGTGTTAGCCTAGTATGAAAGCTCCCTTAATCTGCACTAAAGGATTTATTGAGATTACATTGTCAGTTATTTCTAAAAATATCTCTAGTCTCACATACTGTTTTTGCACACTTAATACTGAAGCCAGTCCATCTATGAGTAGGGGGTAATATTTAACTAAATGAAAGCTGAGGTGTATATTGATGTTAGCTGCTTCTATCCCATGCTAAATGGCCACAATACACAAGGCCACTGTAATTTGTCCTTGCATTTATTTGACTATGGTCCAGCAGCACTGGTACTGTACATATGTGATTGTCCTGTAGTTCAAACAAAAGACACTAAAGATTTTTCTGCTATTTACTACCTGGATTGAATGCTTGATTCTAAGTACACTTCTGTAAAATCCTTTGATTATTATAAACATTATCTACATCATGCAGCTTAACTTGCTGCATATAAACTCTGGAAGTATACAAAGCTCCTTAAAATTGACTTTAAAGAAATTCTGATTTAATGCTAGTAACAGATAACTCTTTTTTTATACATGTACTGTATACATTTGTAAGCTTCATCTCCCATAATATATTTATTAATTTACAGTATCTTTGAGTAGATTAAATTATTTTTTTATTTGTTATGCAAACAATACTTTTTAATCTTGCAAATTCTAGGTTATTACATTCATGAATGCTTTTTAAAGGTATTTGCTATGCTGGTAACAGTGAAAGACAATACACAAAATGAACATTTACTGCCAGAAGTTTCTTTTTGCTTTAACTTCTTTATTTTTTAATGAAAAGTTTCAGGAAGTAAAAACTATACTTCTATATTTAGCTATGAAGTATTCATTTTGATTCAAAGAAAATAATTTGCTTTGGTAAATTAATTTCACTTCATTCTCCCTCATTTGTTATTGAAATATAGGATTTAAACATTAATCTATACTTATAAAAGGCAAAGCCCTAACTCACTCACTCACTCACTCACTGACTCATCACTAATTCTCCAACTTCCCGTGTGGGTGGAAGGCTGAAATTTGGCAGGTTCATTCCTTACAGCTTCCTTACAAAAGTTGGGCAGGTTTTATATCGAAATTCTACGCGTAATGGTCATAACTGGAAGCAGTTTTTCTCCATTTACTGTAATGGAGATGAGCTTCAACGCCGTGGGGCGGAGTTTCGTGTGACATCATCACGCCTCCCACGTAATCACGCAGTACATAGAAAACCAGGAAGACCTCAAAAAAGCGCTGAAGAAAACATGCATTATATAATTGAGAAGGCAGCGAAACAATAAGAAGCGAGCGAGTGACATATACAACCATATTCATGAGTTCTGCTACTTGAAACAAAGCACGATGTAAACCTACACTTTAAATTTAAGTTCATAGACAGCCTGCGCTGGCGTTTGTAATTTAGTGCCTGCCCATATAAGGCCGTCCGTCAGCGGCAATCCAATAGCAAACTGCCACGGGTAAATATTCACGGGTGAAGGACTGTGCTTATGGAGAGGAAGATGAGATGGTCAGGGTGGTGTTTGACACAAACTCAGCGAAACTGCGAGAGAAAGTTTTAAGTGCCAGGACTAAGGTAACATTAAATACAGCCATGGACATAGCACGAGATGGCACCAGCACAGCTGGGAACCTTCGATGCATGTACACCGCGGCTCACGTGAACTGACGAGTGCACAGATAAAAGCAACAGTTCCAAAGAGCGCTGAACAAAACCGAATTACACAATTGAAAAGGCAGCAAAAATATGAAGCGCCTGATACATACAAGCATATTCATAAATCCAGCTACTGTGGAAACAAAGCACACGTTGGAAAAAGTCAATGTCCCGCTAAAGGAAGACAGTGTAAAAAACCCGTGCATGCAGTGTGTCAGGTCTCAGATAAAGAAGAAGACGAGCTGTTTATTGATGCAGTAAGAAACGAATCGATGAATGAAACCTGTCATCTTTACAACGATTGACAAACACGGAATGTAACTTGAACACAACACATCCTACAAATACGAACCTGATTGAAAGAAATAATGATAATCAAATCCTTGATGACAGCAACACTCAGTAACACTCACAAAACAAATACTGTATATTGACAGTCATGTTACGTTATTTTTAAAATGTTCCCTTTTCTTTTCTAGCTTTTTAACACACTACTTCTCGCTGATACGGGTATATATATATATATATATATATATATATATATATATATATCCCGATCTACATACTCGAATAATGGATACTTTATTCGCCATCAATGATTGTTTTGGTAAAGCCATACTCAGTGTATTCATTAGATGAACGGTAAAAAGTAAGAGCGAGGGAGGATGACTTATTGAGGCATGCAGGCTGTAGTGCGTCAACTCTATCTGAATTGCGATCACATTTGAAAAATATATCTTTTCAAGTTCTATTTAGTCCATATGTGTCAAACTCAAGGGCAGGGCCACATCCGCCCGGCGTAATTATATCCGCCCCGAGATCATTTTATATACTGTATTATTGTTATTAAAGCCCGGGAATATGAAACGCTGGTAACACAATAAACTACAGATCCCATAATGCAGCGCTTCAGCTGCCTTGCCGAACACTTACGCGTTAATCAAGTCTACCTTATGATGCTGCAAGTTATTGCGAAGCTAGCTCACACGATGCTGAAGAGAAAAGATGATTCTGAAAATAGAGCCTTTAAAACCGATGGGAGGCTGAGTATATGTTTACTGAACCCGTGTGTCTCATTTGTGGAGCTAATGTGGCTGTAATTACAGAATTTAATCTAAGACGGCACTATGAGACAAAACATCAGGGTAACCTGAATGCAATGCAGAAGATACAGAAAGCAGAATAATTAAATAAGAATCTGACACTTCAGCGGACGTTTTAACCCGTGCACAATCACAAAGTGATTTCAAGTGAAGCTGCTTTTATGGGAGACACAAATGCACCAGTGCCCCTTGCCCCACTTTCCCTGTTGCCAAGTAATGTTAAACCAAGTCGTCACTACGGTGTTCCCAAATACACACTTTGCTGATAAACTGAGCGCACTGAGTTTGCACGGCGCTTTGGTGACTTTGAAGAACAAAAAAAGTCCGTCTACATGCGGCTCGAACCTTGTGCATGTTTGGTAGCACATATCTGTGTGAGAAGCTCTTCTCAGTGATAAAGACTAACAAAACAGCACACAGGAGTCGCCTCACTGATGAGCACCTGCAATCCATCCTGAGAATCTCCACAACACAGAACCTCACACCAAACATAAACGAACCTGTGGCCAAAAAAAGATGCCAGGCGTCCAGCTCTAAAATGACATATGAGCAAAGACAACTGAATGATTTGATTTGTTATTGCTGAAAGGAACACATTTTATTTATATTTCCAGGTTTTGTTATGCAGCATGTTCATATTTGAATTTGTATAATTTTGACAGGATATATTTTTATGGAGAGCAAAATCTTTTGGGATATTTAAAATCTAAGTTTATTTTTTATATAAAATTACATAAGAGTAAAGAAATTTGAATGTTTGTTCTTTTAACGTTTACTTTATTTCTAACTTGTATAATTTAGACAGGATATATTTTTATGGAGAGCAAAATATTATAAGTTGTTTAAGGTTTGAGTTGATTTATTCAGGAATAATATTCCTGTCTGTTTTTACCATTCCTACCAAAGATATTTCTGTCGACTAAATAAAAATTCCTTCTATTTAAAATTTAAATAGAACTTGAACAAATACGATAGTTCATAATATCCACGCAGACTTGCACGTAAGAGCGGAGTTATCCGTTTTAACAAGCAGCGTATTGCACTGATACGAAATAGCTGTGTGTGTATATATGTAGATATGTATGTATATGTATATATATGTTTATATATGTGTGTGTATGTATATATATATATGTATTTGTGTGTATGTATGTATGTGTGTATGTATATGTATGTGTATATATGTAGATATATATGTATGTATATATGTGTGTGTGTGTATATATATATGTGTATATGTATAGATATGTATATATATATGTTTGTGTGTGTGTGTAAATATATATGACAGCAATACTCATCACTCACAACAGTGACAAAACAATTACATTGACAATCATGTTACGTTATTTTCAAAATGTTTCCTTTTCTTTTCATTGCTTCTTTAACACACTACTTCTCCGCTGCGAAGCGCGGGTATTTTGCTAGTACATAAATAAAGCACATTACGGTCTGCATTTTTCATTGTACTTTTCTACGGCAAAGGTTTTGTCCTGTAAATGAGGTGCTGTGATTTTGCAGCAGACTGTGTTTAATAATCAAACAAAATTTTATAAAGACTCTATATAACTATCTATGTATTGTCCAACTCAATAATATTTTACAGTAGAGGATTGCATTCCTGTGGAAATCCTGACGGGCCTGATTCAAAGTTTTGTCCTGCAGTACTAAAAGGAAGAGTTGTGAGTGAAAGCAGGTGATTAGAATTTACTCATGATTTATTTGAAGTGTTCAGAAGCACACCAAGAGAATTTAGATGTACCTCTGATAAAACTATTTCTTGAAAAGTAAAAAAGTAAACTATAATCAATATTGTAATGAATACTGTTTTACTGTAAAAGCACATTAATTTGGATAGAAAGAAAAAGAAAGCATGTATGCATCTGTGATGCAGTGATGTGTAATGTTTATTTTTGTTTTTTATTGAATTTTCAAATAAATTATTATATACATTGGGCTGTATTTGCATAGCAGCGTGTAAAGGCCGTTGCACAACAGTGGTTACTGGATGGCTGGAGCATTGTTTTTTCCTCCCCTTGTAAATTTTGATGTTTGAAGAATGAATGAATTTCCTTTTGGAGAATCATAAAGTAAGCACACACTTAAGCACATATATACTGTAAGCAATATCTATCTTATTACTTATATTATTACATTTAATAGCCTAATTAAAAATGTGTACATAGGAGCTAGCCATTTTCTGGTTGTACTTCTATCACTAGGGGGCTACAAGTAGCTAAAGCTTTATCCTGGCAGCATCAGGAGTGCGCAGGACAGAATGTCAGATGAGACAAAGAAAAAACAGACTGGTGGCTGAAGGCCTTTTAAGCACAACAAGATTCTCAAAGCTGCTTGGATACAAGCAGCCACAAGTGGGAGGTTCTGGACTGAAAAATCCACCAACCATCATAAAAACACAGACCTCTTGTCCACAGAATGAATGAATCTAGAATTGGAAGGTGAGTGGATTAAAGGTTTAAGTTGCAACAGAACAAAGGAGGCCAAAGTACAAAAACAGACAAACACGGGAGGTGATTGCTTTGTCACATTTGGAAGTTAGCAAAATCATGATAGGGTATGCTGCATGTTTTATTGTTTTGCTCTATTCAGTTGCTACTCTGAGTGTTTTCTGTAGTCATTCTTGTCTTGGATGTTCTACATTTAATGAATAATAATAAATAAATAATCTGATCTGTGGCATTGTCATGCTGGGAAAATGTCACTAAAGTAAAAAAAAAAAATAGTGATAATAAAGTTATGACTGCAGTGCATTTTTCATTCCCGATTATTGAAGTAAGCTACAAAGAGCATAGTAAGTTCTTTCTGCAAGTAAATCTAAAACCACACAACAACCGTGCCTGTAAACAGATAAAATTAAAACAATTATATAAAATTGTTAAATAAAGGTGCAAACTATCCTCAGAGTAAGAAATCTGATGAATTGGAAAACAAAAACCAACAGCGAAACTCCAAGAACAAGACTGGAAAGCATTCCCATAACAAAATCATAAATGAAAACAATAACACTTTTTAATTTGGTTACAGTAAAATAGTATAGCCAGAACTTATGTGACCAAAACAAAAACACAATGCAGCACTTAAGAAACTTTATTAATAAGAACAATTCCCAATTTTTCAAGGCCAATAACAAAAGAAACATTTGGAAGATATTTCACCATTTATAGTCAAAATAATTCAAGGTATAATTTTATGTAAATTTATTATCATTGCTAAGCCGTAAGAAGAAAAAGACAATAGACTACTAATATGTATGTTTATCATTGGTTTGTAATGAGAGGAGCATCTGAGTCATTTTGGTAGTACTGCGACGTCTTCAGCCAACAGTATTTTCATGAATTAATATGAATCAAATTAGCATGTAACTGTGTTCTCTTTTTTACTTAATCTAAACATTCTTCTGATAAACATGTTTATTTATAAAGTAAGCTTCACATTCAGACAGCGTTCCCGACATTTGTACATTTTCTGTGAAATATATTTACATATGCTTATATAGCAGACACTTTAACCCAAAGCAAATTGCAGTCAAATGAACTGTTATGACATATATAAATTATTTATGAATATACATCAGATGTACTATATGTACAGTATCCTGCATAATTGGTGTCATGGGCTGCCCAAGAGGATGTATTTGACCTATTGATAAATTATAGCTAAGAGAAAGTGCGGTTTTCCATATGGAATATTTTTTAACTCTTTTCCAGAATCAGCCTTGTCCAAATTGCAATTACTGTACATCTGCTACACATTGTTAGCCACACTAAAAATGATGCATAACATTTTGCATAATCTTTATATGTTTTAAATCTCAAATACTAAAATATCCCTCATGCTTCATGGCAATGCTAAGTAAATGTTGCATTGCATTTTTACTTCTCATAAAAGTATGCCAAAGAATATCTGTTGCACTAAATCCTTGCCATTTAGGGCCTCTAAACAATTTCAAACCACATTACTGCCATGCATTACTTATTAAGCCTACCTCAGTTCTAAAATTAAAAGTTGAGTATAATGTGCATATCTGATTATCAGGATAAACTGAAATACAGAGAATTAAATTGCTTTAGTACATCTTAAAGGGGAAATATGACAATCAGTCTCAAGGTAAATTGTAGTATCTATACTACTGCTGCATTGAGATATGCTTATGGGACATAAACAGACAAGGGTAGGAAAGCTTCACAACACAAAATGAGTACATTCAGCAATTACCAAAAAACTAATGAAAACCACGTCTACAGAAATAATCTTTTATAATTTCAAGATTAATTCTGTTTTTTTCTAAAATAGATTTGCAGGGAAAAATTTGAAATAAACTGATAATAAATTTTTTTTTATTAAACATCAATAGCTGTTAATACCTATGGGACCATTAACCAGGTAACACAAAGGAATGCCTCCAAAACCCGTAAGGGTATTGCTGTACTCTTCAATCAAAAAATTAATGATATTAGAAATAATATAGTATATCTCCCCAACACTGCGGATCCTCCTGAGCCCCAGTACTCCGTTAAAAACAAATTAAATTCTTTTACCAGGATAGATTTACCTGATTTACATAAAATAATTTTTCAACTGAGACCATCCACCTGCGTCCCTGACCCGATACCAACAAGTTTCAAAGAAGTATCAGGCGTGCTAATTGATAATATTCTTGACATTGTAATCTCGTCATTAGATACGGGGGTCTTCCCAGACTGTCTTAAGACTGCTGTAGTTAAACCCCTACTCAAGAAAAATAATCTTGACCCCTCTGCTTTTGAAAATTTTAGACCCATTTTTAACCTGCCTACTTAAAAGTAAAATTTTAGAGAAGGCAGTCATTATGCAGTTAAATAACCATCTCAATAAACATGCCAGTCTTGATAAATTTCAGTCAGGTTTTAGAATAAATCACAGCACAGAAACTGCACTTGTTAAAGAAGTAAAATGACATAAGGGTAAATGCAGACAGAGGCCATTTATCTGTTCTCATCCTCTTAAATCTGACTGCTGCATTTGACACCATTGATCACAACATTCTTAGAAATCACCTTAGTCAATGGGTGGGCCTCTCTGGCAGTGTCTTAAATTGGTTTGAATACTACCTGGCAGGGAGAAAATTCTTTGTTAGTTGTGGTAATTACAATTCAAAGACACATGACATCCTATATGGTGTTCCACAAAGCTCTATCCTGGGTCCGCTGCTCTTCTCAATCTACATGCTTCCTTTAGGTCAGATTATCTTGGGGCACAACGTGAGTTACCATAGCTATGCTGATGACACACAGCTGTACTTATCAATAGCACCTGATGACCCAGACGCTGTTAATTCACTAACACAATGTCTTACTTGTGTTTCTAATTGGATGAATAGTATTTTTCTCAAGTTAAATAAAGAGAAAACAGACATTTTAGTGATTGGCAATAATGGAGAAAATTAGATTATTAGAAATAAACTTGATGCATTAGGATTAAAATTCAAGATGGAGGTAAAGAATTTAGGGGTAACTGTTGACTGTAAACTAAATTTTAAATTGCATATTAATCAGACCACTAGGACAGCATTTTTTCACTTTAGAAACATAGCAAAAGTTAGACCCCTTATATCATTAAATGATGCTGAGAAATTAGTTCACGCTTTTGTTTTCAGTCGTCTAGATTACTGTAACAACTCCTCTCAGGACTACCCAAAAAAGACATACATCGTTTGCAACTAGTGCAGAATGCAGCTGCTAGAATCCTAACTAGCAAAAGAAAATCTGAGCACATTTCTCCAGTTTTGATGTCACTACACTGGTTACCTGTGTCATTCAGAATTGACTTTAAAATACTGCTTATGGTTTACAAAGCCTTACATAATCTCGCTCCGTCTTACAATATATATATCGGAATGTCTGACACCTTATATCCTAAATTGTAACCTTAGATCCTCAAATGAGTGTCTGCTTAGAATTCCAAGAGCAAAACTTAAAAGAAGTAGTGCGGCAACCTTCTGCTGTTATGCACCTAAAATCTAGAATACCCTGCCAATAAGAATTCGCCAGGCTAATACAGTGGAGCACTTTTAAAAAACTGCTAAAAACACATTACTTTAACATGGCTTTCTGATAACTTCACCTTCATCTAATCCTGATAATCTGTATATTCAATTCATTATAATAACTATTCATGGTGGCTCTAAAATCCGTACTGACACCTCTCACTTTTGTTTCTTCTCCTGGTTTTCTGTGGTGGCGATCTGCGCCATAACCACCTAATCAAAGCACCGTGATGTTCTTACATTGATGGATTAAAAGACAGAAGTCTGCATGACCATCATCATCAAGTCCTTCCAAGAGAACCCTAAATACAAAGAGGACTGTTTCATTTATGTGAGGTAGAATGCCCAGAGGGGACTGGGCGGTCCCATGGCCTGGAACCCCTGCAGATTTTATTTTTTCTCTCCAGCTGTCTGGAGTTTTTTTTTTTCTGTCCTCCCTGGCCATTGGACCTTACTCTTATTCTATGTTAATTAGAATTGAATTCTTACTTTGTCTTTCATTTCTCTTTTCTTCATCATGTAAAGCACTTTGAGCTACATTATTTGTATGAAAATGTGCTATATAAATAAATGGTGTTGTTGTTATGAATCTTGACTTAAATTTCTGCTGGGTTCTTCTGATTGTAAACGAGTCCACCTTATTCCTACAAATAAAACCGCTTCTTAAAGTCAAAAGCCATTATTTAAACAAATCAAAGTTTGCAATAAAGACCCTATTGCATGCTTGTATGTCTGTTTTGAATGTACCAAGTCCATGTTTAAAAAAAAAAATCCATCGCTGATATTGACGGTGAAAGACACCATAAACAGTTCTATACAATTCTGAGAGACTGCCATAATTCTAACTAAATCAGTCAAAATAAATGGAGTTTAGCAGCATTTTTTGTGTGAAAAGCTAGGCCAGTTGGCTGAGTGTAAACTGTGTAAAACTATTTTGAAAACAGCTGGTGGCTCGACAAAGGGATTACATGAGCATCTGAGAAGAGTTCATCAAATAACTGTTATGAAACGAAAACCAGATGATGATGACGATACACCAATGACGTCCAAGCGCATGGCAGTGGGGCCAATGACAAAATATCTGCAGAACAAGAACGAAAGTACATTGCAGGTAGTATTAGCACAAATGACGGCTCGAGATGGATTTCCGTTCCGAATATTCGTTTCATCAGCTGATTTACGCAAAGCACCGTCCACACTTGGTTTCAGAAATTTGCCAAATTCTGCTGAAACTGTGAAGCGTCTGGTAATGGATCACAGTCAAACGATCCGATTGCTGGTAAGAGAAGAGATGGCTAACAAGAAGAAGCAGGGTCAGCGCTTTAGTATAACGTTTGATGAATGGACTGCTGCACGAAAGATGGCTACTACAGACATGTTCTCGGTACCATCTAATGACGTCATCTGAAAATTCGTTCATCGTCTGGTAACACGACTTGAACAGACTGACAGCAGTAGTTCAACTGCAGCATCCATAAAACTGGAAAAAGGTGGCGCCATTGCTGCAGCTTGCACTTCATCAGACAACAGCTTTGAACAGCAACTTGAAATTGCAATGCGTCAGTCTGTTGCATCCACATTATCTGTGCCAAGAAACTTTCCATCACAGAATGACAAGAAACTGGATGCATCAGTAAAAGCTGAAATGGCGGTGTTTCAAAGCAACGGCAAGCGCGGGCGTTGTTTAGAACAAGTCTACCAGTATCTGATGACTGTGCCGTCTATTTCAGTAGAGGCAGAGCGTGCTTTCTCAGCGGCTGGCATACTCTGCACGAAGGTTCGCTTTCGCTTGGACGACCGCACACTGGACACGTTGTGCTTTCTACGCACTTATTACCACAACTAAAGATACATGTACTTGTATGACAGCAAGAACTGCTTGTAGTTAAGATTAGTCTGTTATTTGCGTCAACATATTGCAGTAGTTTTATTAAAAATAAGTGTCGTTCTAAAACCGTTCACAATTGAGATGCCCGTGCACTGTGTCATCCCCGGGAGCCTGGGATTCCCAGGAATGAAATGCGGGATTCCCGAATTCCCGGGAATGGATTCCCTATATGTGACACATCTCCTGGTCCAGCCCTTGCTCTTGTCACATCTGGACTACCTAAACTATCTGCTAGAAGGAGTACTGGCAAGTGTCACCAAGCCACTGACTACGATTTAAAATTAACAACCATGTCTGGTGTTCAATCCGCTGAAGTGGGTACAAGTCACTCTCTTCTTTAAATCACTACATTGGCATCCAGTAGCAGCACATATTACACTGTAAGTTCAAATCCTGTAGTCAATGGGTCAGCACCTATAATATACTTTATATATGTGTGTGTGTGTGTGTGGTGTGTGTGTGTGTGGAGGCACTTGTGATGTCCTATGCTCCTTTTTGACCACTCAGCTGTGTTAATGAATGATGTCTGTGATGCAGACTCTTGAGGTGTCAAATCTTGGTCCATAATCTTTTCATATGTAGCTCCTAGCTGGTGAAACGAACTGCCCACCTCCATTCTGAATTCTGACTACCTGCGTTTGTAGACTCTCTTGTTTGGTTAAATTTTGTTAAACTGATATTACTGTTATATTTTTTATTATCTAGGAATGGTAACTAGCTTGAATTTTTGTTCTGAGCTCATCACTTGCGCTGGTCAATTTTATATCCCTGTCCTGTAACACTTGTTCCCAAACACTCCCACAAGCTGACCTTAATGAATTATGTTGACCTCTTTTCTAAGTTGCTTTGGATAAAAGTATCTTTACCTAGCTTAACATAAAATGTTTGTTACCTTAGGTACAATAACCCTAAATAAAGTAATAAATATGCAGCTCGCCACTTACACTTTTGGAATGTTTGAATGTCCAGGGTAATTACTAAAGAGGAGAATAAAGGAAAATCTATCTTGATCAGTTCCTAGAAAAAGTATACATGCTCTTTCTTTTCATCTGTGTTTTTCTTCAACATCTATCTATATATATATCTATATATATATCTATATATATATATATATATATATATATATATATATCTATATATATATATATCTATATATATATATATATATATATATATATATATATATTGTCACACACGCGCATGGGAGGCAGCTAAAGGGCTCGAGTGAAGGCAGTTCTGAGCCATGCGGGATGTGGCAGAGCGCACTAACTCTCTTTCTCACTTCCCTGTAGACCTAACCCGGGAGGTTCCACCTGTCTCTCTGGACGTCACTTCTGGGACCGAGCCAATGGAGACAGACCTTGCCAGCTCCGGCCCCCCTGATGTCACATCCGGGACTGAACCAATGAGCGATGAACACGTGCCCGACCCTTATGACCTCACTTCCTGTCTCCCCCTTTAAAAGCCTTCCCTTTTCCCTTCTGTGTCAGTCTTGTTTTGGACTCTGTTCTAAGCACTTCAGTGCTGGTATTTAAAAGAAAAACGAAGTTGCAGCCGGGATACCGAATTACATGGGTGGCTGCCCCAAACCTTTTTCTGTCTTTGTCTCGTTTTGTGACAATATATATATATATATATATATATATATATATATACACACAGTGGTGTGAAAAAATATTTGCCCCCTTCCTAATTTCTTATTCTTTTGCATGTTTGTCACACAAAATGTTTCTGATCATCAAACACATTTAACCATTAGTCAAATATAACACAAGTAAACACAAAATGCAGTTTTAAATGATGGTTTTATTATTTAGGGAGAAAAAAATCCAAACCTACATGGCCCTGTGTGAAAAAGTAATTGCCCCCTGAACCTAATAACTGGTTGGGCCACCCTTAGCAGCAATAGCTGCAATCAAGCGTTTGCGATAATTTGCAATGAGTCTTTTACAGCGCTGGAGGAATTTTGGCCCACTCGTCTTTGCAGAATTGTTGTAATTCAGCTTTATTTGAGGGTTTTCTAGCATGAACCGCCTTTTAAGTTCATGCCATAGCATCTCAATTGGATTCAGGTCAGGACTTTGACTAGGCCACTCCAAAGTCTTCATTTTGTTTTTCTTCAGCCATTCAGAGGTGGATTTGCTGGTGTGTTTTGGGTCATTGTCCTGTTGCAGCACCCAAGATCGCTTCAGCTTGAGTTGACGAACAGATGGCGGACATTCTTCTTCAGGATTTTTTGGTAGACAGTAGAATTCATGGTTCCATCTATCACAGCAAGCCTTCCAGGTCCTGAAGCAGCAAAACAACCCCAGACCATCACACTACCACCACCATATTTTACTGTTGGTATGATGTTCTTTTTCTGAAATGCTGTGTTCCTTTTCGCCAGATGTAACGGACATTTGCCTTCCAAAAGTTCAACTTTTGTCTCATCAGTCCACAAGGTATTTTCCCAAAAGTCTTGGCAATCATTGAGATGTTTCTTAGCAAAATTGAGATGAGCCCTAATGTTCTTTTAGCTTAACAGTGGTTTTGCGTCTTGGAAATCTGCCATGCAGGCCGTTTTTGCCCAGTCTCTTTCTTATGGTGGAGTTGTGAACACTGACCTTAATTGAGGCAAGTGAGGCCTGCGGTTCTTTAGACGTTGTCTTGGGGTCTTTTGTGACCTCTCGGATGAGTCGTCTCTGCGCTCTGGGGTAATTTTGGTCGGCCGCCACTCCTGGGAAGGTTCACCACTGTTCCATGTTTTGCCATTTGTGGATAATGGCTCTCACTGTGGTTCGCTGGAGTCCCAAAGCTTTAGAAATGGCTTTATAACCTTTACCAGACTGATAGATCTCAATTACTTCTGTTTTCATTTGTTCCTGAATTTCTTTGGATCTTGGCATGATGTCTAGCTTTTGAGGTGCTTTTGGTCTACTTCTCTGTGTCAGGCAGCTCCTATTTAAGTGATTTCTTGATTAAAACAGGTGTGGCAGTAATCAGGCCTGGGGGTGGCTACGGAAATTGAACTCAGGTGTGATACACCACAGTTAGGTTATTTTTTAACAAGGGGCAATTACTTTTTCACACAGGGCCATGTAGGTTTGGATTTTTATTCTCCCTAAATAATAAAAACCATCATTTAAAAACTGCATTTTGTGTTTACTTGTGTTATATTTGACTAACGGTTAAATGTGTTTGATGATCAGAAACATTTTGTGTGACAAACATGCAAAAGAATAGGAAATCAGGAAGGGGGCAAATAGTTTTTCACACCACTGTATATATACTCACCTAAAGGATTATTAGGAACACCTGTTCAATTTCTCATTAATGCAATTATCTAATCAACCAATCACATGGCAGTTGCTTCAATGCATTTAGGGTGTGGTCCTGGTCAAGACAATCTCCTGAACTCCAAACTGAATGTCAGAATGGGAAAGAAAGGTGATTTAAGCAATTTTGAGAGTGGCATGGTTGTTGGTGCCAGTCGGGCCGGTCTGAGTACTTCACAATCTGCTCAGTTACTGGGATTTTCACGCACAACCATTTTTAGGGTTTACAAAGAATGGTGTGAAAAGGGAAAAACATCCAGTATGCGGCAGTCCTGTGGGCGAAAATGCCTTGTTGATGCTAGAGGTCAGATGAGAATGGGCTGACTGATTCAAGCTGATAGAAGAGCAACTTTGACTGAAATAACCACTCGTTACAACTGAGGTATGCAGCAAAGAATTTGTGAAGCCACAACACGCACAACCTTGAGGCGGATGGGCTACAACAGCAGAAGACCCCACCGGGTACCACTCATCTCCACTATAAATAGGAAAAAGAGGCTACAATTTGTACGAGCTCACCAAAATTGGACAGTTGAAGACTGGAAAAATGTTGCCTGGTCTGATGAGTCTCGACTTCTGTTGAGACATTCAAATGGTAGAGTCAGAATTTGGCGTAAACAGAGAACATGGATCCATCATGCCTTGTTACCACTGTGCAGGCTGGTGGTGGTGGTGGTGTAATGGTGTGGGGGATGTTTTCTTGGCACACTTTAGGCCCCTTAGTGCCAACTGGGCATCGTTTAAATGCCACAGGCTACTTGAGCATTGTTTCTGACCATGTCCATCCCTTCATGACCACTATGTACCCATCCTCTGATGGCTACTTCCAGCAGGATAATGCACCATGTCACAAAGCTCGAATCATTTCAAATTGGTTTCTTGAACATGACAATGAGTTCACTGTACTAAAATGGCCCCACAGTCACCAGATCTCAACCCAATAGAGCATCTTTGGGATGTGGTGGAACGGGAGCTTCGTGCCCTGGATGCACATCCCACAAATCTCCATCAACTGCAAGATGCTATCCTATCAATATGGGCCAACATTTCTAAAGAATGCTTTCAGCACCTTGTTGAATCAATGCCATGTAGAATTAAGGCAGTTCTGAAGGCGAAAGGGGGTCAAACGCTGTATTAGTATGGTGTTCATAATAATCCTTTAGGTGAGTGTATATATATATATATATATATATATATATATATATATATATATATATATATATATATATATATATATATATATATATATAAAAGTCAATGTGTGTATGTATGTATGTTCCAGCATCACGTCCGAATGGCTGGAGTGATTTTCATGACACTTGATACATGTTTCTCATTGGTCGACTTAAAATACTGTAGGGTGAAATCAACCCAAACCCACCCACTTCTGGGTAGGGTGGAAGGTGATCTTGCGGTCATATATACATGTTATCATCCAGTTGACACTCGAAATACCAACCAGAGGGCGAACTGGAAGTAACTGCCAGCATTCTTTATGTTTGAGCAGCACCGTGCCTAAGTTGCTTTTGAAATTAAATAGAGTTGGCTGGTTCCAAGTATCAACTGGATAATAACATACATACAAGACCGCAAGACAAACAAATTAGTGAGTCTTCATTGTTTGTTAATTTATTTTTAAAGTTGTGCTTTTTTTTTTATTATCTTCTTTTTCTTTCGGCTGCTCCTGTTAGGGGTTACCACAGCGGATCATCCAAAATTGTTGTCCGCATATTGATTTGGCAAAATTTTACACCAGATGCCCTTCCTGACGTAACCCTCCCCATTTATCTGGGCTTGGGACTGGCACGAAGAAACACTGGTTTGTGCATCCCCTGTGGCTGGGTTTCTTTTTTGTTTTTTCTCTCAAACAATTAAAAAAAACACTTTATTTTCCTCCCGGGCAACGCTGGGTATTTCAGCTAGTATTCAATAATCAATAGCATATCATATTTAATAGATAAAAAAAGTGCTGCCTTTGACTCTTCAAGAGTGTTATTTAGCAAAACTAATGAACAACTGCTATATTACTTAATATTGATGGCATGTAGAATGTAAAGATGATTACACAGTACCTTGTAAAGATGCTGTCTACAATCCCAACAACAGCCTCCTCAGCAGGAACAAATGAGCCTATCTGAGCCATTATGATGATAAGAGCAACTTGTCTTATATAGGAACTCTTCCCTCCCATGTTGGGGCCAGTTATTACCATAACCCGTTCACCATCACCCTATTAAGAAAGAATTGCAGGATAAATGTAGATTATTTGATATGCTTGTTTAATCAAAATAAATTGTGAGTAGATTCAAATATACTGCTGTCAAAGAAGTAAATAACTATTCCTCCACAAAACTCACAACATTCAGTAACAAACAAATATACTTTCCTAGATTATGGCACTCATTTATAAATCATGCAATATTTAGACACATTTATAAAGTGCATTTTTTTTTTTCATTAAACCAGAAAGTAATTAGTATATTACAATACCACCAAAAATAACTATTGTTGTCCAGATATGTTTACAAAGCTAATATTTATTTTAGTGTTGGGGAACATGTGAATACTAAAGATTAAGCAAATTTCAATATTAATCAGTTGTTTGACAATTTGGAAACACAATAAACAAATGATTTTTGCTTCTTGCTATATACATATACTGTATATACAGTATACAGAAAGTGTCCACAAGAAAATGAAAGATTCTTCTAGTCTATTTTAGTGTATTTCACGTGTGGTCCTAACCTGTGTATGTTTTTTGGATGGGTTTTCCAGAAATATTATTTGGTTAAACACATTTACTACAAGCAGTAATCCAAAAATTGTGGAAAGCTACTTTGTGGAAGCTGTAGAAAGACTCAGGGGTTGTCCTAAAATAGCCAGATGAGATCTGGATACTGAAAATGTTTACATTAGAGATTTTCCAAGGTTTCTCTGCTGTGATACAAAGGTACCAAGAGCCATTTTGTCTTGTCCTTGCAACAACTTGTGCACCGGAGTTATTGTCGAACACTACATGCCAAGGGGTACTCCAATCACTAGTGCAAGTTACTGTGACTTGCTGGAGACCAATGTGAAGCCTGTTAATCAATCCAAGGGGCAGGGATAGCTGTCTTAAGGAGTCCTTTTGCTGCAAGACAATGCCCGCCCACACATTGCTAAGAACACCTAGGCTTGTCTGGATTCTGCTGGCATCCCGGCACTTCAAGGCATTGAGAAGGGTGGAGACGACATTGAGAAATCACTTCATCAGTTTTGTTAAGGTTTGCTCAATTTTCTAATAAATCCCATTTTTCTAACTTTAGCTTAACTTCCCTTAGTACTTTTATCCAGAAAGCAAACCCCTAAAACATGCCATTGTCCTTCAAATGAGCGAAAAAGGACATGAAGAAATCCATTGACTGCCACCTTAGAAGTCCCCACCAACTTTCTTTTCGTTGACTGGCAGTTCTGGCTCTGTTCAAGTAGTTGTCTATGGTGCAGTGTAAACATTTTCAGTACCCAGATCTCCTCTGGCTATTTTAGGACAACCTTTAAGTCTTTCTACAGCTTCCATAAAGGAGCCTCCCACAACTTTTGGATTACTGCTTGTAGTAAATGCATTTAACCAAATAATATTTCTGGAAAACCCATCAATGCAACCATTTATACAAATACCACATGGCTTAATTCTGATCATATGTCACTGCTAATGATTCCTGCATAAACCCCTCTCCGCAAATCTGCTCTTACCACCACAAGATCCATCACAACCTGGCCTGATGACACCTGTCTGCAGCTGCAGGACTGCTTGAACAGGACTACATTCGTGGACATGCTGAAGGTGACGCCTCAATGGCAGAGGAGCTGAACCACTTCTTTGCTCACTTTGAGGTGGAACTATCAGAGGCAGCTGTTACACACGCAGCAGCAGCTCACAACAACATCACTCGCCCCCTTAGGGTGGAGGAACATGAGGTTAGACGCTCACTCCAGGCTGTCAATCCTAGGAAAGCAGCAGGTCCCGACGGTGTCCCTGGACGTGTGTTGAGGAGCAGTGCAGAGCAGCTGGCTGGGGTCTTTACAAAGATCATTAACCTGTCACTGTCTCAGGCCTCAGTTCCTCCCTGTCTGAAATCCTCCATCTTACTCCCTTTACCAAAAAAATCACCCATAACTTGCTTGAATGACTATCGGCCAGTAGCGTTCAGCCCAGTGTTGATGAAGTGTTTTGAGAGACTGGTCCGGAGTCATATCATGTCCTTTATTCCTCCCACCCTTGATGCATACCAACATGCTTTCAGGGCTAACAGGTCTACTGAGGACACGGTTGCTGCTGCTCTCCATGCTACCCTGTCCCATCTGGAGCACCAGGGGAGCTACGCATGTCTCCTCTTTATTGATTTTAGGTCTGCTTTTAACACCATCCTCCCTCACAGATTGGTGTGCAAGCTGCTAGCTCAGGGACTCCAGTATTCCATCTGTATATGGACTAAAGACTTCCTGACAGACCGTACACAAAGGGTTAGGGTGGGCCCTCATATCTCCTCGGCCATCAGCATCAGCACCGGCTCTCCTCAGGACTGTGTGCTAAGCCCCCTGTTCTTCATGCTGTAAACACATGACTGCACCCCCACCCACCACAGCAACACCACTGTCAAATTTGCAGATGATACCACTGTGGTGGGGCTCATCTCTGGGGAGGATAAGTCCACCTACAGGGACGAAGTGGAGTGGTTGACAGCATGGTGCACTGACAACAACCTGCTATTTATATTTTGACACCGCAGGAACTACACCTAATTTCATTGTATTTGTTACAATGTCAAAGATATTCTGATTCTGATTCTGTCATAAGAATCAAAATGACATATATAGCTTTGTCCTCTTGCAAAATAGTTTCACCGATGGGAGTCTTCTGGCTTTGCTAAGGCAAACTCCTCTTGGATATAGCACTTTAAATATCAGACGAAAATCCTCCATCTTTACATGCAAACCATTTTTTTTGATATTTTGTGTGCAGCCATCGGTATTCATGAAGCTGACCTGAGCTTTGCAATTGTTGCTGTATAAACACAATAATTTCCTCAATGTTGCTATAGACCTTACGATGAAATAGAACTTTAGACTTCAAAAGTTTTAAATGACTTTCAGTGATAATATATCCATGACAAACTGCAAAAACAAATGTTATTTCTTTAAGACCAAGCTGAAAGTATACTTCTATAAAGTCTCCAATTTCCATTTTTCCTTGCTTCTGATTCTCCAGGTAATTCCAGAGGAGTTCAATTATGTTCTGACCAGGGCTGTTAGTTCTTTATGACTTTGGCTATGTTTTAAGGTCACTCTCCTGTGGCATAATGAAGATGGGATTGATCAGATGCCTCTTGAAAGGTATTTCATAATGGAATCTCCTTTCACTTCTTAGCACTGAGGATTTAATAAATTCTGATCATAACACCAACTAAATTTTCAGAAATGCAGCACCAAACCAGCAGTGAATCTCTGCCATGCTTTACTGTTAACTGCAGAAACGCATCCATGTTATGTTCTCTAGACATTGACACAGAAATAAGTTTAAGACTAATTCCAAAATCCCTCTAACATATAAGTATTTTATGGTTTAGGCTCAGTTCACCTAATAGTAATTACTGATACTTAGTCCAGAGCACATATTTTTAATTAGTACAGGTAAAATTCCGTTATAACAAATATCTTTACAACGAAATTTTCATTACAACGAAGTATTTGTATGGTCCCGACAGTTTCCCCATATGACACGAGTCTATAGAAATCGTGTTACTATGAAATACATTCAACAGATACTTTCATTACAACGAAGTGCCCAAAAGACCTTAAAATGCCTGAATGAATCAGCCATAGAGCAGTTAGTTCTGTGGTTGTAGTTGTGCACCACGATCCCCAAACAGAAACATTGTTAAAAAAAAAAAATCTTTCTTTGAACTTTCCTTGAACTGTTTTTTTTTTTTTTGCTGTTTTTGTTTTCAGTGGTTTTCAGTGAAACCTTTTGCTTATTGTTCATCATCCATTGGAATTTAACTCATTGTCACCCTCTTATAGAAATGGCAGACACGAAAAACGATAACAGTTCATATTAGAAAAAAAAAAAACCTTTACATTTTTGCAGCTCTCAATTGCGGCAAAAAGAAAAAATGAATTCGGAATTTCGCCATTGACACTGTCAACTTTCTTGAAAGACTGAGCAAAAAAAGAAGAAAAATCTCAGGTTGCAAACATATGCAAACTGCTGCATTTGAAGACGTTGAAAACACAGCTTTTATGTGGTTAAGTGATCCTTGTTCAAGAAACTTTCCTATGAATGCAACACTCATTCATGAAAATGTGAGATTTCTAAACTTTCTTGGGACCCCTACCCAACTGTACAACACATTGAAGAGCGTCCTGAAGTGTGATCACCATGTCTGTGGAAGACTATTGCTGAGGCAACAGCAGGCTCACAGCTCTGCTGCATCTCTCCACCAAAGCAAGCTCGATGGGTGATGCAAGGAATATTGTAAATGCAGGGCACAGTATAACTTGGCCACGACCCTGCCTGACTGCTGTGTCTGTTTATAGGAGAGTGGCAGATCATGCTACAATAAATAACCCTTGTGAGTGGTGTTTTGAGGCAATGGAACTGGACATTCTCTGATCTGGAGGATAAAAGCTAACACAAAAACGGTGGCGAACTCTGCCTTCTTTGTATCTCACCGTCAATTGATTTTTTTTTATTCAGCTTTATTTAGTGTTCCTGCTCATGCTGAATTAGTATGCACCTTATGGTTCATGATGTCAAAAAAAAAAAAAAACTGAGACATAGGCATATATGATATTTGAAATTATTTTATTCAGTGCAAGCAGGAACATGCAGGTGGCCAGTTGCTGTGTGCTATAATAAGCTTGACCTGGCGGCGATCAATGCACATGTACTGTGCAAGGTATGCACAGGGGCCACTGAGAAAAAAAAAGTGTTCATGGCTCACCATGCAGAGGAACTTCGTTGTCGCATCTTACTAGAAAAGGTGATGGAAAAAGAAAAGGAGGATGCAACATTGACAAGCTTTTGTTCCAAGACAGCCACTTTCCCTAGGAAAGTAAACTGAGTCAGTGTCAGGTGCCCTTTCAGTGTAACAGGAACCAAAGCATAGAGAGAAGTGTGTACATTGCAACAGGTACACACGTTGTAAATGTAGGAAGGACGGTCCTTGCGTGTGAGTGAACTGTTAACATTTGAATTTGATGATTGCATATAGCACTGAACTGACCTCTCTGTACTATTCTTTCCTCTGAATGTCCTGGAGTACAAAAGAAACACCACCACACAGCAACATGTGGGGACTGGCAAGATCGGGGTTGGGGGGAACACATGTTCACGGATTACAACCGCAAGATGTTATGCGAATGAATATGAATAATTTGAACAATGTTGTATACGTGCCACAATGTTTTCCAAAATGTACTATACAGGTCATAAAATGAAGAATTTCAAATATCATATATACCTATGTCTCTGTTTTTTTTTTTTTGACATCATGGCCTGTAAGGCACATACTAATTCAGCGTGAGCAGGATCACTCAATAAAACTGAATAAAAAAAAAATCAAGTGTTTATGTGTTAGCTTTTATCTCTCCAGATCAGAGAATGTCTAGTTCCATTGCCTCAAAACACCACTCACATCTACAGTTATTCCCAGTTTAAAAAAAAAACTAACAGCGTCAGATCCCTAGGGCGGTAGTATGTATCATGATCGTGACTGAGAGAATAAAAGTCAAAAAAAGGACTTCAGGCTTCATACATTATATAGTTTATGCCTACATTTTGTCATTTACTACTAAAATATGAAAAACGTTTCTGTTTTAAAAATGTGTTTACATAGATTATTGTAGAAATGGAACACACATGAAATGCATGTATTCCAAATAACGATCTATTATTTCCACTCTAAAACTCCAGCACTTCACTCCCAGATAATCAGGGCATGAGCTAGGAGAACTTTGTGCACGTTTTGCAGCGGTGGGGAGATGGAATAGCAGACTGTTTGTCTTTATCTGCACATTTACAGGAAAAAAGACGCTGGTGGAGAGGTGCAAATGGATTTAAGGTGGGCCATATCTACAAGTTTTTTTCGTAGGCTCTGGTAATTCTATTGTTAGCAGAAAGGTTATTGCACAAACTCACAGAGTGAGCAATTAAGTCAGTATCTAGTGAAGGAATACAGCTGTAAATTTAGTCATACGTCTTTCTTTAGATTCATTAGATGTAGCATGTTGGCTCTTACACTTTTTTACACAACTTTTACAAACTTCTACACAAATTAACATAATACAGTTAAAATAAAAAAAAGTATCAGAAGAAATATAATCTATTGTTACATGAAAACAATTTCTAATGGTGCAAATAAAATTCTTATCCAGTAGTAAAGAGTTATTTTCATATGAACCTAAACTGGATTAAGTAGGTTTAAAAACTGGAAAATGCTTTTTAGCTTACTGTACCTCTAATGCTGTTCAATATTGAAATAAAAGAAAAAGTTTACCATAATTAATTTTCATCTGTATCTTTCCTCAAGTACTCACATGTAGTTCTGTTGAATTGGGCACATACTGGTCTTGTTCTCCTAATAATAAATCAATTGCTGGATGTCTGCCATTCTTGATCCGAATCTGTCTCTCATTTTCCAAAACCAGAGGTCTATGTATAAGAAGAGATTAGCAATTTCAAACAATGACATTCCCAGTCATATTAGGCAGACAAACAAGTATCAAATTCACAAATGATCTAGAAACAAAACTGTAGGTGTGAATCAAAAGGCACACTTTTGATAACATACACTGTTCCAGTCAGAAACCATTAAAGCTGACATAGCTGGATTGATAAAATGTAACTTGTGGAAGATCTCTGAATGAGAACATTAACAAAATGAAAGTAAGATGGAATTACTCACTAATCTCATTTCCAAGATTCATGTACTTGGCTGTAACCAAAAAAAATTGATTTACATTTAAATTACCATAATATAGAAACACACATGTTACACTGTGAATTTCTAAGCAATATAAACAGCACCACAGCAACAGACTGTGAAAGAGCTATCTGTATAATTTCAGAATGGGCACATTTTGATTTGTACCACTGAGTATCAGACTTACAGTATATATGTTATCCCGGCCAATACCCCCACACCGCTAAATGGAGGGGCCTCGAATTCCAGCAGGGCATCATGGACATTGGAGTTTTACTTCACAGCCCTGCTGGATACCGTGGGGGCCGCAGTAGGGAGGCACGAGTATTTTTATAGCCCGGAACTACTCCCTAATCATGGGGACAGAAGGAATTAAGTACTTCCGGGCTGAAGAAGAAAAAGTTTTCACCTGACCCAGAAGTGCTATAAAATCACATGGACTGAGAGAAAGAAGCACTTCCGGGTCAAGGAATATAAAAGGACAATGGGAAACCCCAGCAGATAGAGCCGAGTTGGGAGGAAGTGTGACGGAGCTGCTGGGAGTGGAGGATTGGTTATTGTTGTTATTATTATTGATTATTGTATTGTTTATTGAGAATAGTGGAGGTGCTTTGTGCAAGTATTATATTAATAAATTCTTTATTGGGACTTTTACCTGGTGTCTGAACATGTTGTCTGAGGGTTCAGGGATCAACAGTGCCCCCTATCTGTCACAATACATATGGGTTTTTCTTTGCATTGAGTGTTATCTTCCTTCTTATTCAGTTACAGATAAGATACAGCATATGATAAAAATGTCACATTTTGGAATATGGTGGCAGAGTAATTTAAAAAAAAAAAAGATTATGAAAAAAGTTAAAGATTATGTGAGGAAAACGTATATGCAGGACTGTTTCACTCCATGTAGTGGGGAAGATGGCACCACTGGATGTCTTGTAGTTTGAGACCGATCAGGAATGTGAGATGTTACACATGGAGGCAAGTCTTTATTCACAGGTGTATGGAAAAAATTATCAGGAGGGCTTTCTTACACAGTTATCACAACAATTGACACACAAAACTCAAAGAAGCAATGTCCCAAAAAACATTGCAAGTCTACAGGATCCCGTTTAATTTCTGTGGTAAACTAAATGCTTTGCACCTCTTTTCTTTACTTCAGTGGTGGGTGGCAATGAGTCACTGGTAAGGAACTGAGCTGCGCATGGAGCCATGTAGGTCTCCGCATTTCCATGCAGCTGGGACAGCCAGTAACATATTGCGTTGCACCACGGAAGCAGCACTGAAATAATAGTAAAATAGTTGTCTTTTTCTGCTACACACGAAAGGTAACTGCCGTTCTTCCTTTTCCATCTACATCCCTGTTGAACATGTAGGTTCTTTTTTTTTTTTATCGGTTTTACTTGAAGAAAATAATATTCCTTACAATCAAGACTAACTATTACAACAAAGAAAATAACATTACATACAATCAAGTCAAACTTACTAAACCAGAACACAACCCCCACCAATACCCAAAAGAAAGAGAGGAGAACTAACAGCAAGAACAAATCTATAAAAACAACAAAGAAGGGAGAATGTCCTTTTTCCTGATGTAAATGCTTATTCTAAAATTTTATTAATCAGACCGTGCCATTTTTTTTAAAAAAAAAAAAATTTGAACAGGTTCTCTAAGAGAGAATTGGATTTTTTCCAATTTCAAATAGTACAGAACATCAGTTACCCAATAACTTATAAAAGGTGGGCTGGGATTCTTCTAGTTGAGCAAGATAAATAAATCTACATGTTAGTAGTGTGGCAATAGCAATTACAATCATTTTGTCCTTCTTCACTTTAAACACATCTGGGAATACACCAAACAAAGCAGTTAATGGGTTAGGAGTGAATATGACACCAAAGCTGTCTGATAGGCATTCAAAGATTTTTGTCCAGAATGATATTAATTTGGTGCACGCCCAAAACATGAGGCCCAGTGAGGCTGGAGCTAGAGTGCAGTGTTCATAGGTTGAATCTCAGCCTAAATACAATAAAAAAAAATGTAAAGTTGAATTATTGATTACTTTGCACATATGGAGCTAGAATGTATTATATGCATTGTTGTTCTCCACTCATTTTCTGAGATGTTTTCAGTGAAACATCCTTTCCCCACTTTAACCTGACATCTTTTAAAAAAAAAAAAAAAAAGGTACATTAAAATGTTTTTATTTATTATAGAGATGCTGTCCAAATCTTCAAGACTGATCAGTATTTCTTCTGGTGTAAAAATGGATGGAAGGTGAGAAAAATTGGGCAGGTTCCTTTTAGCAGAATTTCTGATTTGAAAGTTGTGGAAAAATTGTGTTGATGGAAAGTTAAATATGGAGCGTAATTGTTCATAAGATGTAAAGACATTATCTATATACAGTTCTCTAAGTGTTTTAATCCTAGACATTTTCCAAACATTAAATACTGTGTAGGTTTGAGAGGGTAGCAAAAGGTGACTATCATGTAGAGGTGTAACAGATAAAGGTTCTCTGCCTTAAAATGCTTACTGCATTGGTTCCATATTTTGAATGATCGATGAACAGGATTATTAGTATATTGATGGTAATTTGTATATACTGGGGCACAAAGCAGTGCTTATATAAATAAGTACAGCAAGAACAGATAAAATAGTTTTATTTCTATTACAGAACAGGCTTGTGTCTACTCATCAATGTGTCAATTTCCAGGTCTTTTATCTTATATATTTCATGGAAAGTAATAAAATTGAAAGTTAGTTAATGCCATGCTCCCTACTGCTTTAGGTTATTGTTGAGTAGCCCTTTGGATGCATGGATGTTTTGAATTCCAAATAATGAGATTAGATTATAATTGAGTCTAATTTCTTAAAAACGATTTGTTAATGTATATGAGGATGCTCTTAAATAGGAAAAAGAAGCTTGGGAAGGATGTTCATCTTGACAGTACAGTAATCCCTCCTCGATTGCGGGGGTTGCGTTCCAGAACCCCCCGCGATAGGTGAAAATCCGCAAAGTAGAAACCATATGTTTATATGGTTATTTTTATATATTTTAAGCCCTTAGAAACTCTCCCACACTTTTTATAAATATTCTCTACAGTTATACAGTAAACCCTCATTTATCGCGGTAAATCTGCTCCAGACAAATAAATGAATTTCCACGAAGTAGGATTCTTTATTTATAAATCTAATATTTTCACTGTTAGAGCTTTGAAAACCTGTTTATGACCTTATAAATATGTTTTTAACATTATTAGAGCCCTCTAGACATGAAATAACACCCTTTAGTCAAATGTTTAAACTGTGCTACATGACAAGACAGAGATGCCAGTTCTTTCTCACAATTAAAAGAATGCAAACATATCTTCCTCTTCAAAGGAGTGCCTGTCAGGTGCAGAGAATGTCCGAGAGAGAGAGAAAAGTAAACAATCAAAAATCAATAGGGCTGTTGGGCTTTTAAGTATGCGAAGCACCATGATAAAGCGGCCGCAATGAAGGGATCAATGTGAAGGTAGTCTTTCAGCATTTTTTAGAGGAGTGTCCGTATGTTTTAAGCAAACAGCCACTGTGCAAAAAGCAGTTCAGATATCATTTGAAATTTGCTAGCGCATTAACGATAGAATTACCAAAGCCTACTAAAAATCTCGTAATCCTGGCCTGACTTAAATCCCTTCGCACCTCTCCATCCATCCATCCATCCATCCATCCATCCATCCATCCATCCTCTTCCGCTTATCCAAGGTCGGGTCGCGGGGGCAGCAGCTTAAGCAGAGAGCCCAGACTTCCCTCTCCCGGCCACTTCTTCCAGCTCTTCCGGGAGAATCCCAAAGGCGTTCCCAGGCCAGCCGGGAGACATAGTCCCTCCAGCGTGTCCTGGGTCTTCCCCGGGGCCTTCTCCCGGTTGGACGTGCCCGGAACACCTCACCAGGGAGGCGTCCAGGAGGCATCCTGATCAGATGCCGAGCCACCTCATCCGACTCCTCTCGATGCGGAGGAGCAGCGGCTCTACTCTGAGCCCCACCCGGATGACTGAGCTTCTCACCCTATCTTTAAGGGAAAGCCCAGACACCCTGCGGAGGAAACTCATTTCAGCCACTTGTATTCGCGATCTCGTTCTATCGTCACTACCCTTAGCTCATGACCATAGGTGAGGGTAGGAGCGTAGATCGACTGGTAAATTGAGAGCTTTGCCTTATGGCTCAGCTCCTTTTTCACCACGACAGACCGATGCAGAGCCCGCATCACTGCAGATGCCGCACCGATCCGCCTGTCGATCTCACGCTCCATTCTTCCCTCACTCGTGAACAAGACCCGAGATACTTGAACTCCTCCACTTGGGGCAGGATCTCTCCCCCAACCCTGAGAGGGCACTCCACCCTTTTCCGGCTGAGGACCATGTCTCGGATTTGGAGGTGCTGATTCTCATCCCAGCCTTCACACTCAGCTGCGAACCGATCCAGAGAGCTGAAGATCACGGCCTGATGAAGCAAACAGGACAACATCATCTGCAAAAGCAGTGACCCAATCCTGAGTCCACCAAACGGACCCCTTCAACACCCTGGCTGCGCCTAGAAATTCTGTCCATAAAAGTTATGAACAGAATCGGTGACAAAGGGCAGCCCTGGCGGAGCCCAACTCTCACTGGAAACGGGCTCGACTTACTGCGGCAATGCGGACCAAGCTCTGACACGGTTGTACAGGACCGAACAGCTCTTATCAGGGGTCCGGTACCCCATACTCCCGAGCACCCCCACAGGATTCCCGAGGGACACGGTCGAATGCCTTTTCCAAGTCCACAAAACACATGTAGACCGGTGGGCAAACTCCCATGCACCCTCAGGACTCTGCTAAGGGTGAAGAGCTGGTCCACTGTTCGCGACCAGGGACGAAAACCACACTGTTCCTCCTGAATCCGAGGTTGACTATCCGACGGACCCTCCTCTCCAGAACCCCGAATAGACTTTTCCAGGGAGGCTGAGGAGTGTGATCCCTCTATAGTTGGAACACACCCTCCGGTCCCCTTTTAAAGAGGGGACCACCACCCCGGTCTGCCAATCCAGAGGCACTGTCCCGATGTCCATGCGATGTTGCAGAGGCGTGTCAACCAAGACAGTCCTACAACATCCAGAGCCTTAAGGAACTCGGCGATCTCATCCACCCCGGGGCCCTGCCACCAAGGAGTTTTTGACCACCTCGGTGACTTCAGTCCCAGAGATGCGAGAGCCCACCTCAGAGTCCCCAGGCTCTGCTTCCTCATTGGAAGGCATGTTAGTGGGATTGAGGAGGTCTTGAAGTACTCCTCCCACCGACAACAGCGTCGAAGTGAGGTCAGCAGCGCACCATCCCCACCATATACGGTGTTGACACTGCACTGCTTCCCCTCCTGAGACGCCGGACGGTGGACCAGAATCTCCTCGAAGCCGTCCAAAGTCGTTCTCCATGGCCTCTCCAAACTCCTCCCATGCCCGAGTTTTGCCTCAGCAACAACGAAGCGCTTCGCTTGGCCTGCGGTACCTATCAGCTGCCTCCAGAGACCCACAGGACAAAAAGTCCTATAGGACTCCTTCTTCAGCTTGACGGCATCCCTCACGCGGTGTCCACCAACGGGTTCGGGATTGCCGCCACGACAGGCACCGACCACCTTGCGGCCACAGCTCGGTCAGCCGCCTCAACAATAGAGGCACGGAACATGGCCCATTCGACTCAATGTCCCCACCTCCCTCGGGGCGTGGTTGAAGTTCTGCGGAGGTGGGAGTTGAAGCTACTTCTGACAGGGGACTCTGCCAGCCGTTCCCAGCAGACCCTCACAACACGTTTGGGCCTACCAGGTCTGACGGCATCTTCCCCACCATCGAAGCCAACTCACCACCAGGTGGTGATCAGTTGACAGCTCCGCCCCTCTCTTCACCCGAGTGTCCAAGACATATGGCGCAAGTCCGGCGACACACCACAAAGTCGATCATCGACCTGAGGCCTAGGGGGTCCTGGTGCCAAGTGCACATATGAACACCCTTATGCTTGAACATGGTGTTCGTTATGGACAATCCGTGGCGAGCACAGAAGTCCAATAACAAAAAACCGCTCGGGTTCAGATCGGGGGGGCCATTCCTCCCAATCACGCCCTTCCAGGTCTCACTGTCATTGCCCACGTGAGCATTGAAGTCTCCCAGCAAAACGAGGGAATCCCAGAAGGTATGCCCTCTAGCACCCCCTCCAGAGACTCCAAAAAGGGTAGATACTCCAAACTGCTGTTCGGCGCATACGCACAAACAACAGTCAGGACCCTTCCCCACCCTCGAAGGCGGAGGGAGGCCACCCTCGTCCACCGGGGTAAACCCCAATGCACAGGCTCCGAGTCAGGGGGCAATAAGTATGCCCACACCTGCTCGGCGCCTCTCACCGGGGGCAACTCCAGAGTGGTAGAGAGTCCAGCCCCTCTCAAGGAGATTGGTTCCAGAGTCCAAGCTGTGCGTCGAGGTGAGTCCGACTATATCTAGCCGGAACCTCTCGACCTCGCGCACTAGCTCAGGCTCATTCCCCTTCAGAGAGGTGACATTCCATGTCCCAAGAGCCAGTTTCTGTAGCCGAGGATCAGACCGCCAAGGTCCCCGCCGGCCACCACCCAACTCACACTGCACCCAACCTCCTTGGCTCCTCCCATAGGTGGTGAGCCCATGGGGAGGAGGACCCACGTTACCTCTTCGGGCTGTGCCCAGCCGAGCCCCATGGGTGCAGGCCCAGCCACCAGGCGCTCACCATCGAGCCCCACCTCCAGGCCTGGCTCCAGAGGGGGGCCCTGGTGACCCGCGTCCGGGCAAGGGAAAACGTTGTCCAAGGTTTTTATTGTTGATCAGCACAAGCAGCATGCAGCGTGCTGTGCCATCCCCCACCTTGATGGAGCTCAACTCTCCCAGCTCAAGCCAAGGCTCCTATTTATCCTATTAAGTACCTCATTTGGAGACCTTAGCTGATGAACTCTGACACCTTCTTGGTTTCCAATTTATTTTTGTGGGAAAGATATGAAATAATCTGTCAGTATTCCCAGACCTCTGAGGATGCATTTGTGTCTAGAAAATAATCAATTTGCTTGTAGATTAATTCTGTATAATTCTCATCAGCTAATGACATGAGATTAAGATGCCGGCTATGAAATGAGTCTGTAGGGCACAGTGATTTAAGCTCAGAGGGGTGTAGTCAGAGATAACAATATAGTACTTGCAAGATTTGATAGCATGCAATAAATTATTATCTATAAAGAAATAATTCTTGAATAACTGTGATGTACAGATTAGAAGAAGTGATTGGATTTAAAAATCCCCATGGGTCTGATTAGATATGATCCATTAAAAAACTGTTGGATTATTTTTGCAGCATTAGAAGTTATTGCCATTATAGTTGATGACATACCCAGGTGTCTATCCATTATAATTTTATGAATGTTCATATTAGGAATAGATGCAAATACGTATTGGATGAAATCTCTATTATACACATTAGGTGCATAGGAATTTATTAAAATAACTTTAGATTTAAATAAATTACCCATCACCTAGACATATTGATTTTCAGGATCGGATGCTACACCTGATACGATAAATGAGATTGCTTTATGTATTAAGATTCCCTCTCCTCTAGCTCTCTCCAGTGTAGCTGGAGTGAAAGATTTGGCAAATCCAATCTCTTTGAAACCAAAACTCTTCCTTACTTATTACATGAGTCTCCTATAAAAATACTATCTTGGTATTTAGATCTGTTATGTGACAAAATACTGTTTTTTAGATTGTGACTAAGACCTTTGTCATTGCAGCTCACAAAGTTCACAGTTTGGTCAGAGAGACACTGCTTCTGAACTTGTGAGGACATTTTACAGTCTTAAGTAAAGGTAGTATGATGATTCATACAATAGCTTTAACCTAAGTATCATATTGTTGCCAGATATCATGGCGAAGGGGCCTATTATCATATTGCAGCTGTTAGGGGGGGAAGCATGTAGGTTCTAAAAAAAATTTTCTTTCTCTCTTTTTGGCTGAGTATACACATTAGCACCGGGACAAACAAGGGAAATAATTTCAAGCAGAGAATTACAGATTGATTATATCACCTTAATCATAAAAAGATGGAAACAATTTGCATGAATATGAATATTTCTAATTAATTATTTTATACAGCAATCTGCACAGTGGGTGTAGACAAATTAAGATGATTTTTTTCTCCTTTCAAAACCAGTCCCATTTTAAGAAGGGCAACTTGTGTAACCATGGATTTATGTATCTGATTGCATAGTTACCTGCAGTAATTGCCTTGTTTAGCAACTTCCGCCAGTGAGAACACACAGTCTAGGGTTGCTAGGTGACCAACAGCCTTCCTAAAAACATGGTATTGCTCTCCAAAGTGGCTGCAAATACACAATAAAAAGAAAAAACAAGTCGTAAGCAAGTCACATAAAAAAAATTGGTGAATAATATTTTTGAAGTATTCTTTTAAACAAAACAATTGGAAAAATTCCACAATAAGTTAAAAGTATTTTAACAGTGCAAATCAGGAAGCTTTTATTACAAACCACCAAATGTGTATAATTTTTCTATATGCTCAAATGTTTACAGCACAAAAGTTTCACATTTTATTTTATCATACCTGAATTCATAAGCATATTATAAAATAAAATAAATAATTTACACTTTTTTTTTTTTTTAAAGAAAAACATTCACTTTGAAGCAGCAGCCCTTAAAGTTTTTTTGAATTACACACATGCTCATTCCTTAAATTTCTAACTAGTATATTATAAAATTCTACTTACTTTTTTGTTTAATGAAGCACATTTACACTTAATGATTAAAATGTAGCCACACTTTATTTAATCTAATGCAACTTTCTTAAAAATATTTAATAAAAAGTTTCTTCTCTACATCACAGATTAGCAGAACGTCCAGCAAGTCTGGTCATTACTGCAAATCAGCTGCTACCACATGAAGCCGGAACTCCCTGTATTATGTGTGGTGTTGTGGTTATTTGGCATAACCATGGTTTGTGGTGATATGGTACAGAAATTGGGATGGGGTAGGTGAGGGGCACCACGTGGGTTTATTTTACACGTTGATTGTTTTCCATTTTGTAATAATAACCTGTTTTCAACTTCTTAAATTAAAACAAACTATTGATCACAAAAAAAAACAGTTTCTTCCTGGACATTTTTCATGTTTTATTTAAGAAACTGTAATGGTCTGTCATGCAGTTTCAGAGATTAATGGTTTATAGCTGAAAAAGCTTTCCTTATCTTTCAAAATGGATATTTGTGCAGGAAAGATGCACCTCAAAATTGCAAAGCATCTCCACAGAGGCAGCCAGAAGCACTCTGGTAGACGTCTGTCCTAGAGTATGCATTTTGTCTGGAGGCCTATAGACAAATGCATGCCAACAGACATTGAACTGTCAGCCTGGTTGTAATCTGACATCACAGAACAGAGGGCATGCAGAGTGCCAGCATACACATGTAGGGAAAAGGTTGTATAATGGAGAGAGAGCCATAAAAATAGCGGACTGACTGAGACCTCACATATACACGTTAGAGACGAAAGTTTGAATAGATATAGTACAGTAAGTTTCTGTTGGGAAGGAGCATGCAGCAACTCTAGACAATTAGAGGACTGTGACACCCTGTGCACTGGCACTTCTGCACATGCTCAAACTCTGGGCGTCTGTAACATAACTGAAAGGATCAGTGATGAAAACTGAGGCACAGAACCAAAAAAAAGATATTCTAAAGAAAATAGGTCTTTATTAAAGTGCCTGTAAGAGAAACAAATCTAATGTCATACAGGCTTCTAAAATGACAGAGAATGATTATACTGTATACATACAACACTAAACAAAAATAAGTTGGAGGTGCATATGTACAGCATTTACAATGGGTCAGAATAAAGGTCATAAAAAAAAAACGAAAAAAAAACAAATGACCGGACAAGTGGTCTTCCTCCTTCTCACTGGACAAAAATCAAGAGGACAGAAAAAAAAAAAAACTGTCATCAAAATCTAGAGTGAAGAAAATGGCACAAGCACAAAAATATAGGAAAATCAGTGAAACAAAAGAAAAATATTAGCTGCTTAAAATGAGCGAGCAAACAGTGCCCTCACTCACGTGGAAGTGGTTTGGTTTTGAAAACACTGATGTTACCTAAAAGATGGTAATCTGCAAACTACGTCAGAAATTGTTTACCGCTAAAGACAGCTGGACAACTAACTTGTTCCACCATCTGCAAATTTCAAAGTGAAATTGATCTGGTAATGGAACCCTGTAAGTTTCAGGTAAAAAAAAAAATTATTAATTTGGGTTCTAGCTCCTCGATTCCAAAGCACACTTTTTTTCTTCTTTCATTATTTAAAAAAAATACTCTTACAGATTCCTGCCTCCTCACCCCACTGTGATGACACAGGGGAGGGAGCAAAAAAAAAAAACTTTTAGCAGCTATTAAAAAAACACGGGAATTCAGAGAAGGTGAGTCTCTGAACACTG
Organism: Polypterus senegalus; assembly: GCF_016835505.1. Lineage (NCBI taxonomy): Eukaryota > Metazoa > Chordata > Cladistia > Polypteriformes > Polypteridae > Polypterus > Polypterus senegalus. Next base: position 124,906,007 of record NC_053160.1, on the reverse strand, counting down.
CTATTGAAAAAGAGATCAAGAGCCACTTGATACTTGTGGTGGAAAGTGATGTAAATCCACTTGACTGGTAGAAAACACATGAAGTACATTTCCCCAAATTGGGGAAAGTACCTGTGCATTCCTGACTCAAGCAACCATTCTGAGAGAGCTTTCAGCACTAGAGGAAAAGTTGTAACATGTAACTGTGCTGCTCTGAAGCCACATGCTGTGGACAGATTGGTGACTCTGTCACACAATTTGAAGTTTCCTCAGTAGAATTTTACAGTTGTTTTATTTTTTACGATATCTTTGTGCAATATTGGACAGAAACTAAAACTAGTAATTTGTAAACTGTTATAGATTTGGGTTTTATTTGTATCTTTGTGCAATGCATGACAGAACCTGTTTACAAATGCTATAGTTTTTTTCCAATGCAGTGTTTGAGAAGAACTTTGGATTTTTACACAATAGTACAGCATAGTGCTGGGCGTTATGACCAAAATTCTATATTACGGTATTTTTCAAAATTATACCAGTTTCATGGTATTCAATTGTATTTTTTCATCATGCTTGAGTGAATGTTAACCACATTTTCGACTTCAATAACTGCAGCAGATTGGCTAAGAATAACCTATTCCACTGTCATGAGAATTGTACAAAAAAAATTTTAATGTGCACACAAGTATTAATAAAAAGTGATCATTTTCAAGGGGGTGGCACTAATGAAGAGAAGGAATCACATTTCATGACAGTCGCTGTCAAAATATAGAACCTTTTTATTGGACAAATTTTGCAAACAACTTAAACTATAATTTTGGCAACATATTTTCAAAAACCAAAGAGGCATTTAGACTTAGTAAAATATCCAGAGGTGCTTGTCAAAAATTATGTTGCACTGAACATGTCTTAGAAAAGGAATAAATAGTAAATATTTTTTGTAAACCAGCTACACTTTCTGTTAATCTCTGTCCACTGACATGTTATCTATATGGATTGTAATGGCATTGGTTATCTCGATCCACCGCTTGCTTTTTTTGTCGTAGGCAGTACCTCTAGCAAATGAGTCTACAAGTGACGTCTGATTTGAGTGTCCTCTAGCTTTTACCAGAGGACGTGGAGGGTGCCAATCTTAGTTCCATACATTCATGGTACTCCAAAGCATGTTTGCGGCTAAGGTGGTGCAGCAAATTGCTCGTGCTGCCGCCTCTGGTGACAACTTTAGCTTGACAGCATTTGCACTAAATAGTTGTTTGGTCCACATCCGACCTTTTAAAACCAAAGTATCTCCAGACAACAGACATGGCTCCTTTTTCAGCAAAAGTTCTTCTGTGTCATCATGTTCAATTTTATCGTCTGCTACAGCGTCAGTTTTGGAATGTTCTCTGTCCATTTTCACTGCTCAATACTGCCACTAATGCATGTACTCTGTTGCGTGCATGTTTAGCGGTGTAGCAGTGAAAAATGTCCCCCCTTATACAGTTTCCCACTGCGGCACGCTCCGAACATTGTTTAGGCTATTTAAACTGGTTTTGTGGTATAAGAAAAATCCATATCATAAAAAAAAATAAAAAATGGTTTTCGGTATGAACCAGCATACCTCCCAGCATTAGTACTGCATGTTAGATTTTTGTTCTTGCTTATATGCTGTACAATTCACCTTACTACAGAACAGTTTATGTTTGTCCAGACTGTAATGTTCATGTTCTGTATATAAATTATGATTAGAAATTTCATTCCATTTGGATTCACATCTTCTTTACATTAAAGGTTATTGTCTGTTTAAAATGTTCTCATCACAATAGTTTTGTTGGTCTTAGTACAATTTTTATGTAATTCCTTTAGGTCACTTAGAAATGGTTTACTCATACTTGCATTGTTTGATCTCAGTAATACGTTGACTTGTGATTTTAATGTTTTATGTTATTTTATCTCAGTATTAAGCAAATAATCAAAACCCCACAGATCGAAGCACCTGTTTCAATTCAGGTAATTCTTGCAAGTCTACCAGTTTTAATTGTTGGGAACCTTCATCAAGTGACATAAGCACCTGTTTGGCTTTTGATGCAAACTCTCCTCCCACATCAATTGTAACTGGATTCTTCTAAAATTGCATCACCTCAGTGGGAATGTCAAAGTTGTCAAACATTGCCTCAAAGTTTGCTTTTAACTTGTCTTAAAAGTCTGTCATTGTTATGGTAAAATGTGCAAATGACAAGTTATTTATTAAATCACACAGTGTCGGGAAATGAAGTATTTTCCCTATAGTTAAATCATTTGAAAACAAGTCCAGTTTCTCTTTAAAGCCATTAAGTTTTTCCACAACACTGATGACTCTTTTTTCCTTTCCTTGCAAACTAAGATTAGGTCCTTTTAAACTCCTGGAAGATGTCATTCAGGAAGAACACTTCTGCTATGAAATTCTTGCCTAGCAACAATCTTCTGCCTGAGTTCACAAACCTGTTTAAATATGTTGCTCCTATTTAGCCACCTAACATGGTTATGCAGAAGTAAATCATAGTGCTCGGCTGACATATCAGACAGGAGTTTGAGAAACAAGCGGTGTTGTAGGCTCGAAGTTGCTCTGATGAAATTGATCAAAAACACAACAGTTTCCATTGTGTTTTTTAACTCATTGCTGAGTTTTACACACAGAACACTTTAATGTATCAGGCACTGTAAAGATTTCATCTATGGTGCAAGATCAGCCAGGTGGGCTTATAGACCCTGCACCCTTCCTACCATGGAAGGGGTGCTATTTGTTACTAGCAAATCTTGTCCATTTTCATTAAAAAATAATGCCTGTCCCTGCAGCGGAATTAGACTGAGCAAGTCCTTCCAAAGGCACTCCTCATTGAAAAATCTCACGTACAGACCTAGCTGCTCAACTGGATAAACCCTAATCAAACTCTTAACCCAGTGGGTAAGTGATGTTATATACTATTTGAAATTGGAAAAAAAATCAAATTTTCACTTAGAGGATCTGTTCAAAACATTTTAAAACCCTGGTAAGGAGCTAGACAATAACATTTTAGAATAAGCATTTATATTGAGGAGAAAGACTCCTTTCTCTCTTTACTACTCTCAAAAGTTTTACACTGGCTGACTTTCTCATGAGTAGAGGTTGAATTGAATTTAGTTTTGTTAAGTTTGACTTGATTGTGTGGAATGTTACATGCTTTTAATGAATTCAATAAAAGATAAAAAAAGACATAATTGTGCAATGTCATTGATATAAGCGGTTTTGTCAACAGCTGGCAACATTACATCTGCCTTTTTCAATCTTTCTAAAAGGGTTTTAAAAACATCACTTGACAGTACTTCAATTCTTGCCATGGTTGTGGTATTGGACATTGGTATTTTATGAATGGATGGCTTACTTTGTTATCTGTCACTACCGCCTCTATATTAGCTAACACTCATTCTTTCACAGACTCCGAGTCAATGAACATTTTTTTCTTTTTTCCAAGAATCCATGCTACATAAAGGGAGGCTGCCATATCCTTTCTTGCTCAGAACATGATCGAACCAGGATAGCTCATCTGCTTTCACAGCTCATTATTAGACTTTACAATTTACGGCAATGAACATCTGAGCCTGCTTTAAAATTGTGCCAAAGTTTGAATGTGTTGTATTAAAGTGCCTTCTCAAATTGTATTCTTTCATGATAACAATAGACTCATTACAGAGCAGACACACTGGTTTTGTTAAAACAAGTGAAAATAGATATTTCTCAGTCCAATTATTATTAAACTGCCTATTATGAATGTTTAATCTTCTCTTTTTAAGGTTGAGAAAGACATATTTGTAGATATTTGTTAGTTGAAAAACCAGAGTAGTGGAACCTCAGCCCCTAGATAAGCTTCAAGGTACGCGATTCAGAGGCATCTAAAACCTGGTGTGACAGCAGAGTCTGGGCAAAGAGAACAAGCTATTTTCTATTCAAGGAGTTTGAATTTTGTGCATTGGTGCTCAGAAACAAGCTGATATGCGGTGATACAGTGATCCCTCACTATATCGCACTTCGACTTTCGCAGCTTCACTCCACTGCGGAGTATATGTAAGCATATCTAAATATATATCAAGGATTTTTCGCTGGTTCGCGGATTTCTGCGGACCATGGGTCTTTTAATTTATGGTACATGCTTCCTCAGTTGGTTTGCCCAGTTGATTTCATATAAGGGACGCTATTGGCAGATGGCTGAGAAGCTACCCAATCGGAGCACGTATTATGTATTAGTTAAAACTCCTCAATGATATACGATATGCTTCCCTCGTGCTGCTTCGCATACTTAAAAGCCCGAATAGCACCTATTGATTTTTGATTGTTTGCTTTTCTCTCTCTCTCTCTTTCTCTCTCTCTCTGACATTCTCTGCTCCTGATGGATTGGATGTGAGCAGAGGGGCTGTTCACACACTGGCCTATAGGATACGGATGCTCCTCTAAAAAATGCTGAAAGACTACCTTCACATTGCTCCCTTCCTTGCAGCTGCTTTGTCGGGCGGTGCTTCGCATACTTAAAAGCCAAACAGCACCTATTGATTTTTGATTGTTTGCTTTTCTCTCTCTGTCATTCTCTGCTCCTGACACGCACTCCTTTGAAGAGGAAGCTATGTTTGCATTCTTTTAATTGTGAGACAGAACTGTCATCTCTGTCTTGTCATGTTTAAACTTTTGAAAAATGTTTGTTTGCAGTGTTTTAAAGTCCCTGTCACTACAACGTCCTGTGTTTTTGTGCAAATCTGTGACCCAAGCAAGACAATATAAAAATAACAATATAAATGTATAGTTTTTACTTCGTGGATTTTCAGCTTTCGTGGGGGGTTCTGGAATGCAACCCCGCGATCGAGAAGGGAACACTGTAAATGCATTTTAATGGGCCAGATCATTTTTTAATAGCTGGCCAAGGCCTGAAGGCCACCAGTTGATGAGTCCTGATTTATAATCTATAAATAAGGAACTGGACCATCTGGGAATGTGCCATCAGTGTCGTTGTTTCTGATGGAAGTGCAAGAGGACTTAAGCAACAAAAGCTGTGTGATTCTTTGTATCACTGTGTATTTGTTGCTATTGGTTTTAAAGATACAAGTAAATGTAATTTGAAAAGAGAGGTTAAAGTCAGTGCCTCTATCTGACTGATTAGTGATGCTGAGAGGTTTACATTGTTTATTCCTTGTCCTACTACCATCCCTTAAGGGCACAAGAGGAAACTCTTGTGAAGCCCTCCATTGGTGGTAAACCGAGATGAACAGTGAAATTAAACATAGCTCCATGTCAGTGAGTAACCTGTCATAGAGATCCTTAGGGTGAGAAGGATGTAAGGGGTTAGCTAGTATCTTTTGTGTTAGGTGCATATCATAGGTGACATGATAACAAAATAAAACAAACCCTAATCACTGAGAGTGATGCAGTTTCACTGTCTCTTAAATGTATAAATTAATTGATGTTGGTTATTAACTTCTGCCTGACAAAAATTCTTTAGTAAGTTTACTGAGTAGTGAGTTGACACAAAAACAGAAGGAATGTGGCAAATATTAAAGAACCTGAATAAATTAGCTCAGAAGCAATACTTACAGCAGAAATGTAATCCAGGCATCTCCACAGTCCAAGATGAGCTGCTCACGGAGCTGGCACAGAAGTTGATTCTTTTCCACTATGAAGGGAGTGTGGAAGCGGCTCACTGACTTAGTGCTGTGTGGAAAGAAGAGCAACAAAAACATTACTAAAATCGGCAATGCAGAATGTCAAACAGACATTTTCCATTAGATGAGTTAAGAACTATGGTCTCTATGAACGGTCCAAAAAATACACATATATAAATACACAACTGAAATTTGTTTTAGCTCACTTCTGTTGTTACTGTGCTGATACACCAAAGATAAACTTTCAGGAGGTATAAAACTATATGCAGTTGAATTGCATTTACAGTTGCTGTTTACAAGATAGATCTTCTTAAAATAGCATATGGTATAAGGGCTTACTTCATCTACCTTACTATACCTGACCCCAATATAAGTAGATCCTTTAGTGCACAAAAATAAGACAATGCTTAAGATGGGTGTAAATTGCTTGCATGAAATTTTTATTTGTAGTGTTTCATGTTTTATAAAACAAACATAACAATAATCACCCCAATAAAGCAGCAGAGTAGACACAGTTAAGGCAAAACAAATATAACTGATCAACATGACAGCAGTATCACTCTTAATTTATCACTACCATCTATATGAATTGTTTGATGACAGTCCCCATATTTGCTCCTAACTCTCTAAGCATTTCTGTTTGCTGAATTCTTGTTTGTGATGGTCTGGCTTGGCTGCCATGTCCCTGTTGAACCCAGGACTGTCAATAGTCATGTACCGAGATGTCCTAGGATAATGAGGACACATAACTGTGCAGGTTGGTACAAAAGTGTTGACATTTAACTACTCATGAATTAATAATAAATAAAGTGCAGCTCCATCTTCTTCATAATAAATAAAGTCAATAAATAATCCACTATAAAAACAGGTGTTTTTCATTGGAGGATATAACCAATGATAAACAGGTTAATAAGCCCAGTCCACTGTGGAGTCACTGACCGCCTGCCTTCTCAATACTGCTTTGGTTACCAATCTGATCCTCCTTCACTATCCTGCTCCGGCTCCTTTTACGTGGACAGTAATACAGGTGTGCTAATTGCAGATCCAGGGGCTTTAATGAGACAAGCAGCTAAACCACATATGAATACACAGACAGCCGATCTGCCCATTTACCTCCAGAGCTGCTCTGCCGCACTACCACACACCCCTACACCCCCTTCAACCCTGACTTTGTTTGTAAAACACACAATACCACAAACCTTTCTCACTACATCATTTGACAAACTCTCAGACATCATGTATGAAACAGATGGTGATATCGTGTTCCCTGCATACACTGACACGAATACAGTAAACAGGAATTATGAATCAATGTTTTTAAGATAACGATCATATTTCAGTTTTATACATTTTTGTGATTATACTGGCTCAATCAGTTAATTCAATTACCTAAATTAAATTTGTGACTTTTCTATTGCTATTGCCCTTTCAACTTTAGGATTCAGGGCAAATGACCCAATAAACCAATCCACTCAAACATTTGCTGACCAGTGCCACAAGTGTGTTCATTTAAAATGAAGTGCAGGGTCTTCAATGTATGTCCCCAGATACCCGTCTTAAAGAGGCAGCACATTCTTTAAACACTAAGCACAGAAGTTTTTAACTGGCCTACTGCAAGTTCCTGCCTTTAAAAAGGCAATATGAACCCATGTTTTGTTTTTTTTTTTGCTTGGGACCATTGGCTGTCTTCTACTGGCCAGATGGTGTTCCTATCACTCAACAAATGTCCTTCAGCTTGTGATTTTTCTCCTAAGAGTCTACTGAAGGTTCATTGAATGATTTTGGCCATACCATCCTACCTCCAACAATACTGCATAACCTGGTGGCTCTGCCTAAGGGAATATAAATGATTCTTCACTATACATTTATAAGTATTTTCAATTTAGTTTGGTAAATTTAAACATTACCTGAAGAATTTCCATAGACTGATTAATTTTACTTTAGAATTATACAAGAAAGAAAGAAAGACTTAAAGAAGAGTTGCATATCAAGATTCAGACACTCAGGCATGTCGTACATAGTACTAGCTGGCAAATCCACAAAAAGGACAGTTCCCATTGTTTTAATCTGTGGAAAATACCACTACTCATAGGAAATCAAAATGATTCTGTGATGATATCACTGAGAGAATGACTAAAATGACTGAAAATAGTGCTTAAAAATCAGTGGGAAAAATTAACAAATTCCAGTTAACTGTAATGTGTAAATAGTGTACACAAATTTGTGACTTTACACTATAAAATGAAATTCTTACTTGCATGTTTCCTTAGAAAAGTTGATAATAATATAATAGCAACAAACACAAATTATACTTATGGTACCATGCAACATATGCAGTATCAACATTTAGTATTTATTTATGTACAGTACATATTAAATATAATTTACTGTATATACACTAGCTGTTCTGTTCTTCACCTGGAAGAATAATAAAATATATATTATTTGCATAAATATAATAAAAAGCAGATCTGATACTTATGATCTTGTCATCATGGAAGAAAGAATTTTTTTTAGCTTTATTTAGCATCTAGTACTTCCAAGCTTTTTAAGCCTTTGTGGAAGTTTACTGTGAAATTAAGAGTGAGATTTAGAAAAACATAAGTCATTTTCTAGCAAAGATCAATTCATAGAACAATGATGAACTACCACAAAGTGTCCACCTCTTCTCATTCCTCTAGTGTCAAAAGACATTCATTACACCAGCTCAAGCACACATTTCATCACAAATGCTTTACATACTTATAATTTGCAATAGACAAAAAAAAGTAAGCTATTTTTTGCTTGTCGTGAAATGAGCTCTGAGAAAAGATGGAATGAATTTTTGATATGATTAACCGTTAAAGAGTTTTGAGCACCAAACACAAAAATCTTGTTCTTTTACACTTAATATACACTTAAATATTTAGTTTTTATTTTCTTCTAGGCATTTATACTGTACATATAAAATCTAAAATTGTATCAGCCTATATTCAAAGACTGTTCCCGCAAATAACTGCAAAATGTTCTGCAAGAAGGTGCGGTACATTTTGTGTGATGCTTAAACAACAGACAGAAATTCAATCTATTTTATAGAACATGGTAAGTAGTATAGAATACAGTAAGGTAAGAATATCAATCGATTTCAATAAGGCACACTACTGACATGTTGCTGCCATCTAGCAGATATTTAGTGCTATTAATTTAATATTATTTCAGCTGATCATCATACTGAGACAAAAAATTAATTGCTCTAAAAGTTAAGGTTATTTAATTATTTAAATAATTGTATTCTTATAATAAATTGTTTATAGAGGAAAAATTGCATCAACGTTTCCAAAATATCACATACAAGGTACACCTAAAGATTTGTACATTTAATTTTTGACATCAGAAAAATGTAACAAAAAAAAAAAACAATAAAACTTTCACACAGACACATATGTAATAATTTAAAAACACAAAATGAATAAAACTTTATCTTAGAGATAGTTAAACTTTCGGTATTTTTGCATCCTCAATTTCTCAAGTTATTTGCAGTTCAACAGTACCCTCCCACCTGTTTTTGAATTTTAAATGACAATTTAGAGCTATTTCATTGACATTTAAGTTTGCTCTAGCCAGAGGCTCTTATTCTACACAAAAGTCTATCAGTTTAATAAAAATCCTACCTCACCCACCCACACATGCACTGGCAATAATGGAGCACAATAAACAGGAAATTCTGAATGAGCTAGGAGCAATACAGCGAGACAATTCTTGAAAAAGCAGTCCATATTTAACCATGATTTCAATGATGTCAGACTTTTGCTGAAAAAAGTAACCTTGAATTTTAAGAAAGAGGCAGCTCTCTGTATAGTTAATCTCTCATAATATAAGCACTCTGACCAGGACTACATGACAGCATCTTTCATGCAAATCTAAAAGCCATTTTACCCTGGCCAGCAGGGGCCCATCCTCTTTCCAAACAAATCTATGGTATTTCAATAAAACTGACAACAAAAAAGTTTGCTTTTGTACTTGTAAATATTCTAATGCCTCTACAGATGAAACTTTGATTAGAAATGCAATACATTTCTTGTGAGAGCTATGGGTTAAGCAACTACATTGAAGATGTGATTCCAATTTTTTCCTTTTGAGTTTATTTAAATATAGCAAACAATATTATATAGAAAAATGCTTGTCTTTATACCAATAAAAATTGTATGCATATGGAAAAGTACAATATTTACATTCATAAAATCTGCCCTGCCTTGTATAAACAGCACAGACTGGTGGTGGTGGTAAGGTAGTGGTGTGAGGAATGTTGTTTTGGCACACATTAAGCCTTTTAATATCAGCTCAGTTCATCTGAACATAAAGGAATGTCTAAGCATGGTTGTTGACCACTTGCATTCCTTTAGGGCAACACTCTACTTATTTCAATTGGCCACTTCTAGCAGGATACTCTACCCTGTTACAAAGCATGCATCTTCTCAAGCTGGTTCCATAAATTTGATGGTGACATCAGTTAGCTCCAATGGTCTCACAGTTCCCAGGTCTAATTCCAATAGACAGCCTTTGGGAGTAATATGGGATGGGAGGTTTGTAGTATGAATGTGTGAACAAAATATCTGCAGAAAGTGCGATGATACCAACTTAGCTTGGAACCAAACCAGCCAAGACTGCTTTCTGAATGCTTTCTGAGTCTGTTTCTCAGTCACTCTTGACAGTGATCTCATTCAACCTTCTTCTGATGCAAGGAATCTTGGTGTCAGTTTTGATTCCTCTATTTCTTATTCTTCCCACATAAACCACATTAACACTAGAATTACCAGAATCTACGAAAAAACTTGTAGATCTGGCCCACCTTAAAACCGTTTGTACCTTTCCGCCAGAGTCCTTTGTCATGAAAATGTGCCGATAAAGACAAGCTGCAAGCAGCCGGCTATTCCATCCCCCACCAACTTAGAACATACACAAACTTCTCCCAGCTCATGCCTTGATTGATTATCTGGGAGTGAAGTGGAGTTTTAGAGTGGAAAAAATAGATTGTTATTTGGAAAACACGCATTTTATGTGTGTTCCGTTTCTGTAGTGATCTATGTAGACACATTGTTAAAACAGAAACTTTTCATATTTTAGCAATAAATGTTACAAAATGTAGACATAAACTATAAAATGTGTGAAGCATGAAGTCCAAACATCAAATAAACACTTTCACAAAAGGTTCAATAAAGATACAACAGCTTCCGTGGCTTAGCAGTAAGATTTGCTGACTCAGAGCGAAGCGGGCTTGCCTTCTGCCTCAGAGACCCGACTTTGATTCCCCGTTGGGGAAAAGGTGTTTTTTCTTTTTAACCTTAAACGGACATAAAATTTATAAATTGGTATGCACTGTCAGTTAATGATATCATTATATTTTCATGTGGGATGCTCCTTTTAAAAATTTTTTTTAACAATTGAGACTGCAATTAACATGAACAAGTGTCCTTATAACTGTTATTTTTAAGATCCATAACACACAGATAGATAGAGCACTGCGTAATAGAAAGACAGTCAGGCAGAGAAGTCACTAGATATATAAATAAACAGGGAAAGCACATGTACTGAAAGAAAAAAAGATCAACATGTGCGTTGACCAAGTTTATGTGTGTACTGTATAATAGTAACAAAAAGAGCAGCTTACTACTGAAAACGGCAGATATAAGAGTGAGTGGGGATTGAACTGGGCACTCTTGATTACACTTGGTTTGCATCTGTACTTGCGCTGTTACTTAGAGTCAGATGGAGGGGTTAGAGCACGTGAGCTTATTCAGTGCAGCAAAATCAACGCACATGTTGATCTTTTTTTTCTTTCAGTACATGGTAACTCGGGTCTCTGAGGCAGAAGGCAAACCTGCTTCGCTCTGAGTCGGCAAATCTTACCGCTAAGCCACGAAAGCTGTTGTATTCTTCCTGAACCGTTTGTGAAAGTGTTCATTTGATGTTTGGACTTCATGCTTCACACAGTCTATAGTTTATGCCTACATTTTGTAACCTTGATTACTAAAATATGAAAAAGTTTCTGTTTTAACAATGTGTTTACACAGATTACTGTAGAAACGGCACACACATGAAATGCGTGTGTTCCAAATAACAATCTATTATTTCCACTGTAAAACTCCACTTCATTCCCAGATAATCAATCAAGGCATGAGCTGGGAGAGGTTTGTGCACGTTCTAAGTCTGTGAGGGGGTGGAATAGCCGGCTGCTTGCAGCTTGTCTTTATCGGCACATTTACACGACAAAGGACTCTGGCGGAAAGGTGCGATGGGATTTAAGGTGGGCCGGATCTACGAGTTTTTTCATAGGTTTTGGTAATTCTAGTGTTAAGAAATATTCTTACTTTCACCTCCATAACAAATCCCATGTTCTCTCATTCCTCTACTCTTCTAATGCTGAGAAACTTGTCTATGTTTTTATCATATCCAGCACTGATTATTGTAACTCCTTACAGGCAGGTACCACTTCTAACCTTGCATCTTAGCTCCAGCTGATTCAAAACTCTGCTGCTAGAGTCCTAACACGGACCAGCAACAGCGAGCATATAATCCTTATCCTTCTTCGCCTTCACTGGCTCCCTGTGTCTTACAGGACTGAACGCAAAATTTTATTAATAGATTACAAAACTTTAAATGGCCTTGTGCTGGACTAGATAAGTGACCTCAGTCACTATGCTCCTGATTGCCCACTAAGGTCCTATGATTCTGGCAATTTTGATGTGCCTCACATGCTAACTTGTACTCTAAGGGTGACAGGGCCTTTAGCTGTATAGCACCAACACTTTGGAATGTCCTCCCAAAATAAATACATCAGCTGACTCCATTCATTCTTTTAAAAATCAACTTAAAACTCATCTGTTCAGGAAGGCTTTTAACATAACCTGACGTTCTGCCTCCTTCTTCAGTCGTCCTCTCTGGCCAGGTAGGTGCTCAGCATAATTTGTGTGTGTGTATTATATTACAAATTATGTTATTTGTTAGGTTTTTCTTTTAGTATTAAATTTAGTATTTTTTAGTATCTCTTAGTATTAAATTTAGTATTTTACTCTGGCTTATTGTCTTTTATTCTGTTTATTGCTTTTGTATATCCTGTATCTATCTGTTTTAGTGTTCTATTCAGGTAATATTTGTATCCAAATGTTACATATCCCTGCTGCTTCTTTATGAGACTCTGTGAAGCGCCATGAGCATAGGAAAGGTGCTATATAAATAAAATGTATTATTATTACTATTAATAATCTCATTTTAAGATAGCAAGGAGAGGATAAACCTTTTGAAAAGATAACCAGCAGTGAGGTACTCATCATATATTCTGCCTTTTTCTGTGTTAAGTTTCTAGTAGAGAGACCTGGACATTACGGAAGCAGCAACAAATATAAGGTTGAAACAGCTCTGGAATAGTTAACTAGCCCATCAAGGAAATTCACTAAAACATCCATTCTCACTTAAAGATGGCCAAAACAGAACCAACAAAAAAAACAAACAAACTATACACATAGGATACTCTAACAGTAATCAAAATTTTACTAAAGCTCTTATCTGTACTTCAGGAGTACATTGTCAAGCTATTTGCATTTCAAAATGTACACCTGGAAAGTGAAATGACTTTCAGTTCAGTTATACATGGTCAAAAGTGATGAATATTTGTAAATGCTTCATCATATCTATCTCCTTTTTAACATGTTCCTGAAAGATTTTAAACGAGTCCCACCCCATGTACCATTAGTACTGACATGTGGAATAAGAAATCATGTTTTATGCATTTTGTCAAATAAACCAGGGTGTTCTGGAGGCAAAAAATGCTACATGTGTTTTAAATGAAAGGAACATGCTGTAATAGATGTACTGTGTGCATTACAATATGATAGCTATTCTAGGATCCTGTAATGATGCAGTCCAGGCTGTTGAAAACTGAATTTGATTGAATTTGAAGTTAAATGAGTGCAAAATTTTATACTTAATTTAATAAACCACAGTAATTCAGACTTATTACTCAGTGAATAAAGTGATGTTTTCTAAAATATGGATATTTGTCATGGCAAAACCTCACTGCCCCAAAAATATGCAAAATATTTGAATTCAAATATTGCAATAATGAAAACTTATTACAAGTAACACACTAAACACAATTACAAAGATTCCACTGTGTTATTAACTGAAAAATCCAAATGATAAAAGCACATCATCACCTTCAAAATTCCTGCACTCCGATCAGTAACAAAAGGCTGTTTAATGAACAAGGATTATTACATGTACCTGTATATTACTTATTTTTCTTACTGACAGTGGTTACAGATGGGTACTGTATAAAACTGGTGAAAAACATGAAAACAAATACTGAACTTGTGAACAGTGAAAACAAATGAAACTTGTAAATATCTAATACTGATATTAATATATTAGTCCAAACAAGAAGATTAGAATATAGAAAATAACCATCATTAGTTCTGTTTTATGAAAAGGCACATTTATGAATACATAACCTATTAACCACATAGATGATGAAGGCTCAACACCTGAAAAATTATACTCCGAATCTGCACGACCAAATCTGTGCTTGTATTTTTCAGATACCATTTTTTCCATATGTTGATCTAATCTCCAGGATATAATGGCTTATTCAAAAGTTTTTTTCACTACCAGGACTAAGCCCTATAAGGTAGATAATAGCATTTAATCTCATGAATAATTCCAAAGTCTAACATATAAAATACATAAAATGCTTACAAAAATAATACTCAGTGTTCAAGAAAATTATTTTGTTGTCACAGTTAAATATTATTAGCTTACAAGCATATTTATTGTAAAAGGTAACTTAGCAAAACTGCTTTACTATTTATTGCAAACTCTTTATGGCTAAGGCAACTGTAATGAACAACTTGTAAGTGGAAGCTGCACATAATTGTAAAATGCATTCTGCCTAGCAAAACCTCTTTTGCAGAATTTTTCCTTTCAATGCACAAGTGGAATTATTGCTACTGAGAAAATATTCCTCTAAAAGATATAAGCTTTAAAGCCTTACATCTGTGCAATGACACCAACACCCAAACCTCTTCCTCACCTTTAAAAAGGGGGTTACAAATTTGGTAAGAGTATATTGCTGATTTACATATGACCAGCTGTGGTAAATAAATTTAGTACATATGTTTTTGTAATTGTGCTTATTTTTCTATAAATTCTATAGTTATTTTATGGTTGAAGCCCTTTTATTGCAAAACTTTGGCAAGTGCTGATTAAAATTTACTGCAGTCAGAAACAGACCAAGGACAAACAATAATCACGGACCTGCTGACTTTGATCCAGCTGTTTGGGACCTGTGAGAGCATGGAATTCTTCACCTCAATAAGATACTATAAAGGAAGAATAAGAAAAACTAATCAGTCAATTAAACAATCAATTAATTAGTTAATTAATGCTTTATTCAAATCAGATTATTCTGCTTTTAGCAAAACATCAGCAACATCAGAGAACATCATTGGCAGTAATCTAACCCTCGCCTAGACAGACCCATTAACATTTTAGAAAAGTAAAACAAACAATGGACACTTATTTTGGCTTGCTCTGTAGAGAAAGGGATACAGTGGTGTAGCATTAAAGCTAAATATGTGAGGCAGCCTTGACATATTCTACAAATGAAGCACTGTTTCAAATTGATCTGGAAAGCAAACTTAGGAACTTGCAGAAACAGCTACCAAATACAAATCAGATTAATGAGAGAGAAGATTAGTAAACTCTGGAGACTTTCCAACCCATAGAATAACCTAGAAGTGTGAATAGCAACAGCAAAGAATTATAAAAAAGAAATCTAAATACAACAGGAGAATGAACATTCAGACACAAACGAAAAAAAAAACAAACAGTGACTGATTTAAAATAAATACACACAATTAAATATTATTTGTTTAAATAAATTTACAGAACATGTATAACTGTTCAGTTTAATCATATCTTTTGAAAAGTACAGTATGTCAAAATGTAATTTCTAGGTTTTTTTTTTGTTTTTTTTTACTATATTTAAGGAAGGGAAGTCTACTGTTCTATTTCCAGTTCATTCTATAGGTATGGTGCTTTTATTTGGTTTTAGTTTACCTAAAATTGTTTTACTTTATAGTAAAATAGTAGACAGAATTATATTTGACTTTAAATGCATAATAAGAAACAGCATAATGTACGTAAGCATTTTTTTAAAATCTTATTCAATCTCCCAAAACATAAATACTGCAAGTACAGTTAAAAACAAAGAAAACTAGAAGCAACCCACACCCTAAAGCTTATTAGATTATTTTGAATATTTAAGAGTCTTTATTATTTAAAATGGTTTAACTTTTGAAAATAAAAATATTAAAAGATGTAAACATGACAAACTTTCTGTTCATTGAGAATTACTTTTTGCAAAATCTCACTCTCCCTTAGTTTATTTTCCAAAAAGTAACGGTCCTCTCTAAGCTTACCAATGAAGAAACCTAATTGTTGTTATCTCTCTCAATGACTGAATTTAGAGATGCTTTGGAGTTTTTGGGTGTGGGTAGATCCAGTAGCACTGATGTCCTCCTTTCTGAAACTTAATTTTGATTTTATGAGTCAAGTTATCTATCCTGCTTTGCTGGATGCTAATACTCTTATTCCCTACTAATAAATGAATCACTCAATTAACCTGGTCTTAATTAGTCTTTAACTAAAACAGGTTAGGGTACCTTCTGATTGTTCAAATTTCCACTTGATTTCCCCAATTGATCTGCATTTACAGTCAGTCAATCAGTCTGGTTTTATTTAAAGTATAGAAAAATATCTACTTCCCTCTGCATATTAAGAAAGTAGCATTAACTTTACTTCATTTACCTGCCATCTGTTGTCTGATGGAATAGAAATCATTTCATAAATTTAATGGGCATTTGGCAAACTTGTTAACATAATTAAATCCCTTTACTCTACCCCTTCAGTAAACAAATTTCCAGGATACTTTGTAACTTTTCCCCTTGAGTCTCATAACATCTCTTTATTATATGAAAAAATCTTGGGACAAGACTTTTTTCCGGCAACGAGATGTGATCCTTTTAAGAGAGACAGACAGACACTTTTGAAGAGATATCTTTTGAAAAGAGACATTTTCACATCTCGTGAGACAGGCACGTCACGTCATACTTACAACTTTTGTAAGCAAGTCTCGTGATACACATGCAGAGCAGGTTAGAGAAAATGAAAGAAGGAAAATTCAAAAATCTCAGAAAAATGAGTGAAAAGATCACAATAGCACAGATGGAAAATATTACTCTCTTTTATTAGCAAAAAGAGATCACATAGTGTTTGAGGACAACAGGACAGGTACTGTACAGGCTTTTAAACGTTTGAAGCGCTGCCCGAAATGCCGATCATGCGGAACGAAACAGCAGCAAGTCAGTTGCTTATCGCACAAAGACGAGGTAAAAAAAAAAAACTGTTACTTGTTTCCCAATATATCACAGTTTAAGAGGGGTTTCAGAAGAGCGACTGTGTCACCCTGGTGTGCATTCAGCCACTATCTTCACAACTGGGGGGGGTGATTGGTCTGCGAGCTAAGTTCAGATCACACGGCATGGCAGTGTGTAGCGCTGGCAGAGGGGAGGGAAGGGGTAGGCAAGTGAAGTGCAGATCACACGGCAAAAGAGCAGCAGCAAGCCAAGAACTGATCGAGTAAAGAGGAGTTAAAAAAATGTATTTGTTTCCCATCGTATAACTGTTTAAGTTTGGTTTCAGAGGAGCGGAAGCGTCTCCTTTTGGCATGCGAAGCAAGCAGGGGGCAAAGCTCCCTAGTCACCAAAACAAAAAAAAAAATCTATATATTATTATCATTGGATGCAGAAAAGCATTTGACATGATCGAATGGAAATTCCTTTTTACTACATTGGAGAAATTTGAGTTTGGCCCGAACATTTGTGCATGGATCAAATTACTGTATACCAATCCAGAAGCTTCAGTTAGTATCAACAACATTTGTTCGGACTACTTTAAACTAGAACATGGTACCAGACAAGGATGCCCCTTGTCACCGCTACTAATTGCAATTGCCATTGAACAACTGGCAATACACTGTCGAAATACTGATCAGATAAACGGGATTATCAGAGAAGGATTTGAACAGAAAATGTCTTTATATGCAGATGATATGGTACTGTATATATCAGATCCACAAAATTCTGTGCCTGCAGTCTTAACAGCACTCACAGAATTTCAAAAGATCTCTGGTCTCACAATTAATCTAAATAAAAGTGTACTCTTTCCAGTTAATTTTCAAGCATATAATATTAGATTAGATACCCTACCTTTTATCGTTGCAGAACGTTTACCTAGGGGTAAACATCACAAGTAAACATAAAGCTCTTTATCAACAAAATTACTCCGTCTGCATGGAAAAAATTAAGCAAGACTTGCACAGATGGTCAACCCTTCATCTCACTCTAGCTGGAAGAATTAACACGGTTAAGATGAATATTCTTCCTAAGCTCCTTTTTTATTTCAAAACATCCCAATATACATCAATAAATCATTTTTTAAGTAATTAGATTCAACAATAACCTCATTTATTTGGAACTCAAAACATCCACGTATCCAAAGATTGACCCTACAAAGACAAAAGGCAGAAGGTGGCATGGCTTTACCTAACTTCCAGTTTTATTACTAGGCAGCAAACATACAAACTATAAAAACCTAGACACAAATAGAAGAACAAACACAGGATTGGTCCGCAATAGAAATAAAATCCTGCAGTACTTCTTTATATTCCCTGCTCTGTGCCCCAATAAATATAAGTTATCGCCAATATACTAATAACCCAAATGTGCTTCACTCACTTAGAATATGGAATCAAAGTAGAAAGCATTTTACGATGAAGAAGCTTTTATCTGTGGCACCTTTGCAAGAGAACCACCTCTTTCAACCTTCGCAAACATATGCAGTTTTTAATATCTGGAAAAAATTTGGGATTAACTTGCTTAGAGATCTTTATATAGACAACGTCTTTGCATCTTATGAACAATTACATTCCAAATTTAACATTCCAGCTCCACATTTCTTTCACTATCTTCAAATTAGGAACTTTGTTAAACAGAACCTTCCCGATTTGCCTCATCTTGCACTCTCATCTATGCTGGAAAAAATAGGACCCAGACACCATCTCTGCAATATATAAAATCATTTTACAGTCCCTCCCTTTCAAAGATCCAAGAGGACACTGGGAAAAAGATCTCTCAATTAATATATCAGAAAAGGAGTGGAAAGTAGCAATGCAGAGAACTCACTCGAGCTCCATATGCGCAAAGCATACAATTATTCAACTCAAAATTATATATCAAGCACATCTGTCTCGTCTAAAACTCTCCAAAATGTTTCCAGGGCAAGATCCAACCTGCGAACGCTGCAATCAAAACCCAGCCTCACTGGGTCATATGTTCTGGGCCTGCACCAAATGAACATCATTCTGGACCAAAATAGTTAGTTAGTTTATTTAGACATGCTAGTACTTATATTTTAACATTACTGTATTACTGTTGCTAACTATCTCCACATTCTAAGTGAAAATTCCCCTTAATTTATCAGGTTCTCAGACTTCTTTGATCTTCCTTTTGGATTTCAAACTTTGTCTAGTGATTTGATCCTGTTAAAACTTTTCATCTCTTGCTTGTCTTTGGACTCTGTGGATTTCCTTTTTTCTCTGTCCTTTCGGCTACCTTTTTACTGAGTTTTTTATTTCTGAATCTTTGGGTTCACAAGCTTGTTTGGAGAACTCATTAATTTCCTTACAGTGATACCTGATCTATAGCTTACCCTAATTTGCAAGATTACTTTGGTGTGCGCAATCTCCATACTTTATGTAGTGGTGTGCCACATACAGCGGCATTCCCCTAGATGGCTCTCATCTGTTGCAGAGGTGGTGGTATGAGAGGGCTGTACTAGACATCATCCTGACCCTGTAAGTGTGGCAAATTGGTATGTACTTGACAAACTACTTCCAAAAATTCTTATCATCTGCATATACAGTTTAAATTTATGAAATCACCTATATCTTACGCCAACCTCTTCTGCAGTTTTTGCTCCCTAAATATTCCTGCTACTTTCCTTTGCATGTTTTGGAACTATTCTCCTCTTCCATCTTTTTGGCATTTTGTCTCTAATTCTGTTATTAATCCTAGCTATTAATATCAATCCATCACTGTTCCTCACTAGATCCTCTCTGCACTCTCTATTTTTTATACAACACAAGTATTTCTCCTTGGCCACCATCTTGATTTTGACCTCTTGCTGGAAATCTTAGCTTTATTTTGAAAATCCAGCTCCTGTATAAAGAAGTGGTGTCAGCTATGTATTTGGTTTGAGCCAGGTGGCTAGGGGTTAGTGATGCAGGAAATTAGACAAGCCATTTGTATTTATTTATTTATTTTTTTAATTCTCTTTCATTTTCTCAGTATTTGAGTTTTGCTGTCCTTCAGTTTTAGTTTTTATCCCCTTCCCTGTTAATCTTGACATGTATTCTTTAAGTTTTTTTTCAACTTTGTTTAATTTATAATTACAGTGCTAGAGTGGGTGAAGAATATTGTTGGCTTTTTCTCCTTTTCTATTATATTGAATACAAAATAAGTTATAACTGTTTCTTATATTCATTCGATTCAATAAAGAATTGATCACAAACAGATTTATGTATTAGAAAATGTTTTACAAATGTTAATGAGAGAGCATAATTTTCTTGCCTTTTACAAATGCATTTACGGTTTTTATTTTCATTTTACTGATCCGAAAAAATAATGAAATATCCCATTTCCAGCACAGAATAAGCAGATAATTCTTAATTCTCAGGACCATCACTACACTGAACAAGTATAACTTTTTAGTGCAACTTGGAATCCAGAAGTGGCTTGATGAGCCAGACAAGACTGATGGATGTAAGACAGATGGAAAAACCTCAGTGAATGTTCCTGAATCTTCACGGATTTGAGCAGGTGGCAGATGTTGGTTTGTTTTGTTCCCCAATGGTATCTGATGAAACCACTAAATGATATTAGGTCAAGATGCCAAATTTTACTTGTCATTTTTTGACACTGGCCAAATACAAAAGACAGGTCAGCTAAATATTAAAGGCCTCATTTTTATTCTTAAGACATTACTACACAATGCTGTTTAGGCTTACCATTAAATCAAAGTCTGGTATAATAAATCAAAAATATCATGGTTTTTATTGAAAATTGTGATTATCTCTGCAGTTTACGTGTATAAATAGAATTTGTTATTCAATGTGCAATTTATTTTATAAAAAATATATTTGAATGCTGTAATATATTCAAACATGTTACATTTAGCATGCTAGTGTGAAGAAAACAACTATTGCAATTGTTTGGTATTCATCAAGAATGGCTTGAGTGTCCAAAGCCATGGTATTTCTAGGAATTGCGTTGCAGTATGTGGTGTTCAGGAGTTTGTTTACCTAGGTAATTTAAGTTTACCTAGAAAACATCATACATCTCTCTTCTTGTACTTGTTGAAGCACTTGTTGAAATACTTGCTCACTGAACTTTCCAAGGTGCCAGTATCATTTGTTATTAAAGGTATAAGTAGCAGCAATCACATATCTATATAAACTTGTGTTTTTCATTACAAGGAGAATTAAAGGTATTAAAAGAAATTATAACACTGCTATAAAGACAGTGAACACACAGAGCACTAAACTTAATAGCAATACACATTTTAAGGCATTTTTACAATACATTACCATTCAGTTCTGAATGCAAAGATATTGAGTTGTAACTTTTTTTTACCTATGACTGTTCATTTATAATTACTTGATGGCGACTACGGAATCCATTCTCGGGAATTCGGGAATCCCGGGTGCCCAGGGATGACACAGTGCACGGGCATCTCACATGTGGACGGATTTAGAACGACAGACACTTATTTTTAATAAAACTACTGCAATATGTTGACACCAATAAAAGACTAACCTTATATACAAGCAGTTTGTGCTGTCATATAAGTACATGTATCTAGTTAGTTGCGGTAATAAGAGCGTAGAAAGCACAACGTTTCTAGTGTGCGGTCGTCTAGGCGAGAGAGCACACCTTCGTCCAGAGTACACCAGCCACTAAGAAAGCACGCTCTGCCTCCACTGAAGTAGATGGCAGTGTCATCAGATACTGATACACTTGTTCTAAACGATGCCCGCGCTTGCCACTGCACTGAAACACCGCCATTTCAGCTTTTACTGATGCATCCAGTTTCTTGTCATCATTTTGTGATGGCAAGTTTCTTGGCACTGATAATGTGGATGCAACAGACTGACGCATTGCAATTTCAAGTTGCTGTTCAAAGCTGTTGTCTGACAGACGTCAATGAAGTCTACCCCGTCCCAGCATTCGTGAGCTGCAGAGTGCGGACTCCTCCCAGTCCACTGAGCCGGGAGACTGACTGCTGCTGGCCTGTTGTTGACTGAATTAATGGGCAACACACTACACAGTGGGCAAAAAAACCATGTCACTTAATTATTTTCAACTATAACTCTGTTATTTCTTGATCGATTTTACACTTTTACACGTTATATATGCAAGCTTGGTGGGAATGAAAAATGTCCGGGAATCCCAGGCTGGAATGGATTCCCTAATGGAGACCAAGTATAACTTTATTTAAAGTGCTGTTAGATTACCTTTGCATTTAAACCACTTACAATTCACATTGAAAAAAATCCACTTTCAATGTGTATTCTAATATAGCACACATTATCTTTCAAAGCTTTCACTCTTTGAGAGTTAGTGCCAAAGTAGGAAAACATGAGAACTAAATGAGTTATATATGAACACCCTTTGACATTAGAGTGAAATAGACATGATGGAAGATTTTAAAAAGTAAAATAACTCTTTTGAGTGTTTATACCTCTTGTCCAGATACAGTCACATAATTGAAGGAAGGATTTTTTAGGACCAAACGGATCTGTCTTCGGTGCTCCAGAATCTCAGAAATAGCATCTTGTATCTCAGCTTTCCTTTGCCTGATGGCAGGAAAATCTTTCAGGTCTACAAACAGCTCAGTTTTATCACCAACCCTAAAAAAATGGTACACAATAATGCCTTAATATGTTTATACATGATAATCACAAAAAGAAGATTCAGCCTGTATTGCCCCTTTTGCTTTACATGTGTGTATTAAATAATGCCAGTTATACAGCATGACCTGCCTTTTGAATGTAGCCAAAATGCAGGCAGTATGCTTCAAAGTTACAGAATTAAAAAACCTCATCCTAACACAAAATAGAAAAGGTAAGACAAAGTAAATCCCCAGGAAATGGACTGTGTAAAGGCAGAATTGTTTGGAAAACATTCAAGAAGAATATACCTCAGATACACAAGGAGATCCACAGTTTCTGGCCACACTGCTGCCCTGTTAGGGGATGGACACTTCATTACAACATTACAGTACATTCTTCAGAAGAATGCATTGAAAACAAGATCATTAACTCTTGTTAAGAGGATATTGATATTTGCATCCAGAGGATCTCTGAACATCTTGCAAGTCACTTAAAGTGATCTTCCCTGAATGACAAATAAGTGAAAACCATAGATGTAAAGTATATGGGTCTTGTGGTGCAATGTGATGGACTGGCTATAATGGTGTTCATCCTGAGTAACTGACCTTTAAATATCTCAGTTACCGATGAGTTCAAGAGTATTGATAAAGTTAACTCCTGTACTGTGAACCATACAGACAATTACTAATAATATCAGCTTCTTTCTCAAAAAGAATTATGAAAACTGTAAAAGATCTGTACCACTTTCAAAATTATATTTAATGTCATGGAGGTTAGGAATCTGCATCAGTAATCAGAAGATTGATGGTCTGGATCCCATAAACACCAGAAGTGACTCTACACTGTTGGGCCCTTGAGCAAGGCCCTCAACCTGCAATTGCTTTGTCCTGGGTATGACGTTAATCTGCATCCAGGGAAAACTTGGGGGTTAGTGGCAGGATTGGCACTCCAGCCACTGTATATATATTTAAAAAAAAAACCTCACACTATTCCAGTGTGGTGCTGAGGTGCCCCCAGTTGCACAGCTACACTCGGGTCCCAATCCAGGTTGTTCGTCGTGTGGTGAATGCGGAAACACGATGTATCAGTGCCTGTTTCCAACCTTTACCTTTTTTTTTTCTTGCATTAACATCAAAAAAGTGATTCTCTGACCATTATTCAATCAGACAGCTATGCACTAATAATTATTGTCCCTTTGGCTTCTGCAATCACTCGCTTTTTTACATGTATTTATAAAAATTAACAAATTACAACAAATTTAAAATAAAAACATGGACGGCAGAAATATAAAGGTCAGTAACTATACTATGTATTTAACTGCTTATTGGAGGTCCAGTATAATGTCATCAAAGGTGTTGTCAGAATACCCCTACATTTAACCTGTTTAATCAAATTCAGGGTAACTGGGGACAGAGCTTATCCTGACAGGACTGGGTGCAAAACATGCAAAAAGCCATGGTCAGGGGACCAGTCGATCACAGCAGGGCCCAAACACTTACACTGGGGCCAGTTTAGAATTTTCAATTAATCTAAAGAACACAATTCTGGATATCTGGGAGAAAAACTGGAGTACTCAGAGGAAAGTTTATTAAAGCAAAGGGAGAATGCACACCAGGCTACAGTACAATCCACTGCACTACGATAACAACACAAATTAATACATGGTTTGCCATATGCCACATGCTCTAGTCCAGTGTAGTAATGAATCATAAATGTAGTCTTTTACAGAATATGCTCCAAAAAACAGGGAAATCTACAGCAGCAGAGAACTATGCTCTTTGTGAGACCACAATCTATTATTGTCTAGTATAGAAACTAATTTCAATATTATATAAAAAATGAATGTGCAATTAAACTAAACTACTGCTCCAATACATTCAATATATTCTACTTTCTCTGTTTCTAAACAATACCCAATACCACTACTGCAGAATTTAATTGATAACCACAAAAATTTGCTTGCAACACTGAAAGAGAAGAAAATGTTATGATGTATTTTTATACATAAAAACAATCACATATAAAAAATGTAATCACTTATCAGCATAATACAAAAGAATAATGTAAGCAGTTTGTCAAAAGCACACTTACTTTGCAGCCTTTTCATTTATGGTGGCTAAGAAGTCATGTGCAGGAGCTAATAACTTGGGGATATCCAGAATGAGGTCTTTAATTAGGTTAGATTGCACCTGAGACTGAGTAGCTGGCATAAGAGATCGAAGTTCCACTTCTAGGCGACACAAGGCACTGATTACAAGGAAGAATTCCTGTGTGTTACACTGAAAAACACAACCCAGTGGGGACATTTTACAAACACCAAGGGGGCAATACATTTTACTGACAAAATCTGTTACAGACATACTTATTTTATGAACATTTGACCAATTTTAGAGAGAACAGGCCATTCAGACCAAAAAGCTTTCAAGGGTGAAAGTTCACCCAGTTTTTCCAAAAATAACATTTGAAGGCTCCTAAAAGCCTTCCTTTCCCACAGTATGTAGTAATTACTCCATGCATCTATGGTTCTGTGTGTGAAAAAAATCTATCTAATATTTGTGCAAAAGTTTCATCTGTGCCTTATGAAATTGCTGAAGAATTCATTGAAAAGTAACATTTAGTATTCACTGTACTAATTACTGTACTTTCATTATTTAAAACACTTCAATCTAATCACCTATTAATTTCAGTTTGCTGAAACAGTTCACCTCCTTTCTAAGTGTAATTACATTTGAAACAAGTTAGAAGTTATCCCCAATCCTGCTCTGTTAAGAGTTATTGTAAATTCTGGTGTTGAAACTACTGCTATATATATATATATATATATATATATATATATATATATATATATATATATATATATATATATATATATATATATATATATATATATATATATATATATATTATATATATAAATATTATATAGTGTATATATATTATAGATAGATAGATAGATAGATAGATACCATCTGTCCACACTACCATCTCACCTTAACATATTTTGGGGTCCAAGGACAGAATAAAACAATACAATACATTTAAGATCTACTTGATCACCACAAGTTAAAAAAAATACTTAAAAATGTCCACTAACTTAGTGTCTTTTATTGTATATACAAGACAGCATAACATAATGCACTGTATTTTATGCTTTGAGAATAAAACTTTAATTTTAATTTCTTCCAATGTAAATATACACAAAATTAATTTCCAGACAGCATTACAATTGAAGATGCATAACTTAACAGAAACAGGATTTTCCTTCCTATCACAAATTGCTGTTCCTTATAATACTAGGTAATTTTAAATCATGTTAACAAACCCAAACATCTAAATAAATAACAAAAATGAAATACTGATCACTATTCAGCAGCTTCTGCATCTTCATTTTTTCAAACAAAGTGACAAAATCTAAAACAGTTGATAACTGTGTTAATGTGGCACTATGCCAATTGTGCCACTGTCTTTTTACACTAAGTGAAATAAATGAATGTAAAATTGAAAAAAAATAGAAAAAGACACTGTTGCCTTTTTATTCTAACATGGATATTCTACCTTAAGGAGATATTGTTTAAACACAATTATTTGCTTTCATTTTTAAACATGGTACTTGCAAATAATTTTCAATTAAATGTAATTATGTTTCTTCTAATGTGCCATTAATGAACTGCTTCAATGAGTTAAATACTGTGTAAGAAATAATTACGTAATCTTAGTAAAAAGAAATTCTACAAACACTAACAAGAAATTACCAACTTTAGGACTTACAGGGCCTATGTTTAGCTTTGCTGAATTAAGACACAATCTAGGTTTTCCCTTTGCATAATTAACTTCCTTTATTACTCACAAAATCAACCTCATGTTTCTCCCAAATCACACACTAGAAATTCATATGAACACAATGAAGTAAGAAATAACCCTGAAAATTCCCATAGCATAATTTATCAAGCAGCAGTTCAGTTCAAGATCAATGGTGTCTCTGATAAGGCAGACCAAATAAAGTAAAGAAAGGACAGAGACAGTTTAAAACAGCCAATGGTTTGGCTGCATGTACGTTTTCCCACTGTAGCATACATAATTGGGAATGTTTCTTGCATGTTTGTATGCGGTGTAGAAGCTGTCCATTTGGAGAGAATCAGAAGGCAAAACCAAACTAAAATGAAGTGTAACTGCAGCAGTTGAGCAGCTTATGAAATTGGGGAAAATCTATAAAAAAAATTTCAAAGATCTTCCAGATAGCATTTTCCACAGTCCAAAATGTAATTAAGAAATGGCAAAAAGCAATCTGAAGTTTATAGAATAAAAAGATTGTTTTGTTTGTTTGTTCTTTTTTTTGACCATATGTGTGTAACATTGATTTTACTCATTCTTCTTTTCTTCGTTCATCTTGAAGGGGGAAATAATACTGCTATGCCTTTAACGGAAAAGCAAGACCTACAGTTAGGTCCATAAATATTTGGACAGAGACAACTTTTTTTTAATTTTGGTTCTATACATTACCACAATGAATTTTAAATGAAACAACTCTGATTCAGTTGAAGTGCAGACTTTCAGCTTTAATTCAGTGGGTTGAACAAAAAGATTGCATAAAAATGTGAGGCAACTAAAGAATTTTTAACACAATCCCTTTATTTCAGGGGCTCAAAAGTAATTGGACAAATTAAATACCTGGAAATAAAATGTTCATTTCTAATACTTGGTTGAAAACCCTTTCCAGGCAATGACAGCCTGAAGTCTTGAACTCATGGACATCACCAGATGCTGGGTTTCCTCCTTTTTAATGCTCTGCCAGGCCTTTATTGAAGCGGCTTTCAGTTGCTGTTTGTTTGTGGGCCTTTCTGTCCAAAGTTTAGTTTTCAACAAGTGAAATGCATGCTCAGTTGGGTTAAGATCAGGTGACTGACTTGGCCATTTAAAAATTTTCCACTTCTTTGCTTTAATAAACTCCTGGTTGCTTTGACTGTATGTTTTGAGTCATTGTCCATCTGTATCATGAAATGCCACCCAATCAATTTGACTGCATTTAGCTGGATTTGAGCAGACAGTATGTCTCTTAAAACCTCAGAATTCAATTGGCTGCATCTGTCCTGTGTCACATCATCAATAAACACTAGTGTCCCAGTGCTATTGGCAGCCATGCACGCCCAAGCCATCACACTGCCTCCACTGTATTTTACAGATGATGTGGTATGCCTTGGATAATGAGCTGTTCCATGCCTTATCCATACTTTTTTCTTGCCATCATTCTGGTAGAGGTTGATCTTGGTTTTATTTGTCCAAATAATGTTTTTCCAGAACTGTGCTGGCTTTTTTAGATGTTCTTTAGCAAAGTCCAATCTAGCCTATCTATTCTTGAGGCTTATGAGTGGCTTGCACCTTGCAGTGCACCCTCTGTATTTACTTTCATGCAGTCTTCTCTTTATGGTAGACTTGGATATCGATACGCCTACCCCCTGGAGAGTGTTGTTCACTTGGTTGGCTGTTGTGAAGGGGTTTATCTTCAACATGGAAATGATTCTGCGATCATCCACTACTGTTATCTTCCGTGGACGTCCAGGTCTTTTTGCGTAGCTGAGTTTACCAGTGTTTGCTTTCTTTCTCAGGATGTACCAAACTGTAGATTTTGCCACTCGTAATATTGTAGCAATTTCTCAGATGGGTTTTTTCTGTTTTCGCAACTTAAGGATGGCTTCTTTCACCTGTATGGAGAGCTCCTTTGACCACATGCAAGCACCACACCTCAAATCAACTCCAAGCCTTTTATCTGCTTAATTGATAATGACATAACGACGGACTTGCCCACACCTGCCCATGAAATAGCCTTTGAGTCAATTGTCCAATTACTTTTGAGCCCCTGAAATAAAGGGATTGTGTTAAAAATGCTTTAATTGCCTCACATTTTTATGCAATCTTTTTGTTCAACCCACTGAATTAAAGCTGAAAGTCTGCACTTCAACTGAATCCGAGTTGTTTAATTTAAAATTCATTGTGGTAATGTACAGAACTAAAATTAGAAAAAAGTTGTCTCTGTCCAAATATTTATGGACCTAACGGTATATAACATCCTGTTACCAAGAAGAACAGCAACACAGATCTTACTCTTAGAATTTACTCTCATGTGACACTGCTCTTTACAGCCTTTAATGAATTCTTAACCACTTTATTCTCCTGAGAATGTAGTCTAAGAATTTTTTTTTGCAAAGAAATATTGATCTTAAACAAAATCATTTGTAACAGTGTTTTATTGGTTTTTTTTTTGGTTTTTTTTTTATTTCTTACCTTTTTGTGATAAATGCTACAGATACCCCTTTCTAGGTCTGGTAGTTTGCGGAAAAGAGCCTGAAGGGGTGGAAAGACACTAGATTCTGATGACAAAATTTCTTCTATTGCTTCTTGCCGCAGGGTAATGTCTCTATGAAAAATAAGCAAAGTAAGTAACAGATTAAAACAGTAAATTGAACAGTACAGTGGAATTAATAAATTCACTATTGAAGATTAATTCTTAACAATAAAACTAAACTGAGATTCTGCCTCACCATTACTTTGGACTCATCTCGTTTTTTACCAAATAAACAAGTTTAAAAGTATTTAGGTGATTCATTACTGAAATCCGTCAATTGCAACATTTTAGTTCCCACGGGGAGCAAATTATGATTTAAAATTGTGGAACAGATTAATGCAATGGGGTTAAGCGTTTAATTCAGGCTGCAGTCTAAATGTGGGCCAGAATCAACCTCCAAGTCGCCCAGCCCGTGGTCCCGCCAGGGCTCCAGACTGCAACTAAAATGATCACAAATGCAACCAAAAATAAGTCCGCCGATTATCAATTCTAATTAGTTTACCACTGGCAAATAAAATCTTTGAAACTTGAAACTATTTTAATGATGTAACAGATGCAAAAGGCCTTTTTTAATGTTGCATATGTGTGCCATTAACATATGTGTTGGTACAGACTCTCCTTGCATATCCCTAGGCCGCATAAAGTATGGTTTATTTCCCACGCTGGGTGCAAGAGAGTCAGGGCGAAAATAACAACCAGAGGTGGAGATCATCCCCGGTCATCAGAACATAAGGTAGACATGTAAAACATTTGAAATTCCTCTTCCCATCATATAGGTAAGTCCCTGGTTATGAAGATATCTGTGGAAAATTATTTACAATTATGGAAAATGATTTAGTAAAAGTAATAATAGTAATAATTACAATTAATTAATCATTACTTGACCCCCAAGAACTCTGTATAAAGATATTTTAAAATAAATGTACTAATCCACTTTTATGCCATATATGCAGCCTTGCTCTAAAACAGAGGTCACTAACAGGCGGACCTCGGTCCGCATCCGGACCGCAAAGCTGTCTCATACGGACCTTGACTTACAGCCAAAACAAAAGGTTATCATTTAAACATGATGGGGCTTCTATTTTTACCCGGCGCAGCTTTTGTAATCTTTACGGTAATGGTGAGGAAATACACAGTATACGCGCTAAGCCATTTCATGTGATACCTCTCATCCAATCAAGTCTGCGGATTCTAGTCGGTGAACGTTGTTTTACGAATCCATGTACGCAAACAGAGGAGGGATTTTTCAGAGATACGGTCGAAAAGAAGAAAGATAGTGAAACGTGTGTTAGAGGCAAGGTCAGGAACCGAAACGTTCGAAAGAAATGTAGCGATAAAAATAAAGACTACTGAGAGATACTGTGAGACTGTACTGGATAAAGAAGAGACGAGTGACACGGCGAAAGGGACAGAAATATACGGAGCAAATGGCTCTCTAAAAGAAGGAAAGTGGACAGCGAAAATAGGGTATTTAATCCAGAATGGACAAACTCATTTCTGTTCATACTTCCCACTGGAAACACTAAACCTGTGTGTCTCATATGTTCAGAAACCGTGGCACTTGTAAAAAGTGCCAATGTGAAACGACATTATGAGACGAAGCATAAAGATTTTGAACGAACATACCCACTCAAATTAAAAAAAAAACTCCATTGAAGCCCAGGTTTAAAACCCTGGCAGGACAAGCTAGAGCTCAATTCTCTCACTGAGCAAAAAAGTGTGGCAATGAATATAAGAGGGGAAGAAAATGGGCATTTAAACCTGTTACATTGTTAAGATGTGTTGAGATTTGTTATCTGTGAAATTGGTTGAGACTTGAGTCAAAATGTGAAACAGAAAAGGGGAAATGTTAAGCTTTTTCTCCATTCCTTTTGTATTCTTCTGAAGTTTAGCACTTTATTTAAGCATGCACAGTTTTCATAATTTATTTTTGTCTTATTTTGAAGTGCAGCCCTACTTTTGTTTATTAAATTAAAGAAGAAATTATACACTGACAGAACAAAAAAGTACATATTTGCAGTCATACATAAATGTTCAGTTCTGTGTTTGAAAATAAATATTGTCAAAAGGATTATGAATTGTACTAAACTAATTTGATTTGAAAGTCTAGTATTAATTACATGCAGATGTTGATACAACTATTAGGCTACTTAAATAGACATGATACTAAATAGTTAGACAACATGATCTTCAGACGGATTGGACCTTTTCTCTGACTGGACCTCGATAGATTTTAGTTGAAGACCCCTGCTCTAAAACATTTACTGAGGTAGTTTTTTTTTCTGGGGGAAAAAATACACGGAAAAGGTAGTGTTGTGGGACTCAAATTTAACCTCTCTCATATGAGTGATTAAAACCGTGTGAATGAAATAGTCTTTAGTCAATTCAAACTTTAGCCATGATTTTCCCCTGAAATCCCAGATTGCCAGCTCTACCTTTTATTATCTGCAACACAGCTTTGTGTTATCGTGGTTGTGTACCTAGATTGATTAGCAAGGCTGCACCATACTAAGGCATAAATGATTCAAATTATACATTTACTATTAAGGCAAAATGCCAATTTGTTCAGCATGCATTTTGTTAGTTTTGCAAAAATGAACAAATCACTGCATGTTCATGTCTTGATGCAGGAATCACAGGTTTAATTTAAAAAACAAACTGAAATAACAATTTTAATAAGAGTTTATATTATGCTTCATTTAAAATCTATACTAATAAAAGGCAAAGCCCTCACTCACTCACTCACTCACTCACTCACTCACTCATCACTAATTCTCCAACTTCCCGTGTAGGTAGAAGGCTGAAATTTGGCAGGCTTATTCCTTACAGCTTACTTACAAAAGTTGGGCAGGTTTCATTTCGAAATTCTACGCATAAGGGTCATAACTGGAAGCTATTTTTCCCCATATAATGTAATGGAGTCGAGTTGGAGATGGCCGTGGGGGCGGAGTTTTGTGTGACATCATCACGCCTCCTACGTAAGTACGTAGAGAACAAGGAAGAACTCCAAACAGCGATGAGCACAAAACGCCATTTCACAATTGAGAAGGCAGAAAAACATTATGAAGCAAATGATGCATACAAGCATATTCATAAGTACAGCTACTGCGGAAACAAAGCATGGTGTGAACTTTATATTAAATTAAGTTCATAGACAGGCTGCCACTAGCGTTTGTAATTTAGTGCCTGCCCATATAAGGCCGTCCATCAGCGGCAATCCAATACAAACACTGCCGGTAAATGTTCACGGGTGAAGGACTGTGCTTATGCAGAGGAAGATGAGATGGTCAGGGTGGTGTTTGGCACAAACTCATTGAAACTGCGAGAGAAACTTTTAAGTGCCGGGTCTTAGCTGACATTACACGAGATGGCACCAGCACAGCTGGGAACCTTCGATGCAAGAACACCAAGCGGCTCCGTGAACTGGCGCAGTGCACAGACAAAAGCAACAGTTCCAAAGAGTGCTGAACAAAACCGAATTACACAATTGAGAAGGCAGCAAAAAAATATGAAGCGTCTTATACATACAATCATATTCATAAGTGTAGCTACTGCGGAAACAAAGCACACGGTGGAAAAAGTGAATGTCCTGCTAAAGGAAGACAGTGTAAAAAAAACCCGTGCATGCAGTTTGTCACATCACAGATAAAAAGGAAGGCGAGCTGTTTATTGATGCAGTAAGGAACTAATCGATGAATGAAACCTCTTATCTTTACAACGATTGACAAACACGGAATGTAACTTGAACACATCCTACAAATACAAGCCTGATTGAAAGAAATAATGATAATCAAATCCTTGATGACAGCAACATTCAATAACACTCACAAAACAATTACTGTATATTGACAATCATGTTACATTATTTTTAAAATGTTCCCTTTTCTTTTTCATAACTTCTACTTCTCCACTGGTACACGGGTATATATATAAATGTATATATATACCCGATCTACAA
Source organism: Polypterus senegalus (assembly GCF_016835505.1). Taxonomy (NCBI): domain Eukaryota; kingdom Metazoa; phylum Chordata; class Cladistia; order Polypteriformes; family Polypteridae; genus Polypterus; species Polypterus senegalus. Next base: position 124,873,046 of record NC_053160.1, on the reverse strand, counting down.
TACATACTTTAGCATAGACAAGCCACACGCTGTGGCTAATTGTAGAGTCTTAAGCCTCTAACGCCGACATTCGAGGTTCGATTCGAGAGGGATGTACTGACTATGTCTGCGCTACCCGATTCATTTTACCTTCGCATCTCCTTGGTTTGGGACGTATGAAAAATATTAGGTTAGCAGAATCATGTTACGTTATTTTTAAAATTTTCCCTTTCTTAGCACAAGCACAGCTGAGAAGCTTCGATGCATGTACTCCATAGCGCGTTAAAAATAACGCATTTAATCACACTTTCAATTCCAAGCAAGCGGGAACTTTTGTCAATGCATGATTTCCTGGTACATCCATTACACTGATGCACACATCACAGCTACAAAAATGTTAGAGTGTGAATAAAGCGCGTTCCTACGACTGATCATTTCGACTACCCGAGCGAAGCCTTGATAAAAGCATGGTTTTGTACACACTGAAAAGCAAGCAAAATTAGATGCATTACAGAAAGCGGACTTTGTGGCTCTTACTGGGGATCATTGGACTTCCGTGACCGTTAGTAATTCTAAATACATCTAATTACAAAATGTTCAATGATCACACTGTTTTAGCCTAATGTACAAAATAATTTTGGCTAATGTTACTCAGAGTTTAAAGAGTAAGCTGGTCAAATTACCTTTTATGTTTCTGACTTATTTTTTAAGAAGAAAAACTGCACTTTATGTTGAAATTTTGGTTATTATTATTTAAAGACAATACTATTCTGAAAATGTACTTAAAGTACTTAAACTACCACTTTATTTTTAAGTCTGCCCAATTTTAACCAGGGATGATATTTTTTTTCTGTTTTGAATTCAAATGCAGTTTAAAAGCTTTTTTCAGAAATTAAAACAGCTTCAGTTTACAATATTCATGTCCATGTCTATTATTTGATTCTGTAAGCCCACTAAAACCGTTTTAAATTAAAAAAAACATTTGCGATTTGGGGCAAATTTCGTGTGTGATTACATACGATTAATCAAGATTAATTCTTACACAGCCTCTAATTAATTGGATTAATTTTTTAATCGAGTCCCACCTAATATATATATATGTAGATATATATGTAGATTTGTATATATATGTGTATATACATATATATTTATATATATGTTTATATGTGTATATATATGTTTATATATGTGTCTGTGTGTGTATATATATATGCCAGCAACACTCATGACAATGACAAAACAATTACATTGTCAATCATGTTACGTTATTATTAAAATGTTTCCTTTTCTTTTTACTTCTCCGCTGCCAATCGAGGTATTTTGCTATATATATATATATATATATATATATATATATATATATATATATATATACACACAGATATATATAAATATATATATATATATAAAAATAGATAGATATGACAACAACACTCATATCAATGACAAAACAATTACATTAACAATCATCTTACGTTATTTTTAAAATGTGAGTGTGAACATCATCAGGGGAATATATATGTGCGCACAATTATTAGGCAACTATTAGTGTGCAGATTTATTATGCAACTAAAGGAAAAATGAAAATTTTCCCATCTCACTTGTTTATTTTCATCTGTTATAGTGAGAATAATAAACAAACACCTCAAAATTTACAAATAAACATCTCTGACATTTCAAAAAAATCAATCAATCAATCAATGACCAATATAGCCACCCTTCTTTCCAATAACAGTCATAAGCCTTTCCATTCATGGAGTCTGTCAGTTTCTTGATCTGTTGACGATCAGCTTTTTGTGGAGCAGTGACTACAGCCTCCAAGACACTCTTCAGAGAGGTGTATTGTTTTTCTCCCCCGTAAATCTAGCATTTAATAAGTGCCCACAAGTTCTCGATAGGGTTTAGGTCAGATGAGGAAGGGGGGCCATGTCATTATTCCTTCATCTTTAAGGCCTTTACTGGCTGGCCACGCAGTGAGAACTTCGATGCAAGTGATGGAGCATTGGCCTGCATAAAAATCATGGTCTTTTTCCTGTATCACTGTTTGAAGAAAGTGTCTTCGAAAAACTGGCAGTAGGTTTGGGAGTTGATTTTGAGTTCATCTTCAATGCAAAAAGGTCCAACTAGCTCATCTTTAAAAATACCAGCTCATACCAGTACCCCACCTCCACGTTGGAGTGGAGCTCTGTGCCCATTACTGATCCACAGGTCCATCAAAAGTCACTCTCATCTCATCGGTCCATAAAACCTTTGAAAAAAATCTGTCTTCAGATATTTCTTGGCCCAGTTTTGGCGTTTCAACTTATGTTTCTTGTTCAGTGGTGGTTGGGTTTCAGCCCTCCTTACCTTGGCCATGTCTTTGAGCACTGAACACCTTGTACTTCTGGGCACTCCAGGTAGGTTGCAGCTCTGGAATATGAAAGTACTGGAGGATAATGGGTTCCTGGTAGCTTCACATTTGATTCTTCTTAAATCTTTGGCAGCTAATTTGCGTCTTTTGTTCTCAACACGTTTCTTGCGACCCTGTTGACTATTTGCAACAAAATGTTTGATGGTTCTGTGATCACACACCAATATCTTAGCAATTCCAAAAGTGCTGCATCCCTCTGAAAGACTTTTACAATTTTGACTTTTCAGAGTCAGTTAAATCTCTTTTTTGGCCCATTTTGCCTGAGGAAAACTAGCTGCCTAATAATTCTGCACACCTTGATATAGGGTGTTGATCTCCTTAGGCCACACCCTCCCTCATTACACAAATACACATCACCTGACGTGCTTAAATCCAATAAGCATTCAAGTTAATACAGCTTGAAGTTGGAATATACGCATTAAAAATGATGATATGGTCAAAATACTCACTTGCCTAATAATTGTGCACACAGTGTATGTATGTATGTATGTATGTATGTATGTATGTATGTATGTATGTATGTATGTGTGTGTATATATATATATGACAGCAGCAATCAAGCTGTGAGAAAACAGTAAAAGGAGGCGTGTCAGGCGTGGTACATTTTCTGATGCAGCTACCGAAAACAACTTCGTGACACTGCCGCCAAATACACAAAACAATTACTTTGACAATCATGTTACGTTATTTTCAAAATGTTTCCTTTTCTTTCTCTTTCCTTCTTTAACACACTACTTCTCCGCTGCCAAGCGCAGGTATGTATATATATAGATAGATAGATATATATATATATATATATATAGATAGATATGAGAACAACATATATAGATAGATAGATAGATAGATAGATAGATAGATAGATAGATAGATAGATAGATAGATAGATAGATAGATAGATAGATAGATAGATAGATAGATAGATAGATATGAGAACAACACTCATATCAATGACAAAACAATTACATTAACAACCATGTTACGTTATTTTTAAAATTTTTCCTTTTCTTTTTCGTACCTTCTTTAACACACTACTTCTCCGCTTCGAAGCGCGGGTATTCTGCTAGTCTATATATATAATTCACTAAGGCAAGACACCCATGGAAAGGCAAGATACCCTTGGAAAGTTCCGGCGTGGATTCACTAAGCCGCTGACAAGTAAGACAGCTATGGCACACGCAGGGAGGAGCCACACCCACCAACTCCAAGACCATTGTATATGACGACAACTCGCAGAGCCATGCCCACCAACTCGGACGCGACGACACAGAAGGAACGGCGTCATTTATATTCGCCTGTCGTAGAGGCCTCATGTACCTCCGAGCCACCTTGACTGTTCATAGAGGCATGTTTCTCGCGGAGGTGAGTCGCCATATGCAGCGTGTAAAACGGTTTGCGAGGGGTATCCCATGGGATCCATAAAACAATCCTTTACAACTAAGGTTAAAACATAATGAAGTAAGCAGTCTTTAAAAACCAAGTTTTCGGTTACGACGCACGACCGTGTGCACCATAGCAAACTGTTTTACACGCTACATACAGCAATTCGCCTCCGCGACAAACATGCGTCTTCTTCACTCACGGACAATTATATGTTGCTCTCTCCAGAGTTCCATCTTTTCATTCACTTTCTGTTGTATCCTCAAACCCTCCCTTTTTAGACAACTGTGTCTTTCCAGAAGTGTTCAACCATCAATAAATAATTATACGGCGTTTGTTATGCTGCGGGTTCACCATTGTGTTGTATTTTGCTCTCTCCAGAGTTCCATCTTTTCATTCACTTACTGTTGTATTCTCACACCAACCCGTTTTAGACAACCGTGTCTTTCCAGAAGTGTTTAGCATTCAATAAATAATTATGCATGACATTGAGTGTGTCTACCCGGCGGAGAGAGGTGTGGGTAAGCCGTTGAACCCCATTCGGGCTGCAAACCATGGAATTCCCACTAAGTGTGACTCATACGCTCCCACTGGTTTCATCCCTACCCTTTGTACCCACCCCCCTCCCACCTCGCTACTACCGTGGTCGGGTGTTGTTGTGATGTGGGATTTTGCATATAACTTGATAAATGTTTTGTATGCCTTTATTTATAATTTAGGAAAACCAATGTAATTTAGAGGTATTCATGTTTGCTTTCCCCCATCCCCCTTTTTACGACTGTCTCTTTGTAATTTTATTACAGGATTTGGGGGGGATGTGTCTTAAACCAGTTTTCCCCACACAAAGCCAGGTTAGCTTAACATATGGTCTTGGGGGGCAGGAGATAAGATCTTCTATTTCACCCATTGGTCTGAGGTATGGCTGTTTGGAATTGGCTTGTCTCAGAGGCCTTCAAGTACCATGATATCCTATTCGCTGTAGGGAGTTGGACAGAAAACCTATAAATCTGCTTGCTCAACCACATTCTCTCTGACTGACCTACATATGATGAAGAAGCATCTCTCTCTCTAACCAACATATGATGGAAGAAGCATCTCTCTTGCTAACCTGTGATGATGAAGACAACACAATGAAGAGCACAGCTCAGCAGCCATATTGAACAGACATGTGGCTGAAAGCTGAGCACCAACGATGCCTTAACTAGAGACATTAAGTAACTGCAAGTCTGTGTGCCACCTGAATTACACATCACCATTTTATCAGGTTGTATTGTTGCCAATATTCAAATGTACTTTGCATTTTGTTATTATTTATGAATATTATCAGTAATACATTATTTTATGTGTAACTTAACTCCTGCTTGTCTTTTTACTACATCTAATTGCCTGAGGTTATAGATATAGAAGGGAAGGTGGGGATAAGTTATATACAGTGGTAAGTCTGTGAGATTAGGCATTCTAAGGCTACATATTAATAATACAATAGGGGAAAGTAGACCAATATATATTACTCTACCAAGATAAAACAGGTGTCTTGGTGGATTATATATAGTGTGAAGGACAGCCGGGTCCCATGCCCGGCAGGGACGCCCCTGCTGCTTATGTTCCGGGGGAGCCACCATGGGCACTCCAGTACCTCCCCCGGGATGCTTGGTGACAGCCTCCATGGCTGACAGTGATTCCCCAACCACCCGCAGGGCTCCATGGGAAATGGAGTCCTCCACAACCTGGTTGGGGTCTCGGATGGCCGCTAGGGGGAGCTGCATGGGCTCAGCAGCCTGGCTGGACGAATCTTCAGCCCCACTTATTATAAAAAGGGCCAGCCACCACCACTCGAGGAGCCAGGGTCAGGAGGAGGAGGACTACGCTTGTGGATGAGTGGTGGTAGTGGAAGAAAAGTGTGTTGCGGTATTCTGCTTGTGTTTTGGGACTGTGTATTGCCTGTGGGTCACGGGGAAGACGTGCGCCCACAGGTGAAGAAAAATAAAGTCTGTGTTTTATACGTGCCTCCGTGTCTTTCTGTGTCAGGTCAGGCGCATATATAGTGCCTTTGTTACAATAGAAAACCAGCCAAAACCGCACAGAGCAATGAAATGTCTACAACAGTCACAGGTGCATCTGGACTCTGTAAAGACGACAATGACTCAAGTGACGAGTTGGAGGTGGGCACATGAGCGGGCAGTGCATACTGAACGAGATATCAGCAGACTAGCATGACAGAGGGAGCTGAATGGACGTTCTTATCCTCTCCTCCCGTTTCACACTCCTCACCGTGCACCCCCATCCCTCCGTCTGGCGCGATTGAGGTCCGCCAGTTTTCAGTCACGGACGATTGTGTGTTGGTTCGTTCCATGCATTGTTACAAAGTTGCTTTTCTTTTTCAAATGTTAATTTTCTCCCTGTGCTTAAAAATCATTACAAAGCCAGCCTGATTATGCGGTGTATGGTACGCCGCAGGTTGGCAAGTATTTTTAATTTCTCACAACTTTGTAAGTGATGTATACTTAACCTTTCAAGGAATGTACCATTACAAAACACATTAAATATGCTTACTTAAAATATTATAAATCACCAGATTCAGCTGTTTGAATATGCTGATAAAGTAAAATAAAAGCTAATCTGTATGTTGACTGAGAAAGCCCTGCTCTACTTTTGTAAGGCTATATAGCTAAAACTCAGGGGATATACCTGTATGACTGAGGGTCGCTTTTTGCTCAGCAGTTTAATAATATTAACTTCATCATCACTTTTTTCCTATCAGAACCTATTTTATATACAACAATGAAGAACTGAGCAAACATAATGTAAATAATAAGCAGTTAGACAGAAAACCAGACTTACTTGTATAAAATACTATGCACATGTTTTTTCCAACACTGTTATTTAACTGAACTTTAATTTAAAGGGCAAAGAAGAACTTTTTTTGCTAGGTAAATTACTGTAGTGGTAAATGCTCTACTCCTTTCGATAGGAGTATACATGCTGAGAATGCTATTAGAAGAAGTGATATGACAACCATTAAGATCTACTTTTACTACAGTACTATTGAACTTTTTTCTATTCCAGTATTTTATATCCAAAGTCTGTTAAACATATGATACACCTGCAATACTTATCATTCAATATTTACATGTCAGTCACATAAAGGAACTTACTTTACTGATTTTAGTGGCTGTGTTATCCATTTTCTCATTAGCCGTCTTCCAAAACTGGTTTGTGTATGGTCCAGTACCCACAGCAAGCTTCCTTTAACTCTACAGTCTGTCTGCAAAAACAAAGAATCACTCACTAAAAGAAAAAAGCACCTCTTAATTTTTTTTATAAAGATGATATTACCTCACACCTTTCAAACAAGCTTCCCGCGTTCCACACAATTTACAAACAGGATAATGTGTCAACAGTGTTTAATGGCAATTAATGCTATACAGCAAAAAAATTGTATTTCTCAATAATTCAGCAAGTGCCTGATAAAGTATACTAGGGTTATTTTTAAAGAGGTGAAAATTAAATATCTTGGAAAAGTACACAAACAAAAAAAATTTTAATATATACTCTGCAGACAAAAAAGCACCTAAATTAGAGTTGGATTAGAATTATGTTTAAAGAAACTTTTTTGTGAAAGGTGATCAATGTCACAAAAAGAGTAATTTGGTTGCTTTCGTACATCTAAATTACTAAACGAAGGTTGTATATATGCAAGGATGCCAGATGCACTGAAAGTGCAAGCACACTGCACCTCTGCGCCCCAGAGTCAAACCCAGAGGCTTCCCAGAATCAGTAGGTGCCGCTCAAACAACACAACACAACCTGTAAACTAAACTTCAGGTCACAATACAACCCCAGCCTGAACGCAAACACCACAGCATATACAACCTTCGTTTAGTAATGTTTGTATATATACAAGGATTGCAGAGGCCAGAAGCACCGACAGTGCACACGCACTGTGCCTCGGAGCCCCAGAGTCAAACCCAACGGCTTCCTAGAGTCAGTAATTGGCGCCCAAACAACACAACACGACCTGTAAAGTAAACTTGAGGTAAAGCGTGCAATCCAGGTTGTATATATGCACAGATGCCAGAGGCCACAAGCAAACCATACACACTACCACCGTCGCCCAAACGTGACCGACCACACCACTGCATATACCACCTTCGTTTAATAATGTAGCCCTCCAAGCCCGGATCAGCCGCCATGGTCAATTCAGCAAGCGAATCCGCAGCCATGGTCACTTCAGCAAGCGAATCCGCCGCCGTCAGCAAACGACTTCTAGCTAACAACACAGCCATAGAAAAACAAAAACAAGACCGCATGGATATATACAATGAATGCAGGCGCCTACAACGCGCTTCTGAAACACCAGAACTAGATAAGTCACGGCTCCAAAAAGAAACCGCTTTAGAACAAATATGTTTATTTAATTAAATAAAAACTTTCCCAGGACGCACCCACCCTCCATGATTTTTCTTCCCTCCAAATATAGGAGGGAACAGATTGCCATTCTTGGATTTGCGATTCTTTTAAAAATCGCAGGTTTGCTGGTATGTAAGATTCAAGTACTTAATTATTATACACTTAAGAAGAACAGGTCTGAAAACATTTTAATTGCAACTTGAAATGTATTGGAACAGTATATTAACACTAAAAAACTCCTAGATCTGTCCCACCTTAAATCGCTTCTTAAAACCGTTCACAGCTCTCCATCAGCGTCTTTTGTTAATCTAAATGTGCTGATAAAAGAAAAGCTGCAAGCTGCCGGCTATTCCATCCCCCCACCGACTTAGAACGTGCACAAACTTCTCCAAGCTCATGCCTTGATTGATTTTCTGGGAGTGAAGTGGAGTTTTAGAGTGGAAATAATAGATCCTTATTTGCAATACACGAATTTCATGTGTATTCCGTTTCTACAGTAATCTGTGTAAATGCATTTTTAAAACGGAAACGTTTTTCATATTCTAGTAGTAAATGACAAAATGTTGACATAAACTATATAATGTATGAAGCCTGAAGTCCAAATATCAAAGAAACACTTTCACAAAAGGTACAAATATAACAGAACAAATGCGCTTTTATTCTAAAGTGTAACTGCAGAAAAAAAAGCCGCCTATTATTTCCACTCTAAAACTCCACTTCACTCCCAGAAAATCAATCAATAGCCGGCTGCTTGCAGCCTGAGTTTATCAGCACATTTAGATGACAAAAAACACTGGTGGAGAGCTGTGAACGGTTTTAAGAAGCGATTTAGGGTGGGACGGATCTACGAGTTTTATTTGTAGGCTCTGGTAATTCTAGTGTTAAAACAGCTACAAAGGAATTGCAGGTTATAGGGTTATTTTGTGTTATAGGGAAAAAAGAACACGTGTCCAAAAAAAAAACAAACAGCTGAACATCCTGCTGCTTTTAAGTTACAAAGTTAAAAAGTGATATCTACATGAAAAAATCATATAAGTAAACAACATTTTATTACGAACACTATATTTACTAGCACAAATGAAGGTGTTTCCCACACAACACCTGAACACATTGATACCTATCTGTCAATACATCAATGTTTTTAAGATGTTTATTTTAACACACTATGTTGAAAGTATAATTAATTCTAACAACACAGTTAAGACAGCAATATGAAAAATCAATTAATATTGTCATAATCAACTTTACATTTTTTAAATGAATGGCAGCATATGGAACGCAAGTCTTAATGGTCAAACACATAGAACGTAAATGAGCCTACTGAATAGTTATACAGTATTTAGACACCCAGTCTAAGCTAAGCAACTCCAATAATGTGAAAAGAAAAACATTTCAGTTCAGACATACACATGCTTTAATTACCTTACCTTGTAAGTTAATGTATTAGCAACAACTAATCACTCAATCTAAACACCTTAGACATAGTAATGTGGCCTTTTGTGTGAGAAGAGTCTCTTGTTTTCACTGAAGTTCAGGGACTTCAAAAGTTTCACTTTCCAAGGGAAATTTAAAAATTGGTAAAATGATAAAGGCTTCTTTCACCAATGTAGTTATTCAAGACAAGCCTGAAGGCCTAGTTGTTGTTTTACCATTATAATTTTTGCTATTGATTCTTTAAAATGTTGTCGTTTTAATTTTTGTTTTTTCAAACATGTTTTAAACTTCATATAATGACGTTGATATGATTTAGGGATTTTGAGTATACATGATCAATTTTTGAATTTAGTTTATGAAGCTTATTTGGGATGATTTTTAACATGATTTTCACAACATTAGCCACATTGCTAATTTGCTTACTGTTAACAACCATAATTGCTGTCATTCTGGGCTCCTCAAGCAACTGCAGTTTCTTATTGTTAGTATTAGTGAGCTGTTCCTGCGACATGGCAGGCAAAAGTTGCAGTACATGATGTCATTCTGCTACCTGTATTTAAGCTTAAGGTGCACTACTAATGGTGTCCAACTTTCAAGACTGCGATTAAATAAACCTTTGCATACTACATTGCTTAAAACTCTTCTTACAGAGTAAGATCTGCTTTGGGTTATTTTGCCTCTGAATTTTGGTTTCATTTTGGCTTTAATTTTTTGGTATTCTTTGCTCCCCTAGTTTTGACTCATGACAGTTAGAGGCCTTGCATTCTCTCATTTCCTGGCACATGAGGCTTCTCTGTCGACTTTTTTGTCCTTGTGGTAAAATAGCCTGTCTTTCATTTTCTTAACTTTAAAACTGACTTTAAAATGTCCTTCTCAGTACTTATTACCAAATGTCACTGAAAAGCAATTTTTGGCGTTATCTAGTCCAAATAATAAAATAAAAGCATACCTGATTTTGCAATATCTCAAGGTTCTTCAAAGTAGATGCACTGAGCACCAAGCATTCAGCTTCACTGGAAAGCCATCTAAAAGCACTAAGAGGTTAAAGATACAGAAAGACATGCACACATTAAGCTGCTGTTCATCTAACCAGTAGAATAAAAAAAAAACTAAGGAATTATAGTGTTAAATAAATCCTGTATATAAGCATAAAAACATATACCAATATTAAAAATCAAATAACATCAAAATATACAAGAGATGTCTAGATCATGAGAAAAGCAACTTACTTTCCCATACGGTTACATGAAAATAGAACTCATGTTTTTCATTTTGTGTGGTATCCTACACCAGCAAAAATTAACAAATAAATTGGGTATTTACTAGTAGCTTAAAGTCTTTCACTAACCTTGTATTTGACAGAACCTTCTCTAAGTTGAAATATGTAAGATAGCGAATAATTGCTGCCAGACAAATTATGACTGGTCTATCAAGATTTGCAATAGCAGACAGCTGCTGAGGAACTCCTGAAAAACACAAAGCAGCTCATTATTAGGATAAAAAACAGATAAAATAATGCTATAAAAACATACCTAAATAAGAAATATTTGTTGGCATTAATGATATATTATATTATATTATATAATATTATATTATACATTATATATATATATATTGTGACCGATAGGGGATGCTGTCGCTCCCTTGAACTCCTGTCCACGACTCCAGACACCAGGTAAAAGTCCAATAACTGACTTTATTAATCTTCCACATTGCAGAAGGCACCCTCTCCTCCACTATATTCATAAACCAATAACAATAATAAACAATAAACAATCCTCCGACTCCCAGATGCGTTGCCCTCCTACCACCCAGCTCAGCATGCGGTCTGGGAGCTCCCATAGTCCTTTTATAGTACCCGACCCGGAAATGTTTCCCAATCCCCAGTCCACGTGACTCTTTCACTTCCGGGTCAGGTACAAGTCTTTTTCTTTTCACCCCGGAAGCACATCGCGGTTCCACTGACGGGTTATAGGGCACAAATAAATCTTCGGCCCTCCCTGCAGCTCCCTCTTGTGGCCCCTGTGGTATCCAGCAGGGTCTTGTATAAAAACTACATAGTCCATGACTCCCTGCTGGTCTTCGGGGCACCTCCATACTGCAGGGAGGGCTCCATCTGGCGGCCTGGGGGTATTGGCCGGGATGACAAGCTGGCCAAAGATCACAAAATATATATATATATACACATACATACATACATACATACATACATACATAAATTATTTTTAAAAGAAATTATATAGACCCTATTTTACATTCTAATGTTTGAAGATAAATATCATTAAAGGGATGACTAAGGCTTTCCATACTTCACTTTCATCATTGGCATTTTAGATAAATTGGTCTTAAAGCGTGGTCTGCGGGCAACTAGTTTTCCCCATGTATTAATCAACTGAACATTAGCACAATCTACATGAGAAAAGGCCATTCTTCCCAACAAAACTCTCCATGTCTTATCCAGTTAATTCTTCAAAAAACAAATATTAAAGTTTACTTTTAAAAGTCCCTAAAATCCTATTGTCTACCACACTACTTCATAGTATCTATGGTTCTCTGTGTAAAGAAAACTTCCTAATCTTTGTGCAAAATTTACCCTTAACAAGTTTCCTACTGTGTTCGTGTGTTCTTTATGATCTCATTTTAAAATAACAGAGTCACTCCACTGTACTGATTCCCTTCATAATTTTAAACACATAACTGATGTCCCCTCTTAATCTTCTTTTGTCTACATTGAAAATGCACGGCTCTTTTAATCTTCTTTACAATTCATCCCCTATAGCACGAGAATCAGCCTAGTCACTCTTCTCTGGAGTTTTCTAGTGCTACTATGTCCTTTTTGTAGCCTGAAGACCAAAACTACAGGTGAGGCCTTTACCAGTGCATTATAAAGCTTGAGTGTAACCTTGAAATTGTACTCCACACATCATTCTATATGGCTGGATGGCAGTCGAACACTGTTGGGAAGTTGATAGTATAGAGTCCACTATGACTCCTAAATGCTTCTCATAAGGTGTATTTTCATTTTTCAGACCTCACATTGTGTATTTAAACCTAACATTGTTACTTTCTATGTGTAATATTTACATTTACTAACATTAAATTTCATCTGCCACAAATCTGCCCAAGCTTGTAAGTCCCACTGTAATGCCAGCTACATGATGCTATATTATATATGAAAGCAAAGGTCTGTGATACTGTTTGCGTATTAGTACCTAGAAATCCATAAAGGGAGAAAGTATGTTACATATCTTAAAATAGTTTTTTATTCCTAACCTTTCGATAGCCTACCAGGTATAATCATCAGAGGAAAATGATTATACATACAGGAATCAAATCCAATATGTAGCAAATGGGGCTAGGGTTTGTAAGGGTTGGGTGGTGGATTAATTAGGTGAGGTTCAGAGGGTGTTGATCATAAAGTTTTCTTTATTATTTGAGTGTTCTTCTTTTTAAGCCTGCATATGCTGATTTCAAGTCCAAGTGTCTGTTAATGGTGTTTTCATTTGATAGCCGCAATTCAACCACCTCTCTTGCACTAACGGCGTCCTTGTTAAACGTGTGTCCGGTAGAACTTGTATGTGTGCAAATCACAGACTGTGAGTCCTTCCATCTGATGCCACTGCAATGTTCCTGCATATGTAGAATGCTGTAAACTGTGTTTCTTGTCTCTGTGGTCGATTTTGTGCTTTTGGCATTGACCATCCGCAAAGTGTTTGTAGTCTTGTGCACAATCTTGATCCCAGATCTACAGAAGATGCATGCTTTACTTTCTGATACACCAAAATAAGGGAAGGTATAGTAACTGGGGTGAATGACCAAGGTGAAGCTGGCTGTTTGCTAAGGTCTGATATATACACATATTTATATGCATTTTCCCCCCAGAGTTCATTACACACTGGGACACTCTTAAATACTTGCAAACCTTTTCCTGTTATAAAATAAAAGGTGAATAGGCCAATCCGGGTAATAACTATACACTAGTAAGCTTAACAAAAAATAGAAGCAACTATTAAAGAAAATAGTAAACCGCACATATCATGTATTGGTGTATTATGAAACAATTACCACAGGTTTAGATGGTGAATGTGTTTTTCTGATATATTAGAATTCTATGAAGAATCAGCAAAAGGATTTAATCAAAGTACTATCTATCAGAGAATTATATTCAATAGCATTCACTTTGCTTTTTAAAAAGCTTTTTATAAGCTAACACAAAAGGCAAATTATTAATCTAAAAAAAATGTGAGTTCAAGATCCACTGTGTAGATGGATGCTTAATTGGCTGAGATACAAAAAACAAAACAGTTGTGATACAACAAGCTTTAATCAGAATTAAATTAAAGGACACTAAAAATGTATTATTCCTCAGGGATAAGTGTTGACACCACTGCTCTTTTCATTTATATAAATGATGTTAGTAAAACAAAATTGATATAAATTGGATATAGATAATAATTGACAACAATACAGTAAATGGAATGAAATGACAGAGACCCTATAGTCAACAGAATCAGACTTGGCCAATTAAATTTAAGATAAATAAATGTGTTACATGTAAAATGTAAACATGTTAGATATGACTATACACTGATCTGACACTTGAAAGTACAACAGTTGAAGTCTTAGAGTCAATGTGGAATTGTTACTATACACACTGTGGCAGACAACTGGGAGCAAGGACGCTCCTGTGATGGATGGACCGGGGGAGAGGACATATTTGGAACAATACCTCCCCCAGAACACAAGAGGGCGACTCACCTAGATTGCATTGGGACCACGGGCTTGGAGCCTGAAAGCTCAACCCTACTGGAACCTATGGTCACCGCCAGGGGGACGGAGCCCTGGAGAACAGCACTTCCTCTACATCTAGGAATGCTGCCGGAATAGGACAGAACAGCACCTAGAGCACTTCCAGGTGCAATATAAAAGAGGCCACCTCACTCCTTTCTGAGAGCCGGAGTTGGGAGATGGAGGACAGAGCTTGTGAGGAGTGGAATGGAGGTGGGAGAATAAAAGAGAGAAAAAGGGACTCAGTTATTCATGGTTGATTTGTGCACTGTGTGCTGTGTAACAGAAAAAAGGAGAATTAAAAGTGTGTGTGCTTACACTTGTGGGTCTGTGTCTGTCTGGGGTCGGGTTATATTACACAGCATCCAAACAGAATACAGAAGGAGTTAAAAAGGCAAATATTGGTATACACAACACACTGTATCTGGTACAAATTAAGAGGTTTTTTTTCCATAATATATGGAATTCAGTTGAGATGTCTTATCAGGGATATTGTGAGCAGTTTTGGTCTCCATAAAAATGATAAAACACCACTAGAGAAAGTAACAAGATTTATTCCAGCAATGCAAAGTAAAGGTTACCAAAAAGTAGGGATGCTCGGAATTTTTGGCACTGCAAACATTAAACCAAAAATAGAAAAAATGGCATATTCAGTACTTAGCCAAAAAAAGAAACTGGACAAACTAGGAAGAAGGAAGCACATTGAATCAGACAAAAAGTAATGCACTTTATACAGACTGAATTTAATAAACATTGTAGAGCCGTACAACTTCCCGGACAAGAAATTGACAAAGTACCTTTATAAGCTAATTCAGCTCACATATGCTGACATCATGAAGAGAAATATTTTGAGTTTGATTTCATTCCTTACATTTTCTAATCAACCTAATAGTATGATGATGTACCAAAAAGTAAATTCTGTTTCAAACTGAATGTGAATATCAAACTGAACAAAACAGAGGCATTTGTTATTTCACCAACTTATCTCTGTTGTTTAGGTTGTCCTGTTGAACTCTCAGACCCGGCACAAACTCTGCTTATTGAAGTTGTGCATTCTATAGGCATAAACAATTTTCGTTTTGTTAAGTACAGTATTTTTATTTTTTGAGGCCTAGTTGACATTGTAAATTCACATTGGTTGATCGATTTATATACTGTAAATCACTACTTTATATTTACAAAACGATTGCATATTACAATACTGTTTTGGTTTGTTTAAGCACTACATTCCCCATGAACAGTTTGAGACAGTAATTCATGCTTTCGTTACATCACGCCTTGACTACTGTAACTCATTATACATAGGTCTCAGTCAGGCACAAATTCAGAGGCTGCAAGCCGTTCAAAATGCAGCGGCCCGCCTTCTGACAGGGAAGAAAAAGCGCGACCATATAACACCTATACTGGCCTCCCTTCACTGGCTTCCTGTTCATTTCAGGATCCAGTGTAAAATATTACTGCTTGTTTTTAAAAGCTTAAATGACTTGGCACCTGCCTACTTGTCAGAGCTTCTTGTTCCGTATTCTTCTGTCAGAACCTTGCGATCCTCTGATCTTCAGTTACTCCATATCCCCAGAATAAAGCTTAAAACCAGAGGAGGCAGAGCATTTTCGGTAATAGCCCCCAGTTTGTGGAACAGCCTCCCCTTGCAGTTGAGAGCGGCCCAGAATCTTAATCATTTTAAAACCCTGCTTAAGACACATCTGTTTTCATGTGCATTTAATTCCTCTTGATTTTATGTAGTTGGTTTCATCTTATTTATTATTATTATTATTACTTATTTTGTTTTGATTTTATTGATTGGTTTAGTATAGTAGTGTGCAATGTATATTGAGTATATATGCGCTGTGTAGTACCTGCTAACCTTTTTGTCTTTTAGTTGTACAGCACTTTGGTCAATGAAAGTTGTTTAAAGGTGCTTGATAAATAAATAAATAAATAAATAAATTTATTTATTCATACATATATTTTAGTTATTTTTTTTCTTTTAAAAGACTAACTTCAATAATAGAAAGATTTTTTCACAAACTTGTTTTTTCATAATTTAATTCCATTGAAAAGGATTAATCAAAAGTGAAATTGATTTAATTTAGGTCTTACACAATGGCAATCGCAACTCAGTCTCACATTATATATTATATTACATATACATATTATTTAGAAAGCACTGGTAAATTTTGGAGATATTGTGCAGCTGTGCTAAAGGATTAGGTAGTACAATTTATATGGCAGATATTGAAGTTGTGGTTTTTTTTTTGTTTAACCCAAAAACTATAAATCTAGTAACCCGAATATAGTAAAACAATGGTTTTGATGAAAGTTTATATTTGAGGTACTGTATACCTGCTCAAATAATACAAATATATTATTAATACTAAAATCCGCAAAGGTCCTAAAATCAAGAGTAATCCATACATGAAATAATATGTACTTTAGGGATAGTACAAATATCTGATTGTCATGCAACTGTATAAAATATCATTAAACCATAAACAATCTCCAAAAAGTACCCATTGTAACTAATTTTTTAGGGAGATAGTATTTAATATATATAGGAATACCCCAAAAAAGAAACAAACTTGAACAAAATGCATCTTTTAATGAAGATGGTATTGTTAGAAACAGAACAAGATAGATACACCAAAAAAAATCAATCTGAATAGAAACAGGGTTCAACACCAAAGTCAGTAGTACCAAAGAGAACTAAGCCCAATATGCTAACCAAAAGAAGGGTTAAGAAAACCAAGCTAAAGAACAAATACAAAATTCATTACTAAACACACAATACATTTTTGTATTCATCCAAAATCTTGGAAAATGACAATTCTGCGATGCTGACCTGTATACTATGGAGGAATATTTCGGACAAAATGAAATAAATAAATAAATGCGTAAATAAATAAAAGTACTGTGAAATGTGAGCATAAATAAATAAATGTGTCATGAAATGACAGCCTTAATAAATAAATATGTCATGAAATGAGAGCATAAATAAATAAATGTGTCACGAAATATGTTTTTCGTTGCTTATTTATTTATTTCATTTTGTCCGTAACATTCCTGCAAGCCGTCATGAAATACGGCTTGAAATAAAACTGTCACTTTCACTCATCAAAGTTGAGAGGGTGGGCTCTAACACGCCCTCTAGTTACTGATTGGTGAATCGATAGCACAAGTATTAATTAGAAAAATGCTTACTACTGCCGATGAAATGGATTCTGCCGAAGATATTACGTATTTCAGAGAGAGAACTGAAGATTTATCGGAAGAAATTACAATGTTGGCGGCCCTTTAGACTCCGATATAGATGAAACTGTTTTTGAAATTATCGAAGAACAGGTGGAACAGACTCTACTACACTCCAGTTCAGGTGACACAGTTCCCTGCTCTGGATGTCCATCCTTTGACATTCCAGCTGAGTCAATAGAACACCTTCTGTTATGCGGTTTAAAAGTACAACAGATTGCAGATCTGTATGATGTATCAGAGAAGACGATCACAAGACGAATGAGCCAGTTTGATATACGGTAAGCTGCAACGGCTGTATTAGTTTAGGTACTTTGACATGGAATGCCCAAAGCAGCTCCACCTAATATTTTGAACTGAACAACTTTACCACTGATCAGAGCTGTACAGTTGTTTGAAAAAGTAGCTGCGAATATGCAACTGACTTTCTACTCGTAAAACAAGGGTCAAATACTCAGTTCTAAAAGGGCCGCCAACATTGTAATTTCTTCCGATAAATATTCAATTCTCTCTCTGAAATACGTAATATCTTCGGCAGAATCCATTTAATCGGCAGTAGTAAGCATTTTTCTAATTAATTCTTGTGCTATCGATTCACCAATCAGTAACTAGAGGGCGTGTTAGAGCCCACCCTCTCAACTTTGATGAGTGAAAGTGACAGTTTTATTTCAAGCCGTATTTCATGACGGTTTGCAGGAATGTTACGGACAAAATGAAATAAATAAATAAGCAACGAAAAACATATTTCGTGACACATTTATTTATTTATGCTCTCATTTCATGACATATTTATTTATTAAGGCTGTCATTTCATGACACATTTATTTATTTATGCTCACATTTCATAGTACTTTTATTTATTTACGCATTTATTTATTTATTTCATTTTGTCTGAAATATTCCTCCATAGTATACTATCTGGCTAATGATGTCAAAAGTCATGACCTTGGCACCAGTGAAAAAAAATGAATGATGGTTCATAATTACATGATTTAGATTTAGGAGCCTTGAAATGAACTTAAATCTACAAAATAATTACAAATGTTAATTCCTTATGTCCCAAAAAAAAAAAATCAGAGAATTTGTTCAAATAAAAATCAGAGAATTTGTTCAAATACACTGTTGAAAATTATAAAAGGAACAAAATAACAACAGATTCATATTTGTCATTTATATACAGCATTTCCATATGTATTAAATGTATCAGAGGAGCTCTGCAAAATTCTTTGCTTAAATGTTAATGTGAATAAGAACATAACAATAGCATCAGCTTAAATGTGATCTGTTTTGTAATTTGTTTCACTGCAATTCAAATACCTAGGAATCTATACTAATAAAAGGCAAAGCCCTCACTGACTGACTCACTGACTCATCCCTAATTCTCCAACTTCCCGTGTAGGTAGAGGGCTGAAATTTGGCAGGCTCATTCCTTCCAGCTTACTTACAAAAGTTGGGCAGGTTTCATTTCAAAAGTCTACGCATAATTGTCATAACTGGTATCCACATACCACTTAGAATTAAGGCCAAAAAGTTCTATCTTGGTCTCATCAGACTAGAGAATCTTATTTCTCACCATCTCAGAGTCCTTCAGGTGTCTTTTAGCAAACTCCATGCGGGCTGTCATGTGTCTTGCCTCTCCTCAGTGTGTGGAGACAACCAGGCACTGCTCATCACTTGTCCAATACAGTCCCCACAGTGAAGTATGGCGATGGCAGAATCATGCTGTAGGGGTGTTTTTCAGCTGCAGGGACAGGACGACTGGTTGCAATCGAGGGAAAGATGAATGCAGCCAAGTACAGAAATATCCTGGACAAAAACCTTCTCCATATTCCTTCTCTATATTTTAAGCCATTATAAACTCTCCCACACTGTTTATAAATATTCCCCGCAGAGTTATACAGCATAATCCCTTTGTATTCTCTTAGATATTAGGTAAGATTCATTGAAATTATGTATATAAACACACTGTTTATATACAGTAAAACCTAAATATTATTTTAAAGATTTTGAGTGTCTCCGATATCACATATGTTACAGCCATTACGATAGACAGGCCACCAGCAATAAATACGTACAATGCAAGAAAAATAGTATACAGTAAATCTGTGTACAGTGACACTAAACGTACGTACATGTACTAAGTACTGTAAGTAGAAAATTAATTATGGTTACTCACCAACAATGACACGATGACTTGTCCGATAACAATGAGTTTAATTTTACTGCACAACAAAGGAGAGCATTACAGCTCTTCTAAAGGAGCCACTTCAGGCGATTGTGTAGCACTGCTGTTGTTCTTCTTCTGGCAGTCTTCAATCCAAATCCCTAAAGCAGATTCCATCCAGACTACTGCCTTATTACATCCACTTACAACTCGTTTTGCACCCTGGTTAAAAGGACACTGCGGCCGTAGATCTTATAGTCCTTTCCTACTTTTTAAATAAAAAGAATCGTAGCCTTCAACAAATCCAAAACATTTACCTTTTCGGCAATCGTTAACATCTTCCTTTGGCGCTTGGGCATGGCCCCTGAAGCAGTAGCAGATCATTTTGGAGACATAATGAAGAGCTTGACTATGCACAAAGATAAACACAAAACTGCGTGCTCTGATTGGTTAGCTTCTCAGTCATCCACCAATAGCGTCTCTTGTATGAAATCAACTGGGCAAACCAACTGGCCGCCGACGCCTCAGAATGGCGTCGCTCATATGAACTGTTTTGTTTATATTTGACCAGATTTTGATTGAATTGTGGATTGTCTACAATATACGGGGCCGGAAAACCCCAAACCTTTATGCTGTTTGTTGTTACATCTTTTACTATATATATATATATATATATATATATATATATATATATATATATATATATATATATATATATATATATATATATATATATATATATATATATATATATATATATATATATATATATATATATATATATATAGAGAGAGAGAGAGAGAGAGAGAGAGAGAGAGAGAGAGAGAGAGAGAGAGAGAGAGAGAGAGAGAGAGAGAGTGTGTGTGTGTGTGCGTATATATATATATGCTCATAACAATGACAAAACAATTACATTGATTACATTGACAATCATGTTACGTTATTTTCAAAATGAAATGTTTCCTTTTCTATTTCATTAATACTTTTAACACACTACTTCTCCGCTGCAAAGTGCGGGTATTTTGCTAGTCATAATTAAACACTTTAAGGACCTACAGTAAGACAAGGCAAATAAAGACTTACTAGCCACTGTACCAACGAATGATACAGTATGTAATAGCAAATCTTTTTAAATTATTCTATCTTTTGCCCTACATGCACCTTCCCTCTGCATTCCCATGTGTCTGAACTTTTCACCAGTGCTCCTTCTCTCAAACCTGTTCCTGTTAGAATGTGTTTACTATTTACTAAGCTTCTAATTAGGAATTGTTAATTTCCTTAACCTCACTAGAACCATAAAGCAACTATGACTCTAAAAGCACCTGTAACTCTTGAAACCGCTATTGTACTACACAGCTTTTCCAGCAATTTTAAATTGCATACTCCATTTTCACCTTAAAGAGTCAGGGGCAGTCGCACTAGCCACAAGAAGTGTGATAAATGGATTTTAAATTTATTGACAAAAACTGCAGTGTACACAAACCTAGGTGCCAGCTCATCTTGAATGCAATTCAAACAGGCTGCGAAATTGGAAGGAGTCACAAAGAGGACCCGAAGGCTACTTGTGTACACAGAACCTGAAAACGAAAAAGATACTGAGAAAATAAAAGTTGGGTGTATTAAATACTTCCATAATCAGCTACTTGTGCTGTGATAGTGAGCGTCTAAATAGCCCAGTTTCACTTTTCTGCAGGAGGTTTTTGTCTGCAGAAGGAGATGGCGATGTGCCAGCTCAAGAGTAAAACAAATGCAAAAAGATTTTAGAACTGTTTTACCATCTATTGAAATGAGAAATGTTCAATCACTCTCAAATAAAATGGGTGAACGGTCTGCTCTTATCGTGGGTCATGGAGCATAGAAGTACAGTGGCATTTTCTGTTTTACAGAGAGCTGGCTTAAACCTGATATACCTGACACTGTTTTAATGCTGTATGGATTTCATCTTATTTGAGCAGTGTTGTATGCGGCTGGGGGTGGAGCCCAGTCGGGACACCCAGGAGGACCGGAGGAGGGCTTGTGCCTCCTCCAGACCATGAGGGGGCGACCGCCCTGGTTGTGTTGGGGGCTTGGAAGCCCAACCCTGTAGGGGCCCGTGGCCACCGCCAGGCGGCGCCCCGGTGCCTGAAGAACCCTGGACCTCAGCACTTCTGCCACACCAGGAAGTGAGGGGTGTGTCCGCGGGGGATCGCCTGGAACCAGCTGAAGTCCATCCGGGTTGGTATTTAAGGGGCCGCCTACCTTCCGTTATCAGCGGAAGTCGGGTGGAAGAAGGACGGAGCTGGAGAGAGGACTGGAGGCGGCCAGAAGAGAGGCATTGAAAGACTGTGAAAGGCCGGAATTTGGGGGATCGGTGCTGGAGGCACTGGGTTTGTGCACTGGACTTTGTAAATAGTTTTGTAAATAGTTGGTGTAAATAAATGTATGTTGAGTGAACCACGATGTCCGTCTGTCTGTGTCCGGGGCCTGTTTCACAGCAGACAGAGATCTAGTGTGTTGTGGGAAAAAAACAGGAGGGGTACTGGTCATATATGTGAATGAGAAATGGTGTAAACGAGAGCATATTACAATTAAAACTACAGTTTGTAATTCAAACACTGAAAGTATGACTGTCACAACTGATCCAAATTATTTGACCAAGGAGATGAATTACATCTTTCTTATTAATGTTTATTTTCTTCCCTTTGCAAATGGGAGACACAGTGAGAGAAATTATTTATTCTGGCACCATCACTTTAATGATGACTCATTCTGACCCTGCAGTTGCAATATGTGGTGACTGCGACCATGTAAATTTGGAAAGAAAGTGTCTTCTTCCACTTGAGGAAATAAAAGCTGGTCTTGCTCTACTCAAATTTTAGAGCTGCCTTTAAGTGTAACCTATTTGAACCTTTGGGCAGGGATGGTACTTTCATTACACTGAATTCTGCTAGGAAAGACCTTGACTCCCCTCACAACCTTGAATTGGATTAAATGAGTTTTAGGATAATATTGCATGCTCTTTCCTGTATACTGGGAACCTGAGAAAAAAAAATCCATATATAGTACAACTGTCATCACTTAATTCACCAAGCTCACTTATTTAGTTCATATTTATATTGTCAAGACATTCAAAAAGCTGTTAGTGTATCTGCTTCAGTTATATAATTAAGCAATTTGTTCCAGATTTTTAAACTCTTTGTGTTATGAAAAGGTTGCATGATTCTTACATGATCACACTTGAAAGAAATCATTTAAAACTTCAAATTACATCTATTATTTGGTTTCATATTAATTATTTTACTAGTACTAATATTATAAATGGGTAAATCATTTGTGTTTTCTCAAGCTGCACAGTCCCTGGACCACAGTTACTTCCAAGTTTGCTATTCTAGATAAAAGTGTAAAAAGCTAAAAGGCAGTCTTTTTCACTATGTGAACATACAAGATGACCAAAAACATCAAGTCTGTGTGTTGTGCCAGACGATTGGGGCTCTTGCCCAGCCAGGACGCCTGGAGAATGAAAAGACTGGGAGAGAGGCAATACCTCCCCTGGGATACAAGAAGGTGTCTGGATGATTCCAGAGCCATGGACTGCAGCACTTCCACCACACCAGGAAGTGCTGACAGAAGAGAATCCGGGCATACCTGGAGTGCTTCCGGGTGCCCATGCAGCACTCCTGTCCACACCAGGAAGTGTGGCAGGAAGATCATCAAGGAGCAAATGGAGCACATACATGTACGATATAAAAGAGGAAGCATCACTCCAATCTGGGAGCCGGAGTCGGGAGGTGGAGGACAGAGCTTGTGAAGGGAGGAGTAGCAAAAGAAAGAAAGACAAAGAAAGGACTGAGTTATTGTTGGTGATTTGAGCACTGTGTGCTGTGCTGCTAAAGAGAATAAAAAATAAAAGCATGAGTTTGTCAAGTGTTCCTCTTGTGTCTGTCTGTTGGGTTGGGTGGCTGGCACGCCCCTACAGGTGTCACAGTGTGTAGACTGAAACTACTAAACTCCATTAATTACACAAAAACGCTTCAATAACACTGCTGTGATCCTAGTGGATGTAAAATCAACATATTAATTATATATAAACATTACATGATAAAGAAAAGAAATCAAATACACAAAGCTAGTTCAACCTTCAGAAAAAATCCTAGTGAAAAATAATGGTCACTTTAATTCTTTACTTCCTTGTTTTAATTGTTTAAGTGCCATATGAGAACTAAAGTGAACAGTATGGATTTTTTTTTAATATTATAAAGTGCAATTTATTAAAAGATCATACACTTTGCTAGTGAGTATATTTGTCTAATATCCAGTTAATTCTAAAAAGTAGGGCTTAAGTAATTATAAAATTCAGAACAATAAATAATCCTCAAAAATATGTAATACTAAACAGATGTAATATAGAATTAAGAAATAAAATTAGAGAGTGCTTCCTCCAAATCCCATATGTATTTTAACCTTAACCACTTAAAGTAAATTAAAGTTTTAGGAGTGTTTTATATAAATTGGACTGATTACCATGTTTTAATTGTGTGAATGTCATTAGGCAAATGCATTACTAGATCAAATTAAGCTGCTTAGTATCATGCTAAAATATGGAGCAGACATAACAGATTAATTCCACAGATTACCTTTAACTTCGTAAAAGGCAGTTGCAATTTTTAGGTGGTCTATGAAAGATCTATAATGAAATGTTGTTAACGCCTGGTATACAATAGCAGTGAAAACTGTTTAGCTCCAGTATGCCTCTCTAAGGTGTGCACACAACATTTTCCAGTAGTACATCAGGAAGGGAGTCTAAAAAGTCACCCTACCAACTACTTCCTAAAGGTTTACAAAAACAGAGAGCACAATCGCCCCATCTTGCAAAAAGAAGCAATTAAAATAAAAGTGAGATAGGGATGTAATGCACATGAAAAACCTTAGTTAAAATCATTGGTGATTGTTCAAACATGTTAAATGCAATTATTTATATTTGCAATTATTTATATTTATATTAATTTATATTTAAATTCTTCTTTTCCAAACCTGAGAAAGGCCAGACCTTTCAACAAAATTAGAAGCCCATCAGCATGATAAACACATTGGGTAAAGCAGTATAAAATCATTTTAAAACACCTAAAGTGCAAATAAATGTAAAAAATTAAAAGGATAATTAATGATAAATGGCATGGTTTAAAATAAACTACTCCACTTCTAATCAGTGAGTCATGGAATATGTCACTAAGGGTATTAACAAAAATAGGCAATTGAAGCTATTTTTCTTGCTGCTTCTTCCAACAAGGCTTTAAAAGGTGTGGAAGGAAGAATTAATTCATGAAATATTTTCCAAAGGCTTTCTCTTAAATTTTGTCTACCTAATGGTATCCTTCCTTTATACCAGAACCTTCTAAGCTAAACTGAATGGAAACGATTTAAGTGAAAAGGAAATCTTAGAAGGTGTAGCACAAAGTCCCACACTACAACCATTACTATTTAATATTTATATTGGCAATTTTTAACAACAGGAGGAAACATGAAAGCTCACTACAGAGATGAAATACAGCCCTGGGCAATCTCCAAAGGACTACATAAGGCTGTGAATGTTCTTGAAAACAGGTTCTGCAATTGATGTATACAAACTAATCTAGAAAAGAAATCAACAATTTTGATGACTTCAGACAGCCACACTATCATAATCTTAGTGTGGCACATTGAGCCAACCTTTTAAGCAAGATTTTAATTGACCAATAAAACAAGCAATCCATTAAGTTTCTGCCAGCTAGAACAATGTATTGCTATGGTATTAGAATTGTTTATATCTATAAAAAAATCATAACGAATAAATAAAGTTTACAAAGCTAACTGAAATATTGTGCTTGCTTAAAAGTTTATGACAACATTAGCATTTTGCCCGATGTGAAACCGAGATAATCTATCTATATATATATATATATATATATATATCATTCACTAAGGCAAGACAACCATGGAAAGCACCCCGGAAGGGGTGTGGATTCACTAAGCCACCGACAAGTAAGACACCTATGGCGCACAGGAAGGAGCCACGCCGGAGGTGAATCGCCATATGCAGCATGTAAAACGGTTTGCGAGGGGTATCTCATGGGATCCTTAAAACAATCCTTTATAACTGAGGTTAAAAGACAATGAAGTAAGCAGTTTTCAGTTACAACGCACGACCGCATGCACCAAAGCAAACTGTTTTACACGCTACATACAGCAATTCGCATCCACGACAAACATGCGTCTTCTTAGATGCTCCTGCAGGAACACGGAAAGTCTACGTGAGTCACAGGTGCATCTGGACTGTGCAAAGACGACAACGACTCAAGTGACAAGCTGGAGGTGGGCACATGACCGATTGGCGGTCTGCCAGTTTTCAGTCACAGACGATTGTGTGTTGGTTCATTTTGTGCATTGTTACAATGTTGCTTTTCTTGCTGATTTATTACATTACCGATTTTTCAAATGTTAATTTTCTCCCTGTGCTTAAAAATCATTAAAAAACCGGCCTGATTATGCGACGTATGGTACGCAGCGGGTTGGCTAGTATAATAATAAAGCTATTAACAATATCAGACAATCTTTAACATTAATAATGTCTAATACAGTCTATAGTGATAACTGAAATGGTGTCATTCCTCTCAAAAAAAAGTATGAAATTCTTTATGGATTTATTCAATCTGAGAGATGATTTTTCACAATATTTTTCACATTTCTGAGTTATATACAGTATCTATGCGGGTCTCTAAATTTGATCTCTAAATGCTAATTTCAGTATAGGTATATACAAAAAAAACATAGCATAATCCTGACTTAATCCTACTGCTTAATGTCATTAAAATATGACATTTTTCTGAGATTTAAAAAGATAAAACCAGGAAACATATGGCCTTGTTTGACTTTAGATAGGACCAAACCATTTAGTGATCAAGATGTTTAATTTTGTGTCAGAAACTATAAAGTATTTAGTCTTTTGCATTTCATTGGGGTGAAGTATTGCATTCTGTTGGAGATGAGGATGACAGAAGAATTGTTAATGATAAGTGAGGCAATGAAGCACATTTGTGAAGTGGGTTCACAACTCAACCATTTGATGGATTAAAGGCCAGAAGTCCACATGACCATCATCATCAAGTTCTTCCATGTGAACCCTGAATACCATGAGGACTGATTGAGGTCATTTATGTTAGGTAGAATGCCTAGAGGGGGCTGGTTGGTCTCATGACCTTGGAACCACTGCAGATTTAATTTTTTTCACCAACCGTCTGGAGTTTTTTTTTTTTTTCTATCCTCCCTGGCCACTGGACCTTACTTTTATTTTGTGTTAATTAATATTGCCTAATTTTATTTTTTAATATATTTTGTCTTTTTTCTCTTTCTTCATCCTGTAAAGCATTTTGAGCTACATCATTTGTATGAAAATGTGCTATAAAAATAAATGTTGTTGTTGTAGCTGATGTCTGGAGTAATGAGTGTAGTTTGGGCAACTTCTGCTAGTGTGACAGCAGGCTCATCATGGCATGTATTTGTAATATTGTGTCTATTCCAAAAGGATTCACATTCAGTCATGTTGCTGAATCTAGATGGCCTGAACAACAACAACATTTATTTATATAGCACATTTTCATACAAAAAGTAGCTCAAAGTGCTTTACATAATGAAGAATAGAAAAATAAAAGACACAGTAAGAAAAATAAAATAAGTCAACATTAATTAACATAGAATAAGAGTAATGTCCGATGGCCAGGGTGGACAGAAAAAACAAAAACAAAAAAAAAAAAAAACCAGACGGCTGGAGAAAAAAAATAAAATCTGTAGGGATTCCAGACCATTAGACTGCCCAGTCCCCTCTGGGCATTCTACCTAACATAAATGAAACAGTCCTCTTTGGATTAAGGGTTCTCACGGAAGGACTTGAAGTAGTCTATTCTTTTCTATAAGTATTCAAATGTGGGATTAACAACAGAAATAATATAAAATAAAAATAATGTTGGTTCGGAAGTTGCCTGAAGGGTTTCGTGATCAACAATATAACATTTCTGTGTTAAGAGCATGTAAACTTTGTATTAAGGAAATACAAATAGAGTGACCATATATAAATACACTTTATAGAGTATGATTTCAGTAACCAAAACAGCAAGTGGCTAAAAAGTACACACATGAGCTGTAGTGAATACACTTTTCTGGAGATGCTGAAAAATTGAACTCGTTTTAACCAAAAATAAGGTCAACCCAACATTGCACTGGGTTTCACTGGGTTGTGAGAAGTTCTTTGGATATTAGCTGAAGATGTCGTTTTAGCCCCATAACCAGCTATCACATGAATACTGTATTGCACTACATATACCCAAGACGTCATGAAGACACAAGAAGATTATTCAGAGAAAAAAATTCTTTAAATATTGAAGACTAAATAAAAAGCTGTTCATATGATATTGAATCAGTCAGCTTATCCCTGTACCAATAAAAGCAAATCTCATGTACATCCTAGGGATAACTTTTCATATACTCCTAAGTTTTGGCCATAAAACACTGCAGATCATATAATAATATATCTTCATCAACAATCTATTATACTTCAACAATGCAAGAGAAAAAAGGAGGAGGACTAAGCACAATACATGGGCAAATGTAATTTCCCAAATGTACGCATTCATGTTATGCAGTTTCTGTATGCCCTTCTGGGAGTGAAAGTAGAGGGAGTGCACCTCAATTTAAAAAAAACATTTGGTTACTGTGATACTTTCTGGGCAGGGAACCAATAGTAACTGAAAACACTCATACATTGCATCTATGATCATGCCTTCATATTATTTTCAGCACTGGCTTACATCATCTTCTGCTGGGTATTCTTCTTCTGTTTTACCATCAAAATGAATGACTTTACAGTTGATTTACACAAAAAAACAATAAAACACTGAAAATAATTATTTCTTATTTTAATTAGAAATACTTATAAATATTATCAGAGAGATTTATGATAGTATAATATCTTAGGAAAATACATAATAAATCTGCAAATAAAACTGCTCTGATGTTGTAACAGTGTCTCATGTAATGTTAACACAAACAAGAGAGAGGGAGGCAATGCCAAGGTGACATGTTAGCTATGGTTACTTTAAACATTATGCTTTTCTCCTAATCAATTTACCTGTGAGATTTGAAGTGGTGTCGCCATAAAAGTCAGCAACAAACCGAAAAGCACTGCTATACTCAAAATGTTCACTGTCCATTTTCTCAATTCGAATTCGGTCATCATCTTGAGTACTATAAAAATGCAAAAAAAAATTATACTAATATATTTGGTCAACAATTTATTCCTCTTAAGTGTCTAACCATCCCTATCAAATTCAGTACACAAAAATTGCAAAAGTGATTGATTACAATGTAATAATACTTTTTTTTTTATTTTGGTATGGACCATAAATTAACCAGTAAGTTTCCACAGATTATTTTCCTTACTTTCAATCTATACATGGAGTTCCCTGTAATTAGGCTAATATCAATATAACATAAGAAGAAGCATTTTAAAGGGTAGAATAATCAAATTTACTGATAAACAACAAGGTTTTAAGAAAATGGAACTGTTCATCCATCAGTATAAAATATGGGATGCTAAAAGAGATGAGAGAGACTGTTCTTCAATCACTTAGCAACCTTGAGGAAATTGTATTGTCGGGATAGCTTTCCAAGAGTAGCACTTTTTAATAAATGGAAAGTTTTTTTCTTAAAAATATTAGAAAAGTCAAAAACAAAAAGAAATACAAGAAGAGTCTTAGGTTTTTCGGCTGCAATATGAAAATAAAACAAAACATCTCCAGAGTTTTATGAAAATTAAGACATTCAGTGCTTGTGAGTAAATATTATTATCATTACCATATTTCATGGTTCCAAATTATATGCAAAGACTTACTGTTTATTAACCACAAAGTACTTACCATTTAATGTGCCTTTTAAATTCTTTTTTAAAAGAGAGAGATGAGAAAAATACTTATGGAAATATGTTAATGGGTACACCCATGGAAGAACTGAGCTGCTTTTGTGTCTGAACTGCCTAATAATAATAAAAATGCATTTTGTTTACATAGCATCTTTACAATGTTTACTTTCAATTCTATTCTACTCTCGTTTTCTAAGCTTCTTTTATTTTGCTAGCCTTTGCGTTATTTTATTATAGCTGAGCAAAATACCCATTTAGTAAAATGGGCACACTTGTAGAGTAAGTCCTTGTGTTTCAATTATGTGGTGCAATTACAGTAAGAACCTCTGTTCAACTGATATGCTAGCCCTTACATCCCTCTTTCATTAAACATTTTTGCCTTTGTTGATTAGACATTCCAGCTGCCAAATATTTTGTAATTTTATATAGGGACAGATACAGCATGACAATGCCAATTTTGTATCAGTAGATGATGTTGTATATACTATTAATGACATCCCCATACCCTCTCTCCAATGTCACCTCTCCTTGCCTATTTACATTAAGTGGGCCATCAACAGGCAGGTTAACACAATTTCGTCAAGAGAAGGAGTGTGGGAGTAGCTGAATGTGCCTCTTGTCAGCATGATAATTTTGTTTCTATTGAAAAAATTATATTAACAGATAAACTTAAGAAAACACTGGGGGTGGATAAAAGTGAATTGCCTTTCCCAAGATTTCGTCCGATTTTTTTTCCCTACAGGTTTTTTTTGGGGCAGTTTTTCTTGTCTTCTTAGAAAGCCAAAGCTGTGAGGATGTCAAAAAAACAGGGAATGTTAAAGCCCACTGAAGTATTCCTTGTGTGATGTTGGGCTATACAAGAAATATGCTATTTTTGCAGTTGTATATCATCCTTGACAGCTTTTCAGTTAGCCAATAAAAGGTGTCATTTTGTTTGATTTCCCACTACAATGCTATCATGAAATTTGTTGGTATAACACATTTTAACCCAATTTAAACTTGAAATTTTATAATATACTGTAAATGAGGTCTAAATTTTATATTCATCCTAAAGCAATCTTAAAACCTTATAGTTTGCGGTAGCAAATCCTTTTCAGAATTTTGTTTTCTTTAGTTTTGTTTGATCTGTAAATCATAATCCACAATGCTAAAATTAATTCTTACTTCCATTCTATAGTAACCGGTTATTTCTTTTTACATTAATTATAATTAATATACTGTATGCTTGGTATATTGAAGGTATTTTCATATGATTTACAGTTAATCAGACTAAACATGTTTCACCAATATATGCATGTGCTTTTCCAAATGGAATGAACAAGTGAAATTAGATTAAGCAAATCAAAGGACGGATTCAATCCGAATTTTCCTCATATCATTTTTTTTTTACATTTCATATAAAGTGTGATTTTTTTGCTGCCCTCCTATTAGAATTACAACATCCACTCACTAGGTTTTAATGACAGGCATTTTATTCAAAGTTTACCAAGTATCCGCCTTGTGTGACATACTCTTCTGCACATAGTTCTCCAGAGTCTAAATCAAAATTCATCTAAAGGTTTAAGAATTACTGTATTATCCTGAAACCCCATAAGAAAGAAAGAAAGAAAGAGTCTGCCAGCAAAGAAAATTTCAAACACATTATGTAACCTCTTTAGTTCTCCTCAAGGTTCCCACACACACACCAAGTCACATCAGGCTTTGCCCTGCAACTCAATGAGCTGATATTATGTAACCTTCAATTACAGCAATCTCTATCGAATAGCCGCCAGCTGCAAACAATATCAATATCTCAGCTGATCCTCTGATTTCATCAGTAGTCTGCAAAGCGAAGAAGCATGGGTCAAGCAAGGACATTTACCACAAACATTGTCCTCATGTTAACAGAAAGTGATGGTTTTAGTGCTTAGCTCACCCTGGCAGAGATTACTGAACTGAATCATAAACAACTTAGATCCACATACACTATTCTACATGTCAGCAACGGGAAGCAGCATGAGTTGTGAAAGGGAGGATGGATCTTCAGAAGAAAAATCATGCCTAAAATATTCTTAGGTGGCATTAAATACACAGTTTAAAGAAACAAATATTGTCATTTTTACTATGTTTAGATCAGTATTTGCAGAGAAAATGTTAATTAATAAGAAAAGGATATTTAGACATTTCTTTTTGTACAGTGACAGCAATTCTTCTGCTGAATGAGATTATTTAAGTGCAACAAAAACAAAATTTGGTTTTATCTGTGAAAATGATAAATTAAATGTTCTATAAAAGACTAAAATTATTCTAAATTCTAAAATCAAATTCAAATTAGTTCAATTCAGTTTCATTTTGCATAGCACTCTTGACTGAGGGCAGCCTCAGAGCAATCAATGATTTA
The DNA here is from genome assembly GCF_016835505.1 of Polypterus senegalus. Classification (NCBI taxonomy): domain Eukaryota; kingdom Metazoa; phylum Chordata; class Cladistia; order Polypteriformes; family Polypteridae; genus Polypterus; species Polypterus senegalus. Next base: position 124,840,933 of record NC_053160.1, on the reverse strand, counting down.
GGGCCCCTGATACCGAAAACATCAATATTTTGATGATGGGTGTGTGTCTGTGTGTGTGTCTATGTGTCACAGTTTCTAGAGGATGGTCTAAAGCTAAAACAGCTGGATGGAAAAATACCAAACTCAAAACTTAAGCCTGTTATGAGATGACGATGTGCGGATTAGTTTTTGAGCCAAATCATTTGATGACAATGTAAGCCCAGTTTCGTCTGTCCCAGCACATCAACACCGCCGTATACTCAAAGCAGAGGAGGAAACCCAGAAGGTCATCCTTAGGGCCCATCTTCACAAGCATGTATCTGGTGATGAGCTAGAAGAGGTGGCAGATTCTCCGGTTCCGGAGGTAGAGGAACGTACTGAGGGTACAACTCTGGAGCATACTGAGGATCAATCTATACAACACCCACCTGGTACCACTTGTTAAGCTTGGGTCACAAAGTTGCCCAAGAGAGTTCAGCAGGTTTTCCCAAGAAGTAGAAATTTTATTGCTGTTTTGTCAGATATAAAGTACAAAAGTCTCTTAAAGAGGCAATCCAACCTCACAAGGAACAGCTATCAAACATGACACATTGACCCCGACTCCTGCTCAAAAGAACACAAAGTCTTCTTCACTAAGGGGGTCCAGAGGCCCGGTAGCTGTGGCCGGAGCAGAGGGAATCTGAGGGAAGAGAGACAGGATGATCTCATTTTGAGATCAGTTAACAGTGGAACTCCTGTCTGAAAAGGCATTCTTTTTCCCAAACTCCTTACCATGGTCTATTTAATCTTTTACAAAACAATCAATCATACATACATATACACACACACATATACAGTACACCCTCGAAATTCCCAGGGGTTACGTTCATAGAGCACCTGCGAATTGTGAAAAACTACGAATTATGGATGTGGTTAAAAAAATGCCTATTTTTATAGTTTAAACCCTAAATATGCCTCCAAAACACTTTAATTTCAATTCAACCACAGCTTAATACGTTACCTAAAAAAAGAATGTAAAGGTAAACCCATATACTGTAGAGTACTGTACTTATATGTCACCTGCAGTGCTAGAATGTAAAATACCGATGTTACTGCTATATGTACTGTAATTCATGCAAGTGCGTTTTCATTGCCAGAAGCCTTACAAGGTGCAGGGAGTTTCGACGGGATCTTGGGGCTTTAGCCCTTAAACTGCCACATACTTGGGGGTTAACGCATCCCTGGACGCCAAATACTTTTTTGCTGCACTTTAAGCAAACGTCACAATTCACAAAGAAAAAGTGAAAATTAATGGAACACATTTTTTTCATGCAAAGAGCATCACAATTACTGCAACAGTGGTCATTTTACACACTGCCAATAAACTGTAAAAACTATTTAAAAAACTACCAGAATAATATGTACAAGGTGCAACTGATGCCATTGGTGAAATTCAGTAAATCATAGAGCCAACTGCTCCTGATCTGGCTGCACGCAAGCACACAGAGGTAAACGCTGGCACTGGCAGGCTAGTCTAATGCAGCAGCTCAATCCCAGAGACAGTGAGGCTGCAGTGCTGCAGGGGCTGGCAGTGGTCATGAGCTGGCTGCTCAACGAATGTACGGCACTGACTGATCACATCTGGCGTGCTGGTAAATTGCACTGGGAAACGACTATAGTCAGTTGCGGCGGTTTAAGGATTAAGAAGAACAAAATGGAAAACACGAGAACACTCAGCTGGAGATGCGTCACAGGGCAGCAGTCAACCAGCAACAAGAAGAAATAAATAACACTGTAGCGGTGCAGTGCCACTAAGACTCACACCGTCGAGAAGACGATGATTTATTTATTTTTATGGTGGAATTCCAGGGAAGCACCCAGCCTTGACCTGACCCGCACGCACTCACAAACAGAGACAAAAAGAAAGCAAACCGATAATCAAACACCAAAAAAAGAATGTAATGAAAACAAATGAAAACAACAATACCACCCCGTTCCCTGTTCCCCTTAAATTGATTATACATTAAATACAACAAAGCACCAACAAAACACACACAGTAAAGTCCACGAAAAATGGCAACGGATGAAATGTAATGATGAAGATAGATAGTCCAGAGATCCACATGTTGAATGGGAATGTAAAGATAGTCCTACCGGTAGTTCCTGAAATGGTGAAGACGGGTGGACTGGTTCAGGAGCACCCCTTTCTTCATAGCATAGCAATGAATCCACTTACAGTCCTTAGGTACACAGGCAGACGGCAGACAATCCAGACCCCAACCACGAAACGATCCAGGACAAAACAAATAATTACAGGTAACCCAACAGAAGGCAGGCAGAGAGACAGGAACTTCAAACACAAATTACAAAAACTTTTTTTTCTTTTGGTAACTGGCCCCCTTTTTAAAAGCCGTGATGACATCCTTTGACACCAACAGCCCCTGCACCCTCAGCAGAAGACCAATCGGTGCCAATGCAGGGACTGCTGGGAGTTACAGTTTCAAATTCTAGTAGAGTACGCTCTCGGATTGGCTACTTTCACCATCCCAAGCTGTGTTTTCCTCTACGGTTGCTTCCTGTTCTCTCTACAGTGGAGTATTGCCATGTAAAGAGCCATAAAAAATTGCAGAGAATATTTGCGGTTTCAGCTAACAATTATTAGTTAGGTTCTAAGGAAAAAATCCGCAAACGACAGAGGCTGCGAACCCTGAACCATGTCTTCGTGGGGGTCTACTGTATATACATACTATAAAAAGTAAAGGAAATAGCCACAAAGGTTGAATATCATCCACTGTAGGTCTCATTTGCACTCACTGAACAGCAGGAAAACCATCACTTTTCAGATATCACAACCAGCATGTCTCCTGAAAAAACCAAGCAGACATGGTAAAAACATAAGATTTGAACCCAGGATTCTTGAGTAGAGACGTAGCAGTGCTACCCTAGATTTGTATTATAAGTGAAACTGCAGCATTTATATAATCATTCGGTTTTGTCATCATTACACAATGATATTAAAATAAATTGCTATTTTAATTATGTCACATTTATCTACGCAAATTCTGGAAAAGAAATCAATTAATGCTTTAATGTTTTTTTTTCTTTTCTTTTTTATTTTAAAAAACAAATCAACAATGTAACATAGTTGCAGTTACAAGTAAAAGTACTCTATAGTAAAAGTAGTTGTTAAACAAAGGGGTAGAAAGACTGGATGGGGCAACACTCCATTATAATTTACTTATAAGTGAATATATTAATATTACAATGCAAGTGTATGTTTAAGCATTGTTAAGAACTATCTAGACTCTGCATGTGATCTTATCTTGTACATACAATTAAAATGCTACACTTCATTTAAACCCAGTTTTGAAGTAACAATCCATATATAAATATAAAACAGAGTGTCTGACTGTATGTTCCCTATACAATTCCAAAAGCTTTTAATGATATTTAACAAATTTTTCATAGTAGCTTTCTAGGACCAAATGGACAAGAAAGACTACTTCAGAACAAGTCACCTGAAGCCAAGCATGTTTGGGCCCAGCAAGTGCGTGAAAGGGAGACCATCTAGGAAAAAGCTTGGGTTGCTGCTGGAAGAGGTGTTGGCGAGGCCAGCAGGAGGTGCTTACCCTGTGGTCTGAATGCGGAACCCAATGCCCCAATCTAGTGATGAAGACACTGCATTGTAAAAATGGTGCTGTCCTTCGGATGACATACAAAATGGAGGTCCTGTCTCTCTGTGGTCATTAAAGATTCCTGAGCATCTTTCATAAAGAGTAGGGTGTATCTCAATGTCCAGGCTAAATTGCCCACCATGGCATAGTCACTCTGACCCCTAATCATCACCTGTCTCTAATTGTCTGTCTCTCTCTCTCTCTCTCACCACTTCACCACCTAATACTAATGTGTGGTGGGCAACTTGTAACAAAGCATAATACTCATAAGATTTATTAGTGGAAAAAAATATGCCAAGCAGCCATTTTTACATCTGAACTACATGAACAATAACTATAAAAATTACCAGAAGCTAAATGTATAATAATGTACAGCAGCTGTGAGAAACCAGCCCGGCCACAGACACAGACACCGAATGTCCCGATTATAAACATGCTTTATTTTACACAGTGCTACAATGCCTAAACCAGCCAACTCTTTTTCTCTCTCTTTCACCTCTTCGGCCACCTCCTCCTCCTTACTCAGGTTCCCGCCTTCTCCCTCCCGACTCTAACCCCGTGTAGAGTGCGGTGGCCTCCTTTATAGAGCGCCCAGAAGTGCTCCAGGTGCTTCTTGATCAGCATCCGGCAGCACTTCAGGGTGTGGCAGAAGTGCTGCATGCTGATTGAGCTCCTCTTCTGACAGCACTTCCTGTTGTGGCGAAAGTGCTGTTGACCACCGTTCTGGAGCTGTCCAGATGCCACCTGGCAGTGGCCACATCCCCCCATAGGGTTAAACTTCCCAGCTCCGTGGCCCCCATGCAACCCAGGAAGGCTGCCCTCTCACATTCCAGGGAAAATACTGTCCCCCTCCCAGTCCTTCCCATCTCCCGGTGTCACGGTAGGGCAATGTCCCCGGACATCTGTCTCACAACAAACAATGCAAAATTTGCTGAACTAAAAATAAGTGCTAATATTCCACATATCTGACTCCCTGCAAGAAGTTGTATGTAATGAAAATCATTCAGCAACCTGTAGTAGGATATAAATGGAGGCAGTTAACCATTATATTTGAATATCATACTTAAAGAAACATTTAACTTAGCTGTCTTTAACTAAATATCACAAGCGTTTCTAGAGATGATCGAAGTTTCTCTTTAGTATGGAAACTTACAACACTTACTTATTTATATTTTTGCAGATGTAAGAATCTCACTGTCATAGGTGTAAAACCCCAAATAATAACCTGCTATTTAGTGTTGTATTAACTGTTTTTGTTGTGCTTATTGTATGTTGTTGGTATTTTGATTGGTACTAAAGTCACTAGTCTGTCAGAGTTATGAAATTTTATTGCGCTGTGTATATATTTTCCTGTTTTTCAATACCTGAGAAAGCCATTCATGAGCAAATCACTGGCACTGCAAATGAGAAGAGGGGGATAGGATCATCAGCATACCACAGTGTATGTGATGGAACCAGTGCCACTTCCCTTTTTTAGTGCAGTCTCTTTACCGGACTCAGATCTGAAAGTTGTAGTGAATAAGAGAAAAGTGAGATGTAAGAGGAGGATCTTCATGGACAACTTTTAATGAATGAAATCCTAACAGACTTTGCAGAGAAAAGTATTGCCAAGCAGGAAAATGCCTTGCTTTAGCTACAAACAAGTCTAAATACCAGATCAGAGTCTGGCACCCACTACTACAGTTGACCCTGTGTGCATAAATATAAAACACACACATAAACTGTGCATGCATGCATACACACAAGTTTCATTGTATAGAAAAAGAGCATTGTGCAAGATGAGGGTCTACACTTGAATTTTTCTTTTTTTAAAAAAATACTTGCTTTTATATCTGAAAAGATGTTTCGAATATTGAAAAAATATTGAAAATATTTGACTATTTCGAAATTGTAGTACAGGGTTTTTCAAGTTCACTGTAACACAAATACAGTAGGTGCATAGCAAGAAACCAAAATGATTGTGATAAACTAGAAGGGCAAGAAAGACTTGTGCCTCCTAAGAACTTTTCACAATGTAGCAACTGTCAGGGGAAATGCAGAAATCAGTAATCACTGGTAGCATACAATAAACACAAGGGGTGTGTCAATCGTGTGGTTCAGACAATTAAATTTTACACTCTTATGCTGAAGAAAAAGAAAAAAAATATTATAAAAAAAAAAGTCTGGATTGCAACATCAGACTGTGCTTTTTGCGACTGTCTCAAAGCATATCACAAAAAGGATGTGTATTCAATCTGCACAAGTACCGTACAGCAGTGGACACTAGATACATTTTTCCTACTGTATTTATGATAGTATTTTAGTATGTACATGTTTCTGTTAAACATAAAAATATTTTTATTATCGTAAAAAAATTCAACATTTTTGACTGATTTTTTGGGGGCAAATATAGTGCTAAGGGGATTAAATAAAAGGTGAAGCCATGGCTTTTTACTAAGAGAAGCCAATCAGTGTTAATAACTTATCCTGCACAATTATTTTATACTCTTTCAGTGTTTTATGTTCCAACTACAAAATAAATATGTATACATTGAACAATCTCTGATAAAGATTTAAAAGGAAAAACTAAGTTACTGTGTTTCTTTTTTAAATTAGATTAGATCAAGTTAAACTAGATAAGTTTTATTAATACCAAAGGGAAATTTAAAATACATACAGCAGCAGAAGCATAACAAACAAAGATACAGATTCACATGACAGAAGTTTGTCTTAGCATAGTATGGCAAGATAGGCCTGTAGCTAAAAGTGCTCCAAGAGATTGACTCCTGGTGGGGATGCCGGGGAATTTTCATGATGACATCCAATTGTTCCACTATCCCATATTTCTAAACAGCTTCCATTGTGTCCAGGGTAAGCCCTATGATAGATCAGTCTTTCTTAATAATTTTGTTCAGGTATTTTGTGTCTTTTGAACTTAAGTTACTTCTCCAGGAGATCAATGCACAGAACAATACACTGGTTACTAGAACATTTGCAACAGCTTACCGCATACATCAAAAGACCCACGTCTCCTCAAGAAGTACAGTCTGCACTGACCCTTCTTGTACAACATCTCTGGGTGGTCAGACCAATCCAGTTTGCCGTTTAGGGAAACCCCCAGGTACTCCTAGCTCTGTGCACTTCCACATCCTCCCCATAAATGGTGACTGTTCTCAAGGGCTCTTTGAAATGCCAGAAGTCCACCACCAACTATGTTATCTTGCTAATGTTAAGCTTTAGGTGGTTCTCCCTGCACCACAAAATGAAATCCTCTACAAACCTCCTGTACTCCAACTCATCTCTGTCATTTCTCATTGAAATTCACTTCCTTTTCACATTTGTCCTGTTAAGTTTATATGTCTGCCAATAATTCCCTTATACAGAACATTAAGTACACAGAATGCTGTGGAAAAGCATCTAGTCTCTTGAACAATTCTTTCATTTTACAAACTAGCCAAAATACTACACTGAAATTTATACCAGAATTTTGTTGCATATTTCATCTCACTTTATTTATTGAAACAAACAATAGTTTTTAATTGCCCCTTATTAGCAATAAGATGCAAATGACAAAAGAAACCAGCATTTCTCCATTTAGTTTTTTTCCATTTACACCTGTGTGTATTTATCATGCACTATATGGTTTAATTAAATACTTGGAAGAAAAGAGAAGAGAAAATCTTAAGGACTGAGAATTACTCATCTGTTTTAGACTTCAAATAATTTGGATGGTATCCTTAGAAAGGAAAAAAAATCTAGAATATGAGAATGACCTGACATGCCAGTGTTAAAGCACTAACAAGCCATGAAATAATTAGAAAACAGTCCTTGCCAATAATTTTAAGTAACTGAGTTGGAAAAAAACCTGCAGCCACTGTGGCTCTCCAGGACTGACTTTTCCCACCCCTGACCTAGATAACACAGAGCAGTTGCCAGTCATTTTATGTCTAGTCTTCCTAATAGCCAAATTAATCCAACAGTCATTAAAACACATAAAATACCTAGTCAGAGGCTGGATAGTATTTGTAAAGAAGCACAAGCACTATACAATACATTCCTGTATTCTGAGAGATCTCATATCAAATCTGGGTGATACCCACATCTCCACGATACTCCAAAGGAATACAGCACAGAACAAACTGGCAGCATCTTTTAATGCACGCTTTCCAAACCATAGGCCGAGTGATTTCTTAATTAGGGTCACTGACCCAGCATCTTGGTACTAAAGATCAGGGCTTGTAGTAGGCCGGTACACACTGGTATGGCGTACTGACATTACTTAATTTTTCACCATGGCGTGCCGACAGTAAATTGTTTCCTACCAGTATATCTCACTATAACCTTAATTAGTATGCAACTTTGTTCCCCTTCTCTGAAACATGCTGGACGTGCCTTTAGTCTAAAGGCGTTTTCACACATAGTTTGCTTTGTGTGTTTTTTTTTTTTCAAATTCTGATGTGATTTCTGCAAGGGTCCGGTTTAGGTTAAATGTGAATATGCCAATAGCACTCTGATGAGTAAAAAAAAACGACTGTACTGAGATACTTTGAAAAGGGTTGTTTAGTCCGGTACCAAGTGAATCCTGGAGAAGTCCTAATGAGGCATGAATGTGATCCAGTACATTACCAATATAGCTATATGAAATACAACGTATTATGGGTGAAACTGTGTGCCATGCTAAGCATCTGCCATTAATAAATTAGGCAATTTTGTTCACACTATTATGAGTCGACGGTTAACTTGGAGCATTTAAAAATATAAAAAGGTAAAAATTAATATGCACATTAGTGCAATTAACATAAAAGAAATAATGCAATTGCCAGTCGATCAGATAAACCCTACCACCTGATTCAGGCTCACAGCCTCTCATGTGTGTGATCAAACAGCAGGTGACCATGTTAAAAAATAAAAATAATAATAAAAAAAAAGTGTGCAACTTCACTTGTGATCAGTCGATCATAATATATAAAGAGATGGCAAAAAATGAATAGCAGTGACCTGTGCACACAAGAGGGGCATCCACTCAGTGCACGAGACTGTGACAATGATGGGGATGTCAAACAACCGTGACCACTATGCTCCATTCAAAATCAAATAGGTTTCACACCTTCAAACAAATAAAATCCTGCAATTGCACTCTGTAGAGATACTTACAGATATGACATATAACCCAGCTTAAGCTCAAACACAAAAAAACTTCAAATGAAATTCATTACGGACTCAGAAAAAAAAAGAATCCCAGCAATTATATCAGAATTTTGAAACCAGTAGAATATGCTAAAGTAATCTTAGAAATTAAACACAACAACATTTATTCTCACTGGAACAGTGTTTCGGCATATCTGTTGCCATGGTCAGGATACTTTTAGAAAGGATCATTAACCATAAGATGTCCCGAACCACATTGTATGAGAGTTCCCAGGTCTACAACAATGGCAAAGCTCGCAATTGTACTGTATATTTGGTTGGAAACTTGTGTCCGTACGACAAACAATTTCATTGTTTCTTTGTGACCCAGTTGACTTAATCTTTTTTATGCACCATATATATTTTAGATCATTAGAACAATGACAACCAGAACAGGCCATTCAGTCCAGCAGAGTTTGTTTTCATCAAACACTTGCTTAAAAATATTACAATAATGGTTAGGAAGTGTATCTATTTAGAAGAATTTGAAATCATCAATGTATTTATTTGTTAGAACAGGGCAAAACACATTTGTAATTGACAGCTTATTGGATGTAGCTAGCTGGACTTTCAGCTCTTGCATCTTTGTATAATGTTTCTACACAGCTGGTGATAGTGCTACTAGATATGAAACAACATGCATAAACTGCTCTTCATATCTTCATATAATATATGCTCTGCATTATGGCCGGTCATGCATCCCAGCCAATACCCCCAGGTCGCCAGAGGGAGCCCTCCCTGCGACATGGAGATGCCCCGAATTCCAGCAGGGCATCATGAACTATGTAGTTTTAGTGCACAGCCCTGCTGGATAACGTTGGGGCTGCCAGGAGACACTACAGGGAGGCTCAGAAATGGTTATTTTCCCAGTAACCCGGAAGTATGTTTTAAGCACATCAACAGAGGAAATGACATACTTCTGGGATGAAGAAGAAGAGTTTTGATCTGACCAGGAAGTGATAAGAATTACATGGACTAAGGGATCAGAAGCACTTCCGGGTCAGGGAATATAAAAGGACTGTGGGAGATCCCAGCAGTTGAGCTGAGTCGGGAGGAAGGGTGCCAACGTGTCTGGGAGTAGGAGGATTGATTATTAAAGTGATTATAGGTTATTGTATATGAGTATTGTGGAGTGGAGGGTGCTTTGGGCACATTATTATTATAATAAATGCAATATTTGGACTTTTATCTGGCATTTGGCGTCTGATCTGAGGGTGTATATATATATAGATATATATATATGCTAGCAAAATTCCCGAGCTTCGCAGCGGCGAAGTACTGCCTTAAAATTTTTATTAAGAATAAAAGTAAACCTTTTTAAACGGAGGGAAAATATACCAATAATTATTTGTTAAGGATCTCTTTGTATGCCACGTTGTCAGTTCGGCCCTCCAGTTGTAATATGACCAAGGTGTGCGCTGAGCTTTTTCTTGAGCATGCAATGTACAGTTGCCCATGTGAAAAGCAATCTTACCTCATATCTCACAACTTGGATTGCTGCTGTCATAATCGGTTTGAGTTTCATGGTTTGTTTCAATCATGTTAGTATTTGCAGGACTTGTTGTGTTGAAGTGACATTCGGCATCTGTCAAGTGTTGTAAGCATACAACCGGTTTCATCGATAACTTCGCATCCAGCTTTTGAGAGTTTAAACATTCATAAACATCAAAGTGTCCACTACTCAAATCGTCACCTGTGAATCTAAGATGTTTAAGAGGCATTGGCGGTTGTCGAAAGGTGTAAAATATTTGGCCATTTCGGTACACTTGAAAGCGACAACCGAACAATTCAGCGGCAGCCATCAACTCACATGCAGAACCATATGTGAAGGGCTTAAGCATTCCACTCTTATAGTGCTCCTGTGTAGTATAATTATCTCCTGTACCGTTATCAGTCCACACCTTGAACCTGTCCCAGTCATTCAATACATAAGACACAATATGGAAGGAGATGCTTAAATATAGAATAAGCCTATAGAATGGTTTTGTGAACGGGCCATTTTTACTCCAAAAAACGATCAAGCTGCGTTCATTAATGACATGTTGCTGAAGTCCTTTGACGGAGAAGAAATGGTCTACAAGTTGACAGATACTGTCTGTAATGCAGATGAAGCTGTTAACTATCCGGTAGAGTTCTTAAACTCCCATAAACCACCGGGTCTTCCATACCATAGGCTTACTCTGCGAAAGGGCACACCCATAATGCTCCTTCGGAATTTAAAACCACCAAAACTGTGTAATGGCACTAGACTGCAAGTCCAAGCCCTGCATAAAAATTTAATCGAAGCCATTATTTTGACCAGGTGTACTCAAGGAGAAAAAGTGTTCATGCTGCACATTCCTCTAATTTCCAATGACTTCCCCTTTGACTTTAAGAGACTGCACTTTCCCCTCAAAGTATGCTTCACCATGACGATAAATAAGTCTCAGGGCCAAATTTTGAAATATGCTGGCGTAGATTTAAGGGAAGATTGTTTCTCCCACGGTCAGTTTTACGTAGCTTGCTCACCCCTAAGTTTGCCCACGAGCCAGGTAATATTAGTGTCGCCCTAAACAGAAACAAAAAATATTGTTTATAAGGAAATCTTCTAAAAAGCAATTAAATATTTACACTCCCATTATATATGCGCAGCCGGCACTTCCACCACACTGGGTCGTGTCCGCGGAGGAACGCCGGGAAGCAGCCGGAGCCTATCCGGGGTGTGATAAAAGGGGCCGCAGAAGTCAGGTGGAAGAAGGACGGAGCTGGAGAGAGGACTGAAGGCGGCCAGAGGAAAGGCATTTGTGACTGTGAGGCCTGGACTTTGGGGGATTGGTGCTGGAGGCACTAGGTGTGCACTGTAAATTCTATTATTGTAAATAGAATAAATGGGTGTGTTGTGTGAGAAACCATTGTCCGCCTGTCTGTGTCCCGTTCCACAATATATATATATATATATATACACACATACACACACAGAGAGAGAGAGAGATACTGTATATATATTTATATTTAGATATATATATATATATTTATATTTAGATATATATATATATATATATATATATATATATATATATATATAGATAGAGATAGATAGAGATAGAGATAGAGATAGAGATATATAGATATATAGATGGCTTGGAAGCACCATTTATACAGCTACTCCTAGGGTACCAGAAATGCTACAGCCAGTATTGGGTATCCTGACTCAAGATAATTAACTACTTTTTGAAAGCCTAACCAAGCTGTCTGACAACATACATACTTTAATCATTGTGTGTGCGCTTTTTATAAATTCTTCTAACAGAAGGTCATCAGTTTTATCTTGGTAATGTTGCAGATATGGTAGGTAAAACAGTCCAAGCTCTTTAGCTGCTTGCTTTTTTATGTGCTAATGTACTTCGGATATTTTGCTTTTGTATTTCAACACAGTATTAAAAGGTTTGAGTAAACCTTTTCATCTTTTCATTTGAAATGTTCCTAAACAAAGCTAAGTCTACTGAATACTTCAATTCTACTTCTGGTTTTAAAATGACATGTAGCTGGACTACTGCACTACTGTATCTATTTAAATGTCTTAGTGCAAGTGTTTTTTATGCACCACAATGCAGAAATGAAAACAAATTTGCAAGAAAAATGTAAACTAATTTTATAATTGATAAGATTGTCAGTTTAACAAAACATAAGTTAAAGAACAATGGCTAATCAACAGAATCTTCATCATTAACACATTATTTTCCTAGGCAGGTCAAATCTGCAGAGCTTAGCACTTGTTGGCAGACATATCTGCTTTAGTCACTGCTGTGAGGAGTTTGTGTGTTTTCTTTTTGTCGACATTGCTTTTTCTTTAGATGCTCTTGTTCCTCACAGATATCTAGGATGTGAGGATTTTAATCTGCCACCATATGCATGAGTGTAAATGTTTGTATGTAGATGTGACAGACTGGTGTCTCTTACAGGACACGTTTCCATCTTTAGCCTAATGCTTCTGGCATTGGCACTAGCTCTTCCATAATGCCAAGCTCAAAGTCATAAAGTAGATGAATGGGCATTACTTTTGAACAATATAAAGACTAGCTTAGGTTCACATTTCAACATTCTAGTGAAAAGTCAAGCAAAATTACACCTTTTATTGGCTAACTAAAAAGATTATAATATGCAAGCTTTCAAGGCAACTCAGACCTCATTACATCTTGTCTGAAGAAGGGGCCTGAGTTGCCTCAAAAGCTTGCATATTGTAATCTTTTTAGTTCACTACATTCATAATGGCTAACACAGTACAACACTCTAGTTCTACTTAAACATTCTAAAATAGGTAATAATATTCTGCCTAATAATATATTTATATATAAAAAAAAACAAAAACACACTATCTTTCAGTTAGAGGGCATTCAATAATTTACCTACCTTAGTAGGAAAGAAAAGAGTTTTCAAAAAGTTTGTTTTATTGTTGAGTATAGTCCCCCGATAGCACCATACACTTCACCTAGTTTTTCTGCAATGACTTTATCCCTTTTGAAAAAAAAATCCTGTTTGACCTTCAAAAAAGGATGTCACAGCTGCCTTGACGTCTTCATCACTTGAAAACTGCTGTCTACAAAGAGATTTCTTCAAAATTCAACAGAAAATAATCCGAGGGAGCCAAGTCTGGACTGAAGGGTGGATGATTCAACTTCTGGAACCCTGCATTCTCAGATTGCAGCCTGTGATTCACTGACATGTGAACCGGCGCATTATCGTGAAGAAACAGCACACCTTCTGTGAGTTTTCCTCATCTTATCTCCTTGACTAACTCCCACAAAGCAATTATTGTGTTGGCGTAACTTTCTCCAGTTATGGTTGTCTTGTGTGGTATAAACTCCAGAAGCAAAAGTCCTTCAATATCTCAGAAGGCAGTTGCCATGACTTTGCCTGCAGATTTTCCTGTCTTGAACTTTTTTGGGGTAGGGGATGACTTGTGCTTCCACTGCCTTGACTCTGTGATAGACCCAAGTCTCATTTCCAGTCACCAAACAATAATTAAAATTCACTTGGTCTTCATGGAGTATCTCCAAGTTCTCCTGATAGCACTGGAGTCTTGTGGCCTTCTGACATGGTGTCAGCATTCTTGGAACGTATCTTGCACATGCCCAATTTTTCATGAATTATTTTCCAAACCATAAGATGCTCATTTCTTCAGCTATTTGGGAAACTTAATTTATCTGTCTGCAAAATGAAATCCTCGAGACTCCATAGATACAAGCATAAATATGTACTGAAATAATCTTCTTTACTATTTACTGAAATGTGTAGTTCTATTAGTCACTTTAATCATAGCTGGGTAAATCACAGTGAATAAAGTATGTTCTCATTCATTAAAGCCGGCGGCACATTATACCCCTTATATTTGGAGGGAATGTCACATATAATGATTGCAGCTGCTGGATCTTTTTGCCTTGAGGATGTCATCTAACGTGACCAATATCTACAACATACAGATTTTTCATCATAGTTTAACTTTCCAAAGTATTGTGACAGCCAATTGTCATATTCTGACAGACAAAGAATGCGCTATATGACAGTGCTGGTGCCTGTTGGAAAGGTCTTTCAGGTTTGGTGAGTTCTGAAATTTTATTTTCCTTTTATCAATTCTATCATGGTATGATAAAAATGAGAAATCAGACATACATCACCTATCCTGTTTGTGCAGTTCAATACACCTACTTTCCTTCTTGTAATTGAATAGTTTAGATTGTACTTCTGAGTGTGCGTTCAGTAGTTAGCAGCTCTCACAAACAAAAAAGCCTATGCCTACAACTGAAGACAAAATCAAACCCGGTCCATGAGTTTTCCTAGTAAATTTGATTTTGTTGTAGTAAGTCACAGACCAGAACAACTGAGTTGTTGGGGGTTTCAAACTATTCAACTGGCACCAACTCACTAAGATTACATAAATGGGACTACAGCGACTGAAAATAACTTTGAAAAGTCATGTAATGTGAAGGGTTAACTAGCTCAACTGATCCCTTACAAATGAATTTTTTTGTGGATGTGTCTTAGAAATGTGTTTTAAAGCAATGGCTTAGGGTTTTTTATCCTATATGGTGGTTAAAGTTGATTAAGATAATTAAGCACCATAATTCCTACAAAGTTTAACAAACCTTCATCCTTCTAAACAAAAACAGTTTAAAAATTGTTACGGATATACAAAAGCCAGGGAGTGACAGACATCCAAAAGCAGGATGAGGGATAAGGCTTTCTCTCACTCTTCTCTTCTTCAGATCTGGGGTTATGGCTTGTTAGGAGGTGGATAGCTGTTAATTTGTGAAAGCCTCTTTTTCCCCTAGATACTGCAATGTGTCTTGAAAAACACAAATCTGCCCTTGCCCCTTAAATTATACACAGTTATGATAAAATGTACTTGTTTACATGAAATTCAGTAAGTTAGAAAGTAGTTGATGCTGCAACAGGCAAATGAAAGGTTGCGACAAGAAATGCAAGTGGAGATGCGACAGGTGCTGGGTAAAATTGAAACGCTTACTGATCAATTGGAGGATCTCAAGGAGACATTCACGACTAGGATTGAAATAGCCGAACATTTAACTACCAGTGCTAAAGAAAAAGCAGAAAATGTCAGCTCCGAATGCAAAAAAACTCAGAGACAGGAAGATGGAAGTAGAAGGTATAATGTCAGAATTGAAGGTCTGCCTGAGAATCGAGAAAGTTCAAACCCTGTGAAATTCGCAGCTGACCTTTTTTCTAAAATAATCGGGGACGACTTTAAAGCAGAATCTGAGATAGCAGCGGCTTACCACGTGCGCGGATCAAACACCGTTAGACCCAGACCCAGATCTTTTATAGTTCATTTTGAACGATTATCATTTAAGCTAGAGGTGATGGCACTCCTCAGAAACAAGGAAGATATTATACTCGTATATGAAAATAACCACATTCGTATCTTCCCTGACGTCTCTCCAGCAACAGCTACTAAACGCACAGCCTTCTACAACATTAAACAGTGGTTACGGCAAGCCAGGATCAAATACAGCCTCTTGTATCCGGCAAAACTGAAAGTGGAATGGCAGGGTCAATTCTAT